>NW_026125778.1:0-600000 GCF_943737965.1 Phodopus roborovskii | reverse complement strand
TATGATAGTTTACATAAGTGACCCAATAAACTCTACCAGGGAACACCTATAACTGATAAACATCTTCAGCAAACTAGCAGGGTACAAGATAAACTCAAAAATATCAGTAGCACTACTTTATTCAGATGACAAAGGGGCTGAGAAAGAAATCAGAGAAACATCACCCTTTATAATAGCCACAAACAACATAAAGTATCTTGGGGTAATGCTTACCAAACAAGTGAAAGACCTATATATTAAGAACTTTGTGCCTTTAAAGAAAGAAATTAAAGAAGATACCAGAAAACGGAAAGATCTCGCATGCTCTTGGATAGGTAGTATAAACATAGGAAAAATGGCAATCTTGCCAAAAGCAATGTACAGATTCAATGCAATCCCCACTAAAATCTCAGCCCAATTCTTCACTGACCTTGAAAGGATAATAATCAAGTGTATATGGAAAAACAAAAGACCCAGGATAGCCAAAGCAATCCTGTACAATAAAAGAACTTCAGGAGGCATCACTATTTAAGCTCTACTACAGAGCTATAGTCCTGAAAACAGCCTGGTATTGACATAAAAATAGACACGTAAACCAATGGAATCGAATCAAAAATCCTGATATTAACCCACACACCTATGAATACCTGATTTTTGACAAAACAGCTAAAAGTATACAATGGGGGGAGGAAAGCATCTTCAATTGGATGATGGTGTGTAGAAGACTGCAGATAGTCCCATGTCTATTGCCTGGTCTTGACCCCTTTGCTCATCACTTCTCCCTCTTTACAACTGTATTCCTGGAGTTTGGCTCAGTGTTTAGCTGTGGGTGTCTGCTTCTGTTTCCATCAACTATTAGATGAAGGCTCTAAGATGGCACATAACATAGTCATCAATCTCATTATTGGGGAAGGGCATTAAGATAGCCCCTCCACTATTACTTAGACTATTAGTTGGGGTCATCCTTGTAGATCTTTGGACATTTCCCTAGTGCCAGATTTCTCTTTAAACCTGTAATGGCTCCCTCTATTATGTATCTCTTTTCTTGCTCTCCTCTATTCTATCCCTGACTCAATCTTCCTGTTCTCTCATGCATCCTTCACCCTTCCTCATGCTCCCAATTTTCTTGGGAGATCTTGTCCCTTTCCCCTTTTCCAGGGGTCCATAAAGTCCTGCTTGTTTCAGAGCTACTCTGGCAGTATGGATTGTAGGCTGGTAATTCTTTGCTCTGTGAAGCATACCATGTTTGTCTTTTGATGACTGGGTTCCCTCAGTCGGGGTGATTTCTTCCAGTTCCATCCACTTGCCCATGAAAATAATCTTAATAATTTATTTAAATTCCAAAGGACCCTGGATCCTTTATGTCTTTTGTAGGCTTCTCACAACACTATGTATACAGCAACAGGGCTCTGGGACTGTTCTGAATGGTTGCTTCATGAATGGGATTATCTAGCAGAGTCCATAGATTAAGAATGGCTGGCTTGATGACTTTTGAGTCTAGTATCTGCCTCTCTAGGATTGTATGGCTAACTTGCAAATACAGAAAATGAAGGGCAGGAAATAAGCATCAACAAAGTACAATATGAATAAATACCTGTCCATGAGCTGGAGAGGAAGGCCTTTTATTCTAGCTTTGTGTCATACCCTTCAAGCTGTTTCTAGCCTACTCTCCCACAGAGTTGAGTATTGCGGTAAATAAGGGTCAGGATAAACAAATAGGCCGAATAGATGTTTATTCAGGGAGAAATAACTTACAACCTAGACAGATGAACACCAGGAAATTCAACCCGATCCTCTCCTGTCCGAGTCACGCCAGAAAGAGAGCGCCTTCCTGGCCCCCTCCGACCTCCTTCCTCAGGTCACCTCCGCCCATAGCTCCACCCCCAATGGGCGTGGTCAGTGCTACAGAAGGACTACCTCACTACAATTCCCCTTTTAGTCTAAAGAAAAGATTTAGGCTTAATACAAAACTATATACAAAACAGTGAATAACAAGTGTGATCTAAGAAAAGGAAAATCGAGAACAAAATGACCTACATATCTAGTCCTAGGGTGAGGGCATAATGGAGTTTACAATAGAGTTGTCCTAAGCTGGAAAACGTAAGTCTAGTACCTAATATATCTAACTAGGAAGAGAGAATAATAGTTGTGATAGTTTAATCTTCAACCTCATCAAGACCTGAGAAGGAAAATAACAATACTAGAGTAGACAGGAAATGCGGATGGACAACTTCCAAAACGGTGCAGCAAGGACAGAAACAGCAAGCCACCTGAACTGCAAGCACATAGGACTGCATGTCCAAATCAGTGGTCAAGGTGGGGGCAATTATATGCCCAACAGGCCATTAGCTGAGGCGAGATTGAACTCCAGCAGGAGCAACAACAGTGTCCAACATATTTTCGGGAAAATGAACGGTGCTGTCAGGAGCAACAGTGTCTCATGTCAAAGGAGTACTAATATTAAAACATTTAAATGCCATGTTCTGCATGTCTATGAAGGATTGAAGATTAAGCATCTATATCTGACTAATCTCATAGGTACAGGAAATGTGAGTGAAGATAATCTATAATACTCGGGAACTTAGCTAAAAAGACTGATTAAAACTTTCCTGAGTAAAGCAGGAACAAATACTTAAACAATATAACTATTTAAATATACCTACATGTAAATCCCTAAAATAGAGGTAGAGTATAAGTGTCAAGACAAGAGGTAGAACTATAAAGGGCAGCAAGATAAATATCCCAAATTGTATCAATATACAAAATGTCTTGAACACAAGAAAAGTATACATACATAGAATATGGTAAAAAATAATGTGCATAAATATTATAAGTGGAAACATTTAACACAATATAACAAAATATAAACTTAATTTTACATAGCTTACCACATAGGAATACATAACAATGTAAGCTGTAAAATACTATCTCATTTATATTCAAATTCTCAAGGAAATAGGCTAATCTACTTATATCCCATCTAAACCATACCTTTACCCACCATTTCTTATTCCTGTCTAAAAGATAAACCCGAGTGTAAGCATCACCCAATCCCAAATAACTAAAACCAACCCAAAGACGATGACTATTATCCCAAATTGTAGTACAGATTATAGATAATTACCTATGATAGTCAAAGCTTAGAGTTAAGTTAGTTAGGTTTTCAAGATACACAGAGATGTATTTGAGATAAATAGCCATTCTTCAAACCTTTCAAAGACCTACACAATATGTCATTTAAATTGGTTTAGGGTTTTTGTGACAATGAGACATAATTGCTCTTGGCAATACCACCTGCACCAGAAAGGAAGATGGACATCGAAGAAATGCATTATGAAGTTTGCTTCCAATATGGCAAGACTAGCCATTTGGACAAGATACTGCTCTTGTCTGGACTGTTTGACTTTATGCTGTATAAACTGGACATGCAGGACCCACAGAAAAGTGACTGCTGATTCAAGATGGACATTGCTACAGAGTTCCTGCTTCATGGAAGAGTCTGCGAGACAGTATGCAGGACACAGAGAAAAAGTGACTGATAAACTGCCAATACAAGAAGACAGTTTAAAGTTTCCTGTGTTGCTGAAGAGTCTGCTAGACACACTATGGCCTATGGGCTGAAGATGGAAGATTACAAAAAGAACCTTGGGTGACCAGGCAGTGAGTTGTCTCTGTCATTTCTAGAGCTTATATATTATCCTTCTGTGGTCTTTGAAGGAGTTGAAGACAGATAGTTATGGTTATAGTTTTCCTTAGTTGAGGCTTACAGATAAGTTACATATAGGACTTTGGACTCACAAATATAGGATAGATGATAGAATAGTTTCCTTTAATCTTGCTAAATGTTAATGGACTAAATATTGTTAACTGTGATTCTTATTGGATAACCGTTGTGTTATATATTTTGCTGTGTTAAGGTTAAACCCCTTCTTTTTATTTAGACAGAAAAGAGGAGATGATGGGAGATGTCATTCTGTATGTTTCTCATACTGGTTAATAATAAAGCACTGTTGGCCAATAGGAAAGGAAGATAGGAGGGACTAGGAGACAAGGAGGAAATAGGAAGTAGGAAGGAGGAGTCAAGATGGAGAGTCTGGAGAAAGCAGTATGCTGCCGGCTCCCGGTAAGAGAAATACATAGATCATCAAAAATGGGTTAATAATTAAGGCAGAGCTAGCCGATAAGAAACAAGTAACAGGGCCAACAGCATTGTATCAAATACAGAGTCTCTGTGCATTATTTGGGGCTGGTACGGCAGCAGGACAAGACCAGCGGCGGCAGGCGGAAAAACAGTACACGTTACTCATGAAGTCTAAAGCTTGAATAACAAAAGCAGAATAAGGGCATTAGTTCTAAACAGAATCCTCTCAACTTGTCCTTTTCATGAAATGATACTTCATATTTTAAGGCTGCTAAAGAGATAGTGGTCATTTGTTTTGCTTTCTTCCTGTTCCTTAATTTCAAAGTGATGGGTCCAACATGAAATACCCAGATCTTAAAGAAGCAAGAAAACAAGGCTCTGGCTCCACTAGGCTATTAACTCAGACATGAATTCACCTTGACCTTAAACACTGTCTTCATCTCTAAAATGGGGATTAAGATTTGTAAAAATTATCCAGGAAGTATATTGAATATATCAAAAGCCTTTATAGGTGGCTTCAGATTCTAAATAGCAATCTGAGCCCAATGTCAGTGTCCTAATGTAAGTCTGATTTTCTCAGTCCCTGGCTGAGATGTATTAAGCCTAGGGAATGGAAGACCTTTCAAGGTCATTAGGAAGCTCTTCAGAAGTAGAGAGGACATAGACTTGTACCAAACTCTTCTTACTCTTTGCAAGATACTGAAATTGAGAATTTCTTATCCTCTTCCCATTCAAATAAGAAGAGATATGCTAAATATGGCTTTCCACATACATACTAGAGACTTGGGAGCAAAGAACAGAGACAGAGAGAGACCAAAGAGGTCGTCCCACCTCCATGCTGTCTTGGAGTGTCCAGCTGTGTTGCTAACTTATTCTATGTTGCAGGAAGCTGAAACTCAACAGTTTACCAATTTGTCAATAGGACACAGAAGTCATGTTTGTTGCTGGTGTGACTATGTCAGAAATGGGAAAGCAAAACAGGAAACCCTTTCTAGTACCAAGTAAAGCATTAGATTCCCAGAAAATGGTGGGCCTACAGGAACAACCTATAACATACAAGATACTTTTGCCACTTTGATATTCAGGTGTGTTCCTGAAAAGTATGTGAAACGAGGTAGTATGTAATACTATGACCCTCATTTTATAAATATTTTAATCAAGACCGGAAACATTTAATTATTTCTCCTGTTATAAGTGGACAGACTAGGAGTTCAAACTTTGGACTGGCTAGCCCTATTCTTTCTGCTAGTCCCTACAGCCTATGGTATCCTGTCTGCAGTGCAGGACCTGGAGTCTAGGCTCCAGCCTGGGAATCTTAAGGGAAACAACTTCGTGCATGAGGCTGGAAGATGGCTGGTGGGGGCAGCAGGAAGAGTCTGAGCCACAGTCTCATCACTTTGACTGTTCCAGGGTGTCAGTGCAAGGATGAGTATTAAGTCTAAGCAGAGTCTGTGGATCCTTTAGCTCCCCAAGAGAAATTACAACCGGTTATCTACATGGTGACCTAGCAGAACCAGAAAGGCCTCTACAAAATGAGAATCATCTAAGAACCCTACCCTCCGTTAGACTCACTATGCCCATATATCTAATATGCTCTGTAGCCATGTCTCTCAAACTGGAACACCCAGAAGAGAGTGAGTTACAAAGAGAGGTACAAAGCTGCTGGTAGATACCAGGACAGGGCATTGTCAATGGAAGAGGAAGCAGTAATACTGACAAAGCAGGTTCAAATGTAAGAAGTTCATCCACTTGAAGCCGTTGATTGTAGTACCAAATACGCCAATGTAGTTAGATAATGAGGTGTTTCAAGACTTCCTTTGCCAAATCCAAATTTCCAAATTACCTCTTGAAAGAATAATGCTTATCCTTCTGAACTTACAAATTTCCCACAACCCAGGAAAATTAACCAAGGCACAAAGGCCAGAAATTATTTTCTATTCCATGCATAAGGATTTTATGGTAGTTATGCACCGTTAGAAGGACTATATACCCCAAAGGATTTGACTGACACAAGACAGGGTGATGGTTTCAGGGTCCCTAACCCAATTCCATTTTTCATTACAACATTTTAATTAAAACATTCTTTTTCATTTTCCATACCAATCCCAGTACCCTCCCCCCTGCTCCCACTTTTCCCTCACTCCATCCCCTATCATCTCCTCAGAGAGGGTGGGGCAGCCCATGGGGAGTCAAGAAAGCCTTTCATACACACTGAGGCAGGACCCATGTATCTAGGGTGAACAAGGTATCCCTCCCCGGGAATGGGCTCCAAAAAGCCTGGTTCCACTGCCAGTGACCCCATAAGCTGCACAAGCCACACAACTGTTACCCACATTCAGAGGGCCCAGCTGTCTGTCCCGATTCAGTGAACTCCCAAAGCTGTTTCTGTGGTTTCAGCATCATGGCCTTGATCCCTTTGCTCTTATTTTCACTACTTGCTCTCTTCCACTGGACTCCAGGAGCTCAGACTAGTGCTTAGCTGTGGATCTCTGCATCTGTTTCCATCAGCTCATAGATGAGGGTTCTATGATGACAATTAAGGTGGCCATCAATCTGATTATAGGGGAAGGCCAGTTCAGTCCCCTTAGAGCCTTAGCTGAGGATGTCCTCATGGATTCCTGAGAATTTACCTAGTGGCAGGTTTCTTGCTAACCCCATAATGGCCCTCTCTATCAAGATATCTCTTTCCTTGTTCTCCCTCACTGTCCTTCCCCCAACTCAACCATCCTCTTCTTTCATGTTCTATTCCCCCTCCCCTCCTGTCTCTTCCCTTCTCTCTCATCCTCTACCCTCTCCCCATGCTCCTGATTTACTCAGTAGATTTTTGTCTATTTCTTCCTTTCCCCTTCTGTGAGAGACCTTGTATGAATCTCTTAGGTTCCTCCCTGTATCCTAGTTTCTCTGGTGGTGTGAATTATAGGCTGGTTATCATTTGCTTTATGCCTAATATCCACTTATGAGTGAATACATACCATGTATGTCTTTCTCTGTCTGGGTTACCACACTCAAGATTTTTTCTAGTTCCATCCATTTGCCTGCAAATTTCAAGATATCATTGTCCTCCCACCACATTGAGTAGTATTCCATTGTGTAAACGTATCACATTTCCTTTATCTAATTTTTGGTTAAAGGGCTTTTAGATTGTTTCCTGGTTCTTGCTATTACAAACAGTGGTGCTATGAACATAGTTGTACAGATGTCCTTGTGCTATGAGTGTGCATTCTTTGGGAATATGCCCTAGAGAGATATTGCTGGATTTTGAGGTAGACTGATTCCCAATTTTCAGTTCCCCTTACTCCACATACTCTCCAGCATAAGCTGTCATCCTTGTTTTTTATCTTAGCCATTCTGACAGGTATAAGTTGGTGCCTCAGAATTGTTTTTATTTACAGTTTCCTGATGGCTAAGGATGTTGAGAAATTCCTTAAGTGGTTTTTTTTTTTTGTTTGTTTTGTTTTGTTTTATTGGCCCTTTGAGATTCTTCTGTTGAGAATTCTCTGTTTAGGTCTGTATCCCATTTTTAAAATGAATTATTTGATATTTTCATGTTCTTGAATTCTTATTATATTTGGAGATCAACTTTCTGATATATATGGGGTTGGTGAAGCTCTTTTCCTCCACTCTGTAGGTTGTTGTTTTGTTTTGTTGACTGTGCCCTTTGCCTTACAGAAGTTTCTCAGTTTCAGGGTGTCTTATTTGTTAATTGTTGCTCTCAAGATCTGTGCTATATTTAGGAAGTGGTCTCCTGTGCAAATGTTTTCCAGGCAACTTCCCACTTTCTCTTTTTAAGGTTCAGTGTGGCTGCATTAATGTTGAAGTCTTTGATCCATTTGGACTTGAGTTTTGTGCATGTCAATAGATACAGATCAATTCACACTTTTCTACAAGTTGACATCCAGTTACTCCAGCAGTATTTGTTGAAGGTGCTATCTTTTTTCCAGTGTATAATTTTAGCTTCTTTTTCAAAAATTAGGTGTTCATAGGTGTGTGGATTAGCATCAGGGTCTTCAATTTTATTTCATTGATCTACATGTATGTTCTTATGCCAATACCAAGTTGTTTTTTATTACTGTAGCTCTATAGTAACTTTGAAGTCAGGGATGGGGATACCTCCAGGAATTCCTGTATTGTACAAGACTGTTTTGGTTATCCTGGGTTTTGTTTTGTTTTTCCATATGGAGTTGAGATTGTTCTTTTTGTGTTGTGTGAAGAACTGTGTTGGGATTTTGATGGGGATTGCATGGAATCTGTAGACTGCTTTTGGTAAGATTACCATTTTTATTATTTTGAACCTGCCTATCCAAGAGCATGGGAGATTGTTCCATTTTCTGATACCCTCTGCAATTATTTATTCAAAGACTTAAAATTCTTGACATACAGCTCCTTCACCTGTTTGGTTAGAGTTACCATAAAATATTTTATGTTAGTTGTGGTTTTTGTGAAGAGTGGTGTTTGCCTGATTTCTTTCACAGCCCATTTATCATCTTTATCTAGGAGGGCTACTGATCTTTTTAATTAATCTTGTATCCTGACACATTAATGAAGGTGTTTATCAGCTGTAGGAGTTCCTTGACAGAATTCTTTGGGTCACTTATGTGTACTATCATATCATCTGCAAATAGTGAAAGTGTGAATTCTTCCTTTCCAGTTTCTATCCCTTGATCTCCTTTTCTTGTCTTATTGCTCTAACTAGAACTTCAAGTACAATACTGAAGAGATATGGAGAGAGTGGAAAGCCTTGTCTTGTTCCTGATTTTAGTGGAATCACTTTGAGTTTCTTTCAATTTAATTTGATGTTGGCTATTTGATTGCTGTATATCATCTTTATTATGTTTAGATATATTTTTCATATATCTGATCTCTCCAAGATCTTTTTCATAAAGTAGTGTTGGATTTTGTTGAAGATATTTTACAGCAGCTAATGAGATGATCATGGCATTTTTTCTTTTAGTTTATTTATATGGTGTATTATATTGACAGATTTTCATATGTTGAACCATCCCTGTGTCTCTGGGATGAAGCCTACTTAATCATGGAGGGTGATTCTTTTGATGTGTTCTTGGGTTTAGTTTGCCAATATTTTATTGAGTATTTTTGCATCAATGTTTATGAGGGAGATTGCTCATTAATTCTCTTTCTTACTTGCATCTTTGTATGGTTTGGGTGTCAGAGTTACTGTAGCCTCATGAAAGGAGTTTTGCAATGTTCCTTGTTTTTGTATTGTTTGGAACAATTTGAGGAGTATTTGAATGACTGGTAGATCTCTGCACTATAACCATCTGGCCCTGGGCTTTCTACATTTGGGAGGCTTTTGATGACAGCTTCTATTTCCTTGGGTATAGGTCTATTTAATTTTCGCATGTGGTACTTATCCAGAAAAATTTTCATTTCCTTTAAATTTTCCAATTTTATGGAGTACAGATTTTTGAAGTATGACTCGATGATTCTCTGCATTTACTCATTGTCTGTTGTTAAGTCCCCTTTTCATTTCTGATTTTGTTAATTTGCATGTTCTCTCTATGCCTTTTGGTTAGTTTGGATAAATGTTTGTCTATCTTGTTGATTTTCTTGAAGAACCAACTCTTTGCTTCTTTGTTTTGTTTTCTTTGTTCCTACCTGTTGATTTCAGCCCTCAATATGATTATTTGCTGGCATCTACTCCTCCAGTGTGAGTTTGCTTCTTTTTGTTCTAGAGCTTTTGGGTATGTTATTAAGTCACTAGTGTAAGATTTCTCCAGATTCTTTATGTGAGTACTTAGTGTCATGAACTTTCCTTTTAGTACTGCTTTCATAGAGTCCAATGAGTTTAGCTATGTTGTACATTCATTCTCACTGAATTCTAGGAAGCCTTTAATTTATTTCTTTATTTCTTCCTTGACCCAGGGTTGATTCAGTTGAGCACTGTTCAATTTCCATGAGTTTGTGGGCTTTCTGAAATAAGTGTTGAATTCTAACTCTAAGCCATAGTAATCCGATACAGAGTGTCATTCTAATTTCTTGTATCTGTTCAGGTTTGCCTTATTACAGAGTATATGGCTGGTTTTAGAGATGGTCCCATGATGTGCTTAGAAGAAGTTATATTCTTTTGTGTTTGGGTAGAATTTGTATGGATTTTTATTAAGGCCATTTGAGTCATAACATCTGTTAGTTTTTTATTTATCTGTTAAGGTTATGAATGGCAGTCCCATCCAGTGGTGAGAGTGGGGATTTGAAGTCTTCCACAATTAGGCTCGGTGTGTAATTTAAGCTTTAGTAATGTTTCTTTTAAAAATCTGGATGCCCTTGTATTTGGGGCATAGATGTTCAGAATTCAAACTTCATCTTGATAGCTTTTTTTCTTGTGATGAATATGAAATGTCCTTCTCCATCTCTTTTTATTAATTGTAGTTAGAAGTCTATTTTGTTATATATTAGGATAGCTACACCAGCTTGCTTCTTAGGTCATTTGATTAGAAAATCTCTTCCAAACCCTTTACTTTGAGGTAATGTCTGTCTTTGAAGCTTAGATGTGTTTCTTGTATGCAGCAGAAGTATGGATCCTGTTTACATAGCCACTCTGTTAGCCTGTATCTTTTTATATGTGAGTTGAGACCATTGATATTAAGAGATGTTAATAACCAGTGATTGTTAGTTCCTGTTATTTTTGGTTTTGTTGGTGGTGTTGTGTGTTTCCTTTCTTTGTGTTTTGCTGGTGAGTAATTATCTATTACCTGTATTTTTTGTGGGTATAACTAACTTCCTTATGTTAGAGTTTTTCTTCTAGTACTTTCTTTAGAGCTGGATTTCTAGATAGGTTTTGTTTAATTTTTTTTCATGGAATATTTTGTTTTGTCCTATGGTGATTGAAAGCTTTGCTGGCTATATTAGTCTGGGTTAACATCCATAGTCTCTTAATGTCTGCAGAATATCCATCCAGGATCTTCTGTCTTTTAGAGTTTCCATTGAGAAGTCAGGTGTAATTCTGATAGGTCTGCCTTTATATGTTACTTGGCCTTTTCCCTTTGCAGCTCTTAATATTCTTTCTTTATTCTGTATGTTTAATGTTTTGTTTATGTGGCAGGGGGAATTTTTTGTTGTTGTTGTTGTTAAGTCTATTTGGTGTTCTATATGCTTCTTTTACCTTCATAGGCAAGCCCTTCCTTAGGTTTGGAAAGTTTTCTTGTCTCATTTTGTTGAATAAGTTTTCTGTGCTTTGAGATGGTATTTTTCTCCTTCTAACCCTATTATTCTTTGGTTTGGTCTTTTCATGGTGTCCCAGGTTTCTTGGATGTTTGTTGTTAGGACTTTGCTGGATGTAATGTTTCTGTGAACGAAGAATCTATTTCCTCTATCATATCTATAACACCCAAGATTCTTTCTTTCATCTCTTGTATTCTGTTGGTTATGTTGCTTCTGTAGCTCTTGATCATTTACCAAGATTTTCCATTTCCAGAATTTCCTGTTCGTCTCTATTTCAGTTTTCAAGTATTAAACAGTTTCCTTTACCTGTTTGATTGCTTTTTCTTTGCTTTCTTTAAGGGATTTATTGATTTCTTCCAACTTTTTGCTAGTCTTTTCCTTCAGTTCTTTAAAGGAATTTTGCATTTCTCCTTTAAAGGCCTCCATCAACTTCTTAAGGTTATTTTAAGGTCATTTTCTTCTGCTTCATCTGCATTGGGATGTTCAGGTCCTGCTGTTGTAGAAACACTAATTTCTAGTGGTGCCATATTTGTCTTGATGTTGTTTAATATATTCTTAAAATGACATCTAATCATCTCTTCTTCCAATTGTTGCAGGTGGGGCCTGTGACTTAGGTGGTTGCTTTTCCTCCAGGTGCAGTTAGGGACTGAGGCTCCAATGATCACTCCTCCAGGTATAGGCACGGTCATGATTTCAGTGGTCGCTGATGCAGTGGAGGATGTTTGGGCATATGAGGAGGCTACTGCCAAGTCTCTGGGGTTTCAGTGGGTGGGGGTGGTGCTCAGGATATGCCACTGGGGGCTAGGGCCTAGAGAACATGGCTGTTCAGTCAGGCCCATACATTTACCTCCTCCTGGTCTCATTAAAGCATTTTGCAGATCCATGCCCTAAGCTAGAGCTGAGAATAAAGAAAGGATTCAAGTATTTAATTGCTTCTATCAGAAACTTGGCTTGTGGATAGGTAAGAGACTCATGTGCTGAGGTAAATGGTGTCTTCGTGAAAGTCATGACTACCATAAACCCTTGGATATGGCATCATGTAGAAAAATGGTCTTTGAAAATGGAGTTAAGATGAGGTCATATTAGATTCAAGAGTGGACTCTAATCCATTGAATGGTACCCTTATAAAATAGACATAAACACAAGAAAGACCATATAAAGAATGTTGACATCCATCAAAAGCTGAGAATGACAAGGTACTTCTCTGAACTTTCAAAGAAATGGTACCACGTGAACACCCTGGTTTTGAACCTCTTACTTTCAGAATCTAAAAAAATAAATTTCTGTTCTTTTAAGCCTGTCGAATTATGAAACTTTGCTGTGGCAGCTTCTGAGAAATGATATAATCTGCAGTTTCATTTATCAGCTCAGGGTCCAAACAACACCTGTGAAAGACTCCTGAAAGCTAAAGCAATCTGAACCATTGGCTAAAGTGACTTTTATTGAGGTTCCAGGGACATAACTGAGAGTCTTGTCCAATTCTCAACAAAGATTCCACCACGGGAAGTTAGCAGTTATGATTGCATTTTGATGTGGTGAGTATATACTATAAAAATAAAATGTAGAGACACACCAGCAATACATATGAATAACTCACTACATCGAGCACAACTGAAAAATAACATATCTGTTAAGTAGGAATGAAGCCACAGGCAGGCCAGCTGAGCTTTGGTTCTACAAATAGAGTAGAAGGTCATTGCTGCTCCTGTGTTCTAATGAGGAGACAGATGTCATTGTTTGCAATCAGGTACTAATATGGAGGTTGCCCATCCATGAAGGGTTACAATCTTCCCCTGGTCAGAGCTTTAGTGTACATAGAACTATACATCTAAGGATATGGAATGAAACAAGTACACCTGTCATTGAAAAGGTAGATAAAATTACCTATAAATGTGATGACATGCTTAGCATCACAAAAGCAAGGAAGCTCTGAGCCACCAAGAGTATTGATTGAGGGTCCTAGAGTACTGTGGGATAGAGGTAGCAAGTATATTAATGGGGTGGGAGGGGCAGGACAGAAAATATAAGAAAATTTATTAGTATATGAAATGTCTCAAAATTCTAAAACACAGGAATAAAATTAATACTAAAAGTGACAAGTACAAAAAAATCAACTCTAATGAGATGAAATCACTACTGAAAAATGAAAATTGTGCTCTGAAAATGATTTGGCAAAAGGTACATTGAAGATTCTCATAAACATAGAGAAATAATATTTATTTTTAAACTAAGGATTTATCTAAAATACTGACATAAATAATAATAACTATACATGGAAAAGAACCAATTATAAATTATGGAAATTACTGCTTGTACTTGCTACTTCCTGTATTAACAACTTCATAGGATGGTGGACATATCTACTCCAAAGCTTTACATTTCACTTTCATTATCACAGATTCTCTTCTTTTAGAACAGCATTCAGAAATGGGTAACAAAGCAGCTTATCAATAACAGCTGTCTGAACATAGTATCAAAATGACTCTTAATGACTGATGTGATGATGTACATCTCTTGACCTTCATCAGAGAATATTCTCTTCTTCAGTAGAAGGTGATTAACACAAAGACTCATACCTGCTCATTTTTGCAGAGAATAAGAGACAATAGAGTGTTTATTTAGCCATAAATGGGATATCTGTATCACTCACTTCTCCTCGAGTCTCAGGGATCATTGTGCAAGAATGAACAGAAAGATCATAAGAGCTAGAGGCATTAGGTGACTACAAGGAAACAGTGCTTTGTAGACATTTCAAGGCAGATGCACATACTCACAGTGGTTATGACAGCATGCATAAAACCTGTGAAAATTCAAACCAGACAAAATCCCAGTGCAGAGGCAGGGAGGTGGGCATGAGTTTCTGGGGAGATATTGGCAGTTTATATCTTCTGGTAGAGGGGCACTCAGTTTGTTAAAGGGTGTGACCACTGGTATGTTGACCATGCTCCAGGGCAGGCCCCATATCCAAGAGTATTTGGACAGCACAAATTTCACTTGATGAGTTTTAAAAAGAGAGAGAATACGAAGTCCAAAATTGTTGGAAAGGGAGGTGGGGGTAGATCTGGAAAGTGACAAGGATTACTATGATAAAAATATGTCATGTAAAAATCTCAAATAATTAACATAATTGTCTAAAGAATAAATAATAACCAAACATCACTGGACTCACTTGTATGGGATACTAATTCACCAAATAAATGCCTAGTGGCTTTAATATTGTCATCAAGTTTGCCCTTCCTTCCCTGTACATCCTTCTCCATCATTCTCATCCCATATGAAAACCACAATGTCACATCCTCTGCTGCACTCCCAGCTTCTATGTGTATCACTTCCCAAAAAATATGAGTTCCATTGGCCTCTCATAAGTTCCTTTACTTTAGCTCATTACCATGCTTTTCAAGATCAGAAGTTCTCAAATGTAGTACCTAGGCCAACAGTACCACCATCCCATATAAACATGTTAGAAATGCAGATTCTTGGGTCTATCTCTGACCTATTGAGCCAGAGTCTCAGAGAATGGCATCTGGCAATTAGTGTTCTCACAAGCCCTTGGATGTTTCTCATGTATGTCCATATTGGAGAACTTCTACCTTGGGCATGTGTGTACTCAGCAATCTACAAAGCACGTGGTAGGGTGTACCTGCTGTCTCTTTATGTTACAGCTGTTGTTGTGAAAACATCTATGAGGCCACATGAGAGATTCAGGGGGCGTTACTGTGGCAGACAATCAGTATGGTATGGGCTAAGAAAAAGAAAAAAGGAAAGCAACCTGCAATCCTTCTTTGAAAGAGGAATCTAAAGCAGAGAGATTGAGAGCAGCAAGAGGATTATTAAAGGCACTTGTACAGAACTGAGTAACAGATGCAATAGTTGCAACCTGACTAAGATCAACAGAGAGGATCATGCAGGACTGGGCATCCTCCCAGATAAATCCACATCTTCTAAAGCATGGGAGTAGAGAAGAAATGATGATTGTTTACTAATGACAAGCAAAGTTAGGTTGTATCAAGATGTCATCAAACACTAGTTCAGCTATTGGTCAATGCTGTTTCTGCTCACAGTCCCATCTCACCACTTGCTCATGGTCACATGATGGGAAAAGACATAAAGCAGACACATGGCCCAGCAGTGAGCTGCCTTGAGAGGTGGTATTTGCCATCAGAAGGGGCTGAGGAAACTGTTGCCAGAGAAATGAGGTGAGAGGAGTATCTGTGAATGCCAGGCAGAGATAATTCATATTTTGAGTTGGCCAAGTAGGGGGCCAGTGCATATGATGTTATGTGAGGAGGGAAGGGAAGAGTGATGGTCATGATGGTGGCTGTGTTAGAGCAGAAGTTAGAGAAGAACAAGAGGAAAGCAGACACTGACAGGCTGAAGAGAGATTATGGTTCTGGGTTTTCTTCTGTAAAGTATGGGAAGCCCAAGTGCTTCTGAGTAGAAAAGTGATATATTTGTTCAGAGAACTATGATCGAGCTGAGATAGAAATAGTCAGGCCAAGATGTTCATGTGGAAGTTGTTTGAAGAATCCAGGAGAAATCCAGTATAGGCTTGAGTTAGGCCAATGGCCTACAATAGTGTAAAAACCATAAACAGATTGGAGATTCTAGGAGAGCCAGTCTCTGCAGAATAGAAAGCTGACCTAAACTGATCCTTCCCCCACAAAACTTAGTAAGAACATGGTATGGAGATGCACACTTTTAATCCCAGTGAGTAGAAGGCAGAGGTAGAGGCAGAAGCAGGCATATCTCTGTGAGTTCAAGGCCAACCTGGTCTACATAGTGAGTTCTAGGTAGAAGCAAATACCAATGCAAGAGCAAGTGCCTTAAAGAAGCATAGTATATATGAATTGACACATGATTACTACTTTCACACATCACAGATCCATCCTTATACTTTTGAGCTTCAGAAGACTGAAAATGTTGACAAAATTGTATTCATTCTAGAAGATCTTATGATCAATTTATTTTTCGTTTTCAGTTTCTAGCGGCCACCTTCTTTTTCTCATGGCCACACATCATTCCAGTTCCAGGTTCTGGTCACTACATTTTCATTGATGCTAATACAAACCCAATTCCTATCTGTCTAGCACAGACACTTGTAACTATAATTGGGGACAATTTAGAAAATCTAATATATTCTCCCTTCTCCAGATCTTTCAATGAATCACAAAGTCAGTTTTTGTCATATCAAGCAACTTTTTCATAGATTCTGGAAATTGGGAAGAAAACATTGCTAAGAACTATTCAACCTATTGCATATTGGAAGGGTTACTTTTATTTCCTTAATAAATCATAACAGTAGTTACATCTTGACCAGAATTATAATCTCCCAGGAAACATATGGGTGGGTGTGTCTATGTAGGTGTTTACAGAAAGGTGTAACTGAAGAAAGAAGAGCTATCCTGAGGGCAGGCAATACCATCCTATGTACCAAGTGAAAAGGAAACAAACAGAAAGAAAGCTGGGTACCAGTTGTCAGTTCTCTCTGCTTCTAGGCTAAGGATGCAATATGACCAGTTGCCTTATATCACGCCTTCCCCATCATGAGATGGTGCATTCTTCTGACTGTGAGCCACAACAAATACAGAAGCTTCCTTTTGTTAGAGAACTGATCAAAGTATTGGATATACTATCATATATTTTCATATATATGTATATTTATAT
The DNA here is from genome assembly GCF_943737965.1 of Phodopus roborovskii. Taxonomy (NCBI): domain Eukaryota; kingdom Metazoa; phylum Chordata; class Mammalia; order Rodentia; family Cricetidae; genus Phodopus; species Phodopus roborovskii. The sequence continues at coordinate 583,037 of NW_026125778.1, read as the reverse complement.
ACATATATATATATAATTTTTTTCTTATTTTACAAATCGATCCCAGATCACTCTCTCTCCCACCCTCCCATTCCCCTCGACCCCCATCCCTTGCCATTCCCCCCACTCCACAAGGAGGATGATGCTTTCTAGGAGGGATCATCTAAAATCTGTCAAATCATTTGGAGTAGGGACTAGGCCTTCCCTCCCGCCTCTAGACTAAGGGCAATGTGCTCCCAAACACATTTTATGAACAAGTGATACATCTTGGTTCCACTGTCAGAGGTCCCTTAGAATGCCCAGGCCTTCTAACTGAGACCCATGGTCAGGGGGTCTGGGTCAGTCCAATGCTGGTTTCCCAGCTATCAGTCTAGGATCCATTAGCTCCTCCTTGTTCAGGTCAGCTGTCTCTGTGGGTTTCTGTAGCCTGGTCTTGTCCTCCCTCTCTGCATCTGGATTCCAGGAGTTCAGCTCAGTGTTTAGCTGTGGGTGTCTGCTTCTGTTTCCATCAGCTACTAGATGAGGGCTCCATGATGGTGGATAAGTTAGTTATCAATCTCATTATCAGGGAAGGGCATTTAAGGTAGCCTTTCCACTGTTGCTCAAATTGTTAGTTGGGGTCAGTCTTGTAGGTCTCAGGACGTTTCTCTAGAGTCAGTTTTCTCTTCAAACCTACAATGGCTCCCACTATTATGGAATCTCCTTTTTTGCTCTGATCTATTTGTTCCCCAACTCAATCTTCCTGGTCCCATGTGCTTTCCTCTCTTCCCCTTCTCTTTCTCCTAACTCCCACTCCACTCACTGTCCCCCATCCCAATATGCTCAGGAAACCTTGTTCCTTTCCCCTTCTGTGAGGAACCTTGTATGAATCTCTTAAATTCCTCCTTGTATCCTAGTTTCTCTGGCAGTGTGAATTATAGGCTGGTGATCCTTAGTTCTATGTCTAAATCCATATATGAGTGAGTACATACCATGCTTCTCTTTTTGTAATTTCCTTGAAATCAACCTTGGGGCTGCAAACAGTATATGTAATTATATTTCCCAATTTCACTTCCTAAGAAAGACAGGGGTGACAGGGAATTAAGAAAGGCTAAATTCCTTAGGAAGCTGAGTGAGTTATTATTGGAGTATTTTTGGAACAAATGATCATTTAAAAAGAACAGAAAGAGGAATGACCTACTCAGCAGTCTATGGAATCCTTGCAAAGAGAAAGGCACTCTGAGTGCCAAGGCCTCTTTTCTGCTGTCCCTCCCACAAGACCCTGTGGCAAATATACAAGTGTTTCTTCAATGTGACACATCAGTTGGGGCCTTCGGCATCATGTGAGAGATGAAGTTCTAAAAGAAAAGCTTGGTGCAAGTTTCTTTGCTTTTCCAAATATCAGTGGCCTATGCACAAGGACAGCTGAATAAAGGAGTCCAGGCCCATTAAGGCGCTAAGCAGAGTGTTATGTGATTGGTCTTGTCATCACCAAGGAAGAAGGGCTTTTGGATCCATTGTGACAACAGCATAGGATATGTATGTACTTTCTCCAGGGCACCCATGAAACAAGAGCCAGGAAAAGGTATCAACATATTTTTCAAACCAGTGTCATCCCTCTCCCAAACAATCACCTTATTGTCACTAAGTGCCTCCTACCTACTAAAAATGTAGACATTAGATATTGTGCTGGTTCTAACAAATGCCCTTTGGGACAGCCATTAGAAGGAACTCCATCTTCCAGATAAGAAGGGCAGAACATGGAGAGAGGAAATCATCTACCAGATACCGCTGACTGTGTGAAGTAAACCTGGATTTCACTTTCCAAGGAAACTAGACATATTGAGAAACAAAAGACATAAGAGTGGAATTATTCCCTTTTTGTGGAGGGTCTAATTCAAGTTTAGTAATAAGAGCTGGAAATTATTGAGCATTACTCTCTGTTAAGCAGTTCTCCATCCAATCCTCACCATCTCTGAGAGTACAGCATGATTGTCTTTATTTGGAGGCTCAAGAAATTGTGAATCCTGGGAAGTTAAGCGAGTTGAGTCAGAGCTAGTAAAAGCAAAACTTGGTTTTCATACACTAAGTCAGTAGTCTCAAACTTTGGACTCAGAATCTGTATACATTTAAAATGAATTGAGAATAAGTACACAGAGAGAAGGTGGGTGGTTGCCAAGGGCTGGGGGCGGGGTGAGAAGGATAGGGAGTGCCTAATGGGCATGGATTTTCCTTTAGGGATAAAGAAAATGCTCTGTAACTAGAAAGAAGTGATGGCTGCCACGATTATACACTTGGAAATGATGAATTTCAAGTCATACAAATTTTATCTCAGTAAAACCATAGTATAGTGAGGTAAAGCAACAACAGTTTACTAAGGCCTCCAAGGTGCTTTTGTTTATGTGGGTTATAGCTATCCATGTTCACAATATTAGGAAGAAATGAAAACATATATTATTTATTTTTAAATTAAAACATGAAACCCAGTACAGGAAAATATAAATATTTGTATGAAAATAGCTGTATTTTCCAAAACAAAAATTTGTGCTGAGAATAAATGCACTGTTTTACATTTTTGCAAATGTCTCTGATATCTGGCTTGAGAGGATACAGCTGGAATCTCATGTCTCTATTTGGTTGTGATATGTTGCTTTGGTTGTTTATGAAGAAAACCCAGGCTCACACAGATATACAGTAGAAAAAGCAAAGAGAACTTAACGTGCCTCTAAGATCAATTGTGACATTCTTCTCATACAGGACACAAAAGCCTTATGGGTGCTTGTTTATCCTAAAATAAATGCAGTGTGGGGCATGAACTCCTCTGTTCTTTGAATAGATCTTCTGCCCATTCATAGTTTGTTGGTACTGTGCATGGATCACTTGGAAACACTGGTGCCCTGACTAATACACATTTTGACATGTTTCACTCTATAGTATCACAAATCACGCTGAGTAACATTGCCACATCCCTCATTGGAAAAATCCCTTAACTGTTGCAAAGCTATCATGATCACAGTGGTGGATATTTGCTTTTCAAAATTTTAATCTTTGCTTAAATGCTTAAATTTTATCATTGGCAAAAATAAATACAGTTGTTTTCCTTGGAGTGACAGGCTTACTCAGTTCATCTACAAGAAAATGTCTGCCAAATACCCCAATCTGAATAACATTAGTCATTCTTTCAAGTAAATATGACAATCTATGAAAACTCAGCCAGTTAAGCTGACAACTCCAAACAGTCACAAGAGTGCTTTGCCTTGAGTCAACCAATGCACTTGGTTTCTCAAGAGAAGTGCTTTAGCATATTTCTCATTTGCAGGGATTGAAAACTATGGGGCTCAAGGATCAACCATGGACCTCTAAATCAACAGGATTGATGCACATATGAACTCATAGACTGAGGTAGCATGCACAGGGCTTACGCAGGTCTGCACCAGATGGGATTGTAGAGCTAAGAGTAGACACATGTTCCCATCCCTACCCATGAAGCTGTGTCCAACTGATAATGGCTTGAAAGGGAAAATTCAGTATCTTCTGAGGGAGTCTCACTGGGGACATAAACTACTCTTATGGGTAGCCTGCATGCCCAGTAGTAGATGGCCAACAGAAAATGAACTCGAATCTTTGAAGGTTTTTTTTTCCCATAATGTCATGTCAGGGATTTTTTTTTAAATTTCCTCTTATTTTTATTTTATTTACATTTTTACTTATTTATCTTTATATCTGTCTTTATCCTGCAGGTTCTTTGCACATATACCTATACCTATACATACATACATACATACATACATACATACATACATATATTAGTTTTCAGTTTAGTGTCTGTATGTGATTCCTGAGTGTGCAAACAAGTGGGTCTCTACATCTATTATCTCTGTTTCGTCTACCTTTTCTTGTGCTCTTCCCCTTCTATTTGTTTGTTCTGATGTATTAGTTTATGGTTTTTTTTTTTCTTTTTTTTTTTTTTTGAGACAGGGTTTCTCTGTGTAAGAACCCTGGCTGTCCTAGAACTCACTCTGTAGACCAGGTTAACCTCAAACTCAGAGATGCACCTGACTCTGCCTTCTGATTCCTGGGATTAAAGTCATGTGCTACCACCACCAAGGTATTTTACCTTATTATATTATAATCCCTTAGTAGTTTGTTTTGTTTGGTTTATTTGTTTCAAAATTTAATGTCTGTGTGTAGCCATGGCTTTTCTGGAATTTGCTATGTAGAACAGGCTGGCCTCAAATTCACAGAGATCTACCTGAGTCCCCTGTGGTGCGTTCAAAGGCACATGCCAATACCATCCAACTAGCCCGTTTATTTTCTAATGAAAGACAGAAAGGGAGTAGGATCTTCATGGGAGGTGAGTCGGGGAACAACTGGAATGAGTAGAAGGAGGAGAACTGTAATCGGGATATATGATAAAAATTCCATTTTCAGTAAAAGGGAAAAAGAGGAAATTGTTTTTCACTGCTTTGTTGAGGGCATTCTTAGATGAAGCTGTCTTTTTTTTTTTTTTTACGTTTAACTGCACATGTATGGTAGTGAACAATCCTGTGCCAACTACTGCTCTCATTCCAACGGATGGAAAAAGTCACAGTGGAGAAAGCACAGAATATTTTCCAGTTGTTGTGAAGACAAGCTTGACCATGCGGGTCACTTGGGAGGCTGCCAGTGATCCCCACACATATTTCCCTCCCAGAAACACTGAACACAGTTCCACATTACATCTCCTTCTGCTGTCTCCCTTAGTCAGGCCCTTTGGAGGCTATCCACCAACTGCAGAATCAGGTTGTTGGTGCCAGCCTAGTATATGGAGCTTCATATAGATGGCTTCCTCGATAGTGCTCAACCTGCTCCTGCTCTCCCTCTTCACTATAGCACTGATCATTGAAGGAGCTTATACTTCATAGTTCAAGCCTCCTGCCCTTGAGGTAAGCTTTCCTGGTGTTTAAATACAAAGGATCATGCTTTCCATGGAGCTTCCAGAGCTAAAATTAAGAACATCATCTCTAGCATTCTGTAGGCTGTGTGGCACATTAGTAAGAGTGTTTCCTATTCCCTACTTTGGGAGCTCTTCAAGAGTGGTTACCAAGCCTTGATTCTTTGCTTTCTCACAGTGCACTTCATTCCCAAGATGGGGGCGTGTTTAGTGAATTGCTCGGGGTTGTAAGGATTCAGCAGCAATTTGCAGAATATAACACTCGAAAATGTGATGTCAGTGGTTGGAAAGATAGCACAGTCAGTAAAGTGCTTTCCCCACACACATGAGTTTGATCCTCAGAGCCCACGTGAAAATCTGAGGATGTGGCATGCACTTGTTTTCTCAGTGCTGGGTAGGCTGAGACAGGTAATACCTGGGGTTCATTAACCATCCAGCCTAATCTACTTGCTGAGCACCAGGACTTGAGACGCCCTGTCTCAAAAGACAGGTGGGGGATGGTTACATGGCTCAGTTATTGAAGCATTTTCCTGGAAAGTCTGAAGACCAGAATTTGGATTCCACAGAATGTGTGTAAATTCCAGCCAGGTATAGCAGTCCACCAGTTATTCCAGTCACAAGGGTACAGACGGGATTCCCTGCTACGTGGCTGTAGCTATGTCTACTCAAAGACCATGGATATACTATGTTTGAGTGCCATGGAATGATACATTAGTATATTCAGACATCCTTCTAAAGTTGGCCTTATTTCAGGGATGGTGAAGAGGAAGTACACTTCTGGAACCTTGCTCCTTGGGTGAACCTTTGAGAAGAAGCCCCTGCCACTAGGCTACACTCAAAGTGCTAATACCTCCAACTTTTCCAGATGATATATTGCAGAAGTCTGAATGCAACACACACCTACATATGTACATATACATATCACACAGACAAGTACACATGATAAAGGGATGGAGGGAGAGAGAGAGAAAGAGAGAGAAAGAGAGAGAAAGAGAGAGAAAGAGAGAGAAAGAGAGGGGGGATGTATTACTATACAGTGGAGATGTCTTCAGATATTCAGAGAAGTGCACCCTTCTGTCATCATGTGAACATGGTAGAAAGTACTTATAAAGCCCCACAGCCAGGAAAGTATGCCACATGAAAGACCTACAGGCAGCCAGATTCTCGTCTCCCAGTTTCCTTCATTGGCTTGCAAGTCAAACAGGGCCATAGATCGCCCCACTCTCTGCCCCTTAGGTGCTCAGCCCAGCCTCAACTGGAAGCCTTTATCTCATTTAGAGCTCATCCTGGAAGCTCACAGAATCACAATTGATGCCTGCAGAGATGCACTTGTTTATTTCAAAGGCCAATTTAATTTTGATGCCTTTGGCCTCAATAGTTTCCTGATTTCCAGGAATTGCTCTCAATTTAACTGGTGCCAGCTCCTAGCATTGTACAGCAGCCCTTTGCCGCCTGCTGTGCTGCAGCTTCACTTGTCTTGATGATTTTGTCACTTGTTAGGGTGGTCAGAGGGGAAAAGAGGGAGGGGTATCTCTACAGGGGAACATCACAGACTGGAGCAGGACAGAGTTGGAGGAGATCTTCAACAGTGGAGACGAAGGAATTAAACAAATGGCTAGAGAATCTATAAGGCTAGATATGGAGGTAGATGAGGATACTTGACCTTTCAAAGAGTCAGGATGGGGTACACAGAACAGCAAATGACATCTTGGGTTATATCAACAGAGCTATTTAGGGCATGGGAGGTGTGTATACTATCCCCTTCTGTAGCCACCTTACTGTGGAAGGCATGCCTCTGAAGCAACATTGTTTGTGGCAGACTTTTGACTTTATCACTTACTATCTGTGTGGATTGGAGAAATTAACCTTTCTGAGTGCAGTGAGTGCAAAAACAATGTCAAATGAATTGTCAAGATTCAATGAAATTCCAGATGTCATAAGAGCCCAAGTGTCTAGTGTTTGGCACATGTATCAGATATCCAAGGTACACAATGTGATCCTGCTCTGCTCAGATACTAACCAGACTCTCTGGATATTTTGTAGCCCCATTTTCTTAAGGGACCTAGCAGCCTTAGGATAGGGCTGCAAGAAGCCAGCCCTCCTCAGCTGCATAATGGGATAACTGACAATCTTGCTCCTCTTGGCAGGTTTTCTGGAGAAGCATATACTTAGGGTTAGAGTAGGGATTCAGAAGTGACTGGGATGTTGGGGCTGATTCTGCTGAAGAACAAATATTTGATATGAAATATCAGTTGCTTGGGGGAGGGAGAGAATTCATATTGAGGCTCTTTTCACTTTCTAGAAAAAATATTCATACCACATTAATCATCATACAAGGATAACTGACTGATCATGGAATAATGACATCAAGTTACAGATTGGGATCCCAATTATATTGGACTTTCTATAGCTGTCTTAATTGCCATTAATTGTCCACCTAAGTGTGTGATCTAACATCACTGTAACTATCAAATAAATCCTTTGAAGTTTACAAACAGAACCTTAACTTCCATCAATCCAAAGCTAAGAATGACCTAAGACAGAAATTTTTCCCACTCTGTTGTAATATCTCATATACTGCATATCTTCATACCTGATGTACCAAGAACATATATGGAAACTATTTTCACTTATGACTTCATTTGTTCTGTTGCTGTAAAAACTACATGAAATAATCAGCACATCAGACCATGGTATTTGGAGTGCTCTAAATATGTATTCCTGGGCTATGGTCACTCATATTTGGATCCACAATAAGTTCTGATTCCCTTTGAAGCAAGAGAGATTATTTTGCATTGTCAAATACTGGGAGAGATCGTGTGCCTTTCTGTTGTTTGAAGCCACATAGTATATGGTGATTTGTTATGGCCATGACAGGATGCTCATACAGTAGACCATGATGGACCCAAGATGCTAAGACTAGGGAACATTCAAATGCTAGGGTCCAGGGATCTCTCATGAACAGCCAGAGCCTTGCTTCGTGGAGCCCTTTAACCTTCCATTTGGTATTGAGGCTTTTATCCCAGTCAGGCCTGCTAAGTGCCTTTGAGAAAAAGGCTTTATGTATAACCAATTGGGAAGGTGAAATTGTAATGTGAAGTCTGTGGATTGACAGTAATTAAACAAAAAAAGCTTGCCTGGCAGCAAAGCCCACCTCAGGTAGAAAGTGATGGAATTCACCTGCCTAAACTGCTCCATCACTTTCTGGTTGGTTCGAGTCAGATGTGATAGTATTTGGTTAGTGAAGAAAGGAAGTTCAGCAGGGTTGTGATTAGAAACTTTTTTGTTAACTCTGTCAAGGATGGCCTGGTGTTTGCTTAGACATGGCTAAATATGTCAAGGTAGGAAGCATTATAGTCATTTCATGAACATTTCCAGTCCCAGGATCAGAATTCAGCCCCATCAGGAAAGCCCATCATCAAATCTGGAATACTTCCCTTGAAATTCTTAGCCACGGTGGGCTGAGGACTGGGGTCTAGAGGCAATCAGTGAGGCTGCTATCTATGGACTTGTCTGACTTCGGCTTATCGGAATGGCCTACTGTCTCCATAATCTGCTTTCCTCTTCTTCACAGATGATACTAAGTCTTCTGTTGGGTAAGTGTGAGAATCAGAGTTTGGCCATCCTTACCTATGGTGAGACTGTGAACCAGAATGCATTATACAGAGTACTGCTCTTATGGAAGGGAAGGCTCCTGGAGCAGGGGAAGCAGAAAGGTAACTGCCTTCTCAGGCTTTCATTTGGTGCAATATGACTGTCTCCTGAGAGTGGACACTCCAGCAATGCTGGGACAGTTGATCTACATACACTAGTTCTAATCCCAGGTCAGCTCCCAGAAAGCTACTGATGACAATGATAGGTTCAATGCCATGTTGACAACTCCTTGATAATAACTGGCAGTGAACTAAGCTCACAAACCTCACTTTGCACCCTTTCCTTCCCACTCTTGCCTTACTGTACTACAGTCCCTGTCCAAAGTATTGTGGGAGAAGAGGGGTGTCCTTAAAGATCTGGCTAGGCCCCTTGCCTAGGACTCACTCTGTGGTATGAAGTACCCTATTAATTGACATTGTGTCCTCTATAGGTCACTGATGCTCAAGTGTCCCCTTCATGGAGGATGATAAGGTATGGAGCATTCCACAAGAAGTGCATGTCAAAGTGAAAGGGCATCTCTGATCCCTGTCACCCTGGTCACACTGTGACTGAGAGTTAACCCCTCTCCCTTGACTAGGTATAACCCAAGTGGTCAGAGGCCAAACTATAGCAGAGATTCCAGTCTTTAGAGTGAGCACTCACTGGTACTTCTCAGAGACGGAAGACTGAGGCTCAGAAAAAGCTCTACTCTAGAGGCTTTGGAAGCATTGGTATCATTGTGTGACCATCCCACATCTCCAAAAGGAGAAAGTGACCAGGGATGGGAGTAGTCCAGGTAGTTGGGTACATTTGACTTCAACCCCCCCTGCTAAAGTCTGTGTTGGTGGGAAAGAGGCAGAAATGGAAGAACAGTATATACAGTGAAGCCACTATGTCAGAGCTCTGTTTCTGTGTCTACCAGTTTCATCTAGAATTAAGCTCAATGTCTTAGAGTTTCTATTACTGTGATAAAATACCATTACCAAAAGCTACTTGTAGGGGAAGGGCTTTATTTCAGATTCTAGTTCCACATTATACTCCATCATTCAGAGAAATTGGGGCAGTAATTCAATCATGGCAGAAACCTGGAGGTAGGAACTGAAGCAGAGGCCATGGCAGAGTGACACTTCCTGGCTTGCTTCGCATAGTCACTCAGTCTGCATTTTTATATCATCCAGGACCACCCACCTAGCATTGCTCTCTGTGGGGAACAGGCCCACCCATATCAATCATTAATTAAGAAAATTCCCTACAAGCCAGTTTGGTAGGGTATGTTCTCATTTGGGCGCCCTTATTCCCCAACGACTCTAGCTGTATCTAATTGGCATAACACTAGCAAGCACAATGAGAAAAGGTCGTGTGTTCACCCAGTTTCCCAGTCCCTTTGGCCGCATCTAAACACATTCCCAGAGCGTCTTCACTAACCCAAGGGTGGAAGGAAAAAGAAGCCAAAGTCACCTTTCTCAACTCACAGGTCAGCTGCTTAGGGTTCGTAGGATATTCGGGTCTTCTGCGTGCTAGTTTCCAGGAAGCCTGATTAATAGACTGTTCCAGAAATGGAGAGAGTTGGGGGGGGGCAGTTGTCATTAAAGCAGCTAGAAATCTAGGCTTCTTTGTCCCACTGGGCCCATCTTCTGACTGGGGCTTTAAGCACAAGACCACCTTTCTTGAGCCCTTGGGTGGACAGCAGCACCCAATAGGGTGATAACGAGGAGGAACAAAGCTGCCAGTGCCCTTGACAAGTACAGCTCTTTGTCTTGTGTATGATTACTCTTTTCTGGAGCCTCTAAATGTCTTTTCACATACTAGAACTCTGGGGTTCAAAATGAGCTCTGCAAAGAGGCTTGGTCTGTTGGATTGAGACTTTCATCAATGGCAGTAGTGAACGTCCATCCTTCCTCTATTACCAAAGTGAGGGCTCGGAAAGGCCCCAGGAGCTAATTAGGGCATTAGGGAGTAGGCAGGGGAGCAGTGTGCAAATGTCATAGCAGAGACTGGTATCAAAGCTCAGGAAGAAGGCAGGGGTGACAGGTCCAGAGAAGATCTCCACTGCTCCATGCACCCCAAGAAAGCAGAGGGGCCCACATGTACAGCTTTCAATATTGACCTATAGGACACGATTCCCCATGACACAAAGAATTTGAAAAGCAGCACAACTCCTTTTGTCTGGCGGGTCTATTGAGACAAGGGACACGAGGGAGGCAAGAGACAACACCTTAGCTGATGGCAGAGCTGGATTTGGGACCTAGGTCTTCTTCCCACTGGCTGGTGGCCCCTGTAAATAACATAAACAGCAGCTCTATAGAGAAAATATTTGGGTGCACATGGAATAGGGAGGAGCTGAACAAAGAATCTGGCGCACTTATACTTCCCAAAGCAGATTCATATTTTCTGTGTGTGGTGGTTGTGGTCACATTCACTCAACTTGCCTATCCACTGTGATAGACAGAGATCTCTAAAGATACAGAACAGAGAAGAACAGACAGAGATAGAGCAAGAAAGATCCAGAGAAAGACCGATTTTAAGGAATTATACTTACCCAGTTTAGGGAGTTACAAGTATGAAGAACATAGGGAATGCTAGAAACAGGTTAGAAACAGGTGAGAGATGATGCTGCAGCTTTTGATCCAGAGACTGGAAAGCCCCAGAGTTTTCTTATATCTTTCATGTCCAGAATTTCTCTCTCTCTCTCTCTCTCTCTCTCTCTCTCTCTCTCTCTCTCTCTCTCTCTCTCTCTGTCTGAGATCCTTTGTCTTACCTCCTAAATCTTTCAACTGAGGTACATGTGCAAATAAGAAGAACAGGAGTTCAAAATCTTCATTAGCTACACAGTGAGTAGGAGGCAGCCTGAACTACATGACACCCTGTTTCATAAACAAAAAGTTCCCAGTGAAGAGTCTAAATTGTACACTGATAGACTGCCAAGAAATTGATCTTCCTTCTAGATGATAGTTATGCCCTATTGTTTATTATCTAATAAAGCAACTGAAGATCAGAAAAACAAAGCAGTCAAACCAGTAGCTCTTACCTCTACATCAGACCAAAATGGGTGATCCTGTCTCCAGGAATCCTCAGAGTGCAATCCAGATTGCACTGCTCTCCACCAAGCCCCAGACTGCAGTCCTCTGAGTTTCTGTCTCCTCCCACCTTATATTCTTCACTCTACCCAATCATATCACTCCTGTCTCCATCTACCTAGTGATGGAATTAAAGGCCTATGATCGCAAGTGGTGAGATCACCTACGTGTGAGCTTTTCCTTTTGTTTAGCTCATTGTGGCCTTGAACAGAGATCTGCCTGCCTCTGTCTCCCAAGTCCTGGGATTAAAGGTATGTGCTACCACTGCCTTGCTCTACAGCTGTGGCTAGCTTTGCATTTTGATCTCTAGTTGCTTTATTAGGTCATAAACAATATATCACTCCAATGTATACAGAGTGTTCTGATATAAGGTGAAAGACTGTCCACATAGCACAGGGGTTTGTGTGGACCTGCAGATATATAGGCTTGGCTGTTGGAGCCTCTGAGTATGGTTCTAAATCAAAGACAGCAAGGAATAGGCATTGCTACTGAACAGTGGCCTGCCTGTAAGAGGAGAAGAGGTGGCCTGGGCAGAGCTCACCAATCTTGTGGCCCTTAAACCTAGTTCCCAAATATTCCTTTATCATAACATCCTTGCCTACACTTAGAGACTAGCTTCTTAAGAAGTGAGTCATATGGGAGCAGTATCTACATTGAATCTGGGACTGAGTGCCTAGGGTTTTACCCAACTCCACTTTCTTCCCTGGAGACACTCTCCCTTGCTACTTCCCTCTTCTCCAGTCAGTCCCTAAGCCTACAACTGTGGATTTCACCCCATTGCTGACCTTGTATCCAGAGCAGGGAGTAATGTCTAGCAGTTGCACAGCTTATGAGGGCATGTCAAGGTCATGCCAAGGCTATGTTGGCTCATCCTTCAAAGCCAAGGGTTTCAGGTTTTTGAAAATGTTCCCATTAGCTGTCACCCTTGTCAACCTCCATAGAGCAATCACCTTCTTCAGGCTCTCACCATCATCTACTCTAAGCCAAGATGCTTCCTTGGAATACTTAGGTCTTCTGTGTGTTCTTTGGCAGTAGCTCCAAGTAGCTTCCATAGAAGCCACCTATCCCCTTGCACCTGCTCCTGAGAGTGCACATTCTCACCATCAACGTCTTTGTTCTTAGAATGACTCATCCTCAAGAGCTTCTGTGATCTAAGGTACATAGTTGAGAACTTGCTGCATAGTCATGCCAGAAAGTCAAATACACTTGTGGAGATTCTTTCTTTACCATAAAGAACGAGAAGAAAATTAGGAAGTTGGAAAGAGCCTTTATCCATAGGCTCTTTCTTGTGTATCATTAAAAATCATAGTCACCAAATTCTGGCATACCAAATTGAGTCAGGACCAAGTATCTCCCCCATTAATCAGACTAGGTAAGGTATTCCAGCATAGGTAATGGGCTCCAAAAGCCAGTTCATGTACACAGGATAAGTCCTGGTCACATTGCCAGGATGCCCATCCAAATATATCAAGCCCCATAACCACTACTCATATACAGAGGGACTAGTTCAGTCCCATGCAAGTTCCCCAGGTGTGGGTACAGAGTCTGTGAGCTCCCACTAGTTCAGGTCCGTTTTCCCTATCATGATCTTGACCTTTCTTACTCATATGCTCTCTCCTGCTTCTCTTCAACTAAGCTCCAGGAGTACAGCCCAGTGCTTGTCTGTGGATCACTGAATCTTCTTCCAACAGTTACTGATGGAAGTTGATTCTATGATGGGAGTTAGGGTGGTCACTAATCTGAATCGAAAGGAGAGGGAGAGGGAACTGTGATTGGAATGCAAAAATAATAAAAAACTAAAAGTAAAAAATAAAAAAGAGAAAAATAAATACACGAATCATAGTCAGATGCTAATGTGGTCTTCACTTTATGAAAAGAGCAGACTGAGCTTTAGAAATGATGGTTATCTTGCCTTAGGGGGCACAGTAGAGATGGACTGGGAATCCATAGCCCTGAATACTCTAACCTAAGTCCCCTTTGACACACAGTGTACAGCAAGGAGTGAACATCCTCCTTGCTCCAAATGCACAGGCAGCAATTAAGGGGCTGCTAGAATCCTCACCTTGGGCCTCAATCTGTTCAGACAATCCTTATTTTGAGTGCATATTGCCAAAATCTGGGTAATCCCAAGAGAGGCTGAGTTAAGGGGCTGTAATACTCCATTCATAAGCCTTTTATATGCTGCAGTCATGGGCTCTGCTTCTGGTAGAAGTCTGTAGTTGCTCTGAAGGAATGACAATTTCCATATAGATTTCTTAACCATTTGCACTCATTTCTCATGCCCACCTCAATACTCTATCATTTCAATGCCTCATGTGTTTTTTTTTACAAGGCCAAGATTACCTTCCTCTTATATTCTAGAGCATTTCTTACTGTTCCATAGAGCCATTCCCAACAGGCTTCTTTCCTGTACTTCTCACCCATGCCAAGACTTTAATTCCACTGTACCCAAAAACCTTCTCAGTGTGCTGCTCTAAGCACAGTAGTACCCTGCTGCTGCTGGATTTTATTATTGTTCCGTGGTGAGTGTTAGACCACATCTCTGCCACACCTAACTCATTCTTTCAATCTGCATCTTTATACTATTTTCACAGAGCAATTGTAATTTAGAGGTTTGAAAACCACTAAAGAAGGCAGACTATGTTCTAAGACAGTGGGCAAATATACCAGAGTCAACATGGTCACCCCTTGCTGGGGATCAGCCAAGTGTCCTGCCAAACTGTGATGGAAGGACCCTCTAGAATTCCAGAACAACAGCTTGAGGAAATGGATAATGGCAGGATGGTAAGGCATGGGGAAGTATAAGGTTAACCTATGAAAGAAGCCAATTGGCAGAAAGATAGCAAACACCATCCCATCATACATGTATGTATGTATGTATGTATGTATGTATGTATGTATGTATGAATGTATGGGACTGAGCATACAAAAGGAAATCTCACAATCTCAAAATGAAAGAAAACGTGGTTGTCAAATAAATGACTCATAAATGGTCTTGACATTCTTGACCTAGGACTTTTAAGCCTTGGACCTTTCTAAGTTCTCTGGATTTCTTCTATTCTCAGGAGCTTCAATCTCTTCCTTCCTCCCTCTCCCCCTCCCTCCCCCCTCCTTTGTTCCCTCCCTCCCTCCTTCCTTCCTTTATTTTTTCTTTCTGACATGGGTTCTCTGTGTAGCCTGGCTTCCTGGAACTCACTCTGTAGACCACACTGGCCTCAGATTCATAGAGATCTGCTTGCCCCCCAAGTGCTGGGATTGCCTCTTTTTCATAGTAATCTGTCTCTAGTTCCTGCACTATGTACGTGTCCCTGCTACACTTCTTTGTTCTGAGATACAAGAACTTGGATATCTGACTGGGAACCCTGTGAACTTTGATTCACACCTATAACAGTGTACTCAAAGCAGCTTGTGTAAAATCTCCGAGGTAAATTGAACTTCAAATGCAGCTATTCCAGGTGCTAAATGACAGCCTTGACATGAGAACATGGGTTAGCCACTACACCTTTAAATTGTTTCTACAGGTAGTTGACTCCACAGGTAGAAGATCAAGAGCTTCCAATCACACATTTAGTCATCACAGACTAGGACAGGAAGTCTGGCTCCTACCTCCCACTGTGGGGTTCTCTACTCTGTGTCATCAGGCCAGCCTTTGCCAAACTTGCAAAGGGTAAAGAGCTATGTTCATGAGTCACTTTCTGACAACAGTCATCCTCCCTTGAAGACATGAGTCATATCAGATTATATCTGGGGATAGATAGTTCTAAAGATGCCAACAGGAGTTATCCCTACTCTAGTAATAGGTGATTGTAGCAGGAACAGACTCCAGTTGGTAGAGATCCAGAGGCAAGATAACACTCATTTTCTGAGCAGGAAAGCTATACATCTTAAGTTCCATCTTGGATTGACTTTTGTAGACTTCAGCATTCGGTTTGTCTAACATTCAGCTGAGAGCTGGAGTCACCAAGAATAATATGCAAGCCACAGCTTTTGCTACATAGGAACTGCAAGATTGAGATGCAAGAAACCAATCACTGAGGCATGGTGATATTATGTTCATGGTAATAATGGGGGGGGGACTTGGAAGCCAGTTAAGGCATCAAGAATCTAGGAAGAGGCGTTGTCACATCATCAAGATGTATGTACAGAAACTCCAAGGCTTGGAGGTAGGGAAAGGGTCAGGTTACAGATGCTCCGAGTGGAAAGTTGATGGTAGGTGGGCACATAGAAGAACAGGAATGGGGCAGGACCTTGGATGCTCAGCAATAAGGCTTTGTTTTTGCTTCAGAACCATGGGCAGGACTGAGAAACAGGAAACTATTGTCAATATCATTAGTCAATAGGGAAATAGGAATTCAAATCTCAGTGAGACACCACTTCACACCCACTAGAATCAAAACAAAATAAAACAAATAACAACAGAAAATAACCAATTATAGCAAGGATACAGAGAACTCAGATCCATTGTACAGTAGTTACTGTGGGAAAGTGTTCGGTTGTTCCTGAAAGAGAAAAGCATAGATTTATCATGCGACCTAGCAATTCCACCCCTAGGTACATACCCAAAAGAATTGACAACAGGAGACTCCATGAGAAATCTCCATAGCAACATTACCCATAATGGCTCACAGGTAGAAAGAAAGTATCCATTGACTGATAAATGAATAAATAAACTATGCTATTTCTGTATAGTGGAACATTATCCTTCTATAACAAAGAATGAAGTAGTAATCCATGGATGCACCATAGAAGCATATACTAAGTGAAGGAAGCCAGACACAACAGGTCATGTACTGTCTGATTTTATTTCTATGAAAGGGCCATAAGAGGCAAATCCATAGCGACAGACAGTGGATTAGTGTTTACCAGGAGCTAGAGGAGGGGGGATGGTCATAGAGAAGTAGCTTATTAATGGGAGAAGTCTTTTCTGAGATGAGACAATGTTCAGAAGTGTGATAATTGTGATTACTTTGTATTATTGCTAACATAACTGATGTCACAGAATCATACACTTACAATTTGAAATGTTGAGCTGGGTATGTGTCTCAGCAGTAGAGCACTTGTCTAGAATCTGCAAGGCCCACAATTCTCTCCACAGCAAAGAAAGAAAGAGGGGAGGAGGAGGGGAAGGAGGAACAATGGAGAAAAAGAAAAGTATCTGAAGTAGCATTTTTTCGTACAATTGTATGAAGAGTTTCTGAAACAGTAGACAGAGGCTGACAGAATAATACATGCCTTTTACCTTTTCTGTGTGTCTGTCTACCTCCTTACACCCTGAGCAATCTGAGTCTGTTTTTTTTTTTTTTTTTTTTGACTCTGCAGTATGCCAGAACTTGGCTTAGTCCGTGCCTACTGTTGAGCTTCAGTGACACAGAACTTGGGAATCCCTAGCACAACGGTACAATTAGTGTTGTCTCTGTCTCTGGTGAGGACATTGTGCTTGATAGCTCCATGACCTGGCCCAGGTCACTTACTGTGTGGCCACGAAGAGCTTACTTCACCATTGGCGCTGCCACTTCCTCATGCGCTAATGTGGCTGGTAGCACTCTTGCTTTCCTTCTTCACACAGCTCACCTCTACCCTGGTGCCCATACACAGTTGTTTTCGTTCCGAGTCCCGCCATGCCTTGCTCCATTTGAGACAGTAGAAAGACTCTAATTCTTCAGATTTCCACAGAACTCACCACATGCACCTTGTTCAATGATATAACAGCAAACATAATATATATTTGTCTGGACACTGGCCTGGAAATGCAGAAAGGAAAATTAGAGGGAGGTTAAGTCCCTGTTTCTGTTAAGTTTAACAATGAAGATAATGGCTAGATTTTGCATGGGGTTCTTTGGTGATGTTCTTAGCCTAATAGAGTATGCTTCTAGAACAGTTAATCATGAGAACTCATGGAATCCCTTCTTCACTTCCTCTTCCTGTTGACTAATTCCTTTTCTCTCATGCTCCTTATTCCTTGTCCACCCCAACTCCATCATCCTGGAAACTCAAACTCTTATTCTTTAAGATGACTTACATGTACAGAGGAAAGGAGCAAAGTTAACATGTGGATTGTAGGTAGTGCTCATTAAAGGTTAGTGCTAATCACAATAATTCTAAATAACAAAAAGCTGCACATTGTTTCTTCCCACAGACCCATTCATCTAAAGAATAGATTATGAGGTTTTGTTCATATTGTTGAACAGATACACTTTTAATACTAAAGCAAAAAAGCAGAAAGCCCACACTATTCTTTATGCTGCATCAGTGATGCATAGTCAAAATAAGCTCTTCCCTAGTCCAGATACCCCTCTCAGGGCTGGCATGGTTCTCAGGAACTATAGGCAAGAACTGTATTCTTTAATGAATCATATATATACATATACATATATATATATATATATATATATATATGTGTGTGTGTGTGTGTGTGTGTGTGTGTGTACCTGCTTGCTGTATGTACACTATGTATAAACACCCCCATAGGCCAAACATCAGATCTCTTGGAACAGGAATTACAGATAGTGGTGGGAACCAACCCACAGCCTCTTGTAGTTACTTGAAACTGAACCAAGGTTCTCTGCAAGAACAGAGAGTATTCTTAACTGATGAGTCATCTTTCCAGCCCCTAATCTCCTTTTCTTAAAGTTAACTATTTGCAGATGCTATCTACAGTAGCAAATAATTTCAAAACAATACCTAAACAGGCTCACTGTAATGTAGTCACTGTTCTATTACCTATACCACTTTGACTGATGCCATGCTCTCACTGGATCTTTTAGCTATCAAAGTCCTCTAAATACCATAGGAAGAAATTTGAATTCAAGAGTCCAGTATATGACCTTTTGTGTAGGTCAAAGTGATCCTGTGTCACAAGGCTCTTCGGCCTACCTTGCAGTGATACCCAAGTACCCATCCTGTCTTTGAAGTTTTCAAAGTAATGACCCAAAATGTTGAGTATCAGAGAATTCTCTGATTTGTACTTACTTATGAACATTCCAGAACTTGGTACTATAGTCTATGAACTCTACATTGGGGTCTTGTGCTCTGACTCCTCACAAGAAAAAAAAATGAATGTCTTCATTCTTACTCAGAAGGGGAAGCAATGCTTTACCAAGGGTCTATGCTCAGAAGATACTCTAAACTGGCCATTGTCAAGGGCCCCTAACATACTAAGAGATTCTAGTTCTTATAGCCCACACAGATTTTCCTGGAGCATATGGAATTGTTCAAACCACAATTCATGACCTATGCTTTATTTTTTCCAAAAATCAAAGTAGTAAATTGAGCATATTTGGTAACCTGAAATGATAAAAGAATACTATAGAAAATATCCAAGTAGACTGATGAGGTGACTGAAAGAGGAAAAGCACCATCTACCAACACTTATGACCTGATTTCAATATCTGGGACCCACAAGAGAGCACTGACTCCCACAAGTTGTCTTCAGACCTCCACATGCATGTTATGATATTTGATTGCACATAATACATGCACACAAAATAAATACATGTAATTAAAATTAAAAGATAAATAAAAGAGATAAGTATTAGGGCTAATAATTTTTTAAATTTTATCATTACACACACACACACACACACACACACACACACACACACATATATATTTCCTATTTTACATGACCACACCCATTGATAGCGAGAAGAACAGGGGTGGACAATGTGAATATCTCACTACAAGTTCCCTCTCCCTCCCTCCCTCCCATTCCCCTGACACTCCCTCCTGTCCCATTCCTCACCCACTCCACAGGGAGGGTGATGCCTTTTAGTTCCTCCCTCTACCCTCTAGACTAATGGTGTATCCCTTCATGGGGAATGTGCTCTCAAAGTCCAATTGTCCATTTGTGTACCAGGAATACATCCTGGTTCCACTGTCAGAGGTCCCTTAGACTGCCCAGGCCTTCTAACTGAGACCCAGCCCCATGCTGGATTCCAAGCTATCAGTCTGGGGGCCCATTAGCTCCTCCTTGTTCAGGTCAGCTGTCTCTGTGTTTCTGCAGCCTGGTCTTGTCCTCCCTCTCTGGATCTGGATTCCAGTTAGGCTCAGTGTTTAGTTATGGGTGTTTGCTTCTGTTTCCATCAGCTGCTAGATGAGGGCTCCATGATGGTGGATAAGTTAGTCATCAATCTCATTATCAGGGAAGGGTATTTATGTTAGCCTTTCCACTGTTGCTCAGATTGTTAGTTGGGGTCAGTCTTGTAGATCACAGGACATTTCTCTAGAGTCAGTTTTCTCTTCAAACATATAATGGCTCCCACTATTACGGAATCTCCTTTTTTGCTCTCATACATTTGTTCCCCAACTCAATCTTCCTGGTCCCATGTGCTTTCCTCTCCAACCCTTCTCTTTCTCCTAACTCCCTCTCCACACACTGCGACCTCCATTCCCCATATGCTCAGGAGATCTTGTTCCTTTCCCCTTCTGTGAAGGACCTTGTATGAATCTCTTAGAATCCTCCTTGTATCCTAGTTTCTCTGGCATTGTGAATTGTAGGCTGGTGAGCCTTTGCTCTATGTCTAAAATCCATATATGAGTGAGTACATACCATTTTCCTCTTTTTGTGACTGGGTTACCTCACTCAGGATGGTTTCTTCAAGTTCCATCTATTTACCTGCAAACTTCAAGATTCCATTTTTTGTTTGTTTGTTTGTTTGTTTGTTCCACTGAGTAGTAGTCCATTGTGTAATTGTACCAAATCTTTATCCATTCTTCAGTTGAGGGGCACCTAGATTTTCTCCAGGATCTCAGTATTACAAATAATGCTGGTATAGACATAGTTGAACAGATGACTTGGTTGCATAGATGTGGATCATTTGGGTATATGCCTTAGAGTAGAATTGACAGGTCTTGTAGTAGATTGATACCCACTTTCCTGAGGAACCACCACACTGTTCTCCAAAATGGCTGTACAAGTTTGCACTCCCACCAGCAGTGGAGAAGTGTTTCCCATTCTTCACAGCACAAGCTGTCATTGGTGTTTCTAATTTTAGCCATTCTGACAGGAGTAAGATGGTGTCACAGAGTTTTTTTTTTTTTTTTTTTTTTTTTTTTTGATTTTCATTTCCCTGATGGCTAAGGATGCTGAGTACTTTCTTAAGTGTCTTTCAGCCATTTTGAATTGTCTATTGAGAATTCTTTCTTCAGTTCTTTACCCACATTTTAATAGGGTTATTTGGTGTTTTGTTGACTAGTTCCTTGAGTTCTTTGTATATTTTGAAGATCAGCCCTCTGTCAGATTTAGGATTGGTGAAAATCTTTTCCCAGTCTGTGGGCTGCCGATTCATCTTATTAACTGTGTCCTTTGCCTTACAGAAGTTTCTCAGTTTCAGGAGGTCCCATTTATTAATTGTCAATCTCAATGTTATGCTACTGGTGTTATGTTCAGGATGTTGTTTCCTGTACCAAATTGTTCAAGGGTACCTCCTACTTTCTCTTCTAAGAGTTTCAGTGTGGCTGGATTAATGTTGATGTCTTTGATCCATTTGGACTTGAGTTTTGAGCATGGCAATAGGCATGTATCTCTCTGTAGTCTTCTATACGCCATCATCCAATTGTACCAACACCATTTGTTGAAGATTCTTTTCTCCCCCCATTGTATAATTTTAGCTGTTTTGTCAAAAATCAGGTGTTCGTAGGTGTGTGGGTTAATTTCAGGAATTTCAATTAGATTTCATTGGTCTTCCTGTGTATTTTTGTGCCAATACAAAGCTGTTTTCAGGACTATAGCTCTATAGTAGAGCTTGAAATCTGGGATGATGATGCCTCCTGAAGTTCCTTTATTGTACAGGGTTGTTTTGACTATCCTGGGTCTTCATGATTCCACATAAAGTTGATTATTATCCTTTCAAGGTCAGTGAAGAATTGTGCTGGAATTTTGAAGGGATTGGATTTATTCTGTAGATTGCTTTCAGTAAGATTGCTATTTTAACTATGTTTATCCTACCTATCCAAGAACATTTTCTGGTATCTTCTTTAATTTCTTCCTTTAAAGACACAATGGTCTTGCTATATATGTCTTTCACTTGTTTGCTTAGCATTACTGTAAGATATTTCATGTTGTTTGTGGCTGTTGTAAAGGGTGATGTTTCTCTGATTTCTTTCTCAGTCCCTTTGCCATCTGTATATAGAAGGGATACTGATTTTTTTTGAGTTTATCTTGCATCCTGCTAGTTTGCTGAAGGTGTTTATCAGCTGTAGGAGTTCCCTGGTAGAGTTTTTTGGGTCACTTATGTAAAAGATCATATCCTCTGCAAATAGTGACAGTTTGAATTCTTCCTTTCCAATTTGTATTCCCTTGATCTATTTTTGTTCTTATTGCTCTAGCTAGACTTCCAAGTACAATATTGAAGAGATATGGAGAGAGAAGGCAGTCTTGTCTTGTTCCTGATTTTAGAGGAATCCTCTTAAGCTTATCTCCATTCAGTTTCTATGTTGGCTGCTGGTTTACTATAGATTGCTTTTATTATGTTTAGGTATGTTCCTGTTATCTCTGATTTCTCCAAGACCGTTATCATTAAAGTGTATTGGATTTTGTCAAAGGCTTTTTCAGAATCTAGTGAGATGATCATATGATTTTTGTTTTCCAGTTTGTTTTTACTTTGGAACACATTGATAGATTTTCATATGCTGGACCATCCCTGTATCACTGGAATGAGGCCTACTTGGCCATGGTGGATGATTTCTCTGATGTTTTCTTGGATTTGATTTGCCAGTATTTTATTGAGTATTTTTGCATCAATGTTCATGAGGGATATTGGTCTGTAGTTATCTTTCTTAGTTGTGTCTTTGTATGGCTTGGGTACCAAGGTAATCATAGCCTCATAAAAAGATTTTGGTAATGGACCTTCTGCTTCACTTTGTGTGGAAAATTTTGAGGAGTATTGGCATTAGCTCTTCCTTGAATTTCTTTTAGAATTCTCCAGTGAAGTCATCTGGCCCTGGGCTTTTTTTTTTTTTAAATTGGGAGGCTTTTGATGACTGCTTCTATTTCAATAGGGGTTATAGGTCTATTTAAAGTACTTATTGCTTTTTGATTTTATTTTGGTAAGTGATAGCTATCCAGAAATTTGTTCATTTCCTTTGACTTTTCAAATTTTGTGGAGTACAGTTTTTCAATGCATGACCTGAAAATTCTCTGAATCTCTTCAGTGTCTCTTGTTATGTCCCCCTTTTCATTTCTGATTTGGTTCATTTGCATGTTCTCTCTCTGCTGTTTGGTTTGTTTGGATAAAGATTTCTCTATCTTGTTACATTGATTCTTTGTAATGTTTTCCTAGTTTCTACTTTATTGATTTCAACCCTCAAATTTATTATTTCCTGGTGTCTACTCCTCCGGGGTGAGTTGCTTCTTTTTTGTTCTAAGGCTTTCAGTTATGCTGTTAATTCTCTAATGTGACTATCCTCCGTTTTCTTCATATGGGCACTTAGTGCAGTGAACTTTCCTTATAGCAGTGCTTTCAAGGTGTCCCCTTAGTTTGGGTATGTTGTGTTTCATTCTCATTGAATTTGAGGAAATATTTAATTTCTTTCTTACTTTCTTTACCCAGGAATGGTGCAATTGTACATTGTTCAGTTTCTATTAGTTTGTAGGGTTTCTGCAATTTGTATTGTTTGTTGTTGAGTTCCAACTTTAAAGCATGGTGGTCTGATAAGATAGAGGGTACTATTCCAATTTTTTTATATTTGTTGAGATTTTTTTTATGTTGCCTAATATGTGGTCTATTTTAGAGAAGTTTCCATGTGGAGCTGAGAAGAAGATATATTCTTTTGTGTTTGGATGGGATGTTCTATAGATGTCTATTAAACCCAATTGGAACATAACTTCTGTTATTTCTTCTTTTGTTTCTTTGTTAAGTTTCTGCCTGGTGGTCCTGTGTAGCGGTGAGAGTAGGGTGTTGAAGTTTCCCACTATAAGTGTTGAAGTTTTATGTGAGCTTTGAGTTTTAGTAGCATTTGTTTTAGAAATCTCGGTGCCTTTGTGTTTGGGGCATAGATTTTCAGAATTGAGACTTCATTGTGAATGATATCTCCTGTGATGAATATAAAATGACCTTCTTCATCTCTTTTGATTAATTTTTGTTTGAAGTCTAACTTGTTAGATATTAGTATAGCTACACCTGCTTGTTTCTTGGGTCCATTGATTGGAAGATCTTTCTCAACTCTGATATAATGTCTTTCTTTGAAGCTTAGATGTATTTCTTGTATGCAGCAGAAGGATACATGCTGTGTTTGTATCCATTCTGTTAGCCTGTGTCTTTTTTATAGCTGAGTTAAGACAATTAATATTGAGGAAAAGTAAGGACCATTGATTGTTAATGCTTGTTTGTTTTAGATTTGTTGTTGGCTGTGGTATTGTGAGTGTATTTGCCCTGATTTTTCTTTTGGGTTCTAGTAAAGTGGAATTATCTATCATCGATGTCTTTGGGTATGTACTTAACTTCTTTGGGTTGGAGTTTTCCTTCCAGAATTTTCTGTAAGGTTGGATTTGTGGATATGTATTGTGAAAATCTGGTTTTGTCATTGAATAGCTTGTTTTCTTTATCTATAGTGATTGAGAGTTTTGCTGAGTATAGCAGCCTGGGCTGGCATCTGTGGACTCTTAGTACTTGTAGAACATCTGTCTAGGACCTTCTGGCCTTCAGAGTTTCAATGGAGATGTCAGGTGTAATTTTGATAGGTCTTCCTTTATATGTTACCTGACCTTTTTCTTTCATTGCTCTGAACATTCTTTCTTTATTCCACATGTTAGATGTTTTGATTAGTATGTAGTGAGGGGTCTTTTTTCTTTGGTTCAGTCTATTTGGTGTTCAGTATGCTTCTTGTACTTTCATAGGTATTACCTTTTTCAGATTGGGAAAGTTTTCTTCAATGATTTTATTGAATATGTTTTCTGCACCTTTGAACTGGGCTTCTTCGCCTTCTTCTTTGCCTATTATTCTTAGGTTTGGCCTTTTCACGGTGTCCCACATTTCCTGGATGTTTTGTGTTAAAGATTTGTTGGATTTATCATTTTCTTTGGTTGGTGAACTTGTTTCCTCTAATGTATCTTCAGCCCTGAGGTTCTCTCTTCCACCTCTTGTATTCTGTTGGTTATGCATGCATCTGTGGTTCCTGATCCTTTACCTGGTTTTTCTGTTTCTAGCATTCCCTCAGTTTGTGTTTTCTTTATTTTCTCTATTTCAGTTTTCAGGTCTTGAACTGTTTGAATTGTTTCCTTCATCTGTTTGATTGGTTTTTTTCTTGGCTTTCCTTACTTGTTCATTTCTTGCAGTTTTTGCTTGGTCTTTTCCTCTATTTCTTCCAATTTTTTACTTGTTTTGTTTTTCTTCTATTTCTTTAAGGGTTTTTCTCATATTATCTTTGAGGGCCTCTATCATTGTTGAAGTTTTTTAAAGTCGTTCTCATTTTCTTCATCTACTAGGTGTGTTCAAGTGTAGTTGGTATAGAGTCCCTAGATTCTGGTGGTGTCATGCTTGTCTTTCTATTGTTGGGTGTTTTCTTGTATTGCTGTCTTCCCATATCTTCTTCCAGTGGGTGCAGGTGGAGTCTCTATCTCTCTATCCTGCTCTCCTGGTGGGTGTAGGTAGGTCAGGTGTTCAATGTCCTAATTCTCCATGATCCAAGCTCTCTTGGAGGTCTCCAGCAGAGGGCAAGTGATGGGGCCCAAAGAACAGGTGAGTGCAGCTTCATGGTGGTCCCAAGGGGATAGGCAGGTCCATTATGCTCAGAGCCAACCCACTGAGTTCCATGGAGGTGGAGGGGGTTTTGAATCTACACTCTGGTCCAATGCTCACCTGCAGCAGCTATCCCAGCAGGTCCAAATGTGAGGGGAATACAGGTTCTGGGTGGTGTATGGATCAGAGTACAAGACTGTACCACTCAGGCCAAGGTTTTGGTGGGGAGGAAGATATGGAGCTAACCCAGGGAATTCCCAGGGAAGGATCTGGTGGGGGATTTGGCTTGAACTGGTTCCAGACTCACCTCCAGCAGAGGGCAGGTGACGGAGCCCAAAGATCAGGTGAGGGCTCAAGGTGCTCCTGCATGGATAGGCGGGTCCAGTATGTTCAGAGCCAGTCTAGGAAGTTCCAAGGAGGTGGGCTGGTATTGGACCCACACTCTGGCCCAATGCTCACCCCAAGCAGTGGGCCCAGCATGACCTAATCCTTTCTTTTTTAAAGAAGAAAATATCCAATGTATTTTATATAGTAACAGTAACCAGTGCATGAAGCTTACATTATCATTCATATTAAGTAGTATGTGCCTTTAAACATAGACTTGATGTAAAGTATGGTTTTTTAACGATAAATATGCCTAAGAGTTACTAATATTTCCAAGTTATTGTATGAAAGAGAAGATTAAAGCATAAACGGAGAGTGAAGCTTGTCTAAGGTCTTGTAGTGAGGAAGAGAAGGGAAGGGCTACAGTTCAGCAAGTGGTTTGACATGAGGCTATGTGCTGCATATTGGCTGCTGGGTTATGACAGCACCACCCATGGTACCAAGCCCCGACATTGAGGAAGTCCAAGTTCTTCTAACAGTTCTAAACAAATTTCCAAGGAGCCAATGTGAAAACATATTTTTTGTTTTGTTTTGTTTTATAACTACAGAGTATATTTATGTGTTTCTTTGCTTTTAGTTTTGTTCTGAGACAGGATCTCAGCACCTGACATGAAACTCACTATATAGTCCAGGCTGGCCTCAAATTTGGGGATATTCTGCTACCTCAGTATCCTGTGTGCTAGCATTCATTACATGTTTGAACCACGAAGCTGGAGTATCCTGAATCAGTCAGAGTTCATCCCTGGGGCATGATAGTACAAATGCTAAATAATAAGTGGGTTTCCATGGGGATGGTGTCTACTACCCTGTTTAAGCCTTGTGGGGATGCATTTCAGGTACTGAGCCTGAGGTCATATAAAGGAACATTTGGGATGAAAAATAAAACATGAACAAGAGTGGAATAGATTGAAGCCTGTCTTTGGCCACCTCAAACCTCAATGTCTTATGGACCCTTTTGAATCCAAATACATTTGAGGAGGCTGCAGGAAGAGAAATGAAGAGGTTCTGTGGTTGTTGAGCTACCAGCCAGCGGCTGCTTCCACATGACCAACAAACATGTTAGGGGACTGTCCATCAACTGCTCCAATATTTTGTTTCTGCTTCACTTCTGTCTTTCAAATATCATCTGAATTTATGTGTCTTCTTGTACCTATGCAGGGAAGAGAACTTTGGAGACCTCAGCTCTGACTTACCTTGCATTGAAGTCAACACCACATTTAGCTCTTAGAATTAAAAGGTGTCTAAGGAAAGACAGGGCTACTAGAATGTGTATAAATTCCAACACCTTGGGACCTGCCTAATGAGACACTTGTGCCCCAGTACCATAACAGTGCCTCCTTGCAGATTTAAAATCACCTCTAATCCATAGGCTCAGCTTTCCATCAGTTCATGTATACAGGGACTTACGACCATTAACCAGTTCAGTTTGTGTCCTTATCCTTCACAATGCCTTGTCCCTCAAGTATTTCTGGAGCCTGCAAAGACTCTCATAAATGTGTTCATGAAAGTTTCTGTTGGCTCCTTACTATCTAGTGTCTATCATGTTCTTGGTTTTCATCATCAACTTCCTTTATCATAAGATACTCATGGCAATATTGTATTGATGGTAGCCTCAGTGGGTTGGCCAAAGAATGTTCCAATTGTCTGGCCCTAGTACTGCCCAGACTACCCAAGCTTCCTCATGACACAGCAGAATGAGACTCTGGGAGGATGGTGGACAGCCTGCATCTCTTGGGTCTATTTTGTTCTCTGGGCTCTGGGTTCTCTGGGAAGCAAGTATTGGGCCTAGAGGCTATGGGGCTCTCAGCACAGCTGTACTTTGGAGAAAAATGACTGTACTATAGGATTCACAGTCTTAGCTTTGTAACTCCTCAGCCCTTCCTCCCACCACCTGGCAGCACCATTTGAACTCAGCCACACAGAATATCTCCATGCTCTGTCCCTACATGTCTGGCAGAATTCTGAAAATTGTTTGGAAGTCTGTGAACTGAGCCCTGATCACTTGACTTGGTGATGAAGAATAAACTTTTGCATTTCTTACTTCTTCTTACCTCAGCTTTAATCAGGTGATTTACTCTTTGTCCCATCTTTCTTATTTCTTTTGGGCTCTAGATTCAGCCCAAGCTCTCAGGGAGGTCAACTACTCCCAGCACTGTTCATGCAGTACCTGATAAGAGAGCATAGGAGGTCCGGCCAGGTCTTCATGTCCCAACTGTGGGGCTGACTGTTCTTGTAACCTTCCAAAAACTTCCACTTCGGAAGATAAAAATCTGCTAAAATAATGCAAACTATGCTGGCTGCTATTAATAATTTGGCCCAATTGAACATTCCATATATTCTGATAGAGAAGATAAGAGCCAACATAGCAAGACGAGTGTCTCACAGCTTGATGTGGGGCTCTGCTACCAGAACCTCACAAGAAATCACCAACAGATGGCAGGTATTTCAATAGTGATTATTCTGCATGACTTTCCAGAACAAACAAATATTATTAACACAAATACTAATCACTGCATCCCATTTTTTTCTGCAACCCATTGTATATAGCCTTTGACTGTCTTGCTCATCTATCTGTGACTTGACATCAGTTCTGATAGAAAAGAGCCTTTCCTATGAAGAACATCTGTTGGTAATCAGGCCATATCTGTACCAAACAGCAACACGTTGAAGGCAATTTCTCATTCTGTTGCTGGTGATAGTAAGTCTTCACATGGGATCTCGACAAAGCCTCCTGATTCTAATTGGACAGATCAGTGGAGTGAGCAACTTGGCTCAAGATGCTTCTCACCTTTGTGGGTTTCCAGCTTCTCTTCTGGCTGTTGTTACATAGACTATCTATCTTCAGCAAAAGGGACATCTCAAGATATCTGTGCTTACAGCAAAATACATGATAGCTGATGGCTGCCTTTTCCACAAGAATATCAACCCAGATAGCACTATGCAGAGCTCATACAGAAAAGGGTTCTAGAGTTCTATCTATATAGCTAGTTTTTTTTGGGGGGGGGTTAAGGAGACTCCTATAACCAGGTCAAGGTCACCATCCAAGAGTTCCTAGGGTGATAAGTTAAAGATGTCCTTTCTGGATATAAAACGTAACCCTAGGAAGTCCCTTTGAGGCTTGCCTAATACTGGCATATTGTAGTTTATTGTCATTAATGTGCTGTCCTGTGAAGCCCTTAGATAGATCCAATAATTATGGGTCAGGCACCTCTACTAATTTTCTTGGAACTCCAGAAAATTTACTGAGGCTTACAGTTTACAATGTATCTCTTCAGAATAGCTTGGCAGTCAAAAGGCCCACCTGACTCAAAATGGAGATTCTTAAACAGCCCGCTGTCTCTCTGCAGAAACTCTACACAGTGCTACTTTCCTTATACTGACATTGCCTAATCATTACCAAAACAAATAAGGTATCAAAAAGTAGAAACTCATTTTAAGTAATGAAATCAGCTGGAAGATAGTACCCCCCAAAAGAAAGGGGATGAATGGAAAGAAAGTAGTGTGCTGATCAAGAAGTCCGAGGCCACCATGCAGATACAGTGTGTTAGACTCTGCCTTTACTAGACCTGCAACCAGTGGCTGACTACAACTATGGGTAGCATTTATCCTGTGGCCAACTTAGGGCCAAACTGGAAGGTCTTTAGAGTCTTCAGGGGTATTTCTTAGGGTTTGGGGGTGACAAAGTTAGGATAGAGTCCTGGCAGTTCATTGAGCTGTATTTTCTGCAAAAAAAGCAGTCTGTGAAGCCACAAACTTGCCCCTTCTCTCACTATTGAAATCCTAAGCTATCCCCTTGGGTTTTAAATCCCAACTAGAAGTTTCAATAGTACCCTGTCCTCCTCACAAGATGCTCTCCTGCAGCCCTTCTGTTTTGATAAGCCAATGTCTTCAAGCAGTTAGTAATCCAAGTGTGCAGTCCACAGCAGGAGCTAGGCTAGGTCATAGTCTTGGCTTGAAAACAGTTCACCTTTCCTAGAGAGCACAATTGATAGACTCCTGAGCTCCACTTGCATCCACAGCTCACATAGTTCAAAGTCCAATATGAGAATGTACACTGATGAAATGATTCTTAAGGAGTGATCACATAAATGACTTTAGCTTACCTTATTGTTGTCAAATACTGTATGTATGTTTGTGTATGTATGTTTGTATATATGTATGTATAAAGAGGTTAAGAAATGAATTATTGTCAGCAGCCATTACCAGATCCACAAAGCAGGTATGTATCCTTCCATTCACACATATAACCATTTCTACATCCCTATTTCTCTGAATCACTTCCTCAGTATCCATTACCACATAATGGTGTATCTGAGAACACCAAAGATTTCTTTTGTTGTTTGCAAGTTCCTAGAAATGGAATTAAGCAATACATATTTTTTTAGGAACGCTGCTAAAGATCCACATTTTTTAAGCTTTAATTTTGAAATAATTATAGATTTTATAGGAAATTGTAAAAGTAATAGAGGACTCAAGTATCTTTAATTTAGCCTCCCCCAAAGTACTATCTTCCATAACAATAATATCTAGGACAGTTCCATCATTGCTGTCCACTGACTGTGTTTGAATCCCACACCTTGTGTGTGTATGCTTATATGACATGTGCATCCTTTTTTATTTTTTATTTTTTGTAGGTACTATGTTTCGAAATAGGATCTTGCTATATAGTCCAGGCTGGTCTCAGATTTGCAGTATTCCTGCTTCAGCCTCTCAAGTGCTGAGATTACCACCATATGTCACCATGCCATGATACATTTTTATCTGACCTCTTTTACTTCACCTTGTGCATTAAAAACTCAGTTGCATTTTAATTCATTTTTATTTTGAGATTATAATATAATTACAGCTGCTCTCCCTTCTCTTTCCTCCCTTTAAGCCTTCCCATATGCCTGTCCCTCTTCTCCTTCAAGATTATCACCTCTTTTTCCACTAATTGTCATTGCATGCATATGCATATGTGTATACAAATATACAGTCCTAAACATAACCTGTTAAGTCCATGGAAGTGTGTATGTATACTCTTGAGGATGACTGTTTGGCACGGGTGTAATTTGATTGGTGTGCTCTTTCCTGGGGAGGGCAACCTTTCCCTTTCCCAGCTTTACTTAGCTGCTATAGTTCTCTATGTACAGTTGAGGCCTCATGGGTGGTGTGCTTTTTAGATGTATTTTTACTACCAACTTAATTGCTTTCCATAGAAATACATCACACTTTACTTGTTCACACTTCGCAGTGGACAGTTAGGTGTCTTCAGAGTTTGGATTCTACATGTGTTCTTGTCAGTTTCTCCTGATACATGTGTGCACTCATTTTATTCATATATGGGATAATGGAAATTCTGGGTCATTCAATGTGACTGTCTCTTCAGCTAATATATATATATATATATATATATATATATATATATACGTGTGTGTGTGTGTGTGTGTGTGTGTGTGTGTTTCAAATTGCCATTGTACACTCCTGCCATGAAGTAGTGTTGGAGACTTCCAGGAGCTCTTCATCCTCACCAGCACTTGTTGTCATCAATCCAGTTAATTTTTGCCATTCTGGCCAATAATGGTTCTCAAAGTAGTTCTCATTTTAATTTCTCTGGTTAATATGAAATCTACCACTGTTTCTCACAGTTATTAATTATATGCATTTCCTGGCTTAATATTTATCCACTCAGACTTTTGCCAGCTTTGTTTATTATGTTTCCCACCTACTTATTAATAAATTGTATACCTTTTCCAAACTTTCTGGATAGAAACCCTTTAGCAATGTTTGGTGCTGCAGATACTCTTTTCTGGTCTGTGACTTGTTTGCTCCAATCTGTGCTAATTTTGAACAACTATGGCTTCTTTATTATAATATATTCAAACTTGTCTATCTTTTCTGTGTACTTCATGCACATCTTTATCTACTCTTATATCTGGAAGAAGTTCTCCTACATAACCATCTGAAAGCATTACAGTTTTACCTCTACCATCTAAGTCATAGTTCATTTTTTTTTTTTTTTTTTTTTTGTCATGCCGGGGTGTGGTGATGCATGTCTTTAATTCCAGCACGCAGGAGGCAAAGTCAGGTGTATCTCTGTGAGTTCAAGGACAGCCTGGCCTACAAAGCTGCAGAGAGAAACCCTGTCATGAAAAATGAAAAACAAAAAGCAAAAACAAAAACAAAAAACCGATATCCTTGTACAACCAATTAAGGCAGTCTATTTTCCAGTCATGTGCGGTGTTTCTCTGTCATTAATCACAGCTTATTTATCCATGTAAGCTCACTTTTCTATTCCATTACTCTGTTTCTTTTTCCTAATGGAAAACTATAGCAGGCAGACAATACCAAATTGCTATTGACAACAGAATGCTCAGCAGGGGCTAAAAGGCTAAAAGACAGGGATAGCCAAATGAGTAATGGTCTTAACTATCACCTAGAAAGGCTTGGACTTGAACCACTAAGCTAAGGGTTAACCTGACATGTCAGAGACAAAAAGAAGGATGATAGATCTCGGAATCATCTTAGTGTGGAGCCTAGAGAAGAATGTGGAGTTTAATCTAGCCTTCTGAGACCGATGTCCCAGGGGCTTGGAGCAAGGAAGTTGCTGTGTAACAGAAATGAAGAGATACATCCAAATGATATTTAGAGGAAAAAGATGAAATTATGGCATTTTGCTATGAGTCAGTGTAAGAGGGAGGAAGTTGGAGCTGAAAAATAGTGTCAAGCTTTCCAGCTTGGAAGCTGAGAGATGATTCTGGTTTGATGAAAGACACAAATAAAGTAGTTAGGGGAGTGTTTTCCACCACTGAGTCCTGACAGCTCAGTTCATGCTGGAGAGAAACAAGTGGAGTAGCCTTGAATCTATAGAGATCTCATCTGTCTGGCTGTTGAGCAATGACACAAGGCTGAATATGTGGGATTTGGAGCCACATTCAGCCCCATTAGACGTGACAAACTGGTTCTGCTTTGCAGATTGAACACAGTTTGATCATATGGCTACCCAGAAGTGCACTATTTGATCACTAAGCAACTGTGTTTTCAATTGCAAAATCAGGCACAGTATAAGAGTAGCAGCAATGAAAACAACCACCAAAACTAACAGAGTAAAACAACAGAACAGGTCGACTAACAGAAAAACCCAACATCTAGCCCTGGGCTAATTCATGAAGCACTGTATATTTAAACTTACTTTGAACATCCATAAATATACACAAATGCTCTTTTCTCTCTTGGCCTAGCCTTCCTCTTTGACACTGCTGATGGGGAACAAAGCATTCAGGACCAATCTTACTGAAAAGCCAAAAGAGTATTGAAAGATCCAGTGTGTAGAGAGGCAGACAGATAAAGCAAGTTCCTTGAGAAAAAGTTCTGTAGCAGATTATGTTGTGAGAGGACATCCATAGTGTTCACAATTCAATGACACCACCAATTGGATTGCTTGAAAGGGGCTATTTTAGATCATAAAATGGTTTCCTTTACAGTTTCACATCAGGTAAAACCAAACTTTACCTAAGATGCACTTGGTAAAAAGGAACCTGGAAATCTTTGGCAAATAATTAAAGGGTATTTGGTAATGTTATTAGCTAATTTCAGCACATATTTAATAAAGAATGGGGCATGGGAGAAGCTGATATAGAAGTTGTTGGTTTGGTTGGTTTTTAATGAGGGAGGAGTGCTATTTGTTCTCAGTGCTACTGATGTTTGCAAGAGAAATGGATGGTGATATGAGAACATGGGAGTGTGTTCTGAACCACCTGGGCCGAGTCAGCAAAATGGAAACATCATTGCCTGAAAACAAGGTCAGAGTCCATAGTCACGAGAGGCTTGAAATGTGGAGCAGTTCATGAGTCTGATGTCACCGCTCATTTGTTCTGTGGTGTGAGAACTAATGAGAGCATTTTTCTTGGTTTCCAGAAATTCTGCGCTTGGGCCACCCAGCCTTTGAATGTAGAAACTCTGATTCAGAAAAGCAAAAACTCACCAAAATCTCTGAGCCTACATACTCTTTCCTTTTGTTCACCCATTCGTTCACTCTTTTTCTCACTCAGTTTCTTACTCATTCTCTTGTTTATCTAATCTTTATTACTTATCTATTCACTCATCTGTTCACTCACAGTCAAACATCCTTACTGACTCACTTATTCACTCACATACACTCACTCCTTCATCAATTTTCTCTCTCACACACACACACGTGTGTGTGCATATATACATCTATCCACTTACCATATATTCATTTGTCTACTTACTCTCAGTGCCAGGATCCAAGCTCAGGGCCTCATACATGCTAAGTCAGTGCTAGATCACTCACTGTAGGGGATTGGTTTCTATTTGTCCACATTTTTGTTTTGTTTTCTTCACAATGTACCCCAAGAACGCTTAGAACTTGTGGTCCTTCTGCCTCAGAATCCCATGGGCAGGAATTACTCCTGTTCTCCCCTACATCTGGCCACAACCATTTCTTGAGTAGACTGCCTAGTGCTGCAGGGCTAGAGAGAAGCCCTGGTTTGGGGTTTTCAAATTGTTCTGTTTCTAGGGAGAGCCAGGGGCAAAATCAGAGTAACTAAACCACAAACCAGTGTGAAGTAAGGGCTTTAAAAGGACATAAAACCTAGACATTGCAGGAGAAGCAAATTACACCACAAAATGCCTGCATGATAGGGGATAGAGAGATGGCCCAGCAGCTATGAGTGGATACTCTTCTGTAGAACCCAGGTTTGATTCCCAGAATCCATATGGTGATTTACAACGGTCTGTAATTCCAGTTCCATGGGATACTCCACCCTCTTTCTGGCCTCCACAAGCATGAGTCACACACATGGTGCATAGACATATATTCAGGCAAACACCCACATATGTAAGATAATGAATACAAATGTAAAAGCTTGCATGATTTTCTCTTCTTACTGGTTCTCTCTCTCCACTAGAATGTCTTCTCCATGAAGGCAGATGTCATCTCATTTCCTACTGCTTCCTGTGTGCCAAAAACAGTTCCTGGCACATAGGACACTCATGAAATAGCACTTGAATAAATAAGTGAATCACAGGTGGGGTTGGAGGGGCTTGATGATGCTATCTTTCAAAATGCTTGCAGAGGAAAGAACACAGAAGATGCATTAGAAGGGTCTCAGAGATGACTGGAATTGGATGGCATTTTGTTCTGCAAACAGTTGTGAAAATGGCCAGAGTGTAGCAAAGTGCTTGGAATGTTCAGGCAACAGAACTATCCCCCCAAAGAGTACAAAGCACTCCACATGGGAGAAGGCAAGGGCTAGACATGCTGAGTGTCTTCCTGAAGACACTGGCATCTTTAGGGAAAGACATTTGATACTTGCTTGCTGAGAGGCCTGACTGCCTTTCTGGTCATGTAGAGAGCATAACAGCTCTTATTCCATTCACCGAGTGCCTTTAGAATACACTCTAGCTGCCAGAAAAGACAAACAGAGTAGGGAGGCCCTAGCAGGAAAGGAGGCAGGAGGTGGGCCCCCAGCTGGGCCTGGTACCATGGTTGTCAATGATGTGATGGAGACAGGCCAGCTGATCCTAAAGGCCTCAACAGCCCTGACATTCTAGGACTCTAATTATAGAAGTGAAAGCTTCATTCCAGATAGCTGGGTAAATCCTTGGGTTCAATTTCACCTCCTGCGGCTTTAGTTCAGCTGGCACTGAGGCAGTTAAAAAGGAATGGAATGGGAATCCAGAGAGCCTCCATCAACCTAATTGTCCCTAGGCAGACTGTTTGCTTCTAGATGTCAGCAGTTCTCAGAGGAATGCGGAACAACAGCCTTTCCACAAACAAGGGTCAGCTTCAGTTCCTGATCTTTGCTTTTTGCATTGTGAAAAGGGTTGGTCATATAGGCCAACAGGAAATCAAAAGCCAGATTCCTTCCAGACTTTTTTTCCACAAAAAAG
Source organism: Phodopus roborovskii (assembly GCF_943737965.1). Classification (NCBI taxonomy): domain Eukaryota; kingdom Metazoa; phylum Chordata; class Mammalia; order Rodentia; family Cricetidae; genus Phodopus; species Phodopus roborovskii. The sequence continues at coordinate 547,482 of NW_026125778.1, read as the reverse complement.
CTAAAAGGAAAGGTGGAACTATAGTTGTCAGAAAGAAGCACTATTTTTATAAATGGTGGTCAGTTTCCATAGAAGAGAGTTCCCATTCCAAAAGCTCTCCTGCTTTTGGTCTGCCTAAGTAAGGCCTATGGAGAGTCAGTGGCACGGGGGTATCATTTCAACATGTACTACGCACACACAAAGCTAATTTAGTGAAATGGGCTATGAACAGTTAAGCTGGTTACTAGGACCCCCTCCCCCCCCACACAAACAAATTAAAGCCATACTTTGCACAAGCTAGTAAATAGTGCTTTCTGTGGTGTGATCATATTCCAGTGTTTCCTTCAAAAGTTTGAGTGCAATAGAACCTGGTCCCAGGGTGACCCAACAAAGCCAAGCCAGCCACTGGGGTATGGCTAAGGAAGTCTAAGTTGTGAGGAATTGGAGAGGAGGAGGGGAAAGGCCAAAACCCAGAAGAGGCTGAGCCCTATTGTAAAAATCTCCAGCATCAAGCTGTAGAGCCTGGTAGAAGATGTGCCCATGGGTCATCCTGGAGGATAGGGCAAGAGAAAGAGTTGGAAAAACATGTACCTGGGCCTGGGGGAAGAAATGATGAATAGTGGGGTGTATCCCTCAAGCTGATATTATGTCATTGCTCTGGTGGGCCAGGGAGGGGAGGTCCAGAGAAGGTCAGGTTTGGTCAGTTGGCTAGAGAGCATTTAGGAATATCTGAAAGTATTATGTCCAGTAGGGTGCAAGATATCAGCTTGGCAATGATGAAGAAGCAGCAATGAGAGCTCCAGGCAGTGACAGGCCCATCCCCAGACCCAACCCCGGTCCCCTCGCTCAGCACCATGGCCACCAGGACCACACAGAAAGTTGTTTGTATTTCAGGAGATATAGGAGCCCTTAGCTGCCCACCACTCTTATAGCCCAATAACCCCCTGCAAGACCAGTCTTCTTCATCCAGCTCTGTCTTGCTCACATCTCCTCCAAAGCATGCCCTCTCACCTTTCCTAACTGCCATCTGCTTCTTGGCCTGAGCTATGGCTCCTGTTCAGACCTCCAGAAATACTCAACAGCAAGCTAGGGCACTGGGAAGAAGTCACTAAAGTGCATGCTGTCTCTACAGTAAGTCCTACAATGCTAGGGATGCAAGCATTTTAATGCTATGACAGGGCTAGGCTCTCCATTAGAGCCATGCTGCATTCCATCAAAATCCCTGTGTGTATCTGAGCCGGACCAGAAGCCTGCCTGTGCCCAGTGATCCATCTCTCACTGCTCCTTTGCACAGTGGCTAAGCATTGCAAGTGGCTGAGAGAATCACAGGCCAATTTCCAACTAGAAGTGCCCTTGCTGGAATGACTCAGAGAAAAGCTCCATTCTTGAGTCTTGGGTTTGCCATGGCTCTTGGGCACCCAGTTGGGAAAGTTCTGGCAGCTTCCATCCAAGCTAGCCTGGGATCAGGGCAATTGCTTCTGAGATGCATCCTGTACCCTTGGAAACCATGCACTAGACAGACACCATCTTCGCCAGGTGAACTTTGGAGAAGGGTTCTGAGCACCCCAGTGCAAGCCTACACAGTCACCTGGAGGAAATCCCCACCTGACTTGGCACTGGGCATGCTACTTCTGAGGATCTTGTGAAGGCTGCAGGATCCTCCATGGCCCACTGGCAACTTGGACAGCTCTGCCAAGAGGCCTAGCCCAGGATACAGCGTCTCTGGCTTCCTCTGCCTTGTATATCCTTGGCCCCTGTGGGTGAGGCCATCCCACCCACAGCAACTTGGGTTTAGGGCCTGCCTGATCTGAGAGGTCTTTCTTATCTTCCCCTCCTAGGTTCTTGGGAATGCATCAACTTGTGGCTCAAAGCATTGTAGGGTGCCATAGGAGAGCTCAAATAACCTCTAACTGCTGCCTGGGGAGGGAAAGACATAGTCATTTAGAGAATAAGAGGGGTAGGCCTCTTGTTGTAGGCAATGACTACACTTAAGCTTCACAAATATAATACTACCTTATGATTCAAATAACAAAGGACACTCATATTCCCCACGCCAAGGAAATAGCAATTTGGGCAAGTCTTGGGGGGCTGAGGGAGGCCAAAGCCCCTCACAGACAACTCTATCTAAACTCCTAGCACTTTGGCTTTGTCTCTGGGCAGACAACATCCTCTGCTTGGGTGGTAGCAGCTTGTTCTCTGCCTCTTGTTCATTTTATTTTTAGACCCACTTGGCCAGCCTCTCTCTCAGCCTTTGCAAAATGAGAGCGTGCCCAGGGAAAGTGGTGGGCACATTAGTGAGGCAGGCAGGCAGGCAGGCAGGCAGACGGGCACACTGAGGGGCTGTGAGGACAGCTGATAAATTGTTTGCTTAGCGTCATCTATTTATTAGTATGGTTAGAAACTGCTATTTACGTTTTAACCCTCCAGGGAGAGTCGTGAATCTTTGGATAAAAAGAGTTGGTGTATTTCCAGCTGGGAAAGTAAGAACTAATCAGTAGTTACAGATCTTGCCAGGAGTGCCATGGACAGGAGCCTCCCCCACCCCTCAGGCTGAGATGCTCTGAGCTTGGCTGCCAGGAAACTGTGGCGTCATCATGCACACACTCTCTCAGTTTGCAAGGTCTCACATGGTGTGTGCTGATGGTAATTGGAGCTGATGTTGTGAGAATCCACATAAGCAAAAGGTAGGAGGTATCATGAGAAAAGTAGTTAGCAAATCACAGGAGGGTTTCACACCTGGGAAAATGGGCAATTTTTCTCCATCCCCAAAGGACTCAAAACAGGAAGTTATCAGGCTGTAGTAAGAGCCAGCACCAGTTCTCCTCTCCCTGCACAGGAAGATAGAGTACTGGGACCTCCGTTCTGGGCAAGTGTAGACCACCTTTTGATAGCAATTCCATATTTCCTCGCTCTTCCTCCCTTCTCCTTCCCTTCCCATGCCCTCTAGGAGTTAAGGACCTAGTATCTAGAGTAAGTCAGAAGAACCTGCAAATGTAAGGGAACTAATAGAAATGAATATTTTCTAAAGAGATACTAGTGTCTTCGTCAGACAGAATAGTGAAACAGTGAACCCCAAAGAAATGGAGGATTTCCCCAGGAATCTCATGAAGGGAAAAGGAAAAGACCTGATCTAAAAGAAATACTTGTGTCTCCAAAAGAGATTTCACATTGTTGCAATAACTTGCCACATCGACCACCTTACAGGATGAGATGGGAGCCCAGACAAGGATGAGCCAATAGCGGGTGGAACTACACTGTTTAGATGTGCATGTCCCTCTAAAGTTTAACCTCACTTCAGGATGTTGAAGATGAACTAGATTTCTTTGTCCCTTCTTCCTAATGTGGCCCTATTGAATAAATCTCCATCTTCTGCTTTCCACTGTTAATTTGATTCTTTTAATTGCCTTATTGGGGCCGGAAGGCAGTATGTGGCTTGGGACACAGGTGTGACCCCCAAATTCAGTAACACCTTTGAGGGAAAAACTATTCCAGCTGGTAGCTATACTAATCCTGCTACTGTCACCTGAAAAACAGTTCACAGGAACAAAAAGGGACCTTTCTAGAAGGAGATTTGTAATGTTAAGACATTCTCACTGTTTGCACCTAACATGCTCTTGTATTTAGTCTGTGATGGAGATGTTTGGGAACACTTATCAATAAGCACTTTAGCAATCTCTTCTGGCCTGCTTGTGATTTCAAGAGCATGAACTCTTGTCTCTGCAGCTTTCTGCTAGAATACTAAAGTTTAAGGACACATGTAGACACAACTGAGTTCTGGAGCAGAACTAGCTTGCAGGGATCTCATAGCTGAACTGGAGAAAAGCAATCCAGTTCTGGCAAATCTCCTAAGAAACAGGTTTGCATTGCAAATGGAATGAAGCAATATGCCTTTTGGGTCCTGTAGAGAACACTTTCCGCTGGTGTATGAAGACCCTCATGGCTCCCTTTGCCATGCATGTACAGTGTCTAAAGGATCACCATTAGCCATAGTCCATTCTGTTTGGCACCAGATTAGAGCTCAGGTTTAGCTTAATTCACAGCCCAAGCTCATAATTTGGGCTAAATTTATGTACATCATAATGTAAAAACAAACATATGCCTTTTATAGGTCTGATTTATTCATAGAATCAGTTTGTGGCTTATGTCTTAATTATTTTTTAATAGCTCCATCGCAGAAAAACCAAAGCCTGCTGAGTTTTATATTACTGTTTGGGAGCATATTTTCTTGGCTTTTGTTTTTGGTTTTGTTTTTGTTTTTGGTTTCCTTTTATCTCCCTTAGTTTAAAACATCTAATTAATCCATATAATGTGGACTCTTTCTGTTTAAAACTTTCATGCTCATAAGATAAACTGAATATAAATACAACTAATTTATTTAGAAGGCATTTCTTTATGAGTTTTCCAGATACATCAGCAAATATATGTTCAGGACAAGAAAATTAATGAGATTCCAACAACTGAGGATGTTAAAGTCATGTGCCCCCACCCCTCAGAAAATGATGCTATTGCCAGAAAGAGCTTTAGTTGGTCCACTGCCAACAGGGGCCAACCTTACTCCTTTGCCCCCCCCCCCAACTTCTCATTATTTATGTGAAAGGGCTTCTTGGGAAAGTGCTCTGTGATCAGACACTGGAGATCACAGGCCTGCATAGCCTCAGTCTCACTTTCCTATTGGCGGTGCTTCCCACAGCCTCCATCCCTCATCTCCTGAACTCCCAGCCTTTTCTTTTTCTTTTTTCTTTTTCCAGTACTCTGGTTGTGACTGGCTAGGAAGGAGACTTGTCTTGTAGCCTCTCTGCAGGTCTGTGAAGAAGCCAAAAGGCACTCTTAGAGCCCCTGATTTTACATCCTTTTGTTGTCTGAAGAAAGTGCAACAGGGGAGTCAATTCAGCCTCCTCTTTGTCTAGGGTCATGTAGAACAAGGGGCTTGGCAAAAAACATCTGTGTAGTAACCTTGCAAGCATCCCCTTCCTTCTTAAGCCTAGCTCTGTTTGTCCCCATGCTCGACCCATTAGCTCAGGATGAAATATCAGGAAATGAAGAACACTATCTTTACTATCACTGATGAGTAAAGAAATGAAGTTTTCTTGGCAGGTGATTTTAAGGTAAGCTGTTCAAGCCATTCCTCTACAGCCTGCATGTTATTCCTTTGGTCTGGGATTGTCAAGTGTACCGGCAGCTCTCCTAACCCTGTCTGTAATCCCTTCCTGGAACTGGCACCAGCAGTCAAGAAGTAAGCATTTACACAATATTAACTCAAGACAAAGATGCATATAGACCCCTGAACAGGCTAGGATGGAGGAGCTCCTAGGAAAGGGTGTATTTCCCTAGATTATTCCTTTTACTCAGGGAATTAGGAACTTGCCTTGTCACCAGGGAAAAAGGATGAGCAGAGCCCTCTTGGATGTTTCTGGCAGATCCTTCTCAGGCCCATGCAAGTGGGTGTCTATGACATGTCTGCTTGCCACTGGCAGTCTGTGAACCGCTTCACCTTTCTAAGAGGGCCTGCTCAGGACTGATGGGGTCCTGATGGAATAGAAGCTGTGTGGGACATGAAAGCTTACTGTTTCCCCATTTCGACAGAAAGGAAGAATCTCAGGACTAGGCCTCATTTCTTCATTGCCCAATAATCTCTTCCATTCCAATACAAAACATTTTGCAGATTCTAAGTTACTTCAGGAAGCATTACTTTATTTGTTCAAACAGACAGCTGGCTTGAGTTCAGCACCACTCTTATGAACCTTGTATTTAAAATTGTACCACCTCCTAGAGCATATGCACCCATAGACAGAGCTCAGTGTACATGAAGATTTTGACACCAACACCAGAAATGTCCCCATTCATTCTTTCAGTGAATATTCATTCATCAAGACCCTGTAGGTTCCAGGACTTATGACTGATACTGGGACTCCAATGGTGAGTAAAAATGACATGGCTTCTGACGTTCTAGGAGTGCATGGCTAACTGGGGAAGGTAGATTAGAAAGCACCAGTGGCCTTGGGGAAAATCATTATCACTGTGTTGTAGTCAAGGTTTACCAGGTCATGTTCCCTTCTAAGGCTCTCAGAGAAAATATCTGCTTGTATCCCTTAGCTTTCTGGCAGCTCCTGGCTTTGTTACTTTGTGACTACGTCACACCAAGCCTTGCTTTTATCTTTATATGGTCTTCTCCATAGCTTCTCTTCTTTATATGTCTGTTTTGTTTTTGTTTTTGAAGATCACTTAACATTAGATTAGAACCCACTTGAAAAAATCCAGGCTAATCCATTCTTAAGATTCCTCTACTTTTTTTCACTCCAGAGACAGAAGAATTGAAAGTTCAAGGCCTGGGAACCTTACAGGACCCAAGGTTGAACTTACTACTATTATAATTTTTTCTAAATGGATATAGTATCAAACTTCTTTCTAAATTCATATTTCTCAACCTATAGGTTATTATAGCACATGATCCTCCTCAGAGGAGTTTCTTTGTGGAAGGTGGTAAACACAGAAATTCCTAATGGATCAAAGTGTAGAGAATAAGTGTCTGCAGAGTATTCAGCAACAAGTGAGTGAACTCCCAACAGTGGTGGTTATTCGCACTGGACTTGCCAAGCCAGTCAACATTGTAACATGATCCTCTCCCCTAACTGAGGCACTATGGTGGCTTCTTGGGAGGGGACAGTTAGTTTTCTTTAAGATTATAGTCAACCATGTTCCAGTGGATGGCCACATACCTATGATGAATATATGGACAACAATAATTAGACTTGGTGTATTAGCAAAAACAAACAAAAAAGGGGACACTGAGTTGCAAGAGGGTAGATCTAGAAAGAGGGGATCAGAATATGGGGTAGATATGATCAAAATATATTTTATGAAGTTCTCAAGGAATTAATAAAATGTTTAAAAAAGAAAGTTCAAGTCCAACTAGAAAACAATGTGACCCCTATATTTAAAACAACTAAAATGAAATGATCTGTACTTTAAACCTGAAAACGACTTTCCAAAAGAAGGTCTCAGAGCCTTGTTCACAGCCTTTGTGTTCACAGCCTGGTACCAATGAGATGCTACTGGCCTTGGTTTCTCAGCAGGCACTCAATACTTTGTAGTCAGAACCAACTAGCTTGACAGTCACCCATCACCCACTCACAAAACTATCTTTGCCTAGTTGCACTCATCCTCAGAATATCTGGCTTTCTTCTGTCCCCAGTCTCTGCGGCTTCACTCTTGCCTGTGATGGTCTTATCCATGTGCTCACCACCTTTCCCTCTTTTTGAGGTGCAGCTCAAGCCTCCCTCGTATGACAAAGACTTCCTAAGTCCTTCCTTCTGCTTTAAACCTTTTCTGGAGGTTTACATGTTGATCATGATCAGCTGTGAGGCAAACTCACTGATCTAGAATTCTCTTTCCCACTGCAGGCTATACTATTTTAGATGTTCTTGGATCTCACACGTCACACACAGGAATGCATACACTGAGTTTTTGCACAATAAGTTTAAAGATTATCTGTGACTCTTACTGTATTGTCTAGTGAAGAGGGGATTGCACTAGGAAAACAAGCTAAAAGACAAGTCCAGAATCATCCAGAATGGCAGATTTTGTTCAGAGGTCTGACTTCTGCCTTGGCCTCTGCCTTGGCCTGCTCTATTTTCTGCAGCTTCTGTCTCTAGCCAAAAGTTACCCATCCCCCACCCCACCCCCCATCCCCATATTTCTCATACTGGTTAATGAATAAAGCATTGTTGACCAATAGGAAAGCTAGATAGGCAGGACTAGGAGATGAGGAGGAAAAAGGAAGTAGTAAGGAGGAGTCAAGATGGGGAGTCTGGAGAGAGCAGATCTGGCAGCGCCTCTCCCCTGTAAGATAAGACCACGTGGAAATACATAGAAATGGGTTAATTCTTAAGACAGAGCTAGCCAATAAAAAACTAGTACCTGGCCAACAGCATTATATGAAACACAGAGTCTCTGTGTGTTAATTGGGGCTGGCGCGGTGGCAGGACAAGACCAGGCGGCGGGAGGAAAAACCTTACTCCTTACACCTACAACTGTAAGTGCTGCTTGCTGGTTTCTTGGCATAGAGACTAAGGGTTTAGCACGGCACCCCAAATGAATGCAGAGCAGCCTTTATAGATACCCACCATCATAGTGGGCCTAACTTCAGTTCTGGTCATAATCACCAAGAGCAAGCTACTTAAACATCACACAAGCACCCTTCTGATGCTTTTCTGTTGCAGCAGATGATCACCAAGAGCAAGCTACTTAAACATCACACAAGCACCCTTCTGATGCTTTTCTGTTGCAGCAGATGGGAGATCAGGGGAAGAAGTAAATGCCTGGAGGACAGTCATGGGTAATGTGTTCTGCAAGTGAGAAGTATGAAGAAAAAAGAACATTTGGGACCAAGAGGTTTACCTGGGTTTCTGGCTGAACATCTAGACAGCCTCTCAGGGAAGGCACTATGGTATTGATAAGTAACCCCCAGGTCCAGATTCACCCAAACATATACAGTGAGTGGGCCTAAGGATCTTATTTCCTCTAGCACCAACTCTGCAAGGTTTTAGGAAGGATTCAGAAGACTTAGGTCTTAGATATAATCCTGTTGGCCAGATACTAGTTTGTTATCGGCTAGCTCTGTCTTAATTATTAACCCATTTCTATTAATCTAAGTATTTCCACATGGTCTCTTCTTACCGGAGCACGGGCCTGTCTCTGTGGCTGCCATAACGAATTGCCATAAATTCAGTGGTTAAAATGGAATGTTTGTAGTGTATAAAATATAGATGTTTCTTCACTCACTTATTCACTTACTCTCCCACAGCTCTGAAGTATAAAAAATAAAGTGTCAGAAGACCCACTTTTTCTTTGAAGACTCCAGACAAAAGTCCATTCTTGCCCCTTGTTTTTGGTAGCCACAAGTGTTCTTGGACTCGTGGCCCCATTATTTCAATTTCTAGGTTTATCTTGGTCTCACCTTCTTATGGGTTTCAAATTTTCTCTGCCCACTTTTTAATAAGATCATTTGTCACTGGATTTAAAATCCACCTGTATAATCCTATATGGCAACATTGTGAGATCCTTCATTTAATTGCATTTGCCAAGATCTTTTACTAAATATGGTCACATTCACAGCATCTGGGGTAGACAGTCTTTTAGGAAAAACCCATCACCCATCGTTCAATATACTACAGTGTAAGTTTAGCATTTCCCACCAAGCTCAGGCTCAAAGGCCATGCTACCTACAAGACATTCACAGAGATAAGTGTGCCCAGCTAGATACAAGACTACAGTTTATGTCAACTTTGACAAGTTCATGGGGCAAATGGTCTTGCACAGTAGGTGACCCAGTCCCTCAATGGCCTAATAGAGGAAACTAAGCTCCAAGAGTAAACAGTGATTATTTCAAGGGTACCTCCTGTGGCTTGTCCAGGCTTGCTTCCACAAAAATGCTAAGAACTGTCACCACCTGCTTCTCCAGGCTGCCTAAGGTGTATGTCTGCTCCTAACCTGAGGATTACAATACATTCAGCTTGCCTAAGGTGTATGTCTGCTCCTAACCTGAGGATTACAATACATTTAGCTAAGGACACTTCCAACTGGCTCCCACTGGCAAAAGTTCTGGAGACAGAGATAGCCAGCAGCAGGCAGCATGAAAGCACACAGGGTAGCAAGGATTGAAGTATGATTTCTAAGTCCTTTTGCCTTGGAATAAAAAACTAGAGCAGGGATGATGTTTACTAAAGGATAAAGCACTGTTAAGGTTGGAAGCAGGACAGAGACATGAGAAAGGTTATTAGTTGAAGGACTCTGGCAGGGTCAGGGACCCTGCTGACCCTTTATTTTTCATTTACATAGTTACTACCTTCTGCATTTGGAAATTTGCAAACTTTTCTCACACATCTTGGTCCCTTACAAGGAGCCAAGTAATCCTTAGTCTGGGATTGCCAGGTTGGTTTTTGTTTGTTTGGTTTTATGTCATTGTTTTCTCACATGTTAATTTTGATGTCCCTATCTCCATCCTACTCTCCCTCTACAAGAAGAATTTATCTGATCAGGGACCACAAAGTAAAGTCCTGATTTTAAGCTTTGATCAGAATCTCTACCACTCTAGACAGCTTCTTTAAGTTATATTGGCAGTGTGGACCACAGTCACCTTTCAAAGTGGAATGGAATCTGCCTGGCCTTCAGGTTGGGTCTCATATTTTTTCCTGTGTCCCCTCCTGCTGGGAAAAGCAGGGGCTCCAAGAGAAAGCTTGAGCTTGGAAGATGGAGGTGTGGTACCTGAAGGAAAATTGCCCCACCACTCATATTTCTAAAAACAGAACAAGAGAAAAACCTTAATTCACCAGAAAGGGGTGGGGACAATCTGGTGACCAATTTCAGTGATTATCTACAAGGAAAGGGCGCTATATACCAGGTGTGTGTATGCGATTAATTTCCTCTTGTGGGCTCCTGAGGGGGTCTGTAACTATGCAATTGGTATTCCTCTCCAGCCTTGGGGCACATAGGCACTCTCTCAGCTAGGGCTCCAGGTGGTATGGTGTGCCACCTGCATGCTCAGCTTCCCGATTAACTGCCCTGTTGCAAACCTCCATGAATACAGGGTTGGGGGGTGGTGCCCAAAGTGATGGACTGGATCAGCTCTGACCTAGGTCCAGCTAGATCATGATTTCTAGGCCAAGCAGCAGCATCATTACAGAGGTGATGATTGGCTTCAAGACCATCATATTTTGTGGTGAAATACTATAAACATACTGTACAAGTGAAAAAGGGCTTGGTCTCCTTAAGCAATTAACATAGATGTTTAACAAAGCCAATTACAGGATGGTGATTTGCATTACAAGAAGCCTCTTTGTTTCATAAAATGCAGTCTCTAGAGGCTTCACTAGATGACAGGACCCAGGGGGTTTTAAAGGTTCAATTTTAAAATAATGATTTGTCCCCAACTCTAGAGCAGCATATTGTGCTATGTGAAAGCAGTGTTTCCTTATTGAATTTTGACTGGCTCCCAGCCCCAAGCCTGTTCTACACCAGTCATCCGCCACAGTCTCACACACAGCTCCCTTCTCTCTCTCTCTCTCTCTCTCTCTCTCTCTCTCTCTCTCTCTCTCTCTCTGTATTCTCTCAATACATCTCAACCACAGTTTCCCCTCCCCCTACTCATCCCAGTTTCCATCTCCTCCACCTCCCACATCCCTCTGATCCACCCTTCGTCCATTTCTCTTCAAAAACAAAAAACAAAGGAAAAAAGAACAGAGCTCCTGGGGATATCAACTGAACATGGCATAACAAGTTACATTAAGGAACATACCCTCACCTCACAGCTGGACAAGACAAGTCAGTAGGAGGAAAATTACCCCAAAAGCGGGTAAAAGAGTCAGAGACACCCTCTTCACTGTTGGAGTCCCACAGAAACACCAAGCTTTTCTCACACATCTTGGTCCCTTACAAGTAGCCAAGTAATCCATAGAGGACCTAGCTCAGACTCATGCAGACCCCTTCTTTGCCTCACCCAGGGCAATATATACAATCTAAATGTGGTTTCTCTTAAGAGAAAGTGCGTTCCAACTTCACCATTTCAGGATTGCATTCCTAGGGTTACCCTTACCTATACAGTGGGTTTGGGACAATGCCCTAGTTTATGTCCAGCATAATGGCAAGGGTTGGGGATGAAATTTGTAAAAATAGATCACATAGTGTGCCATTTACAGAACAGGGTCAAGATATAATAGTGGAGAATGACTTCTTTCCCTATAGAAAGGGCTTCTAAGACACCTAGTCACTTAAATGAGCTAAACCTTGCTCAGTGGGAACATGTACACCGATTGTTAAGGTTTTCAAGGGTTAGCCATGTAGGCTCAATAAAGAGTTCATTTCTATCAGTACTTACTTGCAGAAGACCTTACTGCATAAATTAAAATTTGGAGAAAAGTCCATTTCTACAATATAAAACTTATGGATGGAAAGTTAGGAATATAGTAAGGACTTAAGGACATGTATTCCAACCAACCATTAGAAATAGAGTTTTGTTGTCTCTTTCCTTCCTCTCCTCTGTTCTTCCCTCAACTCAGTCTTCCTGATACCTCATGTTCTCCTCCTCCTTCCCTTTCTCTTCTTCTCTTTCTCCTACCTCCCTCCCAACTCCCCTGTGCTCCCAATTTACTCAGGAGATCTTGTCCCTTTCCTCTTCTCAGGGGTCCATGTATGTCTCTCTTAGAGTGAAGACTTAAGCTTGTTTCTTAGCTTCTCTGGGGTTATGGCTCGTAGGCTGGTTATCCTTTCTCTAGGTCTAAAATACATATATGAGTGAGTACTTAATTAACATGTTTGTAGTTTTGTGACTGGGTTACCTCACTCATGATGGTTTCTTCTAGTTCCATCCATTTGCCTGAGAATTTCAAAATGTCATTGTTTTATTTCCCACTGAGTAGTATTCCATTGTGTGAATGTGCCACATCTTCTTTATCCATTCTTCGGTTGAAGCATCTAGATTGCTTCCAGGTTCTGGTTGTTACAAATAATGCTGTTTATGAACATAGTTGAACAGATGTCCTTGTTGTATGAATGTGCATATCTTGGGTATATGCCTAAGAGTGGAATTGCTGGATCTCATGGTAGACAGATTCCTGTTTTCCTGAGAAACCACCATACTGATTTCCAAAGTGGCTGTACAAGTTTGCACTCCTACCTTCAATGGAGGAGTGTCCCCCTTTCTCCACATCCTCTCCAGTATAAACTGTCATTGGTGTTTTTGATTTTAGCCATGCTGGCAGGTGTAAGATGGTAACACAGAGGTGTTTTGATTTGCATTTCCATGATGGCTAAGGATGTTGAACAATTTCTTAAGTGTCCTATAACCATTTTAGATTCCTCTATAGAGAATTTACTATTTAGATCTGTACCCCATTTTTAAATTGCATTATTTGGTGTTTTGGTGACTAGCTTCTTGAGTACTTTGTATATTTTGGAGCACTGAGCTGAACTCCTGGAATCCAGTTGTAGAGAGGAAGGGGTGATGAGCAAAAAGGCCAAGACCATGCTGGGGAAACCCACAGAATCAGCTGACCTCAGCAAGTGGAAGCTCACAGAACCCAGCCTGACAGCTGGGAACCAGCATAAGACCAAAGAAGGCCCCCTGAACATGGGTGTCAGTTGGGGGGTTTGGACAGTCTATAGGTCCTCTGTCAGTGGAACCAGTATTTATCCCTAGTAAATGAACCGGCTTTGAGAGCCCATTCCATATGGAGGGATACTCTCTCAGCCTAGATACACAGGGGAGGGCCTAGGTTGTGCCCCAAAATGATGTGATAGACTTTGATGATCCCCCATGGGTGGTTTCACCCCCCCTGAGGAGTGGATATGGATGGGATGGGGGTGGGTAGGGGGAGTGTGAGGATGGGAGGGACAGGGAACTGGGATTGGTATGTAAAATGAGATTGTTTTTAATTTAAATAAAAATTAAGAGAAACAGAGTTTTGACATTAAAATTAACTTTTCACATGTGCTGGCTATTGAAGGCCTGGCAGTAAGCACTTCATACAGAACTGGTTACTGGACACACCCCTCTTCCCTCTTCCCTTCTGCCACTACTGTAGATGAGAAGCTTTCTGGGCACATTAAAGATTCCAAGTGTTCCATAAAAATTCCAAAATCCAAGCATCAACGGGAGAGTTATTCTCAGACTTAGGCAGTGAAAGGAACTTAAACTGTACCAGAATAAAGGGTCAATAGATGAAGAGTGATGAGAGAGAGGGAGAGGGGAGGGGGAGACTCCAAGGAATGGAAACAGGGGAGGGAGGAGAGTGAATGTGAATATTTCCTGGTGATTTTAATTTTCACATCATAAAACACCACATGTCCTTCCACCACTATATTTATTGAGCTCCCTGCTGTGTCCTCATGGATATACCCCAGGGAGAGAAGGAAAGAGAATTCACTCCTTTTCTCCCCAGCCTAACTGGCCCACTAAAGGGAAGGAAGAGTCCTGGAAAACTGCCTAAGGGCTCTCCTCTCAGGGCAATGGCCAGTTTTTACAACCAATGAAAGAATGAGAGTTGTCCTAGCCCTTTCCAGATGATACAAATCTGGCTTCAAGGAAAGCAAGATCACAAATGGGGGCTGTCTTGGTTCAGCTGAGCCACAGATACCCTTTATTTGCCACTTACGGGGGTGGGGATGGTGGACAGAACCTCAGAAATGGGAAGCATCTCCAGTAATAAGTATTCCATTCGACAATGTAGTGACCATATTTTCCCCTTGGCTGAAGACAAGCAGTGGGCTCCATGCATCTGTCAGACTTGATGTGGTCAGATAACTAGCATGACACATTTCAGGGAAGGGACTCTACATGGGTAGCTTCTAGCATCTTTTTGCTCCTTAGCCATCATGATTAGTTCTGAATTATCTTCCATTTCTACATCCATCAAGGTGCTAAAGAGGCTTGGCTGAAAAGAAGGGGAGGCATCTGCATCTATCTGGATAACAAGTTGACTGGCTTCCTCCCAACTGTACCACTTAACAATTGTGTTAGCTTCTCCTGATGCTACATAAAAATTACCAAGTTATCTTCAAAAAGCCCAAATTACTCCATACTTCTAGAACTGCAAAGTTCAAAATCTGTTTTACTGGGCTAAGATCAAGGTGATGACAGGGATAGCCACTTTTATAAGCTACAAGGGAAATCCATTTCCTTGTCTTTTCCAGCTATTAGGGTCCAACTGTAGACTTTGGTTTGTGATACTTTCCTTCATCTTTAAGGTACATAACTTCTCATCATTATATTTTCTTCTTTCCGTACCAGATCATCCCCCGCCTTCCTCTGAGAACTCTTATAGTTACTTTTAGAACCTTCCCACATAATCCATGGTAACCTATCCATCTCAAAATCACTCATGAGATCATATCAACAATTCCCCTTCGTCAGGTAAGGTTGTGATTACTGATTTCAGTGGTTAAGATGTGAGCAGCTTTGTGTGTTATTAGGCAGTCTCCCACACTAGTTATGAGTCATTGGGCAAGAATGTCAGCTTTCCTCTCTGAACACTAGGTACCTCCCTCATACAAAAAAGATACAGGCATGCTTACTTCTTAGACTTTAGAGGGAGTTCTAGAAGATGACAGATGTTATAGTATTCAGAAACTATTGTGGTAGACCAGCATAAGCACTGTTGCTTTTTTTCATTACCCTTCCTATGAGGTTGAGTTCCTCTCAATTCAGTCACCCAGTGCCACTTCCATGGCCTTCACCAACCATGTTTCGATAAATACACTGCATGAATTTGTCCCTAAGTGTACATGTAGAAAGGAAAGCTCGTATGTGGGTAAAGGATAGTCTAGTTTTTGATCTAAGACATAAGCAAATACTTTAATTGACCACAATGTCCTTTCTTTCAAATGTGTTGTGGCTTCAATGAGAGATGAATATTTATAAATGAGGGTGTGGGCACAGGATCATTATATTCTGTGCTTTTCGTCTCTTTGCTGCCTCTAGTAACATATGATAGTACCTACTCTGCAGTGTAGCCCCTAAGAGCATGTCCGGCAGCCACAGAAATAAGATGCAAACATTCTTGGGCCCTTGGGCCACTCTGGCCCTGTCAGTTGATGTCCATAGTCATTTTGTAGTTCAGACCCTACCGTCAGTCTCCGCAGGATGGCTTTCCTTGAGATAGACTAGAGTTTGCCCAGCAACTAATAACATACAGGCAAAATTTTTCATTGATTGTAAATACAAAAGCTGGCCAAATCACTGGGCATTTGGCCCCACTGGCTCCTGGTACTTAACAAGGTGACCAATAAGCTTTCTGAAGGAAATGGTTATCACTCTACAGCTCATAATATATTAAGTATGTTTACATATATGCTCATTCTGGTTCCATTCACATATTCATGTATATTTCTTGTCCCACTCACACATACATTGAGGATATGGCACTTCACCTCCTTTTTTCCTGTCTTGGCAAATAAACCATTTATATTCTAACCTCTTCAACCTCATGGCTTCTGATGGAAACACAATCTAAGGCAACAATTCATTTTTATTCAATGCATGATTTAACATTAGGAATCAAATCACTGATTAATCATATTAAAGGAGAAAAGGGAAAACCATATAATAATTTTAAGAGTTGCATATTTAACAATATTCAACAATCATCCACAAAAAATAAGAACAAGCAAAAATCTCTTAGAAATCTGAAAATGAACGAAACTTTCCCATCTGGTGGAGAGAAGCAACAAAATAAAGAAAATAGCAAATAAACAAATAATCAAAGGTGAAGAAGGAAAATCTTTCTCTGGAGACTGAAAGTGAGAAAAAGTTGCCCATTGTCACCACTTCCAGTCCACTCTAGATCAGGCATCCTGTCTAGTTCAATATATAAGAATCTGGGGGACAGGAACAAATATCAGAACCAAATAAAAACCTATTATTTGTAAACTGCATTACTGAGTATATAAGAAATATCGTAGAGTCTATAAAGCAAATTATTAGAATGAGTGATTTTAGCAGGATTGTAAGATACAAAGTTGATACATATTTTAAAAGCTATCACAGTTTTATATATAACAAATAATTGTGAATTAAAATTATAAACTGTGTAATTCATGATAACATTAGAAAATACCAAAATGCTTGAAATGAAATATATAAAACCTCTATACTTGAAACACAGAAAACATAAAGATCTCAATAAAAACAGAGATATGCTATAAATCACAGGTTGAAAAACTACATACTACAAAGATATTAATTATTCCCCAATTAATTTATATATTTAATATTACCCTAATAGAACCCCAAACAGGCTTTTGAATGGCACTTCAGAATGCAATCATAAAGGTGTCATATTCGTGCAAGGTGGTCCAGTGTTAACTAGAAAAGCATCCAGTGAAGACCCCAAAAAGAAGTACAGTTTTTATTGTTATTAGTTAATCACATATTGTGAGACTCCTACTTGATGTCATAAATGCAAACCCATTTTAGGTAATGTGTTAGCAGCAAACAATGTATAGTTTGGAAGGAGATGGTAGAGATTTAATTCCAGCACTTGGCAAGCAGAAACATGTATATTGACAGCCTGGTCTACAGTGTAAGTTCCAGGACAGCCAGGGCTACACAGAGAAACCCTGTCTCGAAAAAAAAAATTAAAAGGTATATTTTATTAATTGAGACTATGTAGTTCTGGCTGACTTAGAGCTAGGTTTGCCTCAAACTCACAGCTATCAACTGGCCTCTGCCTCCTGAATGCTGGGATTAAAGGTGTGTGTGTGCCACCTTGACCAGCTGTTTTCATGACATTAAATAAGCTTTCAAATGGAAATGATTGCCCTCGACCTATCTAGGCATACCATTCATACATTGCAAGCCAATACTTAAATAAGACACAAAATGTACAAGTCACTTCAAATCTTAAGTTAGGTTGTAATAAAAGAGTGGGCAAAGGCTATCTCAGAAGAGAATATATTATTCAAATATTTTTGCAATTTTTTCATGTTAGGATAGCAATCTTTTTCACATTGATTTCTATAAAATATTCTGGACGGCTTTTTGAGATAAATATCCAGAGATTGAGAGAGATATCAAAAAGAACTATGTAAACATAAAAACCAAGTCAAACCAAGGACAGAAATAACCCACCAGCTGCCTGCCAGCTATAGCCGTTCCCTAAATGCAAGGCTACACCCTTCATGATTCCTTGATTTGAATTGGGATCACCAATCTTCCTCATTGTCTGCTCCGTGGAACATGTTAGGGCACTATAAAGAACTGGAGCCCTGTGTGCCCTGTGTGCCCTGTGTGCCCTGTGTGCCCTGTGTGAAGATGGCCAGCTCACACAAACTTGGGTTATATGTAGAAGCAATGCCATATGGAGAGGTCAGAGCACTGAGCAGTTTGTCTATGCTGAGGTGATGAAGAAGGTAGTTTTGATTAGAACTTTACAAAGTTGGACATGGGTACCCATATCAAACCCACTTTTGAACTGAAGACAATCACAACTCCTTATCTTTGAAACCTACAGCTAAGTGTTAGAGGGAAATATGTGGGACCAGGAAGATTGAGTTGGGGGACAAATAGACAAGAACAGGGGCGGGGGGAAGAGATACCATAATAGACAGATGCCATAATAGAGGGAGCCATTATGGGTTTGAAACGAAAACTGACTCTAGAGAAATGTCCAGAGACCTATAAAGATGACACAAACTAACAACCTGAGCAACAGTGGAAAGGCTACCATAAATGCCCTTCCCTGATAATGAGAACAACGGCTAACTTATCCACCATCATGAAGCCCTCATCTAGTTGCTGATAGAAACAGAAGCAAACACCCACAACTAAACACTGAGCCAAACTGGAATCCAGATGCAGGGAGGGAGGCCAAGACCAGGCTACAGAAACCCACAGAGACAGCTGACCTGAACAAGGAGGAGATACTGGGCCCCCAGACTGATAGCTGGGAATCCAGCATTGGATTGACTCAGATCCCCTGAATGTGGGTCTCAGTTAGAAGGCCTGGGCAGTCTAAGGGACCTCTGACAGTGGAACCAGGATGTATCCCTGGTGCACAAAAGGACTGTGGGAGTACATTCCCCGTGGAGGGATACTCCCTTCACCTAGAGACAGGAGAGAAGTCCTAGTCCCTACTCCAAATGACTTGACAGATTTTGTTGCCCTCTCCTGGAAGGCCTCACCCTCCCTGTGGAGTGGGTGAGGAATGGGACTAGAGAGGGGGTTGGGAGGCAAGGAAGGGAGGGAGAGAAGAAGGGAGGGAGAGGAAAATGAGATCAGTAAGTAAAATAAGAAAAAATAATAAAAACACTAAGAAATCAGAGAAACATAAAAAAAAGAGTATCATGTTAGTGGCCTCTTTCATTTTGTCCTTCCTCTAAATCAAAAACAGCATCTATCAGAGACATACAAATATACACAGTGATACACCACACAACAATGTTTCAGTCAATGGCAGACTACTTATTTGACAGTGATTCTGTAAGATCACAATAGAGCTGGAACATTCTTAACCCTAGTAATGTCACAGCCATCTGATTACCCTGGGTCTGAGGAATCTGCGCTGAAATGAGAAAGAACACAAGGTGGTCTTCTTGCTTTCCTTGAGCACTAGACATAGGAAAAACTTTGATCACCAATTTCTGGCTTCTGCAGGCACTGGGCAAATTAGTATCAAATGTCTGTCATCCTCTTCTGTCCTAGGCCTTCAACTTGAAACTGACAGCTTCTTCACCAGTTTTTCACATTTATGGTCACTATTGGGCTTCTCAGGCATGTACCTGAGCTACATGCTTATCTCTTTCCTGGTGGCTGTCCCCAGATCAAGGAAAACTTTCTAAAATTAATAAGGAAAGAAGGGAGGGAGGGAGCAGAAAGCAGGGAGGGATGAAATATGGAGAGTGGAGAGGAAGAGGAGAGGGGAAATAAGAAATGGAAGATTTCTACAAATCATGTTTTAAAAGGTCTGATAACCCAAGGGAGAATTTTGCAAAATGTTTCAATAAATATTTCACTTAAAAGTCATCTAAGGGCCTAAATATGTTTAGCTCCAGAACTCTTCAGAGAAAAGTAAAGCAAAATCATAATGCATGACCTATGCTGTAGCATAGCATTCTGCAGTGTGAGTCCCAGATTCTCCAGTACACATCTGGAGCAAAGCTCTCATATCCCAGCTGCCACAAACTGACAGATGACAATTCACAGCCAAGCTCCTCTTCCTAATGATTTGTTCACTGTGGAAAAGCTCTGCCTGGCATGAAGCTACCTCTCCCTGCAGGGGAGCTGAATCAAATGGTTCCTTGTATGGGCCATTTGATGGATCTTTGTTCCCAGTCCAATTTAGAGACAATTCTGAAGGTTCATCCTGGTGGCATTGCTCTCCATGAAACTGACTGGGGTACACTCTCTCCTTCAGACTCCCTCAAAGTTATTAATCCTTATAATATATCCTATACACTTCCTGTATAGTATTGTTTTATAGAGCACATCCTGAGAAATGAAACCTGTGATAACTTCACTCCTCTCTGAATTGCAAATGTAAAAATGATCATGTTTTCCTGAGGATGTGGACCAACAAGAAGTCTTATTTACCAAAGTGAACCAATTATATGCCAGAAGAAGCCTAAGTTCTTTGACCACCTTGGAAATCAGAATGTCATTGTGGAAGAGTCTGCTATGGCTGTATATACATACATACATACATACATACATACATACATACATACTATATATATGACCCAACAACTTTACTACAAAGTGATTATAACTACAGATAAGGCATATAAGTCTATAAGTCACATACCACATAATGTCTTGGCCAATGGAGAAGCAATATACAACAGGGTGCCTACAAGATTATAATAAATCTTGGCATTCTTATTGCCAGGTGACATCATAGGTGCCATAACTGCAAATTGCAATACATTACTCAGCTATATGTGTTGATATTGCTGACCTGCTGGTTGTCTGAGTATAGCACATAGAGTTGCATCCACTTTTTAATGCTTGGTAATGTTAAGTGATCTTGTTACTGGCTTGTGTATTTATTACACTAGATTTTTACTGTTATTTTTACATATTCTTTATACTATGGAGAAACATTTTATAAAATAGTATACTTTAAAGTATTATGATATGCTTTGTTAGTAGCAGGAGCCTCTTCTTACTTGCATTTGCATTAAGAGGTTCCATCAGATGATTGAATGATACTATCCAGGTACAGCAAGGAGCCTAAACATTCTCAAATGTTGGGGCTGGCTAGGCTTGGCCAATAACCTGCATGGCTATATGAATTAATGAAGGCTGAAGCAGGAAGGTATTAAAAATGATACACATTAAATGGTAGCAATTGAAAGGCAACCTCAGAGAATAAGAGAATATCTTTGCTAGGTTCTCTCTCTCTCCTTCTCTCTCTCCTCTCTCTCTCTCTCTCTCTCTCTCTCTCTCTCTGTCTCTCCCTCTCTCTCATGTGTCTATGTCCATGCCTGCACACATGCATGCATGTGCACACTTCACACATTCACTTCTCAAAATGCATTCTGATCTTTTTTATGATCATGGCTGAGGATGACTACCAATGGACAGGTACAAGAGTGGTGGTCATACTGCTCCCACTGGAAATTCCCATCAGGATGAGAATATGTAGAGTTATGACATCTATATATAGATTTCATAAGCATAATATTGAGTGAAAACAACCACATATACAACAGAAAACTGAAAAAAAAAACTGACAGATCTTTCTATTAGACTGGATCAGTGTCCATGAAGGCCCTGAGGGAGTTGCTGAAGATGTTATGTTTCTTGAGCTGGGTTCTTGTTATAGGAATGTGCTCATGCTGCGAAGTTCATCAGATTATATTGTGTGATCTGGTACTCTGTATATAGTGACTGAATAAAATTTACCCAAAGCACAAAGAATACACATACACATGCTTACATTATGTAAATGTGGAGAAAGAAGAAGATAGATAGATAGCTAACCCAGAAAGAATCTCTAAGGTTGCCTTTCAATTTCTAACATCCAATATTGTTTCACTTCCTTCCCTGTTCCAGGTCCTCATTTATTTGCATAGCTACATAATCTGTGATCAAACCAAGCCAACATCAACATCTGAGAATGTCAAGGCTCCTTGATATGAATGTTGGCTCCTCCATTGTGTTGTAAGGAATGCTTCAACCAAATCAGATATCTCCTACTCACCTGCCTTAGCCCATTGAGGGGCAATATGGAGGTGGGTGTACTTTTGTCACTACTGAGTAAATGTAAGCTTGATGAATCTATGTAGATAGAAACAGGGCACTTGATATTGATGATATTTTTTCTTAAAAGTCTTTTCCCCTGCATGTTGGAAAGGTTCGGTGAGTATGTTCTTTGATAAATGGTCACAGTAATGAAATTCACACTTTTTAATCAAAAGGGCTATAATTTAATTAAAACACATCAAGGATTGATTTGGGTGAGAGAGCTCTCACAATTCTTGGGCTTTATTAAATTCACTGTTTCTTTGCTCTGCCTCATCCAACATGCTTAAATACAGAAACTAAGGAAAGGACCAAAGTGTTATATGACTCACCTAGTAGGGTGTGTAATGAAATTGCCTTGCCAGACACTATTCATGTACCACTCTTCAAAGAGACCTGCCCCTCCTCAAGTCCATGGAAAAAAAGCTGTCCTAAAATAGTATTTCTCAAAGCATAGTCACTGCACCAGCAGTGTCATCGCTATCTGGGGACTTGTTAGGAAAGCACACTTTCAGAATCAGAAACTGTGTGAATAGGACCTTACAATTGGAGTTCACAAGTCTTTAGAGATTGTAATGTATGTTGAAGTTTGAACATGACTGACATAAAGTACTGTCCATCAGGAAAACCAAGATGATCCAAATATGCACCAAAGTATGAAATATCAATGCCTCAGAGCTGTGTTGTGAGCCTCATGTTCCAGAGCAGAAGAAACAGTACTCTCATAAAGCACCATCAAAGGAAGTGGGAACTTTAAAAAGTAGCTTCTTATACCTGGATGTAGGGACTTTTGCCATTTAGGCACCATGGAAGTGGCATGGTTTCTGAGGCCACACATTATTATAGGTCTCCATGAGCACACAGTGCTGTTCAAGTCATAGGGCATCTATTGCCTGTTATTCTCCTGCCATGCACTCTCCTGTGAGAAATATAATACATTATACCCTTTCTTGCTGCTTTGCAGGGAAGAGAATTTGTCCAATATGTCTGTGAGGGGTGCACATTAAGGA
The DNA here is from genome assembly GCF_943737965.1 of Phodopus roborovskii. Lineage (NCBI taxonomy): Eukaryota > Metazoa > Chordata > Mammalia > Rodentia > Cricetidae > Phodopus > Phodopus roborovskii. The sequence continues at coordinate 524,760 of NW_026125778.1, read as the reverse complement.
ATTTCAGAATGATAGTAAGGGAGGATCAGTGGTCCCTCAAATGCTTCCAGAAGTAAGTAAGGGAGAAAGGGAGAATTGGCTTTCTCCACCATCCCCTAACCAATCTTCATATCTGATCTTAATGGCCTGTCTCCCTGTAATAGACAATTGTCAGGATTCCTGGCTAATTTGTTCTTCTCCAAGAATGTCAATGGTAAAGTGATCCTGAATTCTCCAAAAACACCTTGGAGTTGTCCTAGCAGGAACTCTTTATGACCTGATCTTTCCGGTTTCCCAAAGTAGAGATACCTAGATATTCACTATCTATAGAATCATTTGCTTAGATTTTTCCAGGACTGTGCCAAGCCCTGACCTATAGACATTAATTATAATGAATCTCAAGAAATTATTAAATGGATAGATAATTTATGAAGCTAACCCCAGGCTTTCCCATCTGTCATATTTGGAGAAACTGGCCTGATTCTTGTGAGAATATCTGTGAGGTGAATTCTCTGTGTCAAGGTAGCATAATCTCTCAGGTCCAGTATTTTTATTGATACTATCTACCAATTAGAGAGATGTCAGACACTGTTACAAAGTCCACATGAAGGGATCTTATTGTCAATTTCTATAGAAGATAACTTGCTCACATATTTTTATAGATTCTATTGTAGTATTTTTACAGGAGTTCACCCTCATAAAGGCAGTGAGTTACATGATGAAAATTCAACCCCAGACATACCCAGGCTCAGTATACACCACAGAAATTTATAGGAAGATAGAATTAGCAGAAGAGGCAAAGCTGTGGGGTAACAAGTTGGCAAATAGCAGTCAGGGGATGTATATGGCATAGCAACTTCACTAAGGCTTTGACTAAATTTGTATACTTTGTTTTTTAGTCTCTACATTTTGGGAAAGAAGGGGCCATAAACCATTCCATATGCCAGGGAAGAGTCAGACTTCAATATAAAATTTCCCTGACTAAGATTGAGCCAGCTAAAGAAACAGGAAAATTAGAACAGGGGATGAATCAAGTGATAGGAACCATTTTTTAATTTTAAAAAATTTAAATTAGAAACAACCTTATTTTATATAACAATCCCAGTTCCCTCTCCCTCCCATCCTCCCATGCTCCTCACCAACCCCTATCCCATCCCTCTTCTGCTCCATAAAAAGGGTGATACCTTCAATGGGGGATCGTCAAAGTCTGTCACATCATTTGGGGGAAGGGCCTAGTTTCTCCTCTGTGCATCGAGGCTGAGAGAGTATCCCTCCATGGGGAATGGGCTCCCAAAGTCCATTTGTACACTAGGGAGCAATACTGGTTCCACTATCAGAGGCCCCATAGACTAGCTAATCCTCCTAACTGACACCAATGTTTAGGGGGCCTGGTTCCAAACCATTTTTAAAGGAAACTATATATAATAATTATCAGACAAAGTTCTCAATTGGGATATCATGAATATATCTTTAAAAGAAGCAATAATTCCAATATTAAAAGAAAGTATGATAAAAATGATCCTTTAAATAGACTAGTAATAAAAAAATAAACAATTTCAAAAGAATTGAAAAGAAGTCCTGGTTTTGAAAAGTGCAGTAACTGAAATGGAAAATTAGAAGATTGCAACAGAAGATTTCAGATGGCAAATGATGGTGTTTAGAAAATAACAAGAATTTAAAAAATGGGTTTGCAACACCAAACAACTAGTAGTGTGAACAGAGAGAAGGCGTTTAGAATGGGATAAAATCTTTGCCAGATATTCTTCTGAGAGGACTAATATTCAGAATACATAAAGGGCTTAAATAATTTAGCACTAAAAGATCAAAAAATCTAATTTATAAATGAGCAAATGAACTGAATAGACACTTCTCAAAATAATGGATAAGTATAAGCTCATATTCAACTAAAACCAAAGTATAAAAATACATTAACTATAACTTAAGAGAACTGGAAGAGTAAAAAATTTAATGATAGCTAGAAAAATCAATGCTTCACCTTTAATAGTTGCTAAGCAACTCAACCGAAAATCAAAAAGACAAGGAAAACACACTCAACCACCTGATCTGTTACTGACATACATGGATACCTTGCACAAGGACTGCAGAATGAATGAAGTGTCCTTTTTTGAGTTCACACATAATGTTCTTCAGACTATGGCATTGCTATTAGCACTGTACTTATTGATATTTAACGTGTCAGAAATTAAAATAAGTACTACTTAAAATATTAACCAATTCACTTAAATGTATAACAACATTTCCAATTGCAATGGTTAATTTTATATCAGCATCTGTTACTCAGACATTGGTCCTATGTCTTGGGTATTTCTGCCATGGTGCTTTTTGGTGAAGTTAATATTCATTTTCTCAGTAGACTGAGTAAAGATTATTGTGTTCTTCAATAAGAATGGGCCTCAGCCTGTAAGGAGTATGGTTTTTCTGCCCGCCGCCGCCCGGTCTTGTTTCTTATCGGCTAGCTCTGCCTTAATTATTAACCCATTTCTGCTGATCTATGTATTTCTCTTACCGGGGAGCCGGCGGCATACTGCTTTCTCCAGACTCTCCATCTTGACTCCTCCTTACTACTTCCTATTTCCTCCTTGTCTCCTAGTCCCTCCTACCTTCCTTTCCTATTGGCCAACAGTGCTTTATTATTAACCAGTATGAGAAACATACAGAATGACCTCTCCCATCATCAGCCAAGCTGATGAAGACCTGAATAGAACAAAAAGCCTGGATAAGAAGGAACTCCTGTTCTTAAAGGATTTCAAATTGAGACATAGCATTTTTCTGGTTTTTGGACTTGAACTGAAGTAGAAGCTCCCCCCTGGTCTCAAGCTTTCAAGCCTTCAGACTATAACCAGATCATTGGTCTTCCTGTTTCTTGAACCTCTGAACTCTTGACAGAATAGTATCAAGAGAAAAGTATATTTGAGAGTGAAATTAGTGAAACCAGAAATTGGTTTTATTTTTGTCAGAACCTTGACTAATGTAGTGTTATGTATCAACACAAATACCATTTGATTTATGGAAAATAATTGAGTTTTACAAATAAAAGTATTGTGTAAAATCTGGTGTTGCTTTAGAGTTTTATAAAGCCCTTCAATGTCTGGTTTTCTAGAAGACAGTAGATATCCGTCCCTGAGATATCACACAGCCTCTGTGGAAAGCCCCATTTTATACAGGAAGAATTTCCATCTTCAGACCCATTGAAAGGTTGTTGGAGATGTCAAGAGTCCTCAGACCCTGTCTGAGAATTGCTACCCTACAGATTACAATATTAAACTTTGATTTATTGAAGCCTGTTAATTTGTGCTTTCATTTTCTCCTCAGGCAATGAAAGAATCTTAGATGCCTCAATTCTACCTTTCTCTTCAAGCTTAAATATTATTACATCAGTTTATTTTGATTTATGCTTCCCAGCCCTATAACATACCAGTCTCATGATTATTTGATCGTGAATTTGCTTCTTTATTCTGCCTTTCTAGTTCACATTGAGAGGAATGGTCCAAATGATGTAGGCAAATATTGTTAAGAATAGAAATCAATAAATCTGATGATGTGTATTCCTTTGACAGATAATGCCTTTCTCTCAGATACTGTCTAAATTGTACTTCATTTCACATTCAAGGGTTTTCTTTTTCTGTTTTGTTTTCTTTTTGCTTTTTTAGAAATAGGAACTTGCTGTAGAGCCTAGGTTGGTGTAGAACTTGCTGTGTAGCTCATGTTGGCCTCAAACTCATGATGCTCCTTCCTCAGCATCCTGAGTACAGGTATTATAGGCCACTGTTCCAGCATGAGCAATTACTTGAGCATGTACTATGCCTATGGATTTTTCCAGAGCCCCGGTGACCCAGAGAAAGAGTAGCACTGTTCTCATCGGAAAGATGACAATAAATAACAATCAATCTAACATTGCTCCTGAGCCCTGGTCTGTAGAATGTCAGTATTCAGTAAATGTGGATGAAATCTGATGTGTTACATAGGTATTGACTCCCAGAGGATGTTTTGGGGCAATATGTGAGTTATCAACCTAGAAGCAATGACCAGACCAGAGGGAAGAATATGGGACTTTGAAGTAAAATAATCTGGATTGGAATCTGGTTGCTGGCCACTTACTAGTTTAGGTTATAAACCTCAATTGTCTCATTACGTAGTAAAGTTAATTATTACCACCTTGCAAAGTTTGTGGTCCTCTGGAGTCATTTAAATGTTTATTTACTGTCCTCTTCCCCAAATTTATGCTGTCACTTATGTCTTTAACTCTGCCTCGTCATTGGTCCCCAAGCTTACAGGCCATTAGAAACAACCAGTGAAACTCATTTTAGCTGTTTCAAAGGCATTCATTGGCCCATGTCACAGAGCAGATGGAGCCACAAAAGGACAAATCAGTGATGAGGGGTTGCCTCACTTCAACTCACATCTGAGTGGAGAAGGAGGGAGGTAGCAGGTATCTTCAAATAACACTCATTCCCTTCTCTATGAGGTATTGTGTTTCAGCCTTTGAAGGGCTTTCACAGAGACCATGTAGGATCAGAGGGAGAAGGTAGTGAAGTAGGTTACACTTGGGATCCTGTTGAAATTTGTATTCCCAAAATGCTGCTTGGTGAATGACAACAAAACATTCTTGGTCCATAGATTAACCTGTGGTAAGAAATTCTCATATACAAGTTAGGAAAACTGTGAGTCTACAGAATAGATACAGCTTATTTAGCATGGATTACAGTAGCAACTACACATGTATACAATCAACTCCCACCTCGCACAACTCAGCACATACTCTGCGCAATCTACACCCTGTCTCCCTACTTTCCCCCTACCAATACTTGCTTGCTACTTCACTGAAACTAAGACTAGTGAGCCCTCTGTCAGAATTCTGTCTGTTCTCTGGCATTTCTCTTGCAACCAAGGTGTGGATGAGGCCCAAAGGATTTGCTTTCCAGAGCCCAGGTACAAAGATCAGGCAAAACCCCATCCTACACAGGAGACCTGTGTACTTTACTTCTCAGATATACTTACTTTGAGTATTTTCTGGGTATGGTGTGTAAAGCTCCACAGAAGGGAAGGAATAACTACTGAATGGGAGGAATTTCGAGCTGGTAGTTTGGCCCCCACTTTAAGGCATGATGTGGTAGCCACAGTTTAGGAATACCTAATTTCAAAGTGTGATGAAGGAATAATCTGGATGGTTTGACTTTATGTTAGCCTGGGTAGACAGCATTACAAAGGCAAGAAGGAGCAGGCCCATTCAACCTCCATCCTACAGAGACTACTATTCAAAAATCAAGAAGGTCAATGGTGTTCGTTTTGAGCTCCCCTCCTGATTTTCATTCCACTCCCTGTCCAGTGCTTTCTTACCACTCTGCGTCTACTCAGACTTCTTCCATGGGTTCATCTGTGGACAATCATGGGACTACATCCTTCTACTTTCCTGAGGCAGCCATTGCCTTGGGAAGACCTGGCAAGTGACAGCAAGATAAGCCAAGATTTCAGCGATGTTTAATGGATGGTAGGTGCAGAGAGATGGTAGACATGTCGAAGAGAACCTAGAATACACTTCCTCTTAGATCAACATTGGTCACTCACCACAAGGAGCCTATAGTACTTTCTTAGAAGCCTGTGTCTATCTTGTCCAGATGAAGGATAAAGACATGTAGCTCCCAGGGGCAGGCCCAGCTTTATTTTCCTGAGTGGTTGCCTTTCTAAGAACTCTCCATGAAAGACTTCCATGGTTTTGTATAGCAATTTCCTTTGAGATAAAACTTTGTGAATTGGAGGGAGGCTGTTTAAGGCATAGGATATTGTGAAGTATGCTGAAAACTTCCATCCTGAGAGTAAGTTCATTAAACTCAGGAAGTAAACAACTGAATGGCTTCCAGAAATCCCAGAAATGAACCAAATTCACTAGGCCTCTCCTTAACCAAACGTGTGTGTGTGTGTGTGTGTGTGTGTGTGTGTGTGTGTGTGTGTGTGTATGCATGTATATATATATAGAGAGAGAGAGAGAGAGCAAGGACTGCTGAGAAACATTCTCAGCCAACTGAGAAGCCTAGAAGATGCAAAGATCAGCACAGCTGCCTGAAAGAGATACTCTCTAACATGTTGAACTGCCTGCAATTTGTACAATGTGCTCCAGGTTTCTATTTTTATGAGCTGTCACGCATGCTGGGGTGGGCTTTCAAGGATGCATCTGTCTCTGATTCATTTCTGCTTCTGTAAGTAACCCCGGGAAATTCATTGGCTTACCAAGTTGGGCTTTGCCGATATCTTTACTATGATCTATTGTTGGTTCCCTATCTGGACTGAGTAGGTCTTTGTTCACATCTTCCCAGGAATGGTATCGCATAGCACCCAGAAAAGCACATGTTCCTGTGGGAGAAGCCTTTTCTCCTCTCCAGGGATTCCTAGCATTCAAATCCTATGAGTGAAAAGGAAGCACCAGAGCCTTTTGTTTGGGGCGAAGACCTTCTGTGGGAGGCCCCACTCTCCTTCTTATTCCATTTTCCTCTTTGGTTAGCGCAGTCCTCTACTTGAATCAAGTTTTCTCCCTTCCCCTTCGTTAGTAATGTAATGGGCCACCCTAGCTTTTTAGATACCCACTTTACTTATATTACAGATTTCTGTTTTAATGGGATGAAGTGTGGAACACAAATAGACGAAGAGAAAAGCCATCATCTAATCCAGGGAAAAGAAGCAGGGCACACTAGCTTAGTAAATAATTGGGGCTACTGGGACTTTGGGCTTAGGGTCCTGGGCTAGTTATTGGGAGGGATACAGATTATAGTATTTCCCTTATAGTCCCAAGGCATTAGTCATTTTGTGATAAGTGTCTGGAACTTAGTACTTCTATAAGACTTCTTCATTCTGACTATGTAGTAATGAGGCAATTTGTTTGAGCATGCCACAGATCCTGGGCTTTCTCCACTAGCTTATGTCTCTTCATGGAAGACCCATGCACAGACAAATGGGGCTTTCTCCAAGGAGGATAAAAATGTCTTTAATTAATCAAAAGGAAATGAGAAAGTGGTGAGCATCAGTTCAGGGACATGATGCTGATTTACTTGTGGTTGCTCTGTAGGTAGGATGACTCACGCTTTGTGGGGCTCGTTGATAAATCACTGTTCTTTGCTCATATCTCATATGAATTTATCACAGCTGATATCTCTGCAGCATGGGCAGCAAAATACTCATGCCGGAGCCCCACCAACTAATAAAACTGCAAGTACATTTCACTCCCCAATGGTGAGTAACATCATTTATACCTCTTTTGTGTGCTTCATATAGAAAATCAGTAATCTTTACTTGTCTTAGGCAAATGTTGGCCTAAGATATCAGAGGTGTTTCCTTTTGCCCTAGAGTTAGAGAATAGGTGAATACTGTGACTCATTGAATTCCCTCACTTTTAACCAAAGGTAGCATGGCTCAAAACCACCACAATTTCCCGCAGCCCAAGACCAGTCATACAAAGAAAGATGGACTTTCATTGTAATTGGGAAGCCAATGGGGCTCTCTGGAGTCCTTGGTGCCAGGATGTACCAGAAACACTGGAAAGAGGACACAGCTTCAGTTGTGCAAAACGTAAAAGCTAACACAGACAAATAGATGCTCCAAAATGCAGCAAAGACTACATGGATAATGAGATTTCCTTTTCCTGTTTCCTTCTATTTTCCAATACCAATGGGATTCTAAAAAGTATACCAAGATTGCAAACATACTCAGGAGTTTGGCATGCTATATTCTACCTAAGGAGTCCATGTTCTCCTTTAGAAATTTGTTTCCACCCCACTCCCATATTTCTAATATTATAGTGATAGAGACTGTGAGAAAATTTAAATAGTGATGGCATGCCTGGAAGCCAGAATGTTAGCACTCCTGGAGCCACTCACATTTCTGAGCATCCAAATGATGTATTCTGCTGAGACTACATATCTAGATTATTAGGGGGCTACATGGGTGTGAATAGTGTTCATATTTTCAAAACAGCACAAAAACCTCTCAAATTATTAGTATGCTTAACTCTGTAATCCATTTTCTCCATTTTCAATATCAGCTTTGACAAGAAAGATGTATTTGTGCTCTCGAATGACTCAGCCTTAGTAAATTAGACCTGTCAACGTGACTTTCTTAGCACAATAGTTTGCTGTATTTTTGACATCCACTCACTGAAAGAAAGGAGAATATTGTATGTAAACAGCTAGAAAAGACAGTTATAAAACAATGGGATCAGTGCTTTCTTCTAAGTGGCAATTGACTCCGTGCACAGGTGGCTCTGGTAGGGGCTGGAGCCTGGATTCTTTCCTAATATACCTCCAGCCAGCTGCACCACCATTGTCCTGGACCTTTTTTTTATGTCTTTTCTCTTCTGAGATCTAGCCTCTAGGTTGTACTCTCTCCAAGCTACTTCCTTTTCTTTAACCTTCCATTGCTTTTCTCTGCTTACAGCACCTGTTCAGGAGAGTCTTTCCCTGACCTAATTCTCTTGGATTTGTTAGTCAAGCCACAGCTCCTACTTCCTCTGTGTTAATCAGAGCAGGTGTTTCTCTTGGCCACACATACAGAGCTATCCCAACCAAGCAGTTCCTGTCATTGCACCCCTATAGGGCACAAGGGTTATGATGGTTTTCTATCTGCCCTTCCAAGAAGGGGCCACAATTTAATTACAGCAGGCCTGAAGCAGAGCTGAATATTTCTCTCAGCTCTTTCAGGATGGTATTTTGACCCTTCATTGAAATTTTGATGGGTAGTGTGTGAGACCACCCCAAAGCAGCAGGTACAGAGAAAAGATCCCTGGATAGAAATGGTCTCAGCCTTCCAGTTCTTCTTCTACAGCCAATATCTCGAGACCAGGGTGTAGAGGGACAGTGCTCATGGAGCCTCCCTTCTGTCTCTTATCTGTGAAACCAGTATATGGTGATAGTAATCCATAAAGAAAAGGTTTCCTTCTCGCTTCTTGTTCCACTTGGGTGAATAATCACTGTGCTGAGGACTTTTACATCTTTTTCTTTTATATTACACTTTTATAAATTCTGCTTCCACCAGTGCACACAGTTAGATCTTCTTGTGCTGTTTTTAAAGCTTGTGATTCATCACGTGCTGAGCAGGACATTTCATTATTTCACTGTAGTCCCTTGACATGAGAACTGGATTCTGTCCATGGCCCAACACCACTGGGCCACTGGTAGAAAGTCCCATTTTCATGATATATGCAATGACCAGTTCTTTGTATGATGTGAGAGAGTCATGCAAAGTTGGAGAGGTCGCCTGGGACAGTGCAGGAACATTTGCAAACACAGATGTCTCCCCTTCTTCCCCTGCAGCAAGGGCCTGATTAGAAGACCAGGCTGAGGGGACAGTTATGATGCACTTATAGAACCTTCCAAAGCCGGGCTTAAGTTCAAGTGCTGTTGGGTCCATGAGTTTCAGGTCACTCTCACTCTTGTCTTGAATCTTGTTTCTGTCCTTCCCACACAGCAGCCTATCCCCTGCCTTCCTCTGGAACGCTCACTTTCTTCTATAATTTCCTTGGTAGAGTGGTAAAGAGCCAGCTCAGATAGCAAGTGCTTTCATGCGGGATTATAGAGATCAAAGGAAAGGAAGAAGCAAGGGAACCCCGAGAGAATCCCTCACTGACAGAATATATTCATATAATAGTACTCACACACAAATATACACAGACATACATAGATACCCACTCACACAAATGCACAATCATGTTTGTTCCCACAGCACATATACCCTCCTAAATGTACACACAGCTCCACAAAGGTATATAACTGGCCACACGTCCATGTGCCCTACCAGTCTTGTATTTGAAGCTCTGAACCCTGTGGATTGGCAGCCGCCACTTTTCCAACACTTCAATCCACCATCTTCTTCCAAAATGCTTCATTCTCCAGGAGAGATGGATATGGTAGCTTCCTCCATGACCTTCAAAAGCCCAGTGCAAAAGTGTCTGGGTATGTGATTTCTGTTGCCGTAATTCATAATGTTCTGCTTCTGCCAGCAAATGAGTCTTCATTAGGAATAATCGGGGGATTGCTTGACTAGTCTAGTATCTCATAGGATCACTGGCCATGTGGCCTTGTTCCAGCACTTGATACTGCCTTGAAGCTTGGACTCTGGGTGTCCACAATGACTAATAACTACTGAGGATGATGATCAGGGCTATGTATACCTAGCCAGGTTGATTGTTGCCCAGGAAATATACTAAAAATGGTGGGTTGTTTCTCCCTCTAAGGAGAGCAAGAAGACAAGCAGTTCAGTCATTCCCAAGACACAATGACCTTCTTGGAAATGTAGTCAAGAAACCCATTTGAATACCAACTCTTGGTACTTTTCTTTTCATAGTTTAGAAAAACATTTTTGTTTTCCAATTCCATCATTTTCCCCATAGCTGTGTTTGAAGCATACACAAGTTTGATTTGTGTGTGTGTATGTATGTATGTGATTAGTTTGAGCATTTTGTTTTTATTTTTCTTGTTGTTGTTGTTCTTTTTTGTTTGTTTGTTTTGTTTTTTGAGACAGGGTTTCTCTGTATTGTGTAGGAGCCTGTCCTGGAACTAGCTCTGTAGACCAGGCTAGCCTCAAACTCACAGAGATCTGCCTGCCTCTGCCTCCTGAGTGCTGGAATCAAAGGCGTGCGCCACCAATGCCTGGCATTGTTGCTGTTCATTAAAGTCAGGGCCTTGTTCTCATTTTTCCCCATAAGGCTTTAGAGAAATGTCACCAGTAACCTTAGCCATCAAGGAAAGAATAAAGTCTGAATTCTGATTCTGCTGTAAAACATATGTTCACATGGATAGTACACCCTCGAGCCTTCTGGAAGACTGCATGACAGAAGTTGGGTGTGAACAGGTTGTAAACCAAAGGTCACTGCCTAATTTTTTGTTGATAATGCTCACTTAAGTTAAAGTGAGTGTGTTTTCATCCAGGCCTTTGAAGGCCATCAGGATAAACATGTTATCTTGTGTAGCCAGAGCCCATTTCTGGGAGGGGAGAAGACTTATCTTAGTCTATTGTCTCATTTGAGAAGGCTGCCCAGACTCCTGGCCTGGTTTATTTACATATCCTGACCTTCCAGACTTGAAAGCTATGGAGGATACAGTGAGAAACTGAGTTCATTTCCAATGGGTTCCCAGCTGGCCCTATGCCAGCCTAGATGCCTCTATCATCAGCACTTTCTAGGGACTTCTGAAAGGCCACAGTTGTCATCTGAAGAAGGTAACTTGGCCAGGTACCTCTCCAGCTTTAAGTTCCAAGTTTCTTCCAGTTGTTCCTAATCCCCAGACAATTCTCTCAGAGCCAGTGGAAACCTTCCTAGGAACAATATTGCAAGCCCAGCCCTGACAAAGGGCCTCTCTCTAATCTCACTCCTTGCCTTGCTTGGTTTTCAGTCTAGCTTGCTGTATTTCTCAATGAAGATATTTATTTCTGCTTATTTTTTCTTCTGAAAAAAAAATCAGTGAATGAGCTCAGATGTAAGAAAAGACCAAGACAGGTTGTATTTGAAAGACAGGTTGACACTTTTCCCAGACAAATTTCTTTGGGTGTTTAATATCCTTCATATGGATGTCACAAGCAAACCAGATATATTAATTTGCTAGAGTTTCCATAATAAAGTTCTGTGGACTATGGATCTTACATATTTGAAGTGTTTGGTTCTCCATGACACAACCGCGGAGGCTGCGCATCTCTGTATGTAGATAGCCATCTTTGCTCTGTTTCTTCACATCATCTTCCTTCTGCATGTGTCTGCTTCCAATTCTTTCCCCTTTATCAGGACAGCAGCCCAGTAGAGTGAGGCCTCCTTTTAACTTGATTGCCTCTAAACACCCTAGCTCCACAATCAGTCACATTCTGAAGGTACTGGGAGTTAGGATTACAATATAGTACTTCTGAGTGCATGACAGAGAAGATAATTGTGTCCCCAAAATGTTAGCCTTCTGAGCCTCAGCCCAGACAGAATCATTTCTGTCTCAGATATAGGAAGCTCATCCCATTCTCAAGGACTCCGGGGTCATTTTGAGAACCTACTTCAGAAAAAAAAAAAAAAAGACAAAGTTTTTACCCTCAAGGTCCAAAAACAGGTTTGAAAGGTACCTTGAGGAAAACCACTGAAGTTCAGAAAACAGACAAAGAAGTAGCTCTGAGTAAATACAAAGGGGGAATGATTCAGTCCAAAGGCAGCACAAGAAAGGGTCTGGGATCAGGAAGATGATGGGCAATATTGGATCAATTGTGAGCATTTTGGAAAGTCAAAAATCAAGAAATCTATTCTATTCCATATCACTGAGCATTCCAAAACATGAATACAGAATTAACTCAAATGTGATCCCTTCATATTGCAAATGCTTTGCCCACATTTGAAGGAACTCTCTGAACAGCTATTGGACATTCCTGGGCTCTTTAGTCGGGTGGATAGATTTGGTCCGACTGGGTTACTTGATGCAGTGTCTGCTCACCAAGAAACAGCCAAGGATGGATCTTAGCAGAGTCCACTGTTCCCTCTCTGAACTCTTCTGACATCTGGACTCTTCCCATAGAGCAGAGGTAGCTGTCTATCTCCTCCTAATGATACAGGAAGTCTGGATATCAGCTCTCCTAGCTGCCTAGCGCTGCTTCCTTGGAGAAAATCACCTTTGTCTGTGATGTAAGTTTATAGTGTTGCTAGATCATTATGCTCATGTAATAGGACTCAAACCACAGAAGCAGCAACATGGAAATGTGCTTCTTGTTTACTGCAAATGAATTTGAAAATCAATTGAAAACGTTTTTCCCAAACATGCTGTACAGTCCTTGAGATGATGGCTTTCCCCTACCAACCCACAATAAGGCTGACCCCTTCTCCTTGGCAGGAATGCGATCTAAATTGAGAAACTAAGCTGTCCTCAGGAACAGCTGAGCCCCCACTCTAATGGCTTTCCGGGTTTTGTTGATTTGCCCTGTGGGAGAAGATAATTCAAAAACTCTTATTCTCTTGGGGACAAGACTAAATTTGCTCTGATGTCTTCAATTCTTTCTTGTTGTGGCCATTATGTATGCCATGAGATGAACATGGCCCCTACACCCTACATGGCACCATAAAACCAGATCAGCAGGTACAGCTTTCAGTTCCAAAGAGATGGCTCTGTATGGAGAGCCAGAGGTTATATCTGGAAAGGTGTCATTTTTAATCTTAGCTTCTGGAAGATACTAGAGGAGGATTCCTTACATTATTCACCCCTAAACCACACACTTGTGCACACATTAGGGGAATACTCAGGCCACAGCAAGTTTGTGGTAACAGTAGCTGATATGGCCCCTGGCTACCCAATCTCACTCACCAAGGAGCCATGGCAAAATGAAGGTTACAGAAGAAAAGTGACAGAGACTGGGGTAGATAGATATGTATTACCATACACCACGGCTCTTTACAGATTGTGGTGGCACAAGGCTGGGGGAAATGTATTTGTTCTCACATTTTTCAACCTTGATATTAATCAAAGGCTAGTGTCAGTTACTTTTCTATTTCTGTGGTAAAACACCATGACCAAGACAACTTATAGAAAAGGGGAGTAGGCTAGAGTTTATGATAGCAGAGTGAGGTCATGGAGGTAAATGGCTAGAGCAGCAGCTGGGAGTTAACATCTTGATCCACAAGCAGGAGGCAGGAGTGGTTTAACTCTTGGTACAAGTCTTTTGATACCTCAAAGCATGCTTCCTCCAGCAAGGCCATACTTTCTAATCTTCCCAAAACCAAGTGTTCCAATATGTGCTTTTATGACGGTGATTCTCATCAAAACAGCCACAACCATGCTTCCTTCAGATACAGCCCACTACTGTCTTTTTTTTAATTGGTGTATATCGTTTGTACAAAAAGTGTATTCATTATGATATTTACAGGCATCTATTATAAACTGTGGTCATTATCGCTCTCGCACCCCTTCACATTGCTCCATTTCTTCATCCCCGTTGCTTTGATTTTCAAGGCTTACATACAAAAGAGCACACCATATTTGTCATTCTGAGTCTGGCTTAGTGTCCTAACATGATGGTCTCTAGTTGCGACCATTTTAATGTAAGTGACATAATTTTGTTCTCTTTCTGGTTAAATGAAACTCCATTGTATATGTGTACTGAGTTTTCCTTGCCCATCAGAAATGTAAGATTGTGAACTCCCAACTCAGGCTCCTCTTCCACAATGTGCTCTCAACATATACAAACAGACTCCATTGCAGTCTGTTTACTCTTTGAGCAGGCACATTAGGTGTCCTGCTAGGAATTCTATGAACTTGTGAGTCAGTTCACTGACACTGGGCCTGCCTGTGGACAATGAACACTAAGTAGATGTCGCCTACCTGGAGACAACACTATTTAAACACAGTAAGCTAATTTGTTGGGGTTTGATATGATTAAGCACATGTGTTTTTGAATGAGTTTTAATTTAAATTGAAATATAATTTGTAAGGTCCAGGGGATAAGATTTTAGAAATAAAGAGATAAATTAGGTGGTTCGTGCTATGTGTGAGGAATCCAGTCTTCGTTCCTAGTATTTCAGACTTGAGTTGTTTGTTTATTGCAGGTGTCTGTTTTGTTTTACTTTTATTCTTCAGAGCAGATTGAGGAGAATATGCTTTTGACTAAAAATGTTTTAAAGAGCCAATTGCCTTTACCATGAGTTATGTCTTGTTTCCACCTGTTTACCATGACAGTGGCTGGTATTCCTAAAGGGACATTGAGGTATGGGGAAATCAAGAAATAGAACACTGGTTTAAAAAGGGTCAATTATTTAACCTCAGACACATTTCTTTTAGAAAATACAAGTGAATTAATATAACAAGCCACCACATTTGAAGAGAGGTTCTCTGAACTCCAGGTCAGAAACAAGTGTTCCATGGGTAAAAGGTACTCTATAACCCACCTCAAGAGAAGGCATGAGGCCATTTGTCCTACTTCAGAAGCAGCCTCTAGGGCCTCCTTTCATATCCTAAAAGAAGGAATGGGAAAACCCTTCAACTAAGACCTCTGAGATCATTGTCCCACCACAGATTTGCCTGTGCCAAGGAGGTACTGCAGGCAGATGGCACTGGGGGTTGCCATGACCCATACTGGATGTGAGAGCCAATAGACAAACAACAAGTGGTTCCAGACAAGAAGGTGTTCACAAAAGCTGGTTTGCTGGAGATGAGCCGTAAGTGACACAGGTGTGTGGTGTTAATCGTTAACTAGACACCAAATGTAGGTATGCATCTCAGGTCAGCTGCATTTCATTCTCCTGATGACAGAAAGGACTCTTAATCTTCAACCAGTGCTACTTATCTGTAAGCCTCTACGTTTTTATCATGTCCATTTCATCAAAGAGAATGGCTGAGGTCCTAGCCAACCAGACAGCAATATCATGCTTAGACTAAATTCCATGATTTCGTTTTCATTGTATTCATTTGAATCACAAGAGATATCAGTAATCCATTTGAACAGTGATAAGAAGTTTCCCTTTAAATTAAATTTAAGTAAAACCAGTGAGTCAAACTGAAGAAAATTTACAAGAAAATCATAGCACAAATGTAAGCATAAGAAGTCTGGAATGTGAAAATCTCTGGAACAGAGGATTCTCCTGAGTATGATGTTATGCACTCAAAAAAGAATTTAATGAGAAGAAGTACTTATGAATTACATAGTTTTGAGAAAACTTATATCTGGGATATATAAAGTTCTTTAAACTCTGTGGAAAACAGATAAATAACTCCATAACAGGCAAAAGAAAATACACATTTCTCTACAGAAGAGATACATGTCTAATTAACATACAGACATTCAGCATTATTAACTGTGAGGTCCAAGCTCTGACACAACAGAGGAGAGTCTCAAGAGATTCGAAAGTTGAAGAGGATGGGAAGCTCCTAGGCAGATATGAGACTTTGTTCATCAGCACCCAGGCCACTAGGTAAGCAGAGACCTGCAGGCACCCAGACATAATCCAGTGTACTGAGGCCACATAGGCACACATGAAGACTGACACAAAGGCCACAGGTTGTCACACACACGTACAGGGAAAAGGCAAAAAGGCGAAGACCTATGATAAAAGGTCATATGGATAAAAATCACACAAAAGTGTTACTTTGGTAGGAATTGTTGTATAACAGATATCATAGTTTCATTTTGGGTTTCCTTGGAAGGTAGCTATATTTCTGCTGACCCATATCATGCCCCTCCCCTATTAAGTATTACTAATCCTGGCCCATGCCTGATATCTGTATCAGTGCCATGCCACCTAAACTTTAAACGGGATCTATGTAGTCTGTTCTCTTCACTAGCCATTATGGAAATACAAACCACAACCAAAACAATAACATAATAGTTCATTTCATGACCCTTCCCTGGGAGATATGAAAAAACTTTATCCATGCCACTTAGGTCACCAATGACAAAGAAATTATTCAATCCAAACACATCTCAGTGAATTAATATGCTTATTGTACTTGTAAGTGGTGACCCACCAAATTTGTGTAAAATCTGCAGAGATGGAGTCAACCCTCCTATTTCCACTTTATCCATGCCACATAGGGCGCCAGTGACAAAGAAATTATTCCATCCAAACACATCTCAGTGAATTAATATGCTTATTGTACTTATAAGTGATGACCCACCAAATTTGTGTAAAATTTGCAGAAATGGAGTCAACCCTCCTATTTCCTGTATACTCTGACCACCAGCAATCAAACACAGCTAGAACAGGATTACTCACATCTAAGGAGGAACAAGATGCTAGAGTCTTAGTGAGGATCTCCTGACCATCTCCCCCAACCCCTTGAAAGAACACTAATAGGCCTCATCTTGTGAGGGTATTCACAGATGCTCTGATTTCAAGACGACAAACTGCCATGCCATGCCTGGAGGATGGTGCTATACTACATACTTCATGCTTATTAAAATTGCTATAATTTTTAGAAAGGATTATAACTGTGAGACTCTGAAGAATTTGGAAACCTCATTCAGGTAGAAATGCAAAATGGGGCAGTAACATTGGAAAAATCCGACCCTTTCTTAAAAACATAAACATCCATTATATCTTATCACCCAGAAATCTCATTCCTATGTAGCCATAAAAACTGAAAAGCATCTATTGTGTACAGAATTGTTCATGGCAGAATTATTAACAACAGAAAAGAGAAGTAAACAAAACATCCATCAGCAGATAAATAAATAAAAGTGTATTCTTTAATGGATTGTAAAAAGAATAAAGTGTTGGTACACAGTTCAATATATCAACTTTGATATCATAATGCTAAGTAAAAGAAGTTAGACTAAAAGATAGTATATATAATGCCATTTATATGAACTATCCATTAGAGGCAAATAAGTGTAGGAAGAATGTGGATTTGAATGTGGGAAATCAGGAAAGTCAGATTAAAGGACACATGCTTTCTTCTTGCAACAATATAAATGTTCTAGAATATAGTAGTTATGCAACCTGGAACAAAATAAAATTATGGTATGTGAATTACCAGTAAAAAAATTTATTAAGGCTCCTTATCACTTTTCCATTCTGACCTCTGAACTTTTCTGTTCCTAAATCTTGCTTTCTAAGGCTAGATTGACATTGAGTTTCATAAATTTGGAGCTGGAGTAGCAACCATACTAGGCCATAATTTTCCCTTTTTCAGCAATGAAGGAAACAAACTACTGGCGAATTTTGGCAAGTTCATCTAATTTCATGGTTCAAAATATGGGTTTTGGTGCTAAATATTCTGGGAACAGAATTCTAGCTTCCACCTCATACCTGTGTGACTTTCACAAGTCCTTCAACTTCCATGTCAATTCAGGGAAATGTCAGCACCATCTCCCTAGTAAATCATGAGAATTACATGGAAAGTGCTTCAGTTGGTGTCTGATACACAACTGCTGCCTGATAAATGGATGGTTCAGACAATGGCTTCATGCAGGCATCCCGTCCTTTCTCTTTCACTAGCTGTGACCTCATGTGATCACCTCTTCTCCCTGTCGAAAATGGGTACTTGTTTGCTTTTTCACTTGTGTATACCATATGTGACTCTGAAGCTTGTAACAGGAAGGGGAAGTTACTCTGTTTGGGGAGAGATTTTGTTCAAGAGAACATGACTCCACATGCCAAAGATATTATTTCTTGAGTCTGAATCCCTTTCTTTCAAGCTAAACTTTTTGCAGAGGAACCTGGTCTGGCCAGCATGAATGTATGTGTATGATTCATATGCAGTGCTTGTGAAGGCCAGAAGAGGGAGTCAGCCCACCCCCCCGGAAGTGAAGTTACAGATGGTTGTGAGCCATCATGTGGGTGCTGGGAACCGAATGTGGGTCTTCTGCAAGAACAGCAAGTTATTTTAACTGTTGAGCCATCTTTCCGACTCCATGTTAGCCATTTTTAGAAGACGTTTGAGTGGCACTTATCATAGTCACATTGTTGCATAAGCATCCTCATGGTCCAGTCATGGAAGTTCCAAACTAAAACGCTGTTATGTGAAGCACTCACTATCTCCTCCCTCAGGCCCTGGTAAATACCTTTCTCCTTTCTGTCTCTATGAATTTGATGGCTCATAGAAGTGGAATTTTATGTATTTTTTCCTTTCTGTGGCTGATTTCCCAGACCATAATGCCCTCAAAGGTCATCTATTTTGTAGTGTATGTTAGAACTCCATTTATTTTCAAATGCCAAATAGTTTTTAGTCTTATGGCTATGCCATATCATGTTTGTCCATTGATTTATGGGAGGCTTGAGTTGCTTCTTTCTTTAGGTGATTTCACATAACGTGGCTTTAAACATTCCTGTCCAGGTGTTTGTCTATTAGATGGAATATATTTGGAGTAGAATTACAGGCTATGTGATGATTTTTGTTTTTGTGGAGCTGTTAAAGCTGGTTTTCACAGTACTTCCTAGTATTATTGTGTTTTACTAGACCATTATCTTGTTTATTAGGCCATTCATCAATGGATGTTTGAGTAGTTCTCAAGAGACTCTTTTATATAAGGAGTCCAATGGTCTAGGAGAGAGGGGCAGGAACAGGAAATGAAAGGATTGGAAGCAGGAACTCCCCCTGCCCAGCATTCTTTTGCCTCTCAGTCTCCTCATTCAGCTGTCCCCAGCTGGAGTATAAGGAAATCAGAAAGATACTTAAGGAAGTTTGGGTGTTGTTCGCAGGTTAATGAGGCCCTCCATGTGTCTTTCAGAGCAGACAACAGTAACTCCCTCAGGGAGATACAATTCTCTCCTGGAAGATGGCCACTGGAAAGATGGCCACTCTAGGAAAAAAAATACACCAAAATTCACTCTAACCCTTGACCCAGAGAGCTTTGAAAAAGAAGGCCTTCCTGCTTCTCAGAGAGTAAGTAACTCATGAGGTCAGAGAGGTTTCAGCTTGCGTCTTCCTTTGCAGAAGGCTTTCATGGTCAGCAGGCTGCTGGGTTGCTGCAGAGGCTAGGAGGATAGCAAGAATGGTCCCCCAGTGTTAGTGCATATTGAGTACAATTGTAGCCATTACAACAATTGTAATGGACTTTCAATGTGACCTGTTGGTCAAATCTGAAATAGCTGATTATATCCACTTTTGTTGATGGGAAGCCTCCTCTAAAAGTGTTTGCCAAGGATCTTGAGTATATGTCTGGTGGGGGGGGAGGTTGGGTGTACATACTTGTGTTCATATGTATGCAAATAAGTGCAGGGTTACATTTTTGAACGCCAAAATGTCTCCTTGTCCCTTCACTAAACAGTGCCCATATCCACAGCTACCATTGAGCAGTATTCTAAAGCATTTGCTGACAGGGTCCAAGCTGCTACATGAGTATTTTTCCACTAGGGATACCCTGTGTACTACGGTGTCTTTTTCTATGGTTAAGACAGATGGGAAAGCAGTGACTCCCACGATTACAACATAGGCTTTCATAAAGCAAAATGATTCTCCTTCAGGGTGTTTCTGTTCATTTGGGAAGACTTTGTCATTATATACTCATTATGCCTGATAGGCCCAAATCCAGGCAGGAACTACAAATTTTCTGTTGAAATCCTTAGTGTTGAGAGTTCTTTTAGTCTTCGGGCCCCCATAAGGAGTTTCTTCAGTTAATGCTTGAAAAAGAGGGTCCAAGCACAAATTAGGACTGTGTCTCTGGTTAAAACAGGTTTCAGTTCTTTAGAGAAAGTGATTGACATGCTGGTCAGCTAAACTCATGGCTTGTGAGCCAGATGGTATTGTGTCTTACAATGAAAGACTAGAAACAAGGAGATATGACAATGGCGGGACAATATGGAGTCAGACATAAGGAAATATTCTGTGAGTAGGCAAATGAATTAATGCAGTACCATTGCCAGAGACCCTCCTCTTAGGGACTATAAGAGACAAGGCCATGATGGTAGATTAGGTGAAGACTGGCCAGTAAACTGGAGGGCAAATGAATAAGGCAGTCACCCTAATACTTTAACAAATTAGGGACTCAGGAGAGGGCCCAGATAGACAAGACTGGAGAAGGAGAAGGCCCCTAGGAGAGCTGATTTGGGCTCACTCTTTGTGGTAAAGCACTTTCATTCTTCTAATATGGCAGGTATGACTTGCATGGCAGGACCGAGGGCTGTGGCTGGTAGTCCCTCTGGAGATGAGAATCCTCTCTCCTCCTCCACATCTCATATCTTTGCTCGCTGCTTTCCACCCAGGCTCTTTTCTGGAATGCCCTCAGAGCAGGAAATGAGATGGCATGAGACAGCAATTCTGCGAAGTGGTCTTTTTTCTTTGCTCTCTGGAGAGTCTGGCTAGGTGAGGTGAGAGGAAATGCAATGTGGATTGTTCCTTGGAGTCTTTTAAGAAATTTGAGTCTGTTGGAAAATGCTGGGGAGGAGGCTCCTAGTCAATGGTCAAAGAAGGTAAGGGGTTCCTAAAGGGGAAAAAACCCACCCTATATTAGGCTGAAATGTAAATACAAGCTTTTGCATTAATAAACAAATTGACATGAATAATTTAGTTCAGTGGTGCCTTTTGTTTTGCTCCTGAGTGGGAAGATTGCTGCAGCACTCTTAACAAGTGGTCTCTAGTGACTTCCTCTGTGGTCAGGACATGCCCCAGAATGGTGGGTTCTGCCCCTACTCAAGTCTATGCATTCCCAATTAACACTTTTCAAAATGATATTTAGGGTGCTTTTTATCTTTATTCTTAATGAGGTTTCTCCTTCCCTGCTGTCTTGCTACAAAGCTTGATGCTGTCTGAGTGTGTTCATATGGTGCTCAAGTGCGTTATCTGACCTTGATTGGTGTTTGGGGAGCCGGTTAAATAGATTACATGGGGGTTACCTTGGCAACTGTCTTCACTGATTTAGCAATGCGGTTCATTCTTGGACACAGGACTCTCGGCAACTCTGCAATCCCACCGCTGTGCATTAATCATTAACACCGAGTTGGACATCAGCTCTGCCAGGCAGCAGCCAGGAGAGGGACTGGGGACAGGCTGGAAAGAGCCTGCCTGAGTCTTGTTAGCTAGCACCGAGAAGCCCAGAAGGAATCCGAAAAGTAGAGCCACCAGAGAAAGGGATGACAAGAAGCCATGCTGAGGCCTGGTTATCCTTTTGCCCATAGACTTCAACACTGTGAGAAAGCTCCCAAAGCTGGTTCTTTGGGCTGCATGTAGACCTAGGGATGCTACCTACTTTTTCCTTAAGCTGGCAGGTTATCTCTGTACACTGAAACCTGGGGCCAGTCTGTCCCTGCCCTGGCCCATTAGGATGCCCAGAGGCAGAATCAGGATGAAGGATGGAAGATCTGCTCCACTCTTTCCTCAAACTTTGGGCAAGATGCCCCAACTCCAGGAGATTTGACTTCCTTTTCAATTGACCTCACCGGATGTCACTAATGCCTCATTCTCTAGCACTGATGTAGATATATAAAGCACCTGGCCTAGAAGAGGTACCAGCCAATGCTGTTGTTTGCAATGACCTAGCTCTGTGGCTTACAGTGTAGGTTCCTAGCCACAATGCTGAAGTAATTCTAGTTTTTTTTTTCTTTTTTTTTCTTTCTTTTTTTTTTCACTGAAAGATAAAACTTGCCCTGGCCAAAAGAATTATTAGGCCTTTTATGAGTGAGAGGGAGTCACTAGGTAGCTAAATGGAACAAGCTGAACAGCTGCTGGAGACAGAGCTAGGATTCATATTCAGACCAGCCTGCTCCCTACCTAAAGCTCCAGTATTGGACTACTCTAGAAGCCAAAGAAAGGCACTGCCAGGAAACTAAGTGTCCTAAGATTGAGGCCCAAGGCAGAAAGTACCTGGAGAAATAGCCTACTGGGCCTTACATCCTGTCTAACTTAATATCAAGTGAGAAGGGATAACACACAGAGACTGAACTGTTTTACTGTCTTCAGTATTGGCTATGGGAACTGTGTAGGAAAACAAAAAGGGTCTGCGTAGCACACCCATGTGCTCAGGTATGACATTTCAAGTTTGGAAAGCAAGCTCAGGGACATTTTTTTTTCTTGACTGGCTCAGCAAGACAAGGAGGGAAGATAGCAAGGAATTAACGTATCTTCACGTTTGATTACTGAGGTCAAAAGAGCTTTTTCCATTGACAGTGTACTTTTTATACATGCCATTGTGCTGCATTGTGAAGACTTGATACTGCAACTTTAGCAAAAGTTGCAAACAGCCTTTAAAGAGAGTAAGTATGTAGACAGATGGCCTTTCAAGTCTTGGAATTTATGGCTGTCCAATCTGCACCAATTGTACTGAGGGATAAAGTGAAGAGAATGTAGTTAGGAAAGAACTTGCACTGCTTCTATAAACCGCACATGCCCACTGCTCCCTGTCCATGTGCCTTGAGGAGAAAGCATGAGCTGTGGAGCCAAGCAGAGCTGAATTCACACCTCACTTGAATATTGTTTCTTCCCTGAGAATTGGCTTCCTGGAATAATAGCTATTTTACTGGGTTGTTATAAAGAATAGAAATAATGTATGCAAATCTCTTTATCACATAGGTAATGGAACACTCTTGAATATTTTTAAAGCAAAAGTAGCATTGGATCTATGTTTTAAGGGCACAGAAAGAATAGAAGGAGACATGGGAAAGTCTAGCAATAATGTAGGCAAAATGATGATGGTTTGGAACAGGGTAGTAGCCGAGGAGCTGGGGAAAGCAGCAGGCGGATAACTAGCAGATTAGAAAGTAACAAGAGGGAAGATGGCTTTCAGATTTCTGGCATGACCTTCTTGGTGACTGGTGATGGCATCTCACATTGATATGGTAGTATTCAGGAAGAGGCAAACCTAAGGAATTTGGAGGTAGTACAATCAGTTTGGGGCAAATTGGAGTGGGGAATCCATAAAGCATGCCATTTTACTTGGCTATATGGATCATGACACTGAGACCTGAAGATAATAATATGTGACAATGAAGGAGCAGAAAAAAAATGTTTATTGAAACCTTAGGGCTGGATTCAATTGCTCAGGGCCAATTGGACCATCTGAAAGCACAAACTGTTTTAAGCCAAAGAATAATGGGGTTGTTCACAGAATTTCAAAGCTCAGCTCATAAAACATAGAGAATGAATTTTAGAGAGAAAGACCATAAACAGGACACTTGTGAAGAATTTGTTACAGGGCAGACATTGTGACCACCTAAATTATTGTTGAGGTAGTGGGCCTACAAGATGAGAGCTAGAGCCCAGGCTTGGAGAGACTAGAATGAACAGCACTTGCTGACTTAGTAGCTGTTGGAAATGAGGAAGGAGTTTAACATGACTCTGGGTTCCCAACTTGAGTAACAGGACAGACAAGAAGCTCTATACTAACTTGATGAATACTAGAGGAGATACAGAGTACAGGTGACCTTGCCTAGTATGAGGGGCCTTCACTCCTCTTGAGTAGATATGAAGTAACCCATACAGAATGCTCAGAAAAGGACATAGATAGAATGAAGGGTAGTCTGCTAACATCGTCATCATCAGTCCTCACGTGATTGTATAAACATATGCCTGCCCTATGGTGAATGTATCCAGCATGTGGGTCAGAGGGACAGTCCTGCAACCCAGAAATTGTTGACATCTTAAAACTCAGTCTTCCTGGTGAAAAGATGAGGATTTATTGAGTTTCTGGACAAGGATTAAGTAAATTGGTAGACCAGTCAACAACAATGAGAATATGGGCTATAAAGCTCTTCTAAGGAGATGTATCATGTGACTTCTAAATCCAATAGGATCAAAAACACCATTTCTAACTCCCTATGGATCCCCAAGCTTCCATTTCTAGGTACCCTAGGATTGCTTCTTGAATACAAACATCTTAAATATTGAGACAGCCAGAAAATGTCACAATGGAGTTGACCTGTCAAGAAAGTGACAGTTTACAGCCATCTAATGTGGATAAGCTTAGAAAAGGATATAGGAAGATGCTAGGGACAACCAACAAGTTGTTGAGAAGAAAGGAAGAAGCAAGGTATTATTTTCTAAGCCATTTCCTATCCATTGGCTTATAACACTCCTGGTCTTTGAAGAAACAGAACAATTATTTTGCTGATTTGACAGTTTGAGAAATAGAGGCTCAGAGGAAATGTAAAGTATGGGCCAATAGAACTGTTACTGGACAGGAAATTCTGCCTCCCAATTCGCTGTATGCTTGGGCTAGTCTCCTATGCTTCTCAAAGATGATTATTTGATTTCAAATAGGTTGATGAACAGTTGTCAGCATGTTACAGTTACTAAGGTAATTAGGAAATTCTATCAGAACACTACTAGCCCCAGGCCACTGTAGACCCACCTCCTAGAACCATAGGCTATACTCACAATCCAGGAGGCTATGCGGCACGGTTCAGTAATGTGTGTAAAAACTGTCCACCTCAGAATCAGATGATACAGGGTCTGAGGGTCAGCACTCTGTCTTCAAAGTGTTCCCCAAACCTGCCCCAGGCATACCCAAATGACTGTGCTGATTTACTGCTAAGATCAATGAAGCAAAGAGAATTCCCACTTCTCCCACTTGTCACACCAAGTCTGAAATTATGAGTTAAATGAAAGTGGGATTCTGACACTGGGTCTCATTTCACTTTCACTATATTATCTTGGATATTGAACACATATGTCTTAGTCTTTAGCCTGACTTAGATCATTATAAAAAGAGGGAAAACATATTGCACCAAATCCCAAAGATTCAAGGACACAGGAATTCTAAGCCATGAAAGAAAATATTTAAGAAGAAATCAGAACTCCACAAAAATAGGTATGTTATTTGTAGGACAGCAACTCATTTTATATGGAAAAACAAAATGAATTGGGGAATTTCTGCCCAGTGGAGTGCAAAGAGTTACAGAGAAGACCGTTTCTGCTGTTCATCCTTAAATAAATAGCTGCTGTTTGTGCTTGTTAAAATGTAAAATTTCCAGATCTAAATGTCAGAGAATTCTAGGAAAAATTGCAAAACCATTACTTCATAAACATGTAATTGTGCTATTACTGCTAAATGTGATGACATTCTATAAATATCACAGTTCAGGCCTCATGGTCTATAAATAGATTCAGTTAATCACCGGAAATAAGTTTTATTTCTTGAATACTAATGGAGTAATTACAGAGTCCCCATTTTCTGGTGCCAGAGTCCATTCTCCAATTTGTTGGTATCTTTTCTTCCTAAGGGACGCACCATGGAACACAAATCATTTTCAATAAATACGAGGACAAAAGCAATGGTGAGGACATTAGTTCCACTTTCACAGCCCAGCCTAGAACCCTGGGAAGTGTTCCAACTGTACTGCTGAGGGCTGTACCCAACACTAGGATGGACGGTATCTATACACCTTACTGTACTGAGCAGGATGGTCTCCACAGAGACATGAGAACGGCTCATTAAGTCAGGATGTGATAAAGCAGATTCTGATGTAATAGTAAGACAACTAGATCACCTCCTAAGCACCAAGCCAAACTGGAAGGTGTCATCACAGGGTGTATTCCAAGAGACTTAAGTTGAAGCCTTTAAATGGGTTGTAAAGCTTTTCCAGAATCATGTCCTTATGTCTAGTGGCTACACAATAGACTTTGCTAATATGTAGCCTATTCATGTGTCTCCATGTGAACATTATTGGATGCTTGTTACAAAGAATGTATTCTTTTCACCCCTACATAGAATGAAGTCTTCTGGGTGGCATCAAAAATTCTGTGGTCAAGAACATATCATGAGATACATTTTTTTTGGGGGGGGGGGTTCAGTTTCCCAGTTTATAAAGTTGTAAAGCAGTAAGGCTGTTATAAGAGTGGTGGTTAAGCCAGGAGATACTCATTCCAGTTCTGAAATCTACTTGAGCCGTGACCTTGACCAGTCTGTTCCTTTCTCAAGAGTTAATAGAAGATTTAAAATCTCAGTCCTTTGACCAATGTCATAGGTCTGTACAAGGGCTCAGTCAGGCCAGCATGTCTTCAAGGGAGCTCCTTGGAATCCCTCTCTGAGTAAATATGCTATTATACTTAGGATTTCACCAAGGTAGTATTCTGCAATCCAGGTACATAGCTGAGCTGTGAACACAATTCTTGTTACTGCAATTCCAGAATATATGAAAGATCTGTGAGAGACTGGGCATTGTCCTATGTTAATACAATAGGCACACAGGAAAAATAATTAGGGACAAAGGGAAGAAAAGTCCTGATAATTAAAAGGACAAACACGACTGGGGTAGTAAACAAAATTATTAAGGAGTTTGCTGGTAGTCAGAGCAAAACAAAAAACAAAATACATAAGACACTATATGAGTGATTCTAAGACTAGCTTTTAAGTAAGTTGAGTTCCATGGGTGCAATTCTGCCAGCAGTTGTGCTAGTAAACTCACTGTGCTTTTTTAATAGCCTAATTTTATTATATATCTGAGCAGGGAGAAAGGGCTATAAAGGGAGAGGTGAATCCAACAGCACACAGGTGGAGGTCAGAGAACAACTTTGTTGAGTTGGTTCTCTTCTCCCAATTTCACATGGGTTCTGAAGATGAAATTCAGGCCATCAGGCTTGAGTGACAAGTACCTACACTACCCACTGAGTCTTCACCAGCCTTTTGGCTCAGGGTTTAAATGTGTTAGGATGTTGATGCCTTAGTATGGTGCCCCAAATGAGTAATATTTTTTCCTTCAACAAATATGCCTCTGGTGGTGCATGCCTTTAATCCCAGCACTCAGAAGGCAGAGCCAGGAGGGCCTCTGTGAGTTCGAGGCCAGTCTGGTATACAGAGTGAGTTCCAGGACAGCCGCCAAAGCAATACAGAGAAACCCTGTCTTGAAAAACAAAACAAAACAAAACCAAAAAATGCCTCCTTTTCTTTAGGTAGGTAACTAAGAGCAATTTGTTTCAGTTGTTGGCACTGGTATCTACCCAGTGATATATCAGCTTAAGGGACAACACAAAACTAAATTCCACAAGCTGGGTAAGATAGAGGACATCTTTTCAGGTCTCAGGTGATTTGTATTCAGGAGGAAAAAGAAGACTTCTTCAGGAAATGCCACATGCACCTTAGGAGAAAAGGATTGCATCTTACTGCCTAATGCACATCAAATCCTGAGGGTAAGGAAAAGCTGGTTAAGGATTCTACCCAAACGTAAATGACCAAAATATGTCCACCCTGAAGTGGCCCACAACTGGATGTTCACATTGTTTCACTTACAGTATCTCTGGAATTGGCTCTATCTTGCAGGTCAGGATAGCAGGCCTCGTACATGGAACATACACAGGGACCAGTAAGTTCTGAATCCAGTGGTCTGAATTCCATGTGTCATGTCTTCATGATTTACTAATTACATTGGATTAGAGAAGCACTGTGAGCACCAAATCCCTTGATGACATAAGCCTTTAATGGGCTCTTTTCCTGTGCCACACATTGCCAGTACAGAAACATAGTTGGAGGTTAATTCCATAGAGCACTTCTGAGTATCTACTCCATCTCTGGTTAAGCCATGTGCTGGCATCAGAGTTGACAGTCGAATGAGGAAGATAACCATGGAAAAATATAGTTCCAAGTGTATGATGGAAGACATGAAAATATCTTTGTTAAGACAGTCTTACTATGTAGCCCTGGCTGACCTGGAATTTCCTTTGAAGTCCAGGCTGGCCTTGGATTTGCAGAGATCTACCTGCCTCTGACTCCTGAGTCCTAAAATTAAAGTTATGTGATACCATGTCCAACAATAATTTGTTTTAATTGAAACATTGACTACAGGAACATGGTAGGCAGTGGCAGGCCATGAAGTCTAAAAGACCTTAGTGTCTTTGTAAACACACCATGTTACTCATATTTTATCCTGAGAAGAATGGTAAGTCCTGAGATAATTTGGAAAAGAGAAATGGTGAGCTTAGAGCCACATACTTGGCACACTTGGTCTGCAATGTGTAATGCAAAAAAATCAGAGAAAGAAGTCATGGGTCTGGAGAAATTTTGCAGTGATGTGACTACCTATTGGCTGAGAGACTAGACAAGCAGTGGTCAGCACTGTCCACACATGAGATGAACTTATTTTGCTGGATGCTGAAAGAGCAGCCACAAATAGTCAAGAGACTTTTCTATGTCCCATGGGCACAGCACTTTCAGTGTCCCCAAATATGTTATACCATGAGCTCTTCACCAAAACTTAAGAGATCAACAGAACAAATTTCAAAACTTGTCAAGGATGCTGCTAAGTCATACAGATTATCAGGAGAATGGAAGAAGGTAAGGGAGGCCATGGTTCACTTCCAAGTGTTCAGATTCTACAAGTAGACCTTTGCTCCATATGCCCTACCACTGAGTATTAGACCCCTCTTTTTCAGGCAAGACTGTGTGTGGAACTAGCATTTAGATAATAAATAACTCGCAGAAGCCACTGGCATGCCTCCTTTGTCTTGGGATTCCATTTTTCTTTCCTCACCAGTCTGCCCATCTTGGGACAAGATCCCAGAAGACAGTGCTGCGGGTGT
Source organism: Phodopus roborovskii (assembly GCF_943737965.1). Taxonomy (NCBI): domain Eukaryota; kingdom Metazoa; phylum Chordata; class Mammalia; order Rodentia; family Cricetidae; genus Phodopus; species Phodopus roborovskii. The sequence continues at coordinate 495,886 of NW_026125778.1, read as the reverse complement.
GGACTTGCTTACTTTCATCCACCTAAATGTATTTTTCCTTTAGAAAACATGAGTGTCTCTAGAAGCCCAGCTGGCTCTTTGTTGTCTTTATTTAGAAATTAGTTTAGAGATATCAGCCAGAAGATTAAAAAACCCATATCATATCAGCTAAAATCTCTTTCATTCCAGATTTCATTTCTGCTCCTTTGAGAAAATTCTGCTATTTTTTTAGAATGATGAATTTTCTTCCTGTTTTATTCTGGGGGAATATGACACTTCCTAAGGCCCAGCCTGGTAAGACACTAACCTGGGGGATGATGAAAGGCTACAAGACCATTCACCATACCTTCTAGCTCTAAAGGTCCAATATACATCAACTATAAATCCTTGCAACCCTTGCTTCTATTCTCAGTTTGCTCTGCTTTTTAGCCAATTGGTTCCTAACCACAGTCCCTTCTCTGGAATTGGTACTCCACACAATAGGTATGGGTATCTGAAAAGCAACCTGGACATACACTTACTATACTGCCCCTGGTATAGAAAGCTGGGGATGGATAATCATATTGTATGGTATTGGTTAAGTCACTCAATGGGCTCAAAGCACATTCTACAGTGTCTTATCAGTTAGATACCCTCAATTCTAGTTTCTAGTGGTGAAAGTGGTTGGGGGGATGTAATGGAAGAACAATAAAAGAGACATCTTAATAGAAAGAGCCACCATGGGGTTAGGGAGAAACCTGGTGCTAGGGTAATTCCAAAGATTCCCCAAGGATGACCCCTGCTAAGACTCCTAGCAATAGTAAAGAGGATGCCTGAACTGCCCTGTAATCAGATTAGTAAATATGCCAACTATCATCATAGAGCCTTCATCCAGTAATTGATAGAAACAGACAAAGAGATCTACAGCCAAGAACCAGGCCTAGCTCTGAGAATCCAGTGGAAGTGAAAGGGAGGAGGGGATACATGAGTAAGGGAGGTCAAGATCATGTTTGAGAAATCTACAAAGACAGATGAACCAAGCACATCAACATTCATAAACTCTAGACCAGCAGTGGTAGAGATTCCAGGGAACTGAAGTATACCCTCTATATATGGGAGACAGTTGTGAAGTGTGGACTATCAGAGGGACCCCTGGTAGTAGGACTATGATACAAACATGGTACATGAGCTAGCTTGTTGGAGCCCATTCCCTATGGTAGGATGCTATACTCAGCCTTAAGCTGAGTTGACTTATCATGAGAGCCCTTACTCATAAGGAGGAGTGGACTGGGGGTGGGCTGGGAGGAGGATGAGAGGGGTGTAGAAGGAGATGTGGGAGGGAGAACTGTGATTGGAATGTAAAATAAAATTTATAAGAATAAATGTATTATAAAAAAGAAAGTGGAACAAGGCATCACTTGTCACAGTTGCTTTTCTTATCAACTACTAGCACTGCTTACTAGCCCAGAAAGGTAAGGGAAGAAATGCAATCCCATGATGATCTGAATGTTGTGATTCTCTAAAAAGACTCAGTAAAAGAGTTCAAAGATTAGCTGAGGCAGGGGACAAGTAGAGTGCCAAGCTGTGATTCAAATTCAGGTCTCTCTGGTGTCTAAACCTGGACTCATTCAGCTACACCATACTGCTCAGTGCTAGGGAAAATGGGTAGCTGCCAAGATCTGCTTGCTGACTGGGATACCCTTCTGAAATTCAGAACTAAGAAAATAATCCTACTGCTGAAGATAGCCAGGATGTAGATGAGGTACTATTTGCACTCTAAATAAATACAGTGGTAACACCACAGGAGACAAACAAGAAAGTCATCAAACTGCACAGGGGTGAGTGAGCAGGTTGAGCAGGGAGATAGCTCCAAGTTGAAAGCTGAACAACTATATAGTGCCAATACAAATAAGTTGTCTGTTCTTGTAAGTCCAAAGGGATTCTTCTTAGGATGCCGTAGTGAGATATCTACCCTACCAGGTCGTGGTCACAGGGGCAGAGGTTTTTCCTCCCGCCGCCTGGTCTTGTCCCGCCGCCGTGCCATCCCCAAATAATGCACAGCCCAAATGCATGCCACGCCAGCCCCAAATATTTGATATTATTCTGTTGGTCAGTTACTTGTTTCTTATAGGCTAGCTTTGTCTTAAGTATTAACCCATTTCTATGTATTTCCACATGGTCTTACCAGTGAGAGGCGGCTGGCGGTTCTGCTCTCTCCAGTCTCCATCTTGACCCCTCCTTACTATTTCCGATTTCCTCCTTGTCTCCTAGTCCCTCCTATCTTCCTTTCCTATTGGCCAACAGTGCTTTATTAACCAGTACGAGAAACATATATACAGAATGACATCTCCCATCATGTGGTAGGGTAGGCTAGGTTCCAGTCGGGTCATGGAGAGCAGCCTGGGTATGGATCCTTGGAGCATGAACTTGCAGGTCATTGGTTTGTCATGTAAGTGACATCTCCCTGAAATAAATACATAACACATATTTTATTCTCATCCCTTGTATCATAATCTGTGCTTCTATAGGATGCTTGTAGGGCATAAGATCAGCAGTGTGGAGACATTGAAGGCAGGTTAGATGATGTAGGTGATAGCCATTAAAATTGTACCTGAAACTCCCAATGCATGTTTTAGAAAGACAGGATGCCCTACCTGACACACAACCTGGGCTGTTCCCAATCTTGGTCAAACAAGCTTCTTTCTACAATGTGTAGCATCAATGAAGAAACACTCACTTGGTAAAAGTTCTGAAAATAAACAAAATGAAAAAAAACAAAAAACAAACCTGAGTTCTCAACTTTAAATGAAACATTTATCAGTGACACCCCCACCTTGTGCACATATCCTCACGAAGACTGAGGATACATTTCGGAAAGAATGTAAGAGCAGGAGAGGAGTGGTATGATATGCTGTCTTTTAGATGTGACATGACTACCACACTTACAAACTCACAGCAGCTGTGCTTACCAGAACACGGTTAGGCCAGCTTAAATTTCAACATGAATAGGGAGGTGTTCTCCAGATCCCATCTTTTACTAGGGAATTGTTGGTAGTTAATAGCTTCTAGAGAAAGGAGACTCATTCTTTGTTGAATGTGTGACCATTGGTAGGCTCCTTGTGCTTCAGTAGATGGCCCCATGCACATAAACATATGGGCAATGCTTACTAGACTTAGTGTGTTATCAAAATAAGAAAATAAATGAAGATTGGAGGGGGATGTGTTGGAGGAGATACAGGAAGAGTTGGAGGAGATAAATGTGGTTAGATATGTTAATGTTTCATTGCAACCATTTGTGAATGTCTCAATAATAAAAATAAAAAGTTCATCTAAAGATATTTACTTGTAAAAATTTACAAAGAGAAATATCCCCTAAGTTCTAATGGGTGGACACATAAACCAAGAGTAAGAGGCTCAGCTAACTCTAGTCGAGTTCCTTTACACTGAGTAGAACTGGAAAGTAGAACGATACCATAAAACCCCTACCCAGAATGCTTGTAGATAAAAGTTAAATTATTTAGAAATATGTCAGGGACAGAATACTGCTGCTAGTTTGAGGTGCAATGATCAACTAGCTACTCAAAGAAACTATTTAAGCCCCTGCTATGCATACTGACTTGGGTTGTAAGGGAATATATATCTCTAACCAGATGGAGGGGAGGTTGAGAGGAATGAAGGGCAACTCGCTCCAACTAGATTGATCAGAATTCCTGGCTTGGATAGAAACTCTGGTGGTGGTAGATGTTGTTCTGTAAATATGTTTCTCGTATTGGGTAATGAATAAAGCACTGTTGGCCAATAGGAAAGTAAGATAGGTGGGACTAGGAGACAAGAAAGATTCTGGAAGTAGTAGGAAGAGTCAAGATGGAGTACGGAGAGCAAAACACCAGCCCCTCTCTCCGGTAAGATAAGACCACATGGAAGTACTTAGATTCATAGAAATGGGTTAATATTTAAGACAGAGCTAGCCAATAAGAAATGATAGTAACTGGCCAACAGCATTATATCAAATACAGAGTCTCTGTGTGCTGTTTGGGGATGGCGTGGTGGTGGGATCAGACTGGCAGGGACAAACTACTCCTAACACTCTGGAATCTTTGGAGTCTCCTTGCTAGGACTTGATGGACAGCATGAAATATATTGAACAGGGCTTATTTTGGTAATACTGGCTTATGTTACATGGATGACCACTCCTCTCCCCAAACTGAATTTTTAGTTTTTTCACTAATTTTTCATTTCAAATTGCACCTCCCATAAGGCTTAAGCCTTTCCTTTTATTATTTGGAAATGGTTGAACTTCATGTGATAATGCACATCAATAATCACAACACTAAACAGGCTGAAGACAAACTAGACTACATGGTATCAACCTATCTCAAAAAATTAAATAGCTGAGGTGGGGGCTGAAGAGGTGTCTCGGTGGGTAATAGTATTTTCCTCACAATCATGAGGACCTGAGTTTGAACACCAGAACTCATGTAACTGGGTATGGCCTCATGTACCTGCAACCGCAGTGATGTGGGAAGTGGAAACAGGAAGACCACTGAGGATTGCTGCATGTCAGGCTAGCAGAAGAGAAGGAAGAACTCCTTCCTCAAAGAAATAAGATACTGGAGGACACTCAATGCCCTCCTGTGGCATCTCCCCACATGTTTTATGCATACATAAGTATACACCACACAGGTATACATAAATATACAATAATAATTGAGGCTTTCATGTGATATGTTCATAGACTAAATTCTTGAGGTTAAATAAAGTTGCTCTTCCAGAAACCATAGGCAAGAAGAGAGGCATGCAGCTGTCCTCAATCTATCCAGACCTTACATCTAATTAGTATGCATTGTTCATGTGCACTCAGCCCTAACTCCTGTGTCTGTCAATCAAGAGTATCTGTAATTTGGTCTCAACTTCTCCACCTACACCTCTCTCAACACCTTTCAGTTTTCCTTGAGTTCTCTGTAATCTTTCCAGTTTCTCTACCTTTACTTACTGTTCCATCAAGGCATAGGAATTTTCACCTCTTTCTCCTCTTGTGGCAATCCCACTAACATTCAAGGCTTCTTGCAATTTCAACCCCTCTTCCAGGAGGCCTTCCCTGAGAGCAGGCCTTTCCACTGAGCAACATTGTTTATTCACTTTACTAACTGTTCCTCATTATTATTCTCTCACCTTCCTCTGTTCGCATTGCAGCTTGCTTGTTCTTAGATCAAGGGACCCTTTCATCATTGAGGTTAGTGCCAGGGCCAACAGATAGATATTTCTGGGTTGACCTTAATTTCAACCCTGAAAGTGTCTATCAAACCATATATTGGGTAGTATTTTCACTGCTGTAGCAAAATTCATGACAAAACAACAGAACTCCAAAAGACGGAAAGGATTGTCTAGGGACATTGTCATTGAGTTTGTTGTTTTTTTCCTGTGATCCCTCATGTTTCCCAGACATGGTACTATAGATACTCACAAATTTGGACACATTTAAAAAATAACTAATCATTGGCTATGTATCTCAACAGAAGAGCACTTGACTAGTACAGATAAGACCATAGCTATACTCAGCCCTAAGTACAACAAAATTTGATTAATTAGTTAATTAAACATAAGAAAACAACAAAAAACCACAAACAAACAAGGCATGTCTTCTATTCAAATGACTATGCATCCTCAGAAAACAGAAAAGTAAAAAGGGATCACGTGGGAAGAGAAAGATCCCCAGAGAGGAAGCTAGTGGGACACATGTGCTATGAAGGGGAAGATGGGAAAAATCAGAGTGGTGTGACTCAGTCAGATTTCTTTTTGCTGTGATAAACACCATAGCCAAAGCAACATAGAGAAGAAAGGGTTTACTTCAACTTAGAATTCTCAGGTCACACTCCACCACTGAAGGAATTTGGGTCAGGAACCTGGAGGCAAGAGTTAAAGCAGAAAACATGGAGGAATGCTGCTTACTGACTTGTTCTTCATGGCTTGCTCAGCCTGCTGTTTTATAGAACCCAGATACACCTACCTAGGGAGGGCAGTGTTACAATCAGTTTTTCTACCCAGCCCAGTCGCACAGCTGCATCAGCCCCAAATAACACACAGAGACACTGCATTAGATATAAAGCTATTGGCCAATTACTAGCGTTTCTTATTGGTTAGCTCTGTCTTAAGTTTTAACCCATTTCTATTAATCTAAGTGTTTCCACGTGGTCTTATCTTACCAGAGAGAGGGTCCACACATCTTCTCTCAAGTCTCTATATCTGACTACATCTCCCAGAATCCTCCTTGACTCCTAGCCCCTAGCTTCCTTTCCTATTGGCCAACAGGGCTTTATCCATTAACCAATAAGAGAAACATATTTACAGAATGACATCTCCCATCAGGGCAGTACCTGAGGTGGTAGTTAATGAATGAAGAAAATGCCTCACGGGCCAGTCTGACAGAAGCATTTTCGAAATTGAGAATCTGTCTTCTAAAATATATCTATGCTTATATCAAGTTGACAAAAAACAACCAGCACAAGCAAGGGAAGGGATAAAGAACACCAAGGTTGCTTTTTTTTCATTATATATACATACTTACATACATACATATATGTGTGTGTGATATATTTGTATACATATATAATAATTCAAATGAAGTTACAACACTTAGGGTGATAATGTTCCAGCTCAAAAAGCCATAGACAAGCTAACAAAACCCTCAGCACTAGGCATGTGATACTTCCCTTTGAGTCATTAATTGGGGAAGTCCAAGAGAATCCCAGAACAATACAGACCATTGTCATTGCCCTTGGTTTCTTCCCAGGTCTTAAAGATAAGACCCTATTGCTAAAAATATGACACACTCTGGACATAGAACTTGTTGAAATTGAGCAGAAAATTACCTTGGAGCCTCCTCCCTTAAGACTATCTCTTATATTATCGAGAGTTGTTGTGCAAGCTATTAAGGAAGAAAAGCAATCAACAGCATTACCTGGGTGTAAAGCACGAGAATCATAACAATGACCACCATGGTAAATTATCTTCATGGTTGCAATACTGGCACTTATATTTCGGGAGTAACCAACAGCTATCTAGTTGGAAGTTATGTTTGCTCAACAGTAGTGAAATGCCTGGTGTTGCAAACCTACCCAATTAAAGAAAAGCATTGCTTTCTTCCTAACACGCTACAGAGTTAGGAAGCTCAGGGGGAACATAACAGTGAGATAACATGACATTTTACACCCTTTGTCTCTGACAAGGTAGTACTGCCATGGGCCAGTGGGATGATGAAAGTCCCCCTCCACCCATGGCAGCCAGAAACTTAGTGAGATGTTTAGAAATTTTCTGTCTCTCTATCTCTCTGTCTCTCTGTGTGTTTGTCTCTCTGTCTCCCTATTTCTGTCTCTCTGTGTGTGTGTCTCTATATGTTTCTTGGTCTCTCTGTGTCTCTCTATCTCTCTTTGTCTCTCAGTTACTCTCTCTGTTTCTCTGTCTCTCAGTCACTCTATGTCTCTCTGTCTCCTCTCTCTCTCTCTCTCTCTCTCTCTCTCTGAGGCAGCATCTCCCTTTGTAGCCTTTGCTGGCTTTGAACTCACTATGTAGATCAGACTAGCCTAGAAACCACAGTAACCCATCTATTCTTCCTAATGATTACTGGGATTAAAGGTTTGTGCTGCTGTATTTGGAATGGTAATGTGCTATTGCAGGTTTAGTATTAGTAGGACATAGGGAGAAAGAGTGTCCACCACCACCTAGATCCACATACTGCACACTAGGAAGGCAACTCTGCTAAAATGAAAAGTACAATCTCAACATCGTGTTTCAGCTATCCAAGATACATTTTAAAAGCCCTAGGTAAATCACAACCTGAATAAGGAATGACAGACAGCAGCTATTACATGTAAGTAACAGAAATGTTAGAAATATCTGATGAGGATTTTAAAACAACCATGACAAAACACACTTAAATGAGCAGTTATGAATTGTCTTGAAACAATCAAAAAGTAGAAAATGTCTGTAAAGACACAGAAAATCAAATAATAACCATACAAAATTATTTTCTTTTACGTTTATTTTTATTTTATGTGTGAGAGTGTTGGATCCCATGGAACTGGTGTTACAGATAATGGTAAGCTGCCATATAGGTGCGGGGAATTGAACCCTGGTCCTCTGGAAGAGCAAACAATGCTCTTAACTGCTGAACCATCCCTCCAGTCCCCCATATTCAGTTCTTGAAACGATAAAATCCAAAAAGCAAAGTTTTAAAAGACTCAGTGGGTCCATTTAATAGATGACTAGAGAGACTAATGGAAATTACCAGTGCAATTGGGGGCAGGGCAAGAGTAACCAGACATGAGTGAAAGAGTAGAGCGATGAACAGCACCTCAAGGACATGTTCAGCAACAGATGATCTAATATTCCTATCATTACATTCCCAGAGGAGAAGAGATCAACTCTGACACACACAATCATACTTCAACTTCATAAAACTAAAAGCAAAAAAGAAATCTCATTACCTACAGTGCTGAATTTCAGTCAGTTCCGGGTAATGCAATACTATAAATAGGATAGCTTCAAGAGCAGAAGGTTCTTTTTCACTATCCCAAAGCCTAGGATATGTGAGATAGGTGTGTCTAGTAGAGGCTTCTTCCATTTTTAAGATGCTTATCTTTGGTATCCTCTTATGATAGAGAGAGAAATCGCGCTTCTGCTGTCCCTTCTTATTGATGAAAAGTCCACTTGTTAACACCCTAATTATGGCTGAGAGATTCAATTCCTAATACAATCACACTGGGGCTTAAGTATCAACATGTGAATGGGGGGGGTGACATAGCTATTCAGTCCATAGCAAGATCAAATTATTTGAACACCAGCATTATTTCTCTTCAAAATAGCATAGAAACTGAAAGAATTGACACACCACTTATTTTTCAAACAGCAAACAATAAGAATTGGGCAATTCAAAATTCCATATATTTAAATAAAATGAACACATTCTAAGAAAAGAAAATCAAGAGACCAAGTCATGGTCAAACCCAACCTGAACATGGCTTTTTCAAGTTCTCTCTATCAAAAATAAATGAGAATTCAGGAATGGAGGACAACAGGGACTAACAGTACATGCTATATGTAAGTCTCCGGAATTTTTTGTGCTATATTGATGATGAAAGCTAAGGTTACGATCTAGTAGGGGTAGAATGTTAAAGATAACGGCAATATGAAAGGAGAGGGAGTAGAGAGAGATAAATGGGATCGAGCTATCTATATCTTACTAAAACTGGAAAAGTGTGATACCAGTAAGCTGCAATATAACAGTGTATGAACAAGGTAAAGCCCATGAACCCGCTATGACACTAAGAAGACAGACATTGGCAGAATGTATTCAGAAACATTACCCACATAGTTGTCACCCTAAAAGAAATTTATTTCAATATAACAATATAGGCACTGGTACTTGAGTTTGATCTCTGGCGCCCACGTGGCAGAAAAATAAAACTGACTCCTCCAAACTGTTCTTGAACATACATATGCATGCACACATCTATCTGTCTATCTATCTATATATCTCTTTCTCTCTATCTACCTCATACACATACACACTGCACACACAAAATTAAAGTATAGGCAAATTAAAATGAAAAGATGGAAAAGAAATAATATCATGCAAACATATGTCAAGGATAAATGGGAGTGAGTATTAATATCAGATGAAGTAGACTTCAGAGCAAAGAAAATTACTACAGACAGAGTAACATTAATGAAAATATCAATACATCAAAACACATTGTAGCTTAAATATGAAAAACTAAATAATATACTGCAAAGTATGTGAAGCAAAACGATATTTAGTTTTGCAAGGAGAAATAGACAAATCCACAATTATAGTTGCAGACCTTAATGCCACTCTTTCAACAATTGATAGAATAACTAGGCAAAAAAAATCAGCAACACTATCATCTAACAAGAACTAATTGGCGTTTATATAACACTTCACTTAGCAACAGCAGAGGAGGCATCCTCTTCAAGTGCTTACAGAACATTCACCATAATAGATCATATCCCTAGACATAAAACAAACCTCATCACATTCAAAATAATTGAAATTACATAGAACATGTTCTGTGAACTGCGACCACAGTGGAATAAAAAAAAATCCAAATATATGAAAACACAGCTAAAGCCATGATGAGAAGGTAATTTGTGCCACTAAATGAATATGCTGCTATGAACAGAGGTTTTCACTTAAAATCTCAGGTCAGTCATCTACATTCCTGTTAGAAAAACTTAACAAACACAAAGCAAGAAAGGAGAAAGCATAAAGAAGATAAATCAATGAAATTAAAAACACCACCCTTTACAAAAGCCACAAGCAACATAAATTATCTTGAGGTAACACTAACGGAACTAGTGAAAGAACTGTATAGCAAGAACTTAGAGTCTTTCAAGGAAGAAATGAAAGAAGATACCAGAAAATGGAAAGATCTCCCATGCTCTTGGCATGGTAATCTTGCCAAAAGCAATCTACAGATTCAATGCAAACTCCATCAAAATCTCAGCACAATTCTTCACAAACCTTGAAAGAACAATACTCAACTTTATATGGAAAAAACAAAAGACCCAGAATAGCCAAAACAATCCTTACAATAAAGGAACATCTGGAGGCATACCATTCCTGACTTCAAGCTCTACTATAGAGCTATAGTCCTGAAAACAGCTTGGTATCAGCACTAAAACAAACAGGTAGATCAATGAAACTGTATTGAAGACCCTGAGACTAACCCACACACCTACAAACACTGGATTTTTGACTAAGAAGCAAAAGTTATACAATGGGAAAAAAGCAAGCATTTTCAACAAATGGTGTTGGCATAAGAGGATGCTGGCATGTAGAAGGCTGAAGATAGATCCATATCTATCCATTCACAAAACTTAACTCCAAAAGGATCAAAGACGTCAAAATAAATCCAGCACATGGCAATTCTTAGAAGAGAACTGAATGAACTTGAATGAAATGGTATAGAAGACCACTTCCTGAACCCAACACCAGTAGCACAAACATTGAGATCTATAATTAATAAGTGGGACCTCCTGAAACTGAGAAGCTTCTTTAAGGCAAAGGACACAGTAAACAAGATAAAAACACAGCCCACAGACTGGGAAAAGATCTTCACTAGCCTCACATCTGACAGAGGGCTGATCTCCAAAATATACAAAGAGCTCAAGAAGCTAGTCACTAAAACAACAAATAATCCAATTAAAAAGTGGGGTACAGAACTACATAATTCTCAATAAAGGGTTCTAGAATGGCTGAAAGCCACTTAAGAAAGTGGTCAACATCCTTGGTCATCTGGGAAATGCAAATCAAAACAACTCCGAGGAACCATCTTACACCTGTCAGAATGGCTAAAATAAAAAACACAAACAGTTTATAATGGAGAGGATGTGGAGAAAGGGTAACATTCCTCCACTGCTGGTGGGAGTGCAAACTTGTACAGCCATTTTGGAAATCAGTATGGCGGTTCCTCAGGAAAATGGGAATCAGTCTACCACAAGGTCCAGCAATTCTATTCTTAGGCATATACCCTAAAAATGCACATTCATACAAGGACATCAGTTCAACTATGTTCATGGAAGCATTATTTGTAATAGCCAGAACCTGGAAACAACCTAGATGCCCCTCAACTGAAGAACGGATGGAGGAAATGTACATTTACACAATAGAGTAATACTTAGCAGAAAAAACAATGGAATCTTGAAATTCTCAGGCAAATGGATTGAACTAGAAGAAACCATCCTGAGTGATGTAACCCAGTCACAAAAAGACAGACATGGTTGTACTCACACATATATGGATCTTAGACATAGAACAAAGGATCACCAGTCTACAAACCATACCACCCAAGAAGCTAGGAAACAAGGAGGACCCTAAGAGAGACATCCATGGTCCCCCGGAGGAGGGGAAAGGGACAAGATATCCTGAGCAAATTTGGAGCAGGGGACATAGGAGAGGGAGTCAGGAGAAAGAGAAGGGGAGAAAAGGAGGGGAGAGGAGGACACAAGGGAGCAGGAAGATTGAATCAGGGGAAGAATAGAGGAGAGCAAGAAAAGAGATACCATAACAGAGGAAGCCATTATAGGTTTAAAGAGGAATCTGGCACTAGAGAAATGTTCAGAGATCTACAAGGATGACCCCAACTAACAATCTAAGCAACAGTGGAGAGGCTACCTTAAATGCCCATCCCTTAGACTGACATTGATGACTGTGTTATATGCCATCCTAGAGCCTTCATCCAGTAGCTGATGGAAGCAGACGCAGACACCCACAGCTGAACACTGAGCTGAACTCCTGGAATCCAGTTGCAGAGAGAGAGGAGTTATGAGAAATGGGTCAAGACCAGGCTGGAGAAAACCACAGAAACAGCTGACCTGAGCAACTGGGAGCTTATGGATTCCAGACTGATAACTGGGAAACCAGCATAAGACCAACCCAGAGCCCCTGAAAGTGGGTCTCAATTGGAAGGCCCTACTCCAAATATCATGACTGACTTGAAGATTCCCCCATAGAAGGCCTCACTCTCCCTGGGAAGCAAAAAGGGGATGGGATGGGGGCTGGTGAGGGCAGGGTGATGGGAGGGTGTGGGAACTAGGATTGCCATGTTAAAAAAAAAAGCTTTAAATAAAAAAATGCCTCACAGGATTTTATCCCATGCCTTGTGGTGCTGACCCTATTGCTAGAGGGAAGCAAGGCTCAGATAAATGAGGCAACTTGCTAAAACTCACACATAGCAACCAAGCAATCAAGACAGTCTTCACACTGAGAACTGATTAGCTGAAGTCCTGTTGTTTCCACTACAACAAACCTCAGAGCGTCCTTTTATTTTTTTAGTTTTTGTAATTACCGCTGGGACAACTATTGATTCACAGGAAAAGGCAAATTAAACTTCATAAAGATCTCCTGTAGCATTCACCCAGTTTCCACAAACTTTTAAATTTCATGTAACTAAAGGACAGTATCAAAACTAGGAAATTGTATGTCATTTGATCCCATGTGTAGTGGTCGGTCTACAACCATCTCCGTAGTCATGGTGCAAAGCTGTTTCTCCCCTTCACACACACACCCTTACCCTTGACACCCAGTCATCTGTTATTTTTCACTGTATATTTTCATGTACAAGTTTTATTCTGAAGTTGCAATGCAAGTTGTTTGTTTTCCACGTAGTAGAGTGCACTTAAGCTCCATCTGTGCTGCTGCATGTATTGTTAGCTTAGTTTTGGTTATTGCTAAATGGTAACCTATGGTATAGATGTACAGTAGTGCTTTAACTATTAAACCACCAAAGAAGAACTGCTTGCTTCCAGTTTGGGCTTTCTTTTTTTTTTTTTTTTCAAATTACTTTCATGTATATTTGCATATAGATTATTTTCTAAACATTTTTAATATAAACTTCTTAGTATCTTTCCTTGTTTTATGTTTTTTATATTTGTTTTTGTATAATCTGTATTCAAGTTCTTTACTAGATATGTAGTCCATAAATCTTTTCTTTAAGTTTGTATTTTGTTTTTTCATCTTCTTAGTATTTTATGTTGTGAACAGAAAGTATTTAGTTTTGTATGAGTCAACTAATCCATTTTCGTGTATTTATGTGTGCACTCTCATATACATATGTGAGTGTGAGTAGTTGTGCATGTATATTCACACGTGTGGATACCAGAGGACAACTTTTGGTTAATGTTTCTAAGGTGCTATGGCTGTTTTTGTAGATAGGGACTGTCACTGAGGCTGGAGGATTTACAATTAGGTTAGACTAGCTGCAGGGACTCACATGTCTCCACTTTACTAACCCTGGAATTACAAATACATGCCACCACACCCAACTTTCTCTGTGTGTGCTAGGAATCAAACAAAGTTCCTCCCAGGGGAGTGGCTGGGGGATTTGATGGGGGGTCGGGGTTCAGTGATCGCCATGGGGGATGGGAAGAAGAGGGAACTGGGATCCATATGTAAAATAAGAAAAAATATTTTGTGTCTGTATCTGTGGGTATATGTGTACCAAGACACATGTGTGGAGGTCAAAGATAAGGGAGCATCAGTTCTCTCGAACATCTTTCCACCCATGCCCAAATTCTTTTAATAATAATTTAGTTTTTACTTTATTTACATTGGTGTTTAGCCTGCATGTCTGTCTGTGTGAGGGCATTGGATCCCTGTAACAGGCATTACAGACAGCTGTGAGTCACTTTGTAGGTGCTGGGAATTGAACACAGATCCTCGAAAAGAGCAGTCAGTGCTGTTAACTGCAAAGCCATTTCTTCAGCCCACCCAATTTCTTAAAGGCTTTTTAAAAACCACAGATAGTTGTTGTGCTTTGTCACATGACTTTCTGTATTGATCAGATTTATCTTTTTACCTTGGACTATTGCTATTGCACACTTAGAGTAAACCCCAGTCAGTTAAGATGTATCAATGGTTTTACACATTGTTCATTTCTATTGCTAATGTCTTTTTAAAGAATATTTGTATTTCTGAGAATAACTTGAGTATAGATTACTTTTTGTTTTTACTATTTTTACATCGTTGGCATACAATAAGAATGGCTTATTAAATGGGTTTGCAAAGGTTTTGCCCTCTTCTGCTTTCTGGAAGAGACTATGTAAAATTGCATTTAATTGGTCTTTCTGCTTTTGGTATCATGCCTCATATAAACTATCTGGGCCTGGATATTTCCTTCTCAGAGCATTTTAAACCATGAATTGTGTTACTTGGACATGAAAATTATTTAAATTGTATTGGGCAAGATTTTAAAGTTTTCATTCTTCAAGAACTTGTCTATTTTCTCTAAATTGTTAAATTTTATGTGTAGAAATGTTCAGAGTCTCTCTTTATTACTCTTTGTATCAGTCCTGATGTTGGTTAATGATACATTCTCAAGGTTGGTTTTTCTCTGTCAGTATCATTAGACATTTGTCACACTTATTGATCTCTTCATAAAACACATTTCTTGTTTTGTTGATTTTTGTGTTGTTTCTATTTTAATTTTAATTATTATTTTAAATATATTTTTTTCTTATTTTACATCTGGATCCCAGTTCCCTCTCCTTCCCATCCTCCAATGGCTATCACTGACCCCCCATCACATCCCCCATCCACTCCCCTGGGAGGGGAAGGAACATGAAAATATGTCAAGTCATTTTGGGGTAGGGCCTAGGCCCGCCCCTGTGTCCCTAGGCTAAGAGAGGATCTCTAGGAGGGGAATGTGCTCCTGCAGTCCATTCTTGTACTAGGAATATATTCTGGTTCCACTGTCAATCATCCCATATATACTGTGCAGGCCTTCTAACAGAGACCCATGTCCAGGGGATCTGAGTCAATCCAATGCTATACAGTTCTTTCATGTGTTTGTTTAGTGATACCCCAAGATATTTTATGTCATTTGTGGTTACTGTAAAGGGTGATGTTTCTCGAATTTCTTTTTCAACCCTTTTATTATCTGTGTGTAGTAAAGCTACTGATTTTTTTTTTTTTTTAGTTAATCTTGTATCCTGCCACTTTACTGAAGGTGTTTATCAGGTGTAAGAGTTCCATGGTAGAGTTTTTTGGGCCACTTACATAAACTATCATATCATCTGCAAATAGTGAAAGTTTGACTTCTTTCTTTCCAATTTGTATCCCCTTGATCTCCTTTTGTTGTTTTATTGCTTTAGCTAGGAATTCAAGTACAATATTGTAGAGATATGGAGAAAGTGGACAGCCTTGTCTTGTTCCTGATTTTAGAGAAATCACATTGAGTTCTTTCCGTTTAGTTTGATGTTGGCTGTTGGTTTGCTGTATATTGCATTTATTATGTTTAGGTATGTTCTTGTTATCCCTGATCTCCCTAATAGCTTTATAAGGAAGGGGTGTTGGATTTTGTCAAAGGCTTTTTCAGCATCTAGTGAGATGATCATGTAGTTTTCTTTTTCAGTTTGTTTATATGGTGGATCACATTAATGGATTTTCATATGTTGAACCATCCCTGCATCCCTGCGATGAAGCCTGCTTGGTCATGGTGAATGATTTCTCTGATGTGTTCTTGGATTTGATTTGCCAGTATTTTATTGAGTATTTTTCATCAATGTTTATGAGGGATATTGATCTGTTGTTCTCTGTCTTAGTTGTGTCTTTCTGTGGCTTAGGTACCAAGGTAATTGTAGCCTCATAAAAAGAGTTTGGCAATGAACCTTCTGCTTCTATTGTGTGGAACACTTGACAAGTATTGGTATTAGCTGTTCTTTGAATTTCTGGTAGAATTGTGCACTGAAACTATCTGGCCCTAGGCTTTTTTTTTTTTTTTGTTTTGTTTTGATGACTGCTTCTATTTCATTAGGTCTTTTTAAATTGCTTATCTGTTCTCGGTTTAGTTTTGGTAAGCAATATCTATCCAGAAAATTACCTGTTTTCTGTAAATTTTCGAGTATTGTGGCGTACAGGTTTTCAAAGTATGACCTGAAGATTCTCTGGATTTCCGCAATGTCCGGTGTTATGTCCCCCCTTTTCATTTCTGATTTTGTTAATTTGCATATTGCCTTTTGCTCAGTTTGGATAAAGGTTTGTCTATCTTGTTGATTTTCTCACAGAACCAACTCTTTGGTACATAGATTCTTTGTATTGTTTTCCTAGTTTCTACTCCTCAGGGGTGAGTTTGCTTCTTTTTCTTCTAAAGAATTCAGTTATGCTGTTAGTTCTCAAATGTGACTATTCTCCAGTTTTCTCATGTGAGCTCTTAGTGCTATGGGCTTTCCTCTTAGTACTGCTTAAAAATGTCCCATAAGTTTGGATTGGTTGTGTCTCCATTCTCATTGAATTCTAGGACGTCTTTAATTTCTTTGTTTCTTCCTTGACCCAGGAATAGTACAATTCTGCATTGTCCAGTTTCCATGAGTTTGTAGGGTTTCTGCAATTTGTGTTATTGTTGAATTCTAACTTTAAAGCATGATACTTGGGTAAGATACAGGGGGTTATCCAAATTTTATTTTTTATATGTTGAGGTTTGCTATGTTGCTGAGTATTTGGTCGATTTTAGAGAAGGTCCCACGTGGCGCTGAGAAGAATGTTCTATAGATGTCTGTTAAACCCAATTGAGACATAACTTCTGTTAGTTTCTTTGTTAAGTTTCTATCTGGTTGATCTGTCTAGTGTTGAGAGTGGGGTATTGAATTCTCCCACTGTAAGTGTATGAAGTTTTATATGAGATTTGAGTTTTAGTAATGTGTCTTTTATGAAAGTAGCTGCCTTTGTATTTGGGACATAGATGTTCTGAATTGAGACTTTATCCTGATAAATGTTTCCTGTGATGAATATGAATTAACCTTCTTCATCTCTTTTGATCAAATTTAGTTTGAAGTCTAATTTTTTTTTAGCTATTAGGATAGCTACACCTGCTTATTTCTTGGGTTCATTTGATTGGAAAATCTTTTCCCAACCCTTAACTCTGAGGTATTGTCTGTTTTTGAATTTAAGGTGTGTTTCGTTTATGCAGCAGAAGGATGGATTCTGTCTCCATATCCATTCTATTAGCCTGTATCTTTTTATAGGCGAGTTAAGGCTGTTAATATTGTGGGAAATTAAGGAGCTTTGATTGCTAATTCTTGTTTGTTTTTGATTTGTTGTTGGTAGTGGTAATGTGTGTAGATTTACTCCACTTTTTATTATTTCTTTTGGTAAAGTGTGATTATCTATTGCCTATGTTTTTGTGAGTGTAGTTATTTTCCTTACATTGGAATTTTCCTTGCAGTATTTTCTGCTTGTCTGGATTAGTGCATATGTATTGTTTAAATCTGGTTTTGTCAATGGAATATCTTGGTTTCTCCATCTATAGTGATTGAAAGCTTTGTTGGGCATAGTAGTCTGGGCTGGCATCCTTGGTCTTTTTGTGTAGGTAGGATATCTATTCAAGACTTACTGGATTTCAGAATCTCCACAGAGAAGTCAGGTTTAATTCTGATAGGTTTGCCTTTATATGTTTCTTGGCCAATTTTTTTGCTGCTCTTAATATTCCTTCTTTATTGCTGTATGTTTGGTGTTTTGAATATTATATACAGAGGGGATTTTTATTATTTTTTTCTTATTTTACATATCAATCCCATTTCCCTCACCCTCCCACCCTCCAGTGCCTACAAAACCCCCCCTCCCATTCCATTCTCCACCACTCCAGAGGGAGGATGAGGCCTTCCAGGTGGGATGATCAAAATCTGTCAAGTCATTTGGAGTAGAGGCTAGGCCCTCCCTCTTGTCTCTAGGTTAAGGGAGTATTCCTCCATGGGGAATGTGTTCCCAAAGTCCGTTTGTGTATCAGGGATACATCCTGGTTCTATGGTCAGAGGTCCCATAGACTGCCCAGGCCTTCTAACTGAGACCCATGATCAGGGGCTCTGGAGCAGTCTTATGCTTGTTTCCCAGCTATCAGTCTGGGGTCCATAAGCTCCCCATTGTTCAGGTCAGCTGTTTCTGTGGGGTTTTCCAGCATGGTCTTGACCCCTTTGCTCATCATTTCTCCCTCTCTATAAATGGATCCCAGGAGTTTTGCTCAGTGTTTAGCTGTGGGTGTCTGCTTCTGTTTCCATCAGCTACTAGATGAAGGCTCTAGGATGGTATATAGGTAGTCATCAGTCTCATTATCAGGGAAGGGCATTTAAGGTAGCCTCTCCACTATTGCTCAAATTGTTAGTTAGGGTCATCCTTGTAGGTCTCTGGATATTTTTCTAGTGTCAGTTTTCTCTTCAAATCTATAATGGTTCCATGAGGGGACTTTTTTTGTGGATCACTCTTTGAAGTCTGTAAGCTTCTTCTACTTTCATTGACTTATCTTTCTTTAGGTTGAGAAAGCTTTCTTCTATGATTTTTTGAATATATTTTCTGCAACTTTGAGTTGGGTTTCTTCACCTTCTTCTATACCTATTATTCTTAGGTTGGGCCTTTTCACGGTGCCCCATATTTCCTGGGTATTTTGTGTTAGGGATTTGTTGGACTTAAGATTTTCTTTGGTTTATGAATCTATTTATCCTAGTGTATCTTCAATGCCTGAGAGTCTCTCTTCCTTCTCTTGTATTCTGTTGGTTATGCTTGAGTCTGTAGTTCCTGATCATTTACTCAGCTTTTCTAATTCCAGCATTCCCTCAGACTATGGGGTTTTTTGTTTGTTTGTTTGTTTGTTTTTGTTTGTTTGTTTTGTTTTGTCTCTATTTCAGGTTTCAAACTTTGCACTTTTTGAATTGTTTCTTGGAAATTTTGGTTTGTCTTTCCTTCCATTTCTTTAATCAGTTTTCTCATTTCATCTTTTAGGGTCTCTATTATCTTTATAAAGTTGTTTTTAGGGTCATTCTCTTCTGCTTCATCTGTGTTGCTGGTCTTGCTAGTGTAGGATCCCTATACTCTGGTGAGGTCATATTCGTTTTTCTGTTGTTGAATGTGCTCTTGTATTGTCGTCTTCCTATCCCTTCTTCCAGTGGGTGCAGGTAGGGTTTCTTCCTCTCTTGGTGAGTACAGGTCCAAGGTTCTCTTCCAGTCTGTGCTAACAGGTCCAGTAATCCAATGAGTCTCATGGGTGCAGGTGGGTCTGAGAGACTATGTCTCCTGGTGTGTTGAGGTGGGGCTACCACTGTGATCTCAGCAGACTCTGGATGGCTTGATCTGTCTGGGGCTAGTTGACCTGCCTCTCCCTTGAATAGGGGCAGGACTAGCACAGCAATCTCAGCTGTCTCTGGATTGCTTGTACTGCAAGGAGCAAGTCAGCTGCCTGCAGTCGCCAGGCCAGGATATCCCAAAGAGCGGCAGTAGATTTTAAATGCTTGCCTCACAATAAATATTCAATGAAATGTGCATCTGTGGTGATATATTGTTTATGATCTAATAAAACTTGTCTGGAGGTCAGAGTGCAAAGCTAGCCCCAGCCATAGAAGCTGAGCAGTGATGGCACACAACTTTAATCCCAGGATTCAGGAAACAGGGGCTGATGGAGCTCTGTGAGTTCAAGGCCACCCTGAGCTACATGAGAATGAATCAGTCTAAAAGAGAAATAGAGCTCACACCTTTGACCCCAGCACTAGAGATGATTAAGGAGCTCAGTTCAGGCTCAGAAGCAGTCTGAGATTTGGTGAGGAGCAGTGCAGTCTGAATTATGCAATCTGAGGTTCAGTGGATCTCCCCTTCAATATGAGCATTGGTAGAGATAAGAGCTCTCTGATGGCTTGGCTGCTTTGTTTCTCTGATCTTCAGCTTGAACCCCAATATCCATCTCTAGCTCTATATTATTCGTGTTACATGTGTCTAAACAGTGGCCTGTATTATTGTGATTTGGTTCTTATTTTCTGTATCTTGTTATAAAAGTAAATGTATGTCTGAGCCACCTCTTACCATCAGGTAAAAAGTATCTCATGTGGAGTGAGTGTCTATCATTTGGCATTGTGTCCTATTCTGAGGAAAAGTGCTTAGCCCTGTACCATGATGAACCCAACAGGGTTCTGAACTCCAGGTACTGCCCAGGGTGACAAACACATTGCATAAACTGTTCAGTGTGCCTTCACTCATTTTGT
Source organism: Phodopus roborovskii (assembly GCF_943737965.1). Lineage (NCBI taxonomy): Eukaryota > Metazoa > Chordata > Mammalia > Rodentia > Cricetidae > Phodopus > Phodopus roborovskii. The sequence goes on along the minus strand of NW_026125778.1, from coordinate 475,393 downwards.
GTCAAGGCTGAGAATATAACACAGAAATGAGGTTTGTGTAACTCACAGTTTTGGAGGTAGAAAAGTCAGATGCCTGCAAGCACCAATATCCAAGGGAATCCTGCTGTTTCATAACACAAGGGATGCTATCATGTGTGAGAGGCAAGCAGCCACCAGTGGAAGGGAACAAACATGAGGGATAAACATGTAATAGCTGGCTCTCACAGCAACCAATCCAGTCCTATGAGTCCTAAGCAACTTACATGAGATGAGACATTAACCTAATTACTTTCAACTAGAACCCATCTCTTAAAGGCTCTACCGTTTCAAAGGCACTAGCACTCTGGGAAGCATGCCTCAGTATATGTTTTGGTGGGGACAAAAATATTCAAACTATAGCTCTATAGAATAGTACCCATGTTGAAGTCTGAGAAGCTCTGTAGCAAAGGCCTGAGATATGGGCACAATTTGACATTAGATATCTACTTCCATATGTTCCCTCAAAATCTGTGCCTGTGACTTGATTGAATCATTAATCACGGCAGGGTTTTAAATTGCCTGTGCGGGAAATATGCAGTGATAACAGATAGTATCAAAGTGTTTTCGTGAAAGAAGATTAGAAGTAGAAAATCACCCCACTGTTTTATAACTGTGGTCATGTGTTTCTTCCATCCCACTTTGCAGGTTCTCCCAATTCAGACTCCAGCTTGTCTCCATACATCTGTCACTATTTCCCTTCTCACACATTTAGTATCCATCTTCCACAAGCCTTTCTCCAGCTTGCTCTTTCACCCAAGATTGCTTTTTCCACTCTCATGATGCTTTGCCCCTGCCAGGCTCCTATCCCTTCTTTTAGGCTCTTCCTTTCCAGGTCTCCTGGCCTCAGCATCTGACTGGGGTCTGTACCAAGTTGTATTTGTGGATGTTGTTTCCCTCTGTCTTTCCCACTAGGATGCTGAGTTACTCTACATTTAGTGGCTTCTCAGTAATTTCTTTTCTGATTCAGTGTTCCATGTCCACAGCTTACATACAATCAAGAGTAGCCTGAGTCCTGCCAGCTGGCAACGGTGCTTGCAGTATACTGGGGCACTTATGCCATGGAAGATACTTTCCAATCAACATGAAGGCAGAGCAAAGTTTGGAAAGTGTGAAATCTGTCATTGGTTGGCAATTACCCAGGATGCCTCTGGCCAGGGGGTGGCTGGGCATCTCTTGGCACACAGACAACTATTGAGCAAGGCTTATAAAAGGGTCTGTGTCCATAGGCTCGACACATCTGGGCTGGGTGCTTGCAAAGTCAGTTGATATGCTGGATCGCACAGGCAGTTTCCTGTGAACTGTAATAGACAAAGACCTATCCCCACCCCCATTTCTTTTAAGCTTCAGTCATAGTCACAAATATTCTGTCTGGCTGTTGCGCCTGAGAGGCAGAAGACTCAGAAAGAGCACTGAACTGAAATTCTGTGAATCTAGATTTACTTTGCAGCTCTTTGAAGCTCATTGATCTAGGCTAGATTCTCATAGAATTTTTCTCATTTATCCTATAAGCCCCTTTCACTTCTGTATAATATTTTGCTATTGAAATATAGAACAACATGATATAGAGTAGTAAGATTTATCTTTTTGAAAAATACCACATCCTCATCTGCATATCTACAATAATCTGTCACTACTTAATAATGAAATATTTAATGCTGACCCCCCTACATCAGCAATTTTGCAAACTATAAGCATTCTACACTTTTACTAAGCATAGTACTGGGAGGTCCTAACCACTTTGATAAAGCAAGAAAAGAAAATGTATAGTGATTGAAAAGAAAGAAGTAACATTGTCTCTATATGAAAATAACCTGACTATATATGTACAATATCCTCCCCAAATCATCGAACAATCCAAGAATTGGTAGTGAACTCAACAGAAGAAACAAATCGTACATGGAACCTAACATTTGTGACTCAATTCCATCTATATATGAGCCAAAAATATGAAATACTTAGGCTTACCCTTAAGAACAATATATGTCATGTGCCAAAGTTACAAAAGTTTAATGCAAAAAATCAAGTATTTTCTCTTTTTATTCTGTTTTTCTTATTATTTTTATTTTACATATCGATTCCAGCTCTCTCTCCTTCCCTCCCTCCCACCCCGACCAACCTCACCTCTCACCACCCCCACTCCACATGTAGGGCAATGCACTCCAGGAGAGGTCATCCAAATCTGTCAAGTCATTTGGAGCAGGAACCAGGCCTCTCTCCTGTCTCCAGGTCAAGGGAGTGCCCCCAAAGTCCTCATCTGCATCAGGGACACATCCCGGCTCCCCCAGACCACCCAGGCCCTCCAGCTGAGACCCATGTTCGGGAGGTTTGAGTCAGTCCCAAGCCGGATTCCCAGCTATCAGTCTGGGGGTCCACCAGCTTCTCCTTGTTCAGGTCAGCTGTCTCTATGTGTTTCTGCAGCCTGGTCTTGCCCTCCCTCTCTGCATCTGGATTCCATCTTGGCTCGGTGTTTAGCTGTGTGTGTCTGCTTCTGTTTCCATCAGCTACTAGTGAGGGCTCTATGATGGTGGATAAGTTAGTCATCGATCTCATTATCAGGGAAGGGCAATTATGGTAGCCTTTCCACTGTTGCTCAAATTGTTAGTTGGGGGTCAATCTTGTAGGCCTCTGGACATTTCTCTAAGTTCAGTTCTCTCTTCAAACCTATAATGGCTCCCTCTTTTATAGTCTCTCTCTCTGTGTGTGTGTCTCTCTCTCACTCACTCTTTCTCCTCTTGTCTATTCCTGCTCTGACTCATTCTTCCTAGTCCCACATGCCTCCCCCTCCTCCCTCTCTCCTTGTCACAAAAAGAGGGACATGGTATGTACTCGCTCATATATGGATTTTAGACATAGAGCAAAGGATCACCAGCCTATAATTCACACCACTAGAGAAACTAGGATACAAGGAGGATTCTAAGAGATTCATACAAGGACCCTCACAGAAGGGGAAAGGGACAAGACCTCCTGAGCATATGGGGAGTGAGGAGCAGTGAGTCTAGTGTTTTCTTAAATGGAGAGAAATACTATCGTAATTAGTTTTTATTGTCAGTTTGAGAAAACCAAGACCGTTATCTGGGAAGGGGAACCTCAGTTGAAGAACTGCTTTAATCAGACTGGCCTATGACCGTATCTGGAGAGATTGCCTGGATTAATAATTAATAAGGAAAGATCAGCACTCTGTGGGCAATCCCGTCTCTAGGTAAGTAGGTGTAGGTTGCATAAGAAAAATAGACAAGAGGCTACAGAGGATCTAGGTTTGATTACCAGCACCCACATGGTAGCTCACAACCATCTGTAACTCCAGTTCTAGATAGATCTGATAACATCCCCTGACCTCTATGACCACTGCACGCATGTAGTATGTAGTGCAACATACATGCAAGCAAAAAACTAGCATATGTAGTAAGATGAATGTTTTAGAGAGAGAGAGAGAGAGAGAGAGAGAGAGAGAGAGAGAGAGCGCTGAGCACAAGCAAGCAGTGTTCTTTCATGGTTTCTAATTCAGTTCCTGCTTGAGTCCCTGTCCCAGCTTCCCTCAAAGATGGATTGTGACCTGGATGCATAAGATGAAATAAACCATTTCCTCACCAAATTGCTTTTGATTGTGGCACTTAGCATAGCAACAAAATGAAAACAGAAGACATGCCATGCCCCACTCAATGAAGACTCAAGAAAAAACTTTCAATTCTCAACAAATCAATACACACTTTTAATACAGTTTTTATGAAAACACCAGCAAGATATTCGAAATGTCATTCAATACTTGGAAACTACCAAGCGTTTGTCAAAATTACAAGGTAAATGAGCATATGAAGGATAGCTTTTTTCAACAGATGGTGCTACAGGAAATTAACCTAAAGTCTCTGTAGGAGGCAATTTTAAATATATCATGAAATTAAATGCAACAATGTAAAACTATTAGCCATTGAGGTATTAACTATCAAGAAATGCAAGCTTTGCCCATAATAGGATACTACAATGCACCTATCATAATGACTGAAATTTTTAAAGAAAAGGAACAACACTCAAACTTGGCAATATGTGGGTGGAGAAACTGGACAGTGAGAACAGTAATCGCTTGTGAGATTGATGCAGTCCTATAGAAACTGGTATGGAAATTCCTCCACAACAGAAAATAGAATATCAGTTTGCCTCTCTATTGCTCTGATAAACACCATGACCAAAAGCAGCATGCAGAAAGAAAGGCCTTACACTCCCATGTCACAGTTCATAATCCAGAGAAACCAGGACAGGAGCTCCAGACAGGAACAGAAGCAGAAACAATAAGTGAATGCTGCTGCCTACTTGCTTGCTTCCTCTAGCTTGATTAACAACATTTTTTATAAAGCTAAGACTTACCTACCTAGAGTTGGTACTGCCTATAGCAGGCTGGGTCTTCCTACATCACTTATCAGTCAAGAAAAATGCTCCTACAGACATGCCCACAGGCCAATCTGATGGAGGCAGCTCCTGAATTGAGGCTTCCCTTTCCCTGGTGTGTCAAATTGACAACTGACAATAACTAGGATACCATGAGATCTAGTTCAACTACAACACTGCTGGAAATGTAACCCAAAGGAATCTAGGCCAATATGCCACAGAGATATTTTTACATCCATACCTATTATAGCACTAGGCATAGTAGATAAGTTAAGGAATCACCCAAGATACCTATCAACAGGGGAATGTATAAAGAAAACATGACACACACACACACACACACAAGCTTGATGACAGAAAATGGCACAAAAGAAAGGAAATTTTCTCTCCCATAGAATAAATCTACACATAAGCATATACATATATATGACAAGAAATCAGGAGGTCTATTTGTGGGAAGGGAAGCAACCAGTAAGAGGTTGAAGGATGGGGAGAAAATGAGGGGTGAATATGAACAAAGGACACATGCATAGTACTGTGTTAATTAAACCCGTTACATTGTATACTAATTTGAAATTAATAATATTATATATAATAATATTAATAATTAATAAATCACATAGGATATATATATATATATATATATATATAATTGCAATCATGGATATTTATCTTAAAGAGATAAAAACATCTGTTCACAGAAAGATCAAGTCATGAATGTTCACAGAAACTTGATTTGTAATGGCCCAAATGCTAAAATCAACAAAGGAATCTTCAGTGGGAATGAACAATAGGTTAAGCAATCAGTGTTTAAAAAATATTATGACTTACTACTAAGCAATGAAATAAATTATTGGGACACATAATTTTCATTCATCCACAGAGAATAATACTGATTAGAAAGGCCATTTTTGAGGCTCTAGAGATGGCTCAGTCCGTAAACTGTTTGCCATGAATGTGTGAGAACCTGAGTTTAAAACTCCAGCGCAAAACACAAGCCAGGTATGGTAGCATGCATCCATAATCACAATGCTGAGGAGGCAAAATCAGGCAGATCCTAGGGCTTGTCAGCCAGCCAGTCTAATTGAATCAGTGGGCCCCAGATTCAGTAAAAGACTCTTGTCTCAAAATATAAGATGGATAGTAATTGAAGAAGATACACAATGCCAACTGGCCTCTGTACACATAGGCACAGACATATATTTGTACCTAAATACAAATGTGCACACACACGAAAGAAAACAAAACAAGTTTTAAATTTTTATAATTTTATTATACATGTATTTGTGCACATAGCACATGATGGCATGTATACAAAAGTCATAGGAGAGCTTATGGGTATCATTTCTCTCCTTCCACCATTTGACTTGTAGAGATTGGACTTGGGTCATCAGGCTTGGCATTAAATGCCTTTACATGCTCAGCTTTCCTGCTGGCCCCACAAAAAGCCAGTTATATATGGCCTGGTTACTCTCTCCCTCCCTCTCTCTCTCTCTCCCTCTTTCCCTTCCTTCCTCTTTCCCTCCCTTGGTCTCTAATTTCCATCTCCCTTTTCCTCTCTCCCCAACCCTGAGTCTGTTGGAGTGGAAAGCAGTTCTGGAAGCATTAGTATTGGGATTGGTGGACTGAATGAATACTAAGAGGCATCATCTGGTCTATGTAGGGCCCCAACAGAATAAAAAGGTAGAGATATGTTTACTTTACTCTTCTTGATTGCTTGAATAGGTACAACCTTTGCTCCCAGCACTCCTGGCTCTCAGACCTTCAGCTCACAACCTGAAATCTAACCACATCACTCTCTGACTCTCAAGGCGTTCACTAGTCTACTCCTTACAGATAGCATACTGTGAGACTTTGTGTAATTGTTTATATAGTATTAATTAGATTTTTGTTTCCATGACCAAATAGTAGACAAAAGCAAGGGAAGCAAAGATATATTTTGGCTCATACTTTCAGAGGATTCAGTTCATAATAACCTGGCTCCACCTTTCTGGGTCTGAAGTAAACAAAATATAGCAGCTGTAGCAAGAAGTCAGACAGAAGCTGCTCACATCACAGCAGACAGAGAGCAGACAGACCTGATGTAACCTTTGATGGCATCTATTGTGAAATACAATATTTGTTTAACTAGATAAAGATTGTTACATTTGTTTGTGTTGCAGAATAATTGTTTAACAATGTAAAGATGTGTTACATTTGTTTAATTATGTGAAGATGTGTTGTTGTTTCCCCTTGCCTACCTAAGGCACATGATTGATATAATAAAAAGTTGCATGGCCAATAGCTAGGCAGGAGAGTAGAGAGGTGGGGCTGGTAGGCAGAGACAATAAACAGTAGGAGGAATCTAGGCTCTAGAGAGAAGAGAGGCCAGACAGTGGTGGCTCAAGCATTTAATCCCAGCATTTGGGAGGCAGAGACAGGGCTGGTGGATCTATGTTTGAGGCCAGCCTGGTCAACAGAGCAAGGGCCAGGAAAGGCACCAAAGCTACACAGCCCCAGATAACATCTCCACTAGTAGGGGACCAAGCCTTCAGCATGTGAGCGATATGTTACACTCATGTCAGATTCACACCACAGCAAAAAGTCAATACCTTAAAGTTTTATACATTCTTTGTCTGTATCTGTCAGTCAGTCTGTCTGTCTGTCTCTCTCTCTCTTTCTCTCTCTCTCTCTCTCTCTCTCTCTCTCTGTGTGTGTGTGTGTGTGTGTGTGTGTGTGTGTGTGTGTGTGTGTTCATGTACACAGTACATGAGTATTGAACCATATTGGCACTGCCTTTCTGGAGAATCCTAGCTAATACACAGAAGAAAATACAGCTAAAATTAGGGAGATTAATGGTTAGATAATGAGTCATTATTTTATTGAGATTATACAATTGTAATACTCTACTTCAATTATTTTTACTTCAATTACTAGCAGGAAGTACTTTCATACAAAAAAAAATCTACCATCAACTATTTTGTGGTTCTGACGTACAGTTTGTATATGAGCATCACATAAAATGTTTCATTCATTCTTTTTATTTGCAGTGGTAGAAGATCAAACTCAGGGTCTTGTATACACTAAGAAATTAATAGATCACTGAGATTATTCCCACCCCTTGTTTTTAATGAGGCAGAGTTTCACTATAGTGCCTAGAGCAGCTGACATTTTTTATCACAACAGCTGGAATCTCAGGTGAACAATCATACCCAACCTCCTTATTTTATTTGTTTACCAGCTTTCAAATAAATTGGTTCTTCAGCATCTTCCAAATATGAGGACCAATGAGGAATGTGTATGGGGGGGCTGGAATAGTATCATTAGGGAATCACAGGTTTGAATATATTTGGTGTCTCTAATCCTTTAATGAATCCTTTTTAATACTCGATGTTTTCCATCTTTGACTTATTGAAGCTTATAAAAGTGGGTTCCTGAGACTTTTGCAATGGCCCTGGTAGCTCTTAACAGTTTCTTTGCTTTCTGGTATGATAAGATGTTCCTCAATTATCTAGAATATTTTCTGCCTCAATCCTGAAATTGGCCTCTTCTTCAAGGGCTCCTTTGACAACTTTATTTTAGTGAGAAATAATGTTTAGGAATCAATATCTTGTTACCATATATATCATTGCCAATGGAGGTATTTTTTAAGATAATATATCAAATCATAGCATTCCTACTCCAATTTAGGGTTTTGGATATAGTCTCCCCATTAAATAAAATTGGCACATAAGCTGATTCAACCCACAACACCTGCATGATAATCTCAGATGAACACATTCAACATTCTATAAACAATATGATTTACTGAAACCATTTCAAGAGTTTTTTATAGTTATGTTTTCCCTATGATAAAACTGACTAAAGAGGCTTAGACTTTTACTATTCTAAAGTCACTTGGAATAGTACTGTACACAGTCTCATGTTACTTTAGCTTCTTGTTTTCATTTTAGTTCCTGCATTTAGAAACTTCTTTTTTTATATAAAAATATGTTTCATAGTTATATGGAAGATTTGCTTAGTTTCTACTACTCTCTAAATGCTAATGTCATCTTAAAATCTATCCATTGAAATCTTAACCCTCAAGCCCCAGAAACAAGCACCTCAAAGCAGGTTACTAAGTCAGTAGGGTAGAACCTTCATGAATAGGATTAGTGCCCTTATAAAGGGTATCTCGGTGCACTTCTATGCCTCTGATATCACATAAGCACACAATGACAACTTGGTAGTGTATAACCCAAAGCAGTTTTTACCAGAAATCAGCCATAATAGCAGCCTGATCTGTACTATCCTTCCTCAAGAACTGTGATTAATACATTCCTGTTGTTTGTAAGCATCTTGTCTATGGTTTCTGTTATAGCATCCTAAATGGAATAAGATAACTTTAAAATCACTCTGTGGAATTTTGGTAATGACAATATCAGACCTGTAATAAATCTGGCTCTTTGGGCTGCTAAATCCCTTATAAACTTAAAAACTCAGTTTCTCTAACACAGTCAGGTCCACGAAGCAAGGGTAGTAAATTTATTGCTCACCTTTGTGTTACATTGACTGGCAGACTGCACATAGGGTAGGGTAGGTGAATAATGACTCAAGTAATTTGAAGAGAGTGCCCCAGAGATGAAGTGATCTTTATGTGGGTGCCACTGTGTCCCTCAGCCACATTTTCAAGTCTTCCAATCCACTATCACAAGCACATGAATGTCAACCTTGATGCCATTCTCAAGAGGCCAAAAACTAGGGGTCCAGGCAGAAAATACGACCTTAGGGAATCCCTAAGAGAGCGTACTGGGCTCCACACAGTGAACACAAAACTACAGCATGACATTTTCTTTATGTCGCATGAGTAATGTATTCTCATTATTTCCACTATACCTCCCTTTCCACAATCAACACATCCCATGTTCCTACCTGACTCCCTATAAAATTGGTGTGTGTGTGTGTGTGTGTGTGTGTGTGTGTGTGTGTGTGTGTTTAGGGGCAACCACTTAGGATTGGGGAATTGTCCCTGAAGAAGACTGATTCTCACTGTTTTGGCAGCTATTATTTGCTGATAGCCCTTCACCTAGGAGTAGGACCTTAAAAGATTTCCCCCATTCACACTGAAGTAGAAGGTGGGGTCATTATGCAGGACTTGGTTATGTGACCATGCTAAGAGTTTTATGGGTGCCACGTCCTTGTCGTGCCTACACTATCTATCAGCAGGCTTTCTGGTACTCTGATATTACAACCTTTCCACTTTGCTTTTGCAATTAACCTAGAGTCTTGAGTGTAGGCGTAGAATTCTAGATGTATCATTTGGGGTTGACACCCCCAGACAATCTTTCACTAAGTTTTTAACAGTTGTAGATCTTTGTAATAGTCTCAATTTGTAGCAAAAAGAAACATCTCTGATTGTGGGTGACAGCTACACTTACAAGGCTGGGAAGTACATCAGCTGTACCATGATCATTTTTGTAAGTCCTACAGAGAACACATTTTAAAGAAGTCTAAATATTGTTCATATGATTTTCCTATTATTACCCACAATTATATGGAGAAATGATATTAACATTGTTGATATCTCAACATTAAGGGTTTGGGATGTATTTTCTTTCACACACTCGAATAGGAAGCCATGAAGCAATCTCACAGAAGCTGAATCCAAAGCTCTGGTTCTAGTTTTGTCCCTAGGAAAAGAACAACACAGTCCAGGAGAAAAGAAGATATGAGAAATACTGGACTATGGCTTGGACCACAGAAAAAGCAGAGAATGGTTTCCAGGGTCTTCCTATCTTTCTGTGGTTGCTCAGCAGCCATTTCTGTGATGACTTTCTCTTCTAAAACCTTGCGCTTTTTAACATTAGAAATACCAGAAGTGGAAAAGTTCAGGCTAGCTGGGGGTCTGTCCAGATTTTTTGTTCTTTTCTGGGAGTGGTTTGGGAAGGCTGGCATAGAGACAAGCCATCTACATCTACATATTTTGTCCACATCTACATCTATATCTACATATTTTGTTCACACCTTCAATGGTTAAATCCAGCTGGTCAACCCCACAATCACAAAAGATGTTATTTATCCTGAAAAATATTCTCTTCACTCCTAGGGGGATTGTCCATGTAGGTGTGTGTGGAGCTGTAGTCAGGCAAATTAAAATATGCAAATGAGAACGCAAATGAAAAAGCTAGTCATTGCTCACCACAGTGTTCTCAGGGTTTTCTTGAATAGCAACAAATTAAAGAAATGCTATGCAATCAAAGTTTATATCAAGCCTTAAAAAAGAAAATCTCCAATATCTCTAAATATACAGCAATGTATTTCATTGCCTCCATGTCTTGAAATTGGGCCTGGCTTACTGAGCCAGTGCACACACTGAACATTGGCTTTCCTCAAGATGAAATGGCAGAAGAGATTCTGCTTTTCTCCCTCTTTTCTAATGTAATTAGCGGATGACAATTAACATAGAAATGCAATTTACACTACAAACCCTTTTGGCCCAGATTTGGTCCCTGTTTCCCCATCCCCCAACCCCACCCCATGAAAGGCAGCTTTCAACTTCCCACTCTGAGGGAGAGACCAGGTTCCTCTCTCCATGTCCAATGCTTGGCCCACATGGGTGTAAATGTCACTCTATAAACACACGAGCTGCTCACTGGGCTTCTTAGAGCAGAGATTGCTATGCTGGTCCCACTGGGAAAAGAACACATGGACATACCTCATAATATACATGCCATCCTTCTTCTGTAATTAATTTTTAAATTTCATATATGAGTACTATAACTTACATCATTTCCAACCCTCTCTTTCCCATTCTGACTCCTCAAGTGTCACAATTCCCTCTCAAGTTCAAGACCTCTTCTATAATAACAGTTTTATTATGCTATTATGTAAATCCATATATATAATATATACACATACATATATTTGTACACACACAGGCACATATATATATATATAGATATAGATATAGATATAAATATAGATATATATATTGAAATATACTGGGCTCATTTAGTTTTACATGTATACATGTTTAAGGTTGACCACTTGGGATTGGGTAATCTATCAAGGTCCTTGTCCTTGGAGAAGACTGATTCTCACTCAGAAGCATATTTGCATGTCAACGGATGATGTTGTCATTATGCAGGTCTTATTTCGACAACCATAGTGTTGAAATTTCATGGATGAGATTTCTTTAGCCCAGCTGAGTCAACCCTTCCTGATCTCTTTGAGGAAGGAAATTGCTTTGACCTCTTGATATTTTGACTGGGACTTAGAAAATGAGCGGTGGATTTTACAGTGCTGCAGTGTGAAGCATGGCTTTGGATCCAAGAACATGGGGAGGAACCCTATACTTAGGAGGCCAGAAAAGAGCTGACAACTGAACTCCTGCTTCAAATCAAAGGTGAACAACAGGGATCAATTACAACTGTGTTTCCACTTACCCTCCACAGACTGCACACACAGTTCATCCCAATGGGTTTCTACAACTTCCTGATTCTCAGACCAAATTCAAGCAATCTTCGTGTTGATCAAGACTGCAAACACTTTCATTGCTTCTTCACACTCAAGGTATTCCCTAAACCCATCTACTTACATGTATTATATTTAAGTGACACTAACACAACATGCATTCCTGTTGCTTTCCTGTTGCTGAACCTCTCCACATATAAACTCATGGGAGCCTCACAATAGTCCCAGGAGGCAAGCACTAGTATCCACATCTGGCAGGGATGCACTGATGCACTGGGAAAACACAACTGAGGAAGATGTGGTATAACCTTTCCTATGCACAAAAGAAATATAGCTCAATTGGGAGAATGCTTACCTAGCATGCATGAGATCTTGGATTCAAATCCTAGCACCACATAAACTGTTCATAATGGCACAAAGTTGTATTCCCAGCACCTGGGAAGTAGAGGCAGCAATTTGGAAATTCCAGGTCTCTTTCATCCACGTTGAGAGTTTGAGGTCAGTCTGGGCTAAATGAAACATGTTCTGAAAAAGAAAAGAAAGAACCCATTATACATACAAGAACCTGAATGAAAAGGGTTAATCTCTAAATATTAGCTACTGTATAATTTCAATTATTTAACATTAGTTTTAAACGGGGTTTTACTATGTGGCCTAGGTGGGCCTGAACTCACTATATAACCCAGGCCAGCCTTAAAGTCACAGAGGGCACCCTACTTCAGCTTCCTGGGTATTGGGATAATTAACATTGAAATGGCAGCAACAGAGTAATAAAGATCAAATTAGTAATTGCTAGGATTAAGGATGGTAGCGAGAGTAGAGAAAGTAGATATGGTTAAAAGAGGACAAGAGGATACTGGGGATGGGAAAGTTTTCCATCTTGACTACGGAATGTCATTATCTTGTTTCTTATATTACCCTACAGTTTTTAATGTGTTGTCATTGCCAAGGGAGTGAGTGTAAGGTACCATGGTTTCTCTCTTATAGATACATGGAAATCTATAAATACCACAAACTATTTTTTTTCTTAAATGATGAAAATTCCCAAGACTTACCCTTTCAGAAACTTTCATCCATGAAGTCTTGTGACACCTACACCCTATCTTAGTTAGCATTTCTATTGTTGTGACAAAACACCATGACAAAAAGTAACTTGGACCTGGTGGTTCCAGCATTCAGGGGGTGGAGGCAAGCAAATCTCTGTGATTTCAAGGACAGCCTGGTCTACAGAGTAAGTTCCAGAATAGCCATGGCTACACAGAGAAACCCTGTCTCAAAAACCAAAACCAAAACCAACCAAACAAAAAGCAACTTGGGGGATGAAAGCGTTTATTTCTACTACATTTCCACATTATAGTCCATTTACTGAGAGAAGTCAGGGCCAGATCCTGCAGGCAGGAAGTAAAGCATAGCCTTGGAAGAGTGCTGCTTAGTTGTTTGCTCTCATGGTTTGCACAGCCTGCTTTTGTAAATAAGACAGGACCGCTAGCCCAGGGTGGCACCACCCACAATGGAATGGACCCATGACTCAGTATGTAAAGTGTTTGCTACATAAGCATGAGAACCTGAGTTTGGTTCCTTGACACTACTGTAAAATATTGGACAAGTTGGTACATGCTTATGTTCCCAGGGCTGGGGAAGACACAGACAGGTAGAACCTGGGGACTCATTAGCTAGCCAAGTGTAACTGATCAGTAACAGACCCTGTCTTAGAAAGGCAAGTGGAGGAAACACACATACCACTCCCTCACACATACAGGTTGTCACCAAAGTAGACCTAGTCCCGCTGTCACATCTGTGATGGAACCATGGACAAGTTCCTTCCCTCTGGGTGGAAACCGCTTTGTTTGCAACAAGATTATAAGAGAATTGGTTAACTCAACAACGTGGAAAAGAAAACAAATGTAAACAAACAAACAAACAAACAAACCTGTGTCCAGTATCAATTTGAGCTAGTTTTTTACTTGGTCAAATTGCCAGAACACTTACTTTTGACATTCAAATGTCAGCTAAACTATAACTTGAATGACTTATATGCTTCATGGAACTATTTTGTTCCTTTTTTAAAAGAATATTTTCTTTTATTTTTATATATTCATCATGCACAGTGTTAGGACTCGTACAAACCAGCAGTGTACAGTTCACAGTTCAGGATAGTAGTGAATGTGGCCCAAAACAAAATTGTAAGCCTACTTAACACATGATCTGTGTTTGGGGTGTGTGTGTGGGTGGGTGGGTGGGTGTGTGTGTCTGTGTGTAACTTGATTTCATAATTCTTGAGTATGAACTCCATAGAAGATACTGTTGTCATGCAAAGTAAACAAAGTTATGTTTGTGCTAATTTGTACATGTATGTTGTCATTTGTACAGTGGTGTGTGGCTTCCAACCTGCTTTCATTCAAGAATGGTAGAATTGGTACCATCAGATGTTACATGTGCTTATGGTAAGTTGGAAAGTAAAACACAGACACTCTAGAAAGTACCTCAGTCTACCCTTAAAAATGATAGCCATTTAATTTTCTTTAGATGAAAAATAAGTATTATAACATGATTGTTAAAAGTACTTCGACAACTTGACTAATTCTCATCCATTATGCACTATGCAACTCATTCAGCCCTCTACTTAACACTGCATCAACAGCTAAGACCTGGACTGGTCCAAACATTGTTTTCAATTTTTTGTCAATTAATTTTCATAATAAAGATAAATGTAGTCATCATCTATTAGTTATTTTTAATTCTAGCATGAATTCTATAATAGCTCAAAAGAAAAATTACTGAAAAGGAAGATTGGTCAATGAAAAGTGGACAGATGCTTGCTATTTCATCAATGCTAAGGCACTTGTCTTAATTTGTAGTGAATGTGTACTAGGTTTCAATGATTATAATTTCAAAAAGGTTTTATACACAAAAACTTTATACTGAATTTGATATGTATAAATCATTGTATCATACAGACAAAATGGAATAACTGAAAAAATGTCTATTTTCTCAACAGCGTTTAAAATCACACTTCAGATAGATTTAATTGTAAAAGCTAATTATGTGGTAAAATATTTCACAGCTACCAAACAAACAAATCAAGTGGCTGAAGAGGTGAGTCAGCTGTTAAAAACTCATGCTGTTCTTCCAAAGGACCTAAGTTCAATTCTTAGCACCCACACAACTGCCTATAACACCATTTCCAAGAGATGTAACACCCTCTTTTGGTCTCCACAGGCACACACACACACACACACACAGGGACATAAGTACACATATAACATACATTCACATAAACACACAGACATACACATGTATTTTTAAAATTAATCTATATTAAAATTAATCAAGCCATTTATTGATGGTGAGTTTGGTAAGCAAGGTATAAAATGTGGGAGGAATAATATGCTCTGAGAATGGGGAAAGAGATTTCTGAAATTAGTTTATCTCACCAGAGTATAGACAAGTAAATAAAGGAAGCAGGAAATCCAGTCAAAGAAATTTGGACTAGACAGCTGCTAATTTCATGTTTTAATCTTTGGTGATGGATGCTACAGATAGAGTTCAACTTGCCATTTTTAGGAGTATATAATGTCACTGAAGAAATGGCTTCTTTAGTGCCATTAAAAGACAAAACAAAAATAAAAAATTGACATGAAGCAGCAAAAATATGTCTGAGTGTAATTGTCCATTATCAACATATTTGGTATAGTTACCAATGGTGCAGAAGTGTTGGGAATTATAGAAGAGGGACTAATATCTAGAGTATACAAAGAACTGCCAAAATTAAAAACCAAAAGCTCCAAAATATGCCAATTAATAAACAACCAAATGAAATGAATACAGAGAGAGAGAGAGAGAGAGAGAGAGAGAGAGAGAGAGAGAGAGAGAGAGCATAATTCACATACACATGTACTTTTGAAATTAAACTATATTACAATTAAACTATTCAAACATATATTTGCACTGTTCATAATAGCAAGAAATAGAAGCAGCCTAATGTCCATCAGTTGATTGATGGATAATGAAAATGTAGTAAACATATACACTGTGGAATTGTTTTCACCTGTAAAGGAAAAAATGATGAAACTTGTGGGGAAAGTGATGATTCTGGAAGGTATTATAATAAACAAGGTAACAGACTCAGATAGACAAAAACAATATGTGCTCTCCCATGTGTGAATCCTAGCTTAAAATGGCCAGCTCTGTGTAAATAAGTGGAATGAGCATGAGTATGCACTGGAACTAGAAAGGAGACTCTGGAGATAGGAATGTGTTTTGGGGGGGAGGGTGAAAAAGGACCCAGTGACATGAAAGCAGAAAGGAGTCTGTGGGTAGCAGGGCAAAAGAGGGGATCAACAGGATTAGAGAGAAGAGGAAGGAGTCTCAACAAAAGCAAATTCTTTTTGAAAAAGTTATAATGAATCCCAATTCTGTGTGAAATTAAACACTTTTAACTTTAGAAAGAGAGAAGATATTGTAAAATGAATAGAATATTGCTGACAAAAATAAACATATAATGAAATATCATTCTATTTTACCTCAAATGTGCTACCAATAATTAATGTCAATCTACCAGGAGTCACATGCCTAAAAAAACAAACCAAGATTCGTCCTCCTCAGGAGGGCATCACCTCACCATAGCTTCTCAGTTAAGGGTGGGGTGGGGTTCATTAACTAGTGTGATCCTGTTGCTGTTCATGAGTGAAGAGGTTGTTATGTGCAGATGACACTATGTTGCTTCGGTCTTCACTGATCTCTGGCTCTTACAACTTTTATGTCCCTTCTTTCCAAATGGTTCCTGAGCCTTGAAGAGAGGGAGTGTAATATAGGCGTCCTGTTTATAACACTCCACTTACACTTATTCTCCAAACATCCAATAAATGGCTCATCAGCCTTTGTTAGTGTTTGTGTGTTTGATGTGTGATCCAAGTCGAAACTTCTACATTTAATGTGTTCCAGAGAACCCATCAATTTAGACAATTTCTTTCAAGTACATAATGTATTTATAACTATATTCACCTACCCTATTCCTCCCTTTAATAATTTTCTCCTTTCCCCCTTCCTAATGATTTCCTCCCATCCCCTAGTCTCTATTTGTTCTCATGTCATACACACACACACACACACACACACACACACACACACACACACACAACATATATGTGGTCTTTATTTTTAACTTTTCTCAAAATAACAGCTATAAATAATTATATCTTATTATTACTGCTTATGTGACCATGTGTGCATATGTGCACATAAATGTAAATGCTAAACAAAAACTGGTTCTCCCTTTCCACCTTGGGTTCTGGAGCTTGAATTCAGATTGTTGGGCTTACATGACAAGTGTTTTTGTACACTGAACAGTCTCACTGGCCTGGTAAACAATTCCAGAGCCAACTAGAACACTATGCTTAAAGGAAAATGGTATTCCTCGCCCCATCGCCTCCCATCTCCAACCTGTGCATGCTTGCAACTCTCCTAGCTCTTCCATAAGTCTACATAGCCTGTTGCTGCTGATGCTATTCCTACTTTGGAATACTGTCTAACTTTACCCTGGAGAAGATAAGGAATTAAGCCTCACAGACCACCCCCAGATACTGTTCTCCTTCTCTACCCCAAGTTCCCAGTACAAATGTGTCACTATATTTTTTTCATCTTAAATCAGAATTTTGTATTTCTGTCATTATCACTATTTGTATATAGTTCAGAACAAAGTCAGGTAGCACACTATAATTGTATTTAATTTCTCTTTCCTCAGACAAAAAATTTCTCCCTGAGGCTAATAATTTCCTCAGTTTTGCTTCCTTTTTCATAATGTACCTACCACTTATTCATTGCCTAAACTTTCTAAAGACTCTGTGTCCTTTCAGAGTGGTTAAACATAAAACATAATTACAGCAATCATCCTGGGAACTCTTTCTCCTATTTCCTACACATGGATTTCTCTTTCTGAGTTTTTGTCCTCATTTTGATGGAAATAATATTTAATTATCTTTCTGAGATGCAGGGCATATGACACACAATTTTGGAGGCCTTGTGTGTGTGTAAGGCTGTCTTCATCTTACCTTCACACTTGACTGAAGAATTGGCTCAGTATAGAAATCTAAGTGAAAATTATTTTCCCTGGGAATGGTGAAGCTACTTCCCTGGGGGCATTGGGAAGCCTAAAGACATCCTTATCCAAGACCATTGGAATTTGACCTATGGTACTTCTTTTGGAAGCTTTTAGGATCTCATTATTTCCAATGTTTTGAAGTAACATGATGATGTTAATTAATTTTTAATTTAGTTCTTTGGCATTTGGTGAATTCCAAGAAACAGAAAACTTCTATATTAAGTTCTATGAGGTGTTTGTATGTAATCCTTACACAAATTTTATGCTTACTTTCCATATTACCTCTTTTTGAACTTGTCACAAACCTGATGTTTGATTCTCTAAATTCATGTGTCTTTTCTGTCTTTTGATTTTTGTGTGTCTTTTCTGTCTTATTGAACATCTATTTGTCAACTATAACTTCTGAGATATTTCCTCAACTCTATCTTCAATTTTTTTTTTACTGATTTTTTTTTATTTCTGCTAGCATATATTTATTTTTTGTAGAGCTGTGGTTTGTTTCTTTTCTATAACATGATATTTTTGTTATCTTAATGAATTTATTTTAGAACAATTTAGATTCACAGAAAAATTGAAAAGTTGAGTTTTCCCAGATCTCTCTCAGATCATCACATTCTGTACTTATTATAATCAATTAACCTAAAGTGACATGTCATTATTATCTCAAGTCCATAGTTTGCATTTGAGCTAATTCCTGCTGTGGAACAGTCTGTAGCTGTGGACAAATGGATAATGTTCTTAGCATTATAGTATCACACAGAGTAGTTTCACATCCCTACAAATATCCTCTGCTCTGCTTCATCATCAAACTTCCCTTACAATCCCTGGAAACTACTCATCTTATTATCTGCATAGCTTCTCCCTTTTCTACGGTACCACATAGCTGGAATCACACAGCATGTAGTTAGCTTTTTTGATGTAATATAATCCTTTAGTATATCAATGTGTGTGTGTGTGTGTGTGTGTGTGTGTGTGTTTTAAACTATGAAATATTATTATATTACAATTCTAGAGACCAGAAGCTGAAAATTGGTCTGAGTGTACCAACAGGGACATACATCTCCTGTAGGCTTTGTGGAAGAATGAATTTCCCCCTTTCCACCTAAGAATACTAATTTAATCTTCGAAGTTTTTTCTTTAGTTCCCTGTCTTATCTTTGAGTCTCTTTTTTTGCTTGTTTGTTATTGGTGGTGGTGATGGCAGCATGGATGTTGGCTTTGGTCTTTGCCTTCCAGTTAAAACACTTTCCTTAAATAACAGGGCCCCTTGCCTATCTATTCATAATGAAAATGGGCATTAACATGTGATAATGAGATTGATGACTAACTTATCTATCATCATAGAGTCCTCATAGTAGATGATGGAAACAGAAGCAGACACCCACAGCTAAACACTGAGCTGAACTCCTAGAATCCAGTTGCAGAGAGAGAGGAATGATGAGCAAAGGGGTCAAGACCAGGCTGGAGAAACCCACAGAGACAGCTGACATGAAGGGGAGCTTATGGGCCCCCAGACTGATAGCTTGGAAACCAGCATTGGAATGGCTCAGACTCCCTGAACATGAGTCTCAGATAGAAGGCCTGGGCAGTCTAAGAGACCTCTCTGACAGTGGAACCAGGATGTATACCTGGTTCATGAAAGGACTTTTTGAAGCACATCCCCCATGGAGGGATACTCCCTTAGCCTAGAGATAGGCCTAGTCCCTACTCCAAATGACTTGAAAGATTTTGTTGATCCCTCCTGGAAGGCATCAACCTCCCTGTACTCCCTGTAGATTGGGGGGGGGGGTGGAGGCATGAGAGGGAGAGAGGAATGGAGGGAGAGATGGAGGGAGGGAAAGGGAACTGGGATTGATATGTAAAATAAGAAAAACATTTTAAAAAGACAACTACAAGTAGCAAGAAAAGAAAAAGATGCTAGAAGCTTAATGTTCAGGGAAAAGCCTTATAGCTTAGTAGGCTTCAGTGTAGGGTGATCTTGTGGGAATTCCATTTGTAAGGAGCTAGCAAATGCCAGTTTCTGCTGGTCTTCTTCTTGGACTGGCCAGTCCCCCAACAAAATTGTCCTCCCATATCTTTGCTTAGGGGAGTATAACTTTGTCTATTGGCATTCTGGAAGTCAAGTAAGGGAGAAAGGTGAGAGATCTTCTTGCTGTCCATTAGAGGCTTTCTACTGCTCTGTTTTCATTAAGCTGCTTCAGCAGTATGTTCAACTGGGCATCTCTCCAGTAAGCAAAGCTGCTATCTTCCATCACAGTGTTTGTGCTGTTTCAGGGAAGACACAAGGGAGATAAATACTGCTCTTGCTGCACGTTCTCAACCAGTGTGCTCTTGTCCTCAGACCTACCCCATGCCCTGCTTTTCAGAAGGTTGTGGTGCCTCCAATTTTTCAATCTTCTCGGGTTCTGTCATAAAATTTGCTTTGTTTCTTCCTCAGTTTCATTTTCCATTCTCTTCCATCTGAAAATTCTCCATTCATTAATCCATTCCCTTTGCAGCTGTATCTCCTGTTTGTAGATGCTTATTTCTCCACCTTTATTGCTCCCATGTCCAAAGGCTTTATTTTGGTATTGAGTGGGCAATAACAAACTTAAGTGTTCATCCCACTGTATTTAATGAGTACTCAAGTAATATTCTTGAGACAAAATGACTAGTGTAAGGAGTAGAAAAAAATTATCTCTTTATTGTCTCAATACCTTTCCTTACTGCAATAGGTCCCAACTCCAGTATCCTTTTATGGCTAAGCACAACTGCTCAGTTAAATATATCTATAGCCTTTAGGTTAGGGTCTTCTAGAGCACAATTGTGGTTTCTGCAGAATACCAAGCTGGGGGCCAGTCTTTCAATCAGGAACACCAATGATTTCCTTCAAAGGATATTGATTCTGTTTCACACCTAAGAATAACATCAACCTTGTTGCTGTAGAACATAAAATTTAGAGCAGTATATATTGAGAGGTATTTTATTATAATAACTTCCTTTTCTTTCCTGCAAAAAAAGATGCCAGATTTCTTATCTAGTATCACTGGACCAGAGCCACGGCTACCACGACAATGAAAACAGATATCAAATTGACATTTTTGGAAGAACAGGGTGGACAGTAAATGGCCATTACTGTTGCCCACTTACCACCACCACAGAAGGAACATGGCTTTGGCCACTGAGAGGTAACTTGGCCTGACAAACCACTCAGATTTTTTTAAGAGTTCCCCCAGTACATTTCTGTCTATCATTCTGACCAAGGATGGAACTA
The DNA here is from genome assembly GCF_943737965.1 of Phodopus roborovskii. Lineage (NCBI taxonomy): Eukaryota > Metazoa > Chordata > Mammalia > Rodentia > Cricetidae > Phodopus > Phodopus roborovskii. Next base: position 454,212 of record NW_026125778.1, on the reverse strand, counting down.
CCCCTTCTTCTAGCTGGCCTGTCAGACAATATCAATGAATCACAATGCTTGTCCCACTGAAGCTGGACCCAGCTCCTTTGAATATGCCCATATTTGAACACAAATAAAAAGGGGTGCCACTTCTTTTCATGGAGGCTAAAGATCTGGATCATTGAGAGGACTTTCTCCAGCAGCAAAATTGCCACTAAAGCATGCAGGGGCTACAGACATCTAATCTGCCTTTGCATATGAGTTCAAGGACACGCCTCACTCAAGGTCAAAGGTAGTGGAATACGGTAAACTCTCAGTTCTCCACCATCTCAGCACAGGCTTCCAACCCCAAATGTTAGGGAAAGTAGCATTGTATAGCTATGTCCTTTACAGTAAAACAGTCTCTCCTGGAGGAAGGGGGAGGCTCATTAAGACTCAGAAAGTAGGATCCAGGACAAATGTTCTGCAGCTAAAAGTGCCCATCAACCTGTCACCAAACAAGATGGCCTGAGTTTGGGTTCCCAGACCCACATGATGGAAGTAGAAAACCAACTCTGGAAAGTTGTCCTCTGTCCTCCATATGTACACAGTGGCATGTGTCATTGTCTCATGAAATACACTTTTTTTTCAATGATTCAGAAAGCTAATGAAACTTATAAGGCCCCAGGAGATCATAAAAGTTACAGTAGTCACAAGCATCTAGCCAAGTTTTAAACACAGTAATGATAGAGAGAAGGAACTCTTTCCAGAGAGGTCTGAGACTTGTATAGGAAGTTCCAGGGACACAGCTTTCTGCTGTGATGGGCTTTTCAGTGACATGGCTGTTTGAAACATCCTGTATGTAACCCACATCAAGTCATTCATTCAGCAAGCCAGACTTGAGTAAAATCATTTGTCATTGGTGCCCTATCTATGTTGACTATATGCTTATTCGTGTCCTCCCAGGAAAAGTCACACAGTAAGTGGAATGAGTAGCTTCTCTGGGAGATCCAAGCTAGAAATCTGATGTACTCTATGTGCTCAAGGAGCCAAAAGATAAAACATCAAGACACCATATTGTATGTAGAATCCCTGGATTCCTAGATGAAAATTCCAAAAGCCAAGGTTGGCTTTAAGAGCCCAGGTATTCTTAACAATAATGGATCAATTTGTTCTGTGACCAAGCTTAACAATCTATGGATAGCTGTCATTACTAAGAGCATAACCAGGGCTCTATGTGCCACTTTGTAGCCTAGGCGGTTACTCTGGAACTTCCCTACATTCCCGAGATCTGTTCCATGAAATGAAAACTTGTGCCCCACGTGCCATTTTTTTTCCCACTTATTTGGGCACCTGTAGATTCTCTTTTAAAAGCCTACTTAACAGAGATGCCAGGGAACTCATAGATGGAGAGTAAGAGTTAGGAAGAAAATGAGAAAAAATGCACTTGACATCTTTTGGTGACCATTTTGATGATTTCTGCCCTTGTAATGCTTTCAGGTCTCCACTTCCTGAAGGTAAATGAGTTGAAAAGCATTGAAACTATTCAACTAGGTTGATCCAAAATCAGATTTAAACAGTACTCTGTATGCACATGCCTCCTCTGATACAGAGAGCTACCAGCAAACAGAGACCCTGATGGCTGGGAAGCCTGGCCCATGTCACAGCCACCAGTAGCATGTCATACAATACAGAGAATCAGTTGCCTGAGCCTTTTTGCTGCAGGAGGGTGGGATGTTGCCTGGAAGAGTACAAAGCTATCAAATAGGGACCCAAAGGCAAGAGGGGGGTCTGGTGGCAACATCACTCACAACAGTACTTCTAGTGGGATCTGCTCTGCAGCTTCTCATAAGTATCTACTGCTAACCTAAGAGTGCAGCTGTGAAGCGAGCACTGGTGGGCCTGAAGGGCAGCCCCTCTCTCTGCAGTGAGAGTCTCTTTCCAGCACCTGGATGTGTAAGAAGGGGAGCAGCTCACGTGTCTGAAAGATCTTGCCTTGTATATGCTGGGAAGCCACAGACCTGTGCCCTCAGGGACTTAGTCAGTTCATCCTCCCAACAAATTAGAGTCAGACTCAAAGAGGAAAGAGATTGGCACCTGGTTGGGCAGATACACAGACATTTTTGAAGGCAAAGTGGGGCAGAGGGCTTCAATTTCGTTTCCATTTCCTGTATGTGCTGTTCTACTCTCAGTGTTTTAATTGATTACATCGGCTGTGTTCATTTCCCTGGACAAATTGGTCTTTACACAGAAGAGGTAATTACCTGGGCTTGTTCATCCTAGTAAGCAAGAGCAGGCAGGAGCCTCTTCAGGGCCACATAAGATTATGTTATTTGAAGACTATGGGTTTCACAATGAGGGCATTTGTTTCAGCCTTATAAACAAACTCTGTGTGTTCGGATAAACCTTTTAATATTCTGGACCTTATGTAGTACTGGTGTGAATGTGACAGGGCAGAAAGAAGGGCACCTAAGTCTTGTCATAGGTTCTGAAGTCAAGAGAAGGGTCAATTAGGAGCTTCAGAGGACAGAGCAAGGTGAAGGGCTAGGGACACAGCTCAACCACCTGTGATCTGTGTGACCTTGGACCGCTCACTCACCCTGATCTTTAGTTGTCAAATCTACAAGGAGATAAAATCCTTACCTTGCTTCCATTGAAAGGAAGTTCTAGGATCCAATATGGTCATGAATATCAACGTGTTTCATCAATGCTTTTTTCTTGTAAGGTGATCTGAGCACTAGAAGAATCTGGGAACAGGAAGCCCATGTCTAATGTAGGTACCCTCAGGAACAGCACAAAGAATTTGAGTCTGAGCTATCCATATATAGAAAGGTCTTGGCTAAAGTTGTAAAAGAGATGAATCAGTATCCTGCAGTTAGGTCCTGCCCGGGTTTCTAACTTTTGGGCAATGCAGTCAGGCAGAGCTTGAGTTAAAAGAGGTATGGAATGGCAGTTTGCTCTAGATTCCAAATGTTCTAGAACAGGCACAAAAATACTGCTCATGTCCTTGCCATAGGTTAGAAAACAGAGACTTAACAGGTAAAGTTACATGCCAAAGTCATATGGCAAGTATGACTTTTCACCTTGTACCCTCACTGTGAGCTTCATACCACCTACCATAGGTTCCTTGTAAGCCTAGAGGTATGAGATGTGGCAGGACTTCACCTTGTGCACACTCATAGGCACCTCCTGGGAAAGAGGGCCCTAGGAGATAAGTCATCACTGATGGTAGATAGAAATCCATGAATGCATTCTTTCCCCCTTTCTCCTCCTGTAACCCAGTAGTAAAGCCCAGTTTATGCATAATCAAGTAGCAGTCTTGAATGGAAGCAGTTTGGCAGTTTTCCCACTTGATTTTATCCTGGTCTCAACTTCATTTTACTTGTCCTTCACTACTGCTTTCTGAGCTCACTGGCCAAGGTACTCATGATTGCCATGAGACTTCTCTTTAGTGAGACTAAGGCATGTTGCACAAAGGCTGTCACATAGGATGTGCTCACTATCAGGAAGGCATGGTGTGTCATCAACATGGCCTTCCAACAGGGGTTGAGATAGCTCAGTCAGTAAATGTCTTGCTATGTAAACATGAAGACCTGAGTTCCGTTCCCCAGTATGTCCATAAAAGGTGAGGTGCAACCCTGTACACCTGTAATACCAGTACTAGAGAATAGAGACAAGTGGGTCCTTGGGGCTAACAAAATCTAACAAAAATCAGTGACTTAGAAGTTTAGTGAGAGACTTGGCCTCAAAAAATTAAGTGGAGAGATTGAGGATGACACCCATCATCAATACCTGCCCTCTACATGCACGCATGTACACACACACAATTCATTCACACACACACACACACACCCCACACACACAGACAGAGACACACACACATACCCAACAAATTGAACCCTGCCTTGATTCTAGGTCCCTTCCTGGTCAACAGTATGGACATATGCTCTGGGAACCACAAAATGGCTGCTCACTTGCTGAAAACCATGTCTGTGTATGGATAGCACCTTCGGATTGCCTGCTAAGTGGTGTTGGTTGGCTCTTCTTTCCTAAGGAGACCGTTTCCATAGATCGTCACTTATACCCACTTAACCTTTCAAAACTGTCCTGTGAGTCTTTCTGCTCCTGTCAGGGATTCCATTTCTATTTCTGTTTCTGAAGCCTTGATTTCTAGTCAACACTGGGGATGGTACCTGCCTCCTGTCATTTTGGCATTGGAAGTACACCGAGAAAACTGGGGATCCTGGTGGCTATATTCTCACTGTGTCAAAGAGAGACGTTGGGAGGGAAAGAGAGGAAAGACAGGAGAGGGACTGACTCACATTTATGAACATTAATCTGAACATGAAGTTCAAACCATCAGAACCTCATCTAAACCTAATTACCTTCCAAAGGAACTACTTCTAAATATTATCATATTGGGATTAAGGGTTTAACATATAAGCAACAGGATATATATATATATATATCCTGTGTGTGTGTGTGTGTGTGTGTGTGTGTGTGTGTGTTTAGGTGTGTTTTGCTAAGGATGGAAATAATTTCAAGTGTTCTACAATTGAGCTGAAGCCCTGGCCCTAATTTTTATTTTTACTTTTTATTTTGACACTGAGTCTTACCACATTGCCTAGTTTGGTGTTAAATTTAATTTCCAGTCCAGGGAGACCTTGAATTTCCAATCCTTCTGCCTCAACCTCCTGAAAAGCTGGGATTACAAGGACCAGCAATATTCAACTATTGGGGAAACACAACTCAGTCATAGACACCTCCAAACAAAGCAGACACAAGACCTCAAAGAGTCACACTAGAGTAGGCGCAAGAACTGGGTACATTAGAGTGGACATAAGAGCTAGACACACTAGAGTAGGAGCAAGAGCTGAGCACACTAGAGGGTACACAAGTAGAAGTAAGCGTCACTCTATCCCTCAATCAATACCACTTTACTATGATTTATTAGTGTCTACTGTATTCCAGGACCTGATGTGCAAAGTGTTTGCTACACAAGTGTGAGGCCTGCATTTTGATCCTCAGAATCCACATGGTGGACAGAGAGAACTAATCCACGAAGTTGTTTTCTGAACTCCACCTGTATGCCATGACATGTATAACCCCTCCCCCACATACACAACAAATAAATACATTTATCTTTAAAAACTAAACAATACCAGGAAGGTTTCCCATTGATGTAGGATGACCAACATAAGGGAGGGCTCAAAGTATCTGGATTGAAAAAAGAAAGACAAGAAAACAAGAGCCTTGCTTCCTGGCTTACCAAATGGAGTGAAGAGCCTTCTTAGAGACAGACCCCTACATGCAGGAAACATTCAATATCATCTACACATGCAAAGAGCTGCATGGCTTGCTGTGCCCTGTAGACTATGACTGCTTCATATCCTGAGCTTCAGCACCTGGAGTAGCACTCTGAATTGTGTTCTCTTCTATTGTTGAATCAAGCACATTGTAGACTCATGCTACATTTTCTCTTGCTTTCAAAGCCTAACTGTCAAAGCATGAATCCTTGTTTTCTAGGATAGGTCTGTTGCCACTTAAAAGTGAATAGTTCATACTCCCTTCCTGTCTTTGATTGTACCACATCTCCTCCTGGTCCATTCAACTGACAGCCTAACAGCTGCCAACCAGCCATAGCCATTAAGCAAGAGCCTAGGTTTGTAGAGTCCTTAGCGAAGTTGTGACCTATCTCCTACAATAGTATATTGCGGTAAATAAGGATCAGGATAAACAAATAGGCCGAATAGATGTTTATTCAGGGAGAAATAACTTACAACCTAGACAGATGAACACCAGGAAATTCAACCCGATCCTCTCCTGTCCGAGTCACGCCAGCAAGAGAGAGCGCCTTCCCTGGCCCCCTCCGACCTCCTTCCTCAGGTCACCTCTGCCCATCCTCCACCCCCCAATGGGCGTGGTCAGTGCTACAGAAGGACTACCTCACTACAATTCCCCTTTTAGTCTAAAGAAAAGATTTAGGCTTAATACAAAACTGTATACAAAACAGTGAATAACAAGTGTGCTCTAAGAAAAGGAAAATCGAGAACAAAATGACCTACATATCTAGTCCTAGGGTGAGGGCATAATGGAGTTTACAATAGAGTTGTCCTAAGCTGGAAAACGTAAGTCTAGTACCTAATATATCTAACTAGGAAGAGAGAATAATAGTTGTGATAGTTTAATCTTCAACCTCATCAAGACCTGAGAAGGAAATTAACAATACTAGAGTAGACAGGAAATGCGGATGCACAACTTCCAAAAGGTGCAGCAAGGACAGAAACAGCAAGCCACCTGAACAGTCACCCTAGGTCTCACAGCGACGTTGGTACACCCAGATTTGGCTAAGGCCAAGAGAACTTGACAGACCACAACAACAGCAGGGAAATAGAATGGCTGTCTTACCCTGACTTGGCAAGGTCAAGCAGTCTTCTATATTTGTCTCCTGCAAGCACATAGGACTGCATGTCCAAATCAGTGGTCAAGGTGGGGGCAATTCTATGCCCAACAGGCCATTAGCTGAGGCGAGATTGAACTCCAGCAGGAGCAACAACAGTGTCCAACATATTTTCGGGAAAGTGCACGGTGCTGTCAGGAGCAACAGTGTCTCATGTCAATGGAGTACTAATATTAAAACATTTAAATGCCATGTTCTGCATGTCTATGAAGTGATTGAAGATTAAGCATCTATATCTGACTAATCTCATAGGTACAGGAAATGTGAGTGAAGATAATCTGTAATACTCGGGAACTTAGCTAAAAAGACTGAATAAAACTTTCCTGAGTAAAGCAGGAACAAATACTTAAACAATATAACTATTTACATATACCTACATGTAAATCCCTAAAATAGAGGTAGAGTATAAGTGTCAAGACAAGAGGTAGAACTATAAAGGGCAGCAAGATAAATATCCCAAATTGTATCAATATACAAAATGTCTTGAATACAGGAAAAGTATACATACATAGAATATGGTAAAAAATAATGTGCATAAAATATTATAAGTGGAAACATTTAACACAATATAACAAAATATAAACTTAATTTTACATAGCTTACCACATAGGAATACATAACAATGTAAGCTGTAAAATACTATCTCATTCATACTCAAATTCTCAAGGAAATAGGCTAATCTACTTATATCCCATCTAAACCATACCTTTACCCACCATTCCCTATTCCTGTCTAAAAGATAAACCCGAGTTTAAGCATCACCCAATCCCAAATAACTAAAACCAACCCAAAGACGATGACTATTATCCCAAAATTCCAAGGGTAGGGAAAGGGGGCGTAGTCATATTAAGATTACTTCCTGCTGAAATGGGACGATGATTGCTCCAATGGATCCTGTAGGAAGAAAATTTTTAGCAACCAAATTTCTCAACAGAACTGGCTGTGACATATGTAGTTAGTCACTGTGTGGCAGAAAATTCTTGACTGTAGTTCTATTTGAAACTGGCCAGGGTGTAATAAAAAGGTGCACCATTACAGCTAGCTAGTCATGAGTTGTCTCGAGCAAAACAGTCTCAAACCGGTTTTAGGGTGATGTTTGTAGTTCCGATGCATCAGGTTGAGTCAAGTGGAAATGATGATGTGGGGCCCCATCTTCTTTCCGGAAAGTTCAAAGACTGCTGTTAGGAATCGTTATTATTCCTTGTGGAAAAGTTACACATCAATATTAAAGTAAAATTTTCAAGTTTTAAGGTATGCATTAGGGAAAGACAACAATAAGCATTAAAAGTATGTGAGAAAATTAGGATTTCAGAGAGAAAATTGCATAAGATATGAGTCCCCAGACCCCCCAATGGGCGTGGTCAGTGCTACAGAAGGACTACCTCACTACAATAGTAAACATGGAAAGTGTGAAGGGGGATTTCTCCAGCATGATAGGGAGTGGCTGGACCAACTGGCAGATCTTAGAATTATATAGTAGACTGAATGGTAACACCTCAAAAATATGCCCATGTACTAAATCCTAGAACCCATGAGTATTACCTTATAAGGTAATGTATAATTAAATTAGGATTGGAGATGCAATCCTGGATTATCAAGTGATTTCTAAATATAATCATGTGTTTATGTGTAAGACAGACACACAGTAATACAGGTCATGTGAGGACAAGGCAGAAACTGAAATGATATGGCCATAAGTCAAGGAATGTCTGGGTCCATCAAAAGCTGAAGAAAGCAGAAACATTCTTCCTTTTTACCAGCCATGTTTTTGTCACTGCCATGAAAGAACACTGGAGGTGGCCAAGTTCATAAGAAAAGAGGTTTATTTACCTCATGGATTTGGAGGTTAAATGACCAAATAGTTTAACACAAGCTCTGGTGAAAGCCCATGGAGAATGCAGGGAATGGATCACATGGTGAGGCCGGAAGCAGAGAAAAGGGGAAAGGTCACATTCGTTCTTTTCATTAGAGCGAACTTGGCTCTCCAAAGAACAACATTAATCCCTTCTGAGGACAAGGCCCTGGTGCTCTGATCACTTAACACTCACTCAGCCCTACCATCCTTTGAAAGTTCCATAGTACTTTGCAGTATTGTTAAATTAGGGACCAAACCCTTAACCAATTAAGTACACCTTGGGGTGGAGGGGAGAACAGTAACCCCAGAGCCTGCAGAAGGAGCACAGCCCTGCCAACATTTCTTTGTTAAAATTTTCATTGTATATATTCTTTGTACCCAGCACTGTTACATAAGGACATTTTATATACATATATGCACATGTATATTGTACATTGTGCATACCTACTCCCATCCCCTCATTCCTTCTCCTTCTTACCTTTCCATAACATCTTGATTTCTGGCTTTCAGAAGCAAAAAAGATTAAGTCTGTGGCATTCTAATCCACCCAGTACTTTGAGTTTCATTAATAAAGGTTGTAGTGAACTAACAAAAAATAAGACTGTCATGCCAAGGTAATATAAGTATGCCCAAGGTACCCCGGGACAAACCTCAAAGTTTGCACCATGCTGACTAAAAGGCTTTTATTACTGTAGGAAATCATGAAGGTAATTAATAAAAGAGGGAGCCCTGCTCTAGAGAGTCACTTTTCAGTCAGCTGCTAAAATGTACCCAGTTCTGGTAGGGGTGGGGCTTAGTCCCTTTAAGTTCTGTTAGTGAGTGTGCATTTTGAGTTCAGGACACATAACTATCTAGGCAATGTGATCTTGCTCTAGAGGAGAAGAAAGGAGACAGGAGTGTCAAGTATGAGTGATTCAGAGCAGCTTCCTGTTCTCCAAGGGAGTCTGAGCCAAATAGAACAAATTCACAGGGAGCAATATGAGAAGCCCATTGGGACACCCTAAGCCAAGTCTCCTAGAACTAGTGGCCTTAACTGAAGGGAGCCAGCAGTAATAGTAGAATCCCCAGAAGGAAAGAGGAGAGAATCCTGCTATATTCTGTCCCTATCATAGTTCAGCTTTCTCTGGACCTCATGCTATAAGAGACCTGAAGGCAAATGATAGCTTTTGGGGCCCCAGATAAGGAATGATCATGAATACACATCAGCAAATATGGCCACAAGAATCTTAAGCAATGGCATGGAAGAAAGCACCCAGTTGTGCCTTGAGGCCTCAAGAGCTAGAAAGAGACAGTATACAAATACCCAGAAACAGAGAAGTATTCCACACAGAAAAGCCATCACTGGCAATAATGCTAGCAAAAGGTGAAAGGCTCTGTATCTTGTGTGTCAGCTTCAAAGCCAAGTTGAATATAGATTTTAATTATAACTCAGGGCTTCAAAAATAAGAAAGAGATGTGATATAGATGCTCCATTTAGGGCTGGTCTCTTATTCTCTACACATTGACTAGTTGTGTACCTCTGTGCTAATTAAAATCTATCATAAGATGAAGCTTCTGTGATAAAGGGTGAAAGATAAGCCTCTTGCCAAGGAGCCAGAGACAGCTGATGACTATAATAATGAAATAGTGTTTTCTGGACCTAACAAGGCAGTTGCATATATGAAGTCACAGTGGCCATGACAACATCCGTAAGACCTGTGCAAGATCAAAGCTGACAAAATCCCATCATGGACTGGGAAGGTAGGCACAAAGTCCTACCCTTATCTGAGTAGTTATTAGAAATTGATGGCTGCTCTGGAAGGGAGAATCAGTTTTTTCATCTACCTATGCTCCAGAAGATGGTCCTAAAGCCATGCACATATGGACAATAGTAAATAGACGCTGGGTTTTAATCAAACAGATAACAGGAAAAAGTGGTAGGGAGGATAGAGGAGAAACTGGAGAGGTAGATTTGACCAAAGGATATATGCAAAAGTGCAATTCTCAAACAATAAAAAGAAAAAAATGAATAAATGGTAATTAATTCTAATCAAGCCCAAGCCCCTTCCATTCCTCAAAAGTAGAGACCCATGAATTTTTTCCTAGATATTCCCTCACTGAGGCCCCAAAAATATAGGATGTTGTGCTGGGACAATAGCTTTGTTGATAAAGTACTTGTTAAACAAGCCAGAGGACCTGAGTTTGATATACACTTGTAACCCCAGCACTGGTGAGACAGGGTTGGGAACATCTCTACATGGCTCTTGGGTAATGTCACAAGAGGCTGATCTCTGACACACACACACACACACACACACACACCAGTCTGTTGATCTTCCACAGGACAGTAAGTAGTTTGTGGTTGTTGAAAGCATGGCATTCACCATCACAGTAAGGGAGCCTCAACCAGCAGGCTGGAAGCCAGAAAGAGCTCTGAATGTGGGTTTAGCTTGGTGCTCTGCTCTGCCCTTCCATACAGAGGTACCTCACATCTCTGGGGTTCAGAACCCTTCTGTAAAATGAAGGCAATTAGAGGAGAGATGCTCTGGCATCTGTACAGGAGACTGGGTGTCAGGTGACACCATGTCTTTTTAACATTTAGTAACTTCAGCTGAAAATTTCAAAGTAGGTCAGTAAAAGTCAGTTTGGGTGTAAGAAGAAGGTGAAGGTCAACATTATTATTCAGAGCCCAGACTTTCTGTAGCTTTACTCACTGAGATACTGAATGGAAGGATACTGATCTTTCACAGGACAGTTGGCATCTCAGACAATCTGTAAATGAGCATGAGAACCATTTCATGTGTTTCTGCCTGGCTGTTGGGTAGTGGCATTGGGAGCACTGACAAGGATGGGCATATCCTTGAGTTTCCCAGTACCCAAGTTCTCTGCTGACTATGTCCTGCTACTTCATCTTCTGGATGCTACCTAGGTAAGTTGAGTAAGAGAGTGCCCACAAAACAACAGCTTATAAAATGGTGGACTGGCCTCGGTATGGCTGGCGACAGAACTTACTAGGAGAAGCAGACAGAAACTGACTCTTACGTTAGTGTTGAGGATACTGAAGTATGCTCTTGTGGAAAGTGCAGAATTGTTGAGAAGAAGGCAAAAGATAGCAGGAAGATAAGTCGCTGGGGAAGGAGGGCAGAAAATGCTCAGCAGGGGAGCCAAGCTAGGGGAAGTCAGGCAGAAGTACAAGCACAAAGAGTGAAGGACCCTGATGATCCTGTCCACAGAAGCTAGAGGCCGAACCAAAGGTCAGTAGAGCCTCCAGGCCCTATGACCGAAAAGGACATGCAAAACAATGGCATTCATTTTACTCTGGTAAGAAGTCATAGTTCCCACCTACAGAAGAGTGGCATTCACTGCAGAGGAGGGCTCAGATAAGAAGGCAGGAGGACTGAACATGTGGTTCCACAGTAGAGTGATGGCTGAATGTTCCAAGTTCAACTCTAAGCACTGAGGATTGAGAATTGTGCAGAATTCTGTTCTTTCCTCTTCCAGTCCCCGGTGTCGGCCATCATTCTTTGGATTATAGCCTTTACACTCATACATCAGCTTCCATCCCCATTAAAAGCTCCCATTCAACCTCTTTCATTTTCTCATAAGGATGCCAGTAATTACATTTGGGAATGCCATGAATAATCCAGGGTCTTTTCTCATCTAATGACTCCTAGTACCATCTCTTTGTGTTGTATAAGGTGGTGTTTATGTTTCTATGGATCACTACATGGGGATTATTGAACTTCCAAACTACTATTTTGTGGTATTCCCATGTCCCTGTTAGGGTGATTCAAATATTTTCATGGGACTTATTTGTTCTTAGATTACAGAGTAAGTGGAAAACACCTGGAATTCTTTATGGCCTACTTGAGGTATCACCCAATGGAATGAACCCTCCAGCTGGAACCCAGGTCCCTGTACTAGCCACAGATTCCAAAAGGCCTGAAACATTCCTTATACCATTTGGTAAGCTTCTTATATATGGTGTGTGTGTGTGTGTGTGTGTGTGTGTGTGTGTGTGTGTGTGTGTACTGTCTGTCTGTCTATGTGTGTGTCTGTGTGTGCGCGCACATGCACACGCATGAGCGTGTGTGTCTTGTTGGGGCAGGGTAGGGGATATTACCCACAGCAGCAGTTTTTGAAAGCCCTGGTGGCTAAATGTCAGTGTGGCTCTTGAGCTGAAAGAAGCCCCCTACATTCCAGGTCTGGGAGTATCTGTAGCCAGATACATTTTGAAGCCAAGCAATGCTATCTCCCATGGCTGAAAAACTGAGCATGCATATCAATAAGCCACTTCAAAGGAAGTAAATGAAGCCAGCATGTGTTTCAACGGCAGGAGGCCAAAAGCCATGTTGGAACACACTTACCAGGTTAAGTGACAAGAAGCCATTTGAGCCTAAGAATCCAATTCCCTTGGCCTACCCTCAGTCCTACCTCTTGGGGGAGAGTACACTGCAAGGAACAGAGTTTCTGAGTTTTAAGAAAAGAGCAGACAGGCTTTGGACTCCACTGCTGGTCTCTTCTGTAGAGAAAGGAGGTAAAACAAGATTGTCAAAGAAATGTAACCTGTAGTCTTCCCTCCCTACTATTCCTCTAAGCAGCCTACCTGGTTTGGCTCTTCCACTCTTCTCCTGCATAGGTCTCTATGGCTGGCTCTAAAGCACTCCCTGGGAGGTCTACCCTGGGGCACTCACTCTCTTGAGGGCCCATTACCAAGAACTGAAGTTCAAAAGGTGGGTACAAGAAGGACCTGAGCTCAGCCACAGTTGTTGCCTTAGTTCTCATATTAACTCTATAGAGTAGGGGCCATCCCATCCCCATTTTAGGTGACGAATGTGGGGCGCAAGATGTGTTTGTGCTTGGCTTAAATTCACAAACCTAGTATGTGTTGGGGACTATTGCTATAACTATGTAAAGCTGTGTTGCAGAATATTATTTTAACGATGTAAAGGTGTGTTATATTTGTTTATGCTGTGTGTGTTGTAACTATTTAAAGACGTGTTGCTCTTCCACTTTGCCTGCCTAAGTAATCTAATTGAGCTAATGAAAAGCCAAATGACCAATGGCTAGGCAGAGGAGGGATAGACAGGGCTGGTGGGCAGGGGGAATAAGGAGGAGGAGCAATCTAGGTTCAAGAGAAGAAAATGAAGAGAGAATGAGAAAGAATGGGAGACACCTGGTGCCAGCCAGGCAATTGCCGGATAGACAGACAGACAGACATGGAGTAGGAAATACAGAATGAACAATATGTAAAAAGCCCTGAAGCAAAACATAGAAGACCAACAGGTTTAATTAAGTTATAAGAGCTAGTGGGATAGGCAAGCATAAGATAAGGCTGAGCATTCACAACTAATAAGTCTCCATGTTATAATATAGGAGCTGATTGGTGGCTCAAAACAAAGCCGGCTATAAGTATGGGAACAGCTTAGAGACAACCATATCTTTCCACCACTATAGACCCAGGATTCTTTCCACTACATGTGTTTCCTAAGGAGTCTATTAAGGCTAAATCATAGAAAGCAAGGTATGGTGGCCCATACCTGAAATCCAAACACTTGGGTGTTAGGAGTAGTTTTTCCCTGCCGGCCGGCTTGGGAGGCTGAAGATCATCACAAATTCAAGGTCACACTGAGAATGAGTTCCAGGCCAGCATGAGGCTACAGAGGAGGAGAGAGGAAAGGAGGAGAGAGAAAGGGAGGAGGGGTACACACACGGAGTCATTAAATATTGAGGTATGCTTTGAAAACCTCCTGTGCCTCCTAACCTGAGTTTCAGCCTAGGCCCAGGAAGTAGTCAGCAATAGTTAGATTTTGTGCAATAGAACCATGTGTCTGCAGGGAGTGAGAGTCTCTTGATACATAGAATGCCCTTCAAAAGCAGAGTATGCCAAGAGCAGTAACAGACCACCAGGTGCGTCTGACCAAGTGATGGATATAGTCTCAATAGAATCGAAACTATGGAATGACAGTGAATTTCTCACAGTGAAGGTGTTGCTATAAAGCTTGGATTTCAATAGTTGTGGCAAGGGAACTGGGGAAACCAGGACATAATCTTTGGGAAGAAAAGCCTAATCAGCCCCAGTCAAGACACCAGCCATGCTGGAGTGTAATGCAAGCAACTCAGAGCAGTCTCTCCTTCAGGAGATGAAACATGGGAGCTATTCCCAGTAAATGATGAAGAAAGCCTGGGTGGATGGCTCTGTAGCTTGGCTTGGGGACAGGGCAGTGCAATCACCCAATTGGCATCTGACTCTGCCTCACCAGGCTGGCCTGATCAGTAGAGCTTCAGAGATTAGTTAATGTCTTCAAACATATTACAGCTCAGAGTCGACAGCAGAGCAAATGTGAATCCTACATGTAGGGAGAGCCAAATAAACCAGACAGGAATTTGACCCTCTTGAGTCTGAGGAAATGCATGTAGAGGGGGTAAGGAGTTCATCGTGTCTACCTGAGTGCCATCAGCATTCTGTTTGCCCATACCTCTGCCTATCCTTCTTGTCATCCTCCATACCATCTAGCCTGCCTGAACTCCATTTCTGGGTTGGAGTTTCTGTAGTGGAAAATGACCATAGAAATAGCATGAGTCCCACAGCCCCATCGTCATTCTACAGTGCTACAAAATAACGCCTTTCCTGTCTTGTAGAAACACATCAAAGATGTACACACATCCCCCACTGTGTGTGTGTGTGTGTGTGTGTGTGTGTGTGTGTGTGTGTGTGTGTATGCATCTAACGAATTGCAGGAGTTATTGGATGCTACCCAGAGCCTAGTTGTGAAAGAGCCAGATGAATCATCGTCCTTGAGTTCTCTGGGCAGCACGCTGCTCAAACTACTGAACAGTTTATTAAGAACCATATCCAACAGCAATAGTTTTATTTAACAACACATATATAAGCTCGGTTGAATCTAAAAAGATGTGGCATGAGATATGTCTGTTCTGCTACTGTCTGAAATACTCTTATTGAAACCTCATAATTAGCATGAAGTTACAAGCTTAGATTCACGCAAAGAGTATCAAGCAAGGCAGGAAGGAACAATTACTGAAGGCCTATCTACAGGAAACATAGCCTAAGCATCAAAGAGAAGATGGTCTGAGATCCCATCTGTAGATCATACCAGATGTATTCCTTCTGGCTAATGCCGGGCTATAGGCCATCTATCCCTTGATCTGTATAGGAGCAGGATGCAGGTACCACCAAGCTTCCAAATCAGGTTACTTGACATTCCCTTTCATCATTATTTTCTATCCTAGGCATTCTGCCTACAGACAAAAGTAGAGACTCCTTAATGGTTTCAAATCTTTCCTGGATTCTATACACAATTGATCCAAGACTCTGAATAAAATGGATTGTTCTGCCTTGCCACTGTAGCAGACACTCACCTAGGTGCTCATGACTCAGAACCGAATGAAACCTTGAGGGGCTTCTCAATCATGGGAGCGCTCAGAGCACGTTTTGGAAGTGTAGAGCTTTTAGAAAGCCACTTCACTTGTATGGAGCTCAGTGACTCACCTATACACTAGAAACAATAATAGTGATAGAAATCAAATTTTAGCGATGAGAAGTGAGCAAAGACACATCAAAGAATGCAAAGAGACAGTGAAATCAACCTTGTATCTTTCTCACCACACCTACCAAATCTGTCCATCATTGTAGAAAGAGAAGGACCTTGCATACCATCACTCATTAGTATCTGCCTACCCATATCTGTCCAGTTTATTAACTAGTACCATCTACTGAGATATCTAGATTGGAGATAGTCTGGCCACAAACATGAACATGAGGGGTCTCCCATTCCTGCCTTGAGATGACATGGCCTACCCACAAAAAAAAAAAAAAAAAAAAAAAAAAAAAAAAAAAAAGTTAAGGACAAACATTCCTAGGTTTGATATCTTCCATTTTCTGCCCACCCTGTGCATATTTAGTGACACTGGAACCACTGATTTTGTTTGTTTGTTTGTTTGTTTGTTTGTTAACAACACCCTTTTTGGCTACCTGATAACAAGCTGGTCTACTCACACTTTATCCTGCATCAAAAGTACAGGATGTATGGACCTGTTTTGTATGACAGACTAGATAAACTCTGCACCAGGAGTCAATAGCTCTAAATTCTAGCAAAGGCTTTAGCATTTAGTATTTATGGGACTTCCCTACGCCTCAATTAAGTAATCTGAAAATATGGGCATTATATCAGTACCTCCCTCACAATGTTGTTATGAGGATTAAAAGAGATAAAGTCCAGCTGGGACAAGACATAAGAGACAGATTTTCTACATTTTTTTAAGTCCAGCCAAAATAACCTAATATGTAAGGCAAACATAGTAAGACAATGAATGATTAAAAGGAGAAAGTAGACTAGACTAGCTAGAGGCCACAGGCCCCAAAGACCAGTAACAGGGTTCCTGAGTTTACATTGCTTCTTGTGTTCCAGGATGGAAACAAGGCAGCATTCCCCTTGGCCCAACAAAAGGTGCCAAATAAGGCCTATCACAACACATTTAAATAAAATAAGTTTCACAACACAATATAACATCAAAAGTATCCAAGACATAATCAAGTCACTTGTCATGGCAATCCACAAACATTGAAGCAAATACTTAACAAGATTTCAAAGCAGCGATTATAAAAATAATTTAGCAATCAATTACAAGCAGGCTTGAATCAAATGACAATATAGACAATCTTATTGAAGAAATGGGAGCTGTAAAATGAGATACATTTTAGATCTGAAAAATGTAATCATAGAAGCAAACATCTGTCTTGACATGCTCCAGTGTGTTTGAAACAACAGAAGAATCAGTGAACTTGAACATAACACAGTCAAATTTTCTCAGTATAAAAAAGAAAGGGGGATTTTTTTACTGGAAAAAAATTAACAAAGATTCAGGAACAGTGAGAAAAATCAATATTAATAACATCAAATCCTACCGAGGGAAAGAGAAAATAAATGCAGATATGGTAAAGTACTTGAGGAAGCAAGAAACCCATATTTTCACAAAACTGGATAAGCCCCAAACAAGTTAATCTTTTAAAGCTATGTTCCAAAATAATCCAAACTTCTGAAAACCAAAGACAAAGGGGGGAAAATGAATTAAGGAACAATGTCACCCTTCCCATAGGGGAAAAAAGGAATGATAGCATATTTCTCATCAGAAATCATGAAAGCCAGAAGGAATAGCATGTTTTAAAAAGTCTGTTATATAGGATTATATAATTAGCAAAGTAGCCTTCTGAAAGAAAATCAAGAAAATTTGCCATCAACAGACCTTATTTCATGGACATTCAAACAAATGGTACATATGAAAAATGTAGGATAAATACACTTATAATCAGCAATTGATTCATGTATAGAAATATGACACTTGTTAACAGGCATTTCTTGAAGAGAGAATTATGGGTGGATTCTCTCTCTCTCTCTCTCTCTCTCTCTCTCTCCCTCTCTCTCTCTCTCTCTCTCTCTCTCTCCTGATTTTGTATGGATTACCTCCCTAACCATGTTTGTGTAATTAGGAAAAAAAGTGAATATACACTGAAGAATGAATGGCTACATACAATAAAGGTAAATTTCTCCTGGAAATAAAAGAGAATATGATTCATTACCATTGGAGAAATTTAAGAGGGTTTCATGAAGGACTTAGCATTTGATTTAGTAAACAGAAGGATGCATGGACATAGAGAGCCAGGGAGTACATTCTGTGCTGTAGAAAGTGTCACAAAAATAAAGAAGCATGGTAGTGCATGCCTGTGATTTGAACACTTGGAAAATGGAGACAGAAAGATCAGAAGTTCAAGGTCATCCTTGTATACTTAGCTAGTTCAAGATCAGCCTGGGATGCACAAGCCCCTTCCTCAAAAATTCTAAGTAGAGGATGAGTGCAGCAAGAATAGAACTGTCCAGTGGAGTCTGCCTACAGAGCTGGTGAAGGAGGTGGTTGAATCTCCACAATTATCAGAAGAGTCCAAAATGACCTTGTTCTTAGACTGAAGAGTAAGAATTAAATGCACTCACCTATCCAGGGCTTTAGCTTTCAAAGGAGCAGAGTCTTGGGTCCTGTCTGAGCCAGGGCCCTCCTTTGTCTGTTGGCAGTTCTTTCTTTCTTCCTTCCTTCCTCTTCTGAGAGTGTAACTTCCCTCAGAGGAATGTGGAAAACAACTCGATTGTTCTCCCCACCTGCTTGCCCCCGCCACAGCTAAGAATATTTTCCCTTCCCATTGCCTTGCTCAGACACCATATTCTCTTGCACACCAAGAAAAGTTCTTACTAGTTCACATCAGACTCACCTCTTAGGAAGGTATGCTCTCCTCACCCAATTATGTCTCTCTTTCTCTTCATGATTGTGTATGTTTGTGTGTTCTTTGAGATGGTTCAAGACTGTAAAGTATCAAAGTCCAAAAACATGCCATGAGTGAAATTAGATAGATAAAACTCTTCCAAGTAGCCACTTGGCTAGTAGCAAAGTAAGAAGAATGGGAATTTTAGGAGTAAAATCCGAGTGAAGGTGGCAGGACCACTGCTTTTGTAAGCAGGAGTCACTTTTCTAGAAGTTGGTTCTGTGATAAGATTCCCCCACTGTGCATTTAAGAGAGGTTATTGTGTGAGTGGGTTAGTTGCTTGCTATGGAAAGGGCTACTGTGTTGTGCCCTGGAGTACAAAGCAAAGTCCAAAGCAAATCCCTCCACCAGAGCCCACTTTGTGAGTACAGTGGAGCCTCCACTCAGGAAGCACAAACACTAGGCCAGAGGCCAGGGTAGGAGCTCAAGTTCTACAAGTCAGTACAGGGAGTGAATGAGCTGTCACATTCAGGTTTTTGCTAGTTCGGATTCACCTGAAAGCTCATTAAGAGAGGCAGGTAGGAAGGGAATGAGTGGTGTTGGAAAGAACGTACTTTACAGACCTCAAAGATAGCACATGTGATGGCTCTTGCCTTGGACCCAACGTTTTTGCTGTGAAATGTACACTCATGTTTGTTTGGTAAATCATTACTTTGAGTCATTCCTAGGAAACGGAACCCTTCTCTAATAACAACCTCTTCCTTAATGAACAGTGAAGATGCTGAAAAACTAGCTTTAGGCTTCACAGTAATCTACACATGTCCTTACAACATTTTTTCCTGTCTCCTTCCTTTTGCAATATTCTTCAAACCTCAACTCATTCCCCATGTTCATTCACACACTTTTCCTCAAATATCATCATTGGATATTTCTCTATGTTGGCTTCTCCTTGAAAGAGTGTGGATAAAACTTTATGAGAACCTCACATAATGACATTCCTATTGGCAGGAGCACCCCAAACAGTAACCTTCCAAAACCCCAACAAGTCTGACTGGTCAAAGTAGATTTGCAAGAGAAATAGGCCATTGGTATAGGAGAATCATAATAGAGCCAGAGCTTCAAGCTAGCATGTGCTCTTCAGCCCAACAGGACTACCAATGCCAAATGCTATATGCTATCACCATTCTGTTCAGGGTACACACAGTAGAGTTCAGTGAGTGGACTTGGTCTCCCTTTCTACTTCCTCCTGCTAACCTTCCTTTCTTCCTCAAATTATTTCACCTCTTTGCCAAAGGCCTTCAAAATATAAAAATGACTCTAAGACTGAGAAAGCACCTCTTTTACCAACATCACCACCTTCACCACTATCACCTCCAAAGTGGACACCATCTCTCTTCACAACCATATCCAACTCCTTTTCCTCCATCTGCATCACCATTGCTGCCCCGTATGCTCCCATCTCCACAGCACCCTACAGATAGGTGCTGTCACTATCTACAGGACCTTAATGTTCCGAGTACTTTACTGTATATCCCAGTTGGCAATTCGATGGCATGGTGGAGCCTTAGCTTCCACTGTAACATTAATCTCGGCTCAGTTATTGTATTTACCCATATAAACTGCGTAGCCTAGATGGCTTGTTTATTAAGCATCTATTTTCCAAGTGGTTAATTAGGGGTTATAACAGGATATTACATAAATGTTGTTGGAAAGATGACATGAAATCATTCAATATAATTGATTCCAAATAAACAATTTTTATAGTGCTAGAGCCATCAAAATTGTCATTCTCACTTAACATATGTAGAAACTAAGAACATAGAGATATGGAGAGTAGCATTCATTGAGAAGCAACTGAGCACCAGGACCTAGACTTTGATGTATGGCATTCAAAAGTGAAGAAGGGCGGGCCTTTAACAATACTGGGTTTAAAGTCTAGGAGGAAATCAGCAGAGTGAGAGAAACCCCAGACGGGAGTGCTCTTCAGAAGTGAAGGTACCAAAAAAGGGACTGTCTTAGCCTGGCATTGTAGTTCCTTTCCACATTGCTGTTTCAAAAATAGCTGACAAAAGCAACCTAATTTAAAGGAAGGGTTGCTTTTGGAGTACCAGCTAAAAGATACCGTCTATCAAGGCAGGAAAAGCATGCTGGTAGGAGCATGACTCAGCTAGTAATATTACATTTGTAATCAGGAAGTAGAGAACAAGTGAGGAATGCAATTGCCCAGCTCATTTTCTCCCTTTCATTCAGTCTAGGACTTCTACTCCATGGATGCCACCCACACTTAGAGTGGGTGTTCCCACCTAAATTAAAACACTCTACACATTTCTTCACATGCATACTCAGAAATTTGTGTTCAAGGTGATTCTATATTCCGGAAAGCTGACAGTATATAAACCAACAGATCAGGAACCAGAGAAGGCTTCCCTGAGGACCTGATGTTTAAGCTGAGGTCTGAAGGAAGGGACGTTTCTAACAACAAAGGAAATAGTAGACTCTGCAGGTGGGGAGGCATACGTTATTGCATGGGAAATAAGATTGTGGGACACAATATAGGCTGAGTGATGTTTATTCAGGGGGAAATCACTTATGCCTGAAACAGATGACCACCAAGGGTTCCTGCTCCAAGGATGCCCCCAGATGCTCTCTGCCATAGAGATTTGACCACACGCAGTTTTGTGTTTCTCAGTTGAATCTCCATTTTCCCCCTCTCCCTCTGCCACTTCTCATCTCTCTCTCTCTCTCTCTCTCTCTCTCTCTCTCTCTCTCTCTCTCTCTCTCTCTCTCTCTCTCTCTTTTCTTTCCCCTCTCCTGACTTTCAATTTTAAATCAACAAATGAGTCAGGTTCAGGGTCATGCAGTATAATTAATGTCATTTTCTTCATGTTCTGTGGTTTGTAGTGTTTTCGTTTCTGAGTATCTCTTCACCACAAGTAGGATTTTGGCTCAGAAGCTAGATTGTGTCTATGGGTGGCTGTGAAATCAGTAAAACCCCAGGGGAGTAGCCCAAACCCAGCTTCTAGGGCAATAGAGCATTTCACTAGATTTGCTCCTATGCAAATCCTCCTTTTAGAGAAGCCCTCCAGCTGCTTCTTCTCAGGGGCATCAGGAAGATCCTCTTTTCTCAGTTTTAACTAAAATGCTGATCTTGGGGATCTAGATGGGGCTTCCTGTTGATATCAGCTGTCAAGGACACTTAAGCCTGGATAGAATGAGGAGCTGGCTCCTCTTGTCTCTCAAACCCCAACTCTTCAAATCCTCAGCAGTGGTGGATGATGCCAGTCCCTGGCTTCCCAAGGAGCTGGGAGATATAGCTCACACTTAGCCTCCTCCTCCTTCCTCCCCTGCTCTGTTATCGGACTGGCAAATCGTGTACTTATTACTATGACTAACTCACAATTACATAAGTTCCCCATTTGATGTTAGGCTAGGAAATGCTGTGGCTGAAGTGTTTTTATTTCTCACTTATAAGCTTGCCTGGCCATCCACATGTAAGGACTCTCACTCTATTTTGAGCCAGGTACTTCATGAATAAAACAGGATATTCTGCCAATTTCAAAACACACCTTTTATCATGCACTTTATGGCCAGCGAGACTTGCACATCCTTTCCCAACCCCCACCCTCCAAGCAGCAGTATACCAGTTTCAACACAGTGGGGAGCAAGAAGTCACTGGCTAACTGGCCTGCTCTATAGCACCTACATTTTCCTGAAACAGGGGCAGAGAACACATTTCCTCCTACTGTGATTGGTCTGAGCTTGGAAGGCTGCCTTCCTGCTGCCTGATTAGCTTTTAGCCTTGTCCTTGAGCACTTTATTAAGAACAAAAACCTGGATACTGATTGGTGCACACAGCCCCTGTCTGGCTCAGTTCCCTCTCTTTCCAGCCAAGGTGGGGGGGGGCAAATCTAAGCAATGTTTCTGAGAGCCTGATGACTATGCTTCATAGCACCTATTTAAATCTACTGCAACTACATACTTGGGCCACACTGACAGCTAAGATATGAGCAGCTGTGCCAGAGAAGATCTTACATGGGAATGCCATCATACTTGTGTATGCAAAAGCCAGCCCATCCTTGGGATTCCTTCCTTTACTTTTTCTGCCTTGGGAGGATAGGAGTCGGCACTCACATTCATCTGGGTTTGCAAATCTCAGGCGACAGCTCAAGTTTTTGTGTTTAGCTTGTTTGTTTGTTTCAAATATACTTTCCCTCAGCTGGGGAAACATGTTATGTAAGAAGGGACATGTCATCTCCATATGTTTGCCTCCTTGACACTGAACTCCTCCATGTCAACCCACACAGTGAAACCCTTTCAGGAACTGTTGGAGAAGTCCTCTTCCTCCTTGAATATGAGCTTTCTGGGGAAAAGCTCCAGAACTAGATTGCACACAGGCTGCAGGTACAGGGCCAAGCAAGGCTGCTCTTCCTGAGCCCCCCAGGGCAATGCCAATGCTCTTTTCTTGCTGGTAGAAAGTGTTGGGCTCTGATGGAAACACTAAGCTTGTGAAGAGACAGATTGCCTTAAGGAGTGGCCCATATTTTTCTTGGCTGCTGGCTAAATGGTGCAAGTGCTGTTAATCACTAGGGTAGGTGTTGGTGAGAACAGAAAAGAGGGCCAGCTGTTTCTGTGGAGTGGTAAATATGACAAGACTCGGCACAGAAGAAATGAGAGGCTTTTTAAGGGGTGTTGTCCAGAGAAGGCTTGGTTAAATGCTTCTGAGGCTACAGAAAGCAGGCTTGGATATGAAGACCATGACTTTCCCTCTGATTCCCTGTCCCTCTCCATCATCACTGACTGGATCAGGCTGCTCTCCAGGCTAGCTGTTTTCCTTTCTGGCCCCCTTTTAGGGGCCTCCAGGCTTCTATGGCTTTGAGAGGCTCACCCCAGGGACCTTAGGAATAGCTGACCAGGGTTCTCAAATAAAGGATCTCTGAGGTCAAGTTAGATGGGGAGTCCCTGAAGTCTGTCTTGATTTGATGACCTCCCCCACTCCACCGTGCATGGCACATAACATACTAGGTTGTGAGAGCTACTAAAGTATAATTTTGCTGAATTTAACATTTCTGAAGTCTGTTTGAACAAGGACATTTTGGTGAGGTAACTCTATCAGTACAAGGTCCATGAAATGTGGGGTGGGATATAGGAGTGAGCACTAAATGCAATAACAAGCACAGTGAGGAGTCAAGAAACCTTAAATTCACTCTGTAGCCTAGGCTGGCCGAGAACTCACTCTCCCCAGTGATGTGCCATCAGGCCAGACTTAAAATGCTCAACATTTTGACATCCCTGAAATTCCCTGCTGGGAAATTCACCTACGTACAGAAAAGTTTTACGACAGGAAAATCATACCTTCTTGCAAAACAGAAAAAAAGCAGGATTCAAACCAGCTGTACCAAATGGGCTTGGCCAACCAGTAGCTCTACCTACTTGATTAGCAGACAAATGTCTTAGCTTGAGCTTCCCCAAAAGGAGTCCATGATTCCTTTAGGGAAGTAGTCACAGGAAAAGGGGAAGGAGAAATGAAGGAAAATATAGGAAAAACCAATTCAGTGTGTGTTACAGATGTGGAAAATTGGGGATCAGGTGCCTTGGGGACATTCTAAGGACACAGCTGAATGTGCCTTGAATTCTTTCCACACAGGATAAGGAAGAAAAGAATGATTATCACTTTGAGATATGTTCCAGTGAGCATTCATGCTTCCAGTTAAGCAGCTCTAGGGCAAGAAGCTGTGGTCCATAACATGGCAAAGGCTTGCCATTATAATATGGTAGAAAGTGGGAGCAGAGGGTATGAGTACCAAAGGTGGCTCATGTAGCTGTGTAGCTACCGCAAATGATATCTGTAGTGGCTGAAGGTAAGTTCAGAGGCAGAGAAATTGCCTAGCATAGCGAGGCCCTGGGTTTGATCCCCAGTGCCACAAAATAATATTAATAAAATAAGGGAAGCTTAGAAGGGGGAAGAGTGCAGGGCAGTGAGGTCGCTTGTGATTCTTTTATAAATTAATTTTCTCCTTTGCTAATGTCTCTATCTCTGAGATTGCCTTTAGCAAACAACCATTGCCTTAAAATTGAGAAAGCATTAGTCCAGCAGTTTTCACACTTCAGGAGGCATCAGAACCACTTGAAGTATTGGTGGAAACACAGATGACAGGCAGAAGACTGACATCATAGGTCTGTCACCTGGGTAATCACACAGGGCCTTGTTCTCAGGAAGACCCCACACTTGCTTTATTGCTCTGTTGTTGCAACCGTGACATTTCTAATGTTTTGGGTTTTGTTTTTGCTTTTCAAAAATGGGAGCCAACATTTAATTTTGCACCAGGCCCACAGATTATCTTTCCAGTTTTGGCTGGTTCTGTTCTCAGAATCTCTGCTTTAGTCCTCGTAGGGAAATGTGAATTTCTGAGATGCTCTAGATGGTCCTGCTTATTTATTGACCATACTCAAAAATGACAGTATCGCAATATTTCCTTTAAAGATTGTCCTCATGAAGTATTTTCCAACTTCATTTAAGGAGGAGGAGTGGTTGCTGTGGCTACAATGCAGAGTACTAACCATGAGAACAAAAAAAAAAAAAGAAGAAAAGAAAGAAAGAAAGAAAGAAAGAAAGAAAGAAAGAAAGGAGAGGAGAGAGAGAGACCATAACAGAGGGAGCCATTATAGGTTTGAAGAGAAAACTGACTCTAGAGAAATGTCCAGAAACTTACAAGATAGACCCCAACTAATAATCTGAGCAATAGTGGAAAGGCTACCATAAATGCTCTTCCCTGAAAATGAGATTGATGACTAAATTATCCACCATCATAGAGCCCTCATCTAGTACCTGATGGAAACAGACACCCACAGCTAAACACTGAGCATAACTGAAATCCATATGCAGAGAGGGAGGAGTGATAAGAAATTGGGGTCAAGACCAGGCTACAGAAACCCACAGAAACAGCTGACCTGAACAAGGAGGAGCTAACTGAACCCCAAACTGATAGCTGGGAATCCAGCATGGGACTGACTCAGATCTCCTGAATATGGGTCTCAGTTGGAAGGCCTGGGCAGTGTAAGGGACCTCAGACAGTGGAACCAGGATGTATCCCTGGTGCACAAAAGGACTTTGGGAGAACATTCTCCATGGAGGAGGGATACTCCTTTAACCTAAAGACAGGAGGGAGGGTCTAGTCCCTACTCCAAATGACTTGACAGATTTTGTTGATCCCTCCTGGGAAGCATCAGCCTCCCTGTGGAGTAGGGGGGGATGGGCAAGTGGTGATGGGGGGCATGGGAGGGAGGGAGG
This sequence comes from Phodopus roborovskii, assembly GCF_943737965.1. NCBI lineage: Eukaryota > Metazoa > Chordata > Mammalia > Rodentia > Cricetidae > Phodopus > Phodopus roborovskii. Next base: position 428,411 of record NW_026125778.1, on the reverse strand, counting down.
GAGAGGGAACTGGGATCGATATGTAAAATAAGAAAATTTAAAAAAAACAAAAAAAGAAGGAGTGAATGGGGTGGGGTAGGGAGATGGTAGGGGTATGGGAGGATGGGAGGGAGAGGGATTTGTATGTAAAATAAGATCGCTTTAAAAATAAAAAAGGAGTTTATACCTGGTGGAGACATGGATCAGCAGTTAAGAGCACTTGCTCTTACAGAGGACCCAGGTTAGATTCCCAACAACTACATGGTGGTTCTCAACCATCTGCAACTCCAGTTCCAGTGGATCTTAAGCCATCTTCTGGCCTCCAAGCCCACCAGACATGAAGTGATAAACAGACATACATGCAGACAAAACATTTAAATACATAAAATAAAACAGGAAAGCATGAATTTAGAACTGGGAATGATGACACAAACCAATAAGCCCAGCTCCCGAGATATAGATGCAGGAGGACCACCATAAATTGCAGGTCAATCTGGACTGCATAATGAGATCCCTATCAGGAAAGCAAACCAAGGAAGTGTTTATAGACCATTAACTAGTTGAGAGGAGAAAATACATATTGCAGGTCAATCACAAATGAAGATATTCTGTCTTCCAAATGAGAATGCAAGACAAGAAATCTCAAGCAGTTGGGGGATAATAAGTTCCCCCAGGAAGGTCCTGGCCAGTATAGTATGAATTAGCGCTGGGCTTAATACAGCCCTTTGGGGCTCTCATCCCTGGTCAGTTCCTTTCCATTTGACAGCATTGGCCAAACTACACTCAGTCTAGCTCTCATTACTTATGAAATGGGTTGACACAACCTGCCTTACAGAGTTCTGCATGGCATGGTAATACATATCTCCTGGAAGGCCTGACACCTCCTCTTCATCAGACTGTGAGCTCGTGCTGGAACAGAAGCTACCCCCATTCTGATTACCAATGGAGCCTGCTGAAGTTCAGGTTGCTCAGAAGCTCCTGAGGATGGAGCTACATCGATGAAAGGGAGATAGAGATGGTGTAACTTGCTCCCACAGCACCAAGGATTTCTAGTAAGAGTCCAGAAAGGCAACCCTGGGAATGTCAATAAGATTTCCGAACAGCTATAGCCTGAGACAAGAGCCCCTCTCACCTTCACAGGACCATTGCTCTAAATGGTGTTATAAGAGGTCACCTTAATTGCCCAAAAGGAACCTACTGACCTGCACCTCTCTAGAGATAGCCGATGAAGGTAAAGATGATATACACACCGCCACCCTTCTTACAAGCTGGAAAATCATTAATTCTAATACAAATAGCTGGGGAGTGAGACCTCTCAGATCAATGCTGGCATGGGTTGCTCAAGAGCCAGCGAAGAGATTCACTTTACCATGCCATTGGGCTAATTGGGTGTTGCTTGAACCTGCTGTTGAGTCAGGTCTCTGGATTTTTGCCTCTTAAATCAGGGCCAGTGATATTAGCCAACAGAAGTGACCCAGTCAGATGACCTTTAACAACAACAACAAAAAGCACTGTCTTTGAACCTCAACTTTCAGGTTTCCTGGGTCCTTAAATCACAGATACTCAAGAATTCCTAGGTTTCAAGGAATACACTGAGACAGAAATGCCTCTTGGCCTCAGCGGTTCTGTGGTCTCTCTAAGTGTGCTATACCCAGGGGCATCCTGGCCAAGCTTGGGATTAGTGTCCAGCCAGGGGTGTTATAAATTGAATCATTGCTAGAACCAGCAGCTGTTAAAGAACTGTGATGGCAACCCAGCCTCAGGCTTCCTAGAGAGTCAGTGATGGGAAGGGATCTACCTTGTACTGGGAGCACTCCGCGTAAATCTGCCCTCCAACCCTGACAATTTGTCCCTTTCAGTAGCTGTCAGGCAGCAGAGGGCACAGAGTTCAAAAGACCTATTAGATATGATTCTCATGCTAGCATACCTCTACTTGGTAAACAGGCTGTACCTCAGTGATTCATGTTGGTACAAGAAGAGCCCCTGAAAACCACATGAATCATCCTGTGAACCAAAGGAGACCATTTGTAGACACCTGTAACTTCAGTGCCTGGCACATGGCAAGAGCTTAACTGCCAGCTCCTTTGTGCCAGTGTCCTAAGGCTGCCACAACAAATTACCACCAACTTGGTAGCTTAAAGTGGCACACAATTATGTTCTTGCTGTTCTGCAGATCAGAAATCCGAAGTGGGTCACACTGAGCTAAAACCAGGCCACTAGCAAGCTGTATTCCTTCTGGAGGCTAGAAGGCAGAATCTGTTTCCTTGCCTTTTCCAGCCTTTAGAGGCCACCTGTGTTCCTTGACTCTTGGTCCTTCCTTGAAACACTCCAGCCTCTTGTTTACATCTGACACCTACTACTGACACCACTGTCCTTTATCCCAGTTACAAGAAGGCCAGAGCCTTTAATACCAGCTGTGGGGACAGAAGACTGTAATGGCAAAAAGGATGGTGCAAATGGGACAAGTCACCATTCTAGACATAGTGGGGGGTTGACATCCCGGATTTTCTGAGTGGACCTAAGGTGCCTGACAGTTAGGACCCACCTCGGAATCCTCAAAACCAGAGGGCCCTAAAAAGACTACATATTTATTGAGCCAGCTCTATCATATTCAGGTCTCTAGCCATATTGTCAGCCCCTGAAAACAAGGACACAATCTGATCATGTCCAATACACAAATGTTCATCCCCTACCCAGGGCGTGGGGCCCGAACTGGCATCTGGTATATTAGTGCCAGTTGTATAAGATGGAATGAATATGATGACACTTCATATACGTCAAGATACATTCTTCTCCCTTTAACATGGGTAGTAGTATTTTATCTTGGCCAAGAGAACCCTACCAAGAATTTCCCTTCCCACTCAGTATAGCATAGTCCTTTGTGAGGGTTACTGCCAATTGCCAATTTGACAGCATTTGGGATTACCCAAGAAATAAGCCTCCAGGCACACCCATTGGAAAATATTTGTCTTCTAGGCAAGCATGTGAAGTATTGCATTGATTATGTTAACTGGGGTAGAAGACCCACATTATAGGCAGACCACACCATTCCCTGGCTTTGTATCCTGAACTGCACTAAGGGGAGAGAGCTTTCTGGGCACGAGCATTCTTTGTTCTCAAACTCCTACCACGGAGACTTCCCTGCCATGGTGGACTGTACCCTTGAACAATGAGTCAAAATAAACCTATTCTACCTTGAGTTGCATTTCGTACAGTAAAAAGAAAAGAAACTATGCTATCCTGTATTTCGGAAAGTGAACAATGGAGGAGGGACATATTTCCCTGCCAGCTACATAGGATCCCTAACTCTAGCCCAGTCTCTAGCCTCACACATGGGCTCTCAAATCTCCACACATCCTCACTGTTCTTGCCGAACTTCTCAGCACTCCTACTGTTATCTAAAAAAAAAAAACAAAAAAACAAAACAAAAAGCATGGACCCAGGCAGCAGGGGCAGTGGCTCTGTACCTCCAAAGAGACCCAGCAAGCATTGCCACCTACAGTTCACACTCAGACACATAAACAAGTGCATAAAGCTCTCACACACTTCAATATACTCACAATCTCAGTCATATTCTCACACACTTTTATATGTAGAGCCCAGGAACCTTTTCCGCAGGTAAGATTCAAGATTGCCTGCCCGTCCCTTACTGTAGGATTACTGTTGCTGCCTCCCCTGTCTCCATGTGTTCTTTTGCCTGTCACTCCAGGGCGCGACCAGTGTGGATTGGGAAGTACAAATAAAGATAAAAGGATAGATTTTGACCTGTCTTCATTGACAATGGCTGTTTCATCTAGGAGTCCCAGAACGTGGTTTCCCATACCCTTGTAAAACTCTCATGTTATTTGTAGTCTCAGCTAATGTGGTGACTTTGCTTATGTTCATGTAGTGGAAACTTTAGTCTAATTTCTCAGTAAATTCCTGAGTCTTCCCTGAGTATCAGGGAGGGAAGCCTAGGGGGTGTTAATCATTAGTTGCAGAAAACTGTCCTCCAAGCATAGCATCAATTACCATCTTAATAAGAGCAGTTGTGACTACCTTAAAGAGACAGTCAAGTTTGAGCTTGTTGGTATTGCCTTATAGAAGGAGGGGTTGGGAAGGGTTATTAGTTCCTCACCTGAGTTTCTAGTCATACATTCCTACACCTTCTGCCAAGGTCCATATAGTTCTAGTCAAGCTACATATGGTTCTGGAATATACTATAGTACATATAGTGAGGAAGGTTAACTGAAGGGTGCTCTCCATCTATGCAGGCATGAGGAAGTTATCCAGGGATTTTTTTTTAGTGATGCAGCTACTTTAGAGTCACCCAAATGTGCCTATACTTTGTAAGTAATCTCAATAAACTCGCTAGTTTTCCAGGTTGGACTTTGATGGAATCTTTGGTCCACTCTGTTATTGATGTTCTTTCTGGGGTACATAAACATTTGATCATGTCTCCCCAATATAAGTTCATATAACATTGTGCATATGCTTTGCGTGCACATTTGAAAACATGGGCATTTGTACATGGGTATGCATCTGAGTGTGCTTCTAGGTACAGCCACACATCTATAAGTGTGCTGGTCTATTCATATCATATGTCTATATGTGAGAATTTTTGTGTATATGTCTAAGTGCATATATGTGTATTATATCTGCCCTTATATATCTATACGTGCACACATGTCACATACAAATAGATGATAGGTCGGTAGGTAGGTAGATAGATAGATGTAAACATTTTACATTTTACTTCATACTGTATGGCTGAACAACAAAGGTTTGTTTCCCATACTTCTGGAGGTTAAGAGACACAAGAGCAATGTGCCAACAAATATGCTTCCTGGATTATGGTGGTATCGATGAGAAATGTCCGCCTATGATCTCAGACATTTGAACACTTGGTCCCCAGTTGGTGGTGCTGTTTGGGTAGGTTTAGGAGGTGTGGCTTTGCTAGAGGAAGTACACCATTGGAGGTAGGCTTTGAGAGTTTAAAGCCTTACCCCACTTTTACTTTCAACTTTCTGTTCCTGCCATCATGTTGCTTCTGCTGTCATACTTTCCTACCGTGATGGACTCTTCTCCCCTGTAACTGTGAACCAAAATAAATTCCTTCTTCCATAAGTCACTTTTAGTAGCAACAGACCAATAATGAATACATGGTGATAACTGTCTTTTTGTCCCGCAGATGGCTGTCTTTTCACTGTGCCTTCACAAGGTAGAAATATTAAGTGCTGCTCTCTCTTAAGTCCACAAGCCCCATTGTGGATACCCACACCCATGGCCTCATCTAACCCCACCTCTAGGGCTCCACTTCTGAAATCATAATTTTATGTGTCAGGAACTTTGAGTTATGAATTCTGAGGCAGACACAAGCATATGCTCTAGCATGTGTGTGTCTCTGTGTGTGCATGTGTACCTATGTGTGTGCAAGCATACAAGCTGGTCATCTGTTGTCAGGCTTCTCGATTTCCTGAGTGATCCTGCCTCTTTCCTTCTCTAGATACACATTTGGGGTTCTAGATTGTCCAGTCCTGGTCATAACCCCTATGTAGGTTTCAAATTGGTCAACAGGGACATAAAACAGAGGTCCCAGCCTGTTCCCACTGTCAGGGACATGCTGATTCCACAAATTACTGGAAATATTCATATCAGTTATGCTCTCTGCTTCCCCTTCTGGAAAATCCTTCTATCCTTTATAGCTCAGCTCCAACACCTCCTCCTGGAGTTGTAGTGGGATATTCACTTTGTCTCCTTCTGTGGCATTGACCACGCCCATTGGGGGTGGAGCCAGGGGCAGAAGTGACCTGTGGAAGGAGGTCTGAGGAGAAGCCGGGGAAAGCTCTCTGGCTGGCGGGTCACGGAGAGGAGAGCATCTGGTGGAACTTGCTGGTGTTCATCTGTCTAGGTTGTAAGTTATTTCTCCCTGAATAAACATCTATTCGGCCTATTTGTTTATCCTCATCCTTATTTAACCACAATAGGAGATGTATTACTTGTCTAGCAGCTTGCACCCTAGAAAATTTAGTCACCCTCTTGTCTTAACTCCTCAGTGCTTTTGCACTCAGTGCTCTCATAACACCTAGCAAGTGATACTTCAGGGACATCTGTCTCTGTAGCTACGGAATCAGACTCTCCTCCTGGTTCCTCTTGTAGTACCCACTGTACATTTGTTGAGTAATTAAAAGAATATCTACTATTGCCCCTTGAAGACTCAGACACCATGTTCTTGGGGACACAGTTCACTCACCAGTTTCTTTCACCAGTGAAAAATCCCTGGTGATATTGAGCAATAATATCAGAAAGCTATACTGTGGCACTCCATTTAAGTCAGTCAGTCCCTCACCACTATGCCTGGTTAGCAACACAGATCATAGAGGTGTAAAAGCTAGACTTGAGAATGAATGCCTTCCACAGAGGAAGAGCAAGGCCCCATGCCACTATCCCATCCCACAGAGACCTTCTCTTGTCTTCCTCTGCAGATTAAAGCTCTGGGTACCCTCTACAAGTGTTGGCACTGTGATAGACCCAAGGTATGGATGCCTTTCCTGTGGGCTTAAGGGGACACATGAGGACCAAAAGGACAAAAGCTGCCCAGGGTCTTTAAGCAGAGGAGACTCTAAGAATCCCTTAGCTATTCTAGAACTTGCCAAGGATATGGGGCTCATGAGCTGACTGGCCACAAGCTCTGATTTCTCTGGATGGAACCAAAAAGATGAGACCTACTTGTACTACCTAGCTCTTCACCGTGTGTGTTGTTGTCCTCAGTGAGATGTCTCAACTCATCTCCAGGCATGCTACTTACGACATGTACTCACTACAACAAATATAAGAACTTCCAGATCCTCACTTCCAGAAGGGGGAACAACCTCAAATGGTCTCAAGTGAACTCAGGCTACAGGCAGCTCTCCAAGATAGGGGCAAGGGCAGTCTGCAGAGGTTTCATTCCTTTACATATTGTGGTGACTGACTCTATGCCACACATTTCTTTAATGCATAATACAGAGTTGGATGGGAGTGCAGAAATACATATTCACTGCAGTCACAGACAGGGCCTTCATTCACCAGATTGGGTCAATTAGTAGAATGCAGGGCAAGACTTCATTTTAAAGGATTTAATGAATAGTTTGTGTGTGATGAACATGCAAGCCACCAATCTGTCTTTCAAGGTATGGCTTCTCTGGAAATTGATTGTAATTTATGCTTATTTCTAGAATTATAATTCTTTGGAAGACATCAATGACACTCTCCTCTATGCGCCTCACCTTACCTGCCCTTCCTTCTCCTCTGCTGCCCTTCCCTGCTCCATCTTATGCTTTCTGTCTTTACTGCCATTATTAAGTCAGAAATGTCCAGACATCTGCAGTGATTCATTGAGCAGCCAAGATTGATCTCCAGAGGGGCCCCAACCCCAGGACATGATTTATGTGAAGCTGGTACTGACAAACCATCTGAGCCTGTTTCTTCATTCACAAGACTAGAATCCAGCAACTCAACAGTCTTCACCTTGAGTTTTGAATAGAGGTGCTACAAAGTATTTATCCCATGGAGCCTCTGTGGCCTGTGCAACAGGCTTGGAGGTATGCTGGGGTGACAAGAAACAACCTCTTCACAGAAACAGATCTCCCACATGTTAGGGCCTGTGATTAGGATAAGGCCTAGTAAGGTATTAGCCCCTGTATAGCTGGGCATGGATGCCTTTAGCCAAACTCTTATGAGCTACTAGCAGCATGTGACCTTTGTGCCTGGCACAGTGCTGAGTATTTGTGGGATAGGGGTATGAGCAGAGGATCTTAGCACCCTGGGATTTTAGAATACAGTCAGAAGGCAGTTGTGGGGGCATGTCTGAGGTTGGATTGGTGGATTGTGTGGCTTTTGTCCATGGTTTCTTCATCAACCTAATGGAGATATTTGCCTCAAAGGGATGAGGGGAGAGTTCCCAGAATAATGAACCAACTCAGCCTCAGCCCAAGTCACAGAGGACCTCTGTCCTCTTGGCAGAGCTGTCCAAGTTGCCAGTGGGCCATGGAGGATCCTGCAGCCTTCACAAGATCCTCAGAAGTAGCATGCCCAGTGCCAAGTCAGGTGGGGATTTCTTCCAGGTCACTGTGTAGGCTTGCACTGGGGTGCTCAGAACCCTTCTCCAAAGTTCACCTGGTGAAGATGGTGTCTGTCTAGTGCATGGTTTCCCAGGGTACAGGATGCATCTCAGAAGCAATTGCCCTGATCCCAGGCTAGCTTGGATGGAAGCTGCCAGAACTTTCCCAACTGGGTGCCCAAGAGCCATGGCAAACCCAAGACTCAAGAATGGAGCTTTTCTCTGAGTCATTCCAGCAAGGGCACTTCTAGTTGGAAATTGGCCTGTGATTCTCTCAGCCACTTGCAATGCTTAGCCACTGTGCAAAGGAGCACTGAGAGATGGATCACTAGGCACAGGCAGGCTTCTGGACCAGCTCAGATACACATAGGGATTTTGATGGAATGCAGCATGGCTCTAATGGAGAGCCTAGCCCTGTCATAGCATTAAAATAGCCATGTCCCCAGTACAGTGAAACATACTGCAGGGACACAGTATGTAACCAATCCTCTCCTCCTACTGCCTAGCTTGCTGTTGAGTGTCCACCAAGGATCCAGGGGAGCCACAGCCCAGGAAGGGGGACAGGGTGAGACTGGACAGGGTGACAAGACAGACTTTAGAGAGTATCTGTCCATCTGAGCAGAACGGAGATGGATAAAAGAGATTGTTTTGGTAAATAACCCTGAGTTCCATAAAACGTGGGAGATGTATGCCCCCATGGCAGAGGAGGGGCCAGAAGCCCCTGGCACAGGGATCTTAGTATTCTGTGAAATCAGAGCCTACTTTGTGTTCCTAGTGGCCATGGTGCTGAAGGAGAGGGCCAGGGTTAGGCTGGGGGAGGAGGCTCCCTCTCCTTCAGTCCCAGTACAGGGACTAGGGATAACATTTCACAGATTCCACCTTCTTCCCTGGACCCTAAAATAACAAGGTGGAATATGAGAGCCTAAAGAATTCCAAGGATTCCTCCATTGCCAAATTTAGCACTGGAATGGTGCTTATGATGGACTGCTGAGAATTCCTGGGTAGTGACAATAGGGCATCAATTCTTGCAAGGGTTGTCCTCCTGGTTCAAAATTGCCAGGCTGGTCACAGGGAAGTTAGAGCAAGTGCCAGACAACTATAGTCTGCTGATTTGACATACCCAGAACATAAAGTGTAAGATGGCCCCAGTCACAGAGTTAATCCCAGCATCTGGCTAGGACTGTAGAATGGACAGCATGATGGGCTGACAGAAGAATAAACTCTGTGCTTTACAAGACCGAATAGGTGAAAATTATGGTAATGAAGTGGAGCCTGAGCCCTACTTCACAGAAAGGCTTAAAGTACTGAATGAATACCAGGCAGAAAATGCACAAGAACTTAGCCCAGGGTCTAAGTGTTCTCAGCCATATCTCCATCCAGGGATTCCTGGTTTTCTGTTGGAATGTTGGGCTGCTCACCAGACATCTCACACAAGGAGGTCACAGAGACAGCCCAGGACGATCCCAGCAAGTGTGTAGTGCAGAGATAGACAGGTGTTAAAGCTATCTAGTATGTAAAGTATAATTTCAAGAAGGGCCACAAGAGAAGAGAATGTAGTTGTGGCATGTTGATTCTGAATTGTACACTCATGGGCAACATTGTTGTCCACACCAGGACTGCCTTTCACTAATCGTCTCAATACAGACTACCTAAATCAGGGGTAGAGGACCTATCTGCTTCTTTTTGACTAATGCTCCTTGATGTCCTCCAGATTGCTTTGTGCTGGGGACTTTCAAACCTAAATACAGCCACACCTGCAGCATCTCCCTTTATGAGTTCCCCTGATCTATCCCAATTACCAAGTGTAGCATGACTCTGGAAGGGTGATAAGAAAGACAAGCATCATTAATTAGTTTCCTTAGTTGTCCGTGGATTGGCCTTCTCTCCAAATTGCCAATGGCCTCGATTTTGTTGCCTACTTTCACTGAAGGAAGGCAGTGTAGGATCTTGTTATTGATTAATTTCTTTGGGTGAATGAGAGAGATCAGCAACCCAACTGGTGGTAGGTAGGGGATGGCATAGTGGAAGGAGAGCAGAGAGATAGCCCATAGTTGAGAAGTAAGACATCTGTGTTCAAATGTCCCTACCACATCTTATTCTAGCCACAGTTTTGTATGTGGTGTCCCTACACTTCAGAGCTGCAGTAGAATCACTAGACTTGGAAACATTCTTCACTCACTACCCTACCCTTGTAGGACTTTTTTCTAGTCTGTTTTCTGTTACATGACAAATATTATGAAAAAACAATGAATTTGGTTTTTAATATCTTTTTTATATAACTTTTCTTTATATAAGAATCAAGCTTGTTTTACATGTCAATCCCAGTTCCCATACCCTACCCATCCTCCCCTGTTCCCCCCACCAAAGCCTGTCCCATCTGATTTCTGCTCCCCAGGGAGGGTGAGGCCTTCCATGAGGAGTCATCAAAGTCTGTCATATCATTTGGAGGATGCCCCAGGCCCTCTCCCATGTGTCTAGGCTGAGGGAGTATCCCTCTATGTGGAATGGGCTCCCAAAGTCCATTTGTATACTAGGGATAAATACTGATCCACTACTGGAGGCACCATAGACTGCCCAGGCCTCCCAACTACACCACATTCAGGGAATCTGGGTTGGTTCTATGCCAATTTCCCAACTATCTGACTGAAGTCCATGAGATTCCCCCTTGTTAGGTTAGCAGTTTCTATGGGTTTCTACAGCCTGGTCTTGACCCTTTGCTCATCACTCCTCCCTGTCTGCAAATAGATTCCAAGAGTTTAGCTCAGTGTTTAGCTGTGGGTGTCTGCTTCAGCTTCAATCAGCAACTAGATGAAGGCTCTGGGACGGAATATAAGGGAGTCATCAATCTCATTATCTGGGAAGAGCATTTAGGATATTGCTTAGATTGTTAGTTGGGGTCATCCTTGTAGATATCTGAACATTTCCCTAGTGCCAGATTTCTCATAAAACCTATAATGGCTTCTTCTATTATCGTGTTGCATTCCTCTATACTTTCCCTGAGTCAATCTTCCTGCTCTGTCATACCTACCTCTGCTCTCCTCTTCTCCCTAATTCCCTCCCCCTCCCATGCTCCCAATTTGCTAGAGAGGTCTTGTCCATTTTCCATTCTCCAAGGGACCATGTATGTTTCTCTTAGGGTCCTCCTTGTTTCCTAGCTATTTTGGTGGTAGGTATTGTAGGCTGGTGATCCTTTGCTCTTTGTCTAAAAGCCATATATGAGAGAGTACATACCGTGTTTTTCTTTTTGTGAATGGGATACCTCACTCAGGATGGTTTATTCTAGTTCCATCTGCTTGCCTGAAAATTTCAAGATTCCATTGTTTTTTTTTTTTTGCCCCCCCCCCCACTGAGTAGTACTCCATTGAGTAAATGTACCACATTTTCTCCATCCATTCTTCAGTTGAGGGGTATTTAGGTTGCCTTCAGGTTCTGGCTATTACAAATAATGCTGTTATGTACATAGTTGAACAGATGTCTTTATTGCATGAATGTGCATCTTTGGGGTATATGCCTAAGAGTGGAATTACTGAATCTTGAGGTGCGTTGATTCTCATTTTCCCGAGGAACTTCCATACTGATTTCCAAACTGGCTATAAAAGTTTGCACTCCCACCAGCAGTGGAGGAGTGTACCTCTTTTCCACACCTTCTCCAGCATAAGCTATCATTGGTGTTTTTGATTTTAGCCAATCTGACAGGAGTAAGATGGTATCTCAGAGTTGTTTTGATTTGCATTTTCCTGATAGCTAAGGATGTTGAACACTTTCTTAAGTGTCTTTCAGCCTTTTGATTTCCTCTATCGAGAATTCTCTCTTCAGTTTTTAATAGGTGTTTTATTTGGTGTTTTGGTGACTAGCTTCTTGGATACTTTGTATATTTTGGAGATCAGCCCTCTGTCAGATGGGGGTTGGTGACGATCTTTTTCCAGTCTGTGGGCTGCATTTTGTCTTGATGACTGTGTCCTTTGCCTTACAGTAGGTATTCAATTTCAGGAGGTCCCAGTTATTAATTGTTGATCTCAATGTCTGTGCTACTGGTGTTATGTTCGGGAAGCGGTCTCCTGTACCAATCTGTTCAAGGGTACCTCCCACTTCCTCTTCTAAGAGGTTCAGTGTGGCTGGATTTATGTTGAGGTTTGATCCATTTGAACTTAAGTTTTGTGCATGGCAGTAGATATGGATCTATCTGCAGTCTTATACAGGTCAGGATCCAGTTATGCCAGCACCATTTGTTGAAGATGCTTTCTTTTCTCCATTGTATAAATTTTAGCTGCCTTATCAAAAATCAGGTGTTCGTAGGTGTGTGGGTTAATATCAGGGTTATCAATTCGATTCCATTGGTCTTCCTGTCTATTTTTGCACGAGTACCAAGCTGTTTTCAGGACTATAGCTCTATAATAGAGCTTGAAATCAGGGAGTGTGATGCCTCCTGAAGTTCCTTTATTGTACAAGGTTGTTTTTGCTGTTCTGGGTCTTTTGTTTTTCCATATAGAGATGAGTAGTATTCTTTCGAGGTCTGTGAAGAATTGTGCTGGGATTTTGATGGGGATTGCATTGAATCTGTAGATTGCTTTTGGCAAGACTGCTGTTTTTACTATGTTCATCCTACCTTTCCAAGAGCATTAGAGATCTTTCCATTTTCTGGTATTTTCTTTAATTTCTTTCTTTAAAGATTGGAAGTTATTATTATATGTCTTTCACTTGTTTGGTTAGTGTTCCCCCAAAATATTTTATGTTGTTTGTGGCTATTGTAAAAGGTGATGTTTCTCTGATTTCTTTCTCAGCCCTATATCACCTATATATAATAGGACTCCCTTTATCATCTATATATAGTAGGACTACTGATTTTATTTGTAGTTAATATTGTAGCCTGCCACTTTGCTGAAGGTTTTTATCAGATGTCGGAATTCACTGGTAGAGCTTTTTGGGCCACTTATATAAATTATCATATCATCTGCAAATAGTGAGAGTTTGAGTTCTTCCTTTCCAATTTGTATCCTCTTGATCTCCTTTTCTTGTCTTATTACTATAGCTAGAACTTTAAGTACAATATTGACGAGATATGGAGAGAATGGACAGCCTTGTCTTATTCCTGATTTTAGAGGAATCACATTGAGGCTTTCTCCATTACATTTGATGTTGTCTGTTTACTGTATATTGCTTTTGCTATGTTTAGGTATGTTCTTGTTATCCCTGATCTCTCCAATACCTTAATCATGAAGGGATGAAGGATTTTGTCAAGGGCTTTCTTAGCATCTAGTGAAATGATCATGCGATTTTTCTTTTTCAGTTTGTTTATGTGGTCGATTACATTCATGGATTTTTCTGTGTTGAACCATCCCTGCATCCCCGGGATGAAGCCTACTTGGCTACGTTGGATGATTTCTCTAACTTGATCTTGGATTCGATTTGCCAGTATTTCATTGAGTATTTTTGCATCAAAGTTCATGCGGGATGTTGGTCTTTAGTTCTCTTTCTTAGTTGTGTCTTTGTGTAGGTTGGGTACTAAGGTAATTGTAGCCACACAAAAAGAGTTTGGCAGTGACTCTTCTGCTTCTATTTTGTGGAACACTTTGATGAGTATTGGTAATAGATCTTCTTTGAATTTCTGGTAGAATTCTGCACTGAAACCATGTGGACCTGGGCTTTTTGTTGTTATTGTTGGGGGAATTTTGATGACTGTTTCTATTTACTTAGGTGTTATACATCTATTTAAATTGGTTATCTCTTCTTGATTTAATTTTGGTAAGTGATATCTATCCAGAAAAATTGTCCATTTCCATTGAATTTTTGAATTTTGTGGAGTACAGATTTTCAAAATATGACATGAAGATTCTCTGGATTTCCTCAGTGTCCATTGTTTTGTCCCCCCTTTCATTTCTGATTTTGTTATTTTTCATGCTCTCCCTCTGCCTCTTGGTTAGTTTTGATAAAGGTCTATCTTATTTTCTCAAAGAACCAACTCTTTGTTACAATGATTATTCATATTGTTTTCCTAGTTTCTACTTTATTGATTTCAGCCCTCAAATTGATTATTTCCTGGTGTCTACTCCTCCAGTGTGAGTTTGCTTCATTTTGTTGTAGAGTTTTTAGTTGTGCTGTTAATTCTCTAATGTGCCTATTCTCCAATTTCTTCATATGGGTACTTACTGCTATGAACTTTCCTCTTAGCACTGCTTTCAAAGTGTCCTACAAGTTTGGGTATGTTGTGTCTTCATTCTCATTGAATTGTAGGAAGTCTTTAATTTCTTCCTTTACCCAGGAATGATGCAATTGCACATTGTTCAATTTCGATGAGTTTGTAGGTTTTCTGCAATTCATGTTGTTGTTGAATTCTAACTTTATAGCATGATAGTCTGATAAGATACAGGGGGTTATTCAAATTTATTTGTACATATTGAGTTTTACTATATTTCTGAGTATGTGGTTAGTTTTAGAGAAGGTTCTTCATGGCGCTGAGAAGACAATATATTCTTTTGTGTTTGGAAAGAAAGTTCTATACATGCTTGTTAAACCCAATTGGGTCATAACTTCTGTTAGTTCCTTTGTTTATTTGTTTAGTTTCTGTCTGTTGGACCTGTCTAATGTTGAGAGTGAGGTGTTGAAATCTCCCATGATAAATGTGTAAGGTTTTATGTGTGATTTGAGTTTTAGTAATGTTTTTTTTATGAACATGGCTGCCTTTGTATTTGGGGCATAGATGTTCAAAACTGAGACTTCATCCTGATGGATTTCTCTAGTGATGAATAAGAAATGACCTTCTTCATCTCTTTGATTGATTGTAGTTTACAGTCTAATTTGTTAAATATTAGGATTGCTATACCTGCTTGTTTCTTGGGTCCATTTGATTGGAAAATGTTTCCCCAACCCTTAACTCTGAGGTAACATCTGTCTTTGAAGTTGAAGTGTGTTTCTTGTATGCAGCAGAAGTATGGATTTTGTCTTTGTAGCCATACTGTTAGCCTGTGTCTTTTTATAGGCAAGTTAAGATCATTAATATTGAGGGATATTAATAACCATTGACTGTTAATTCTTGTTTGTTTTGGATTTGGTGGCGATGGTGGTATTATGTGTGGGTTTCCCCCCATTTTTCTTTTGTATGTTGGTAAAGAGTGATTATCTACTTCCTATATTTTTGTGGGTGTAGTTGACTTCCTTGTGTTAGAGAGGAAACAGCAAAGAATTTGATCTTGGTCACCATTCTACCTCGGATGTCTATCATATAGCCAATAATTATTATAAGAATTGAGACATGACTAGATTTATGGAATGGTAAAAAGAACATACTTGCTACTCCATAGAGATCTGTGTATATTCTAGGAAGCCCTCTTACATGGAATCCCAGTGGACCAAGTATAAGAAAAAGAACCCAGACTTCTAACCTCATCTTTCTGAGACTTCCAGTGATAGCCTACCTAAATTTACTTGGCTAGGCCAGCTTTCTTTCTAAACTTGATGTTAGTCATGACTGTCTTCCAGGGTGTTTTCTCTTGTCAACATACTCTAGTATCTCTTGAGATTGCTATGTAATGTCCAATGGTTCACCCACCTTATTACTTCTAAGGCAGACTTTATCTAAGGTTAGAGCCCCACATCAAAGAATAACTCCGACAGGTTAACCTGGTTGTCAGTATGGAAGGTGCTTGAGAAATAATTACCTTGTATTCCTTGGTTAGGATCCATCTGCGCATGCACTTGGGAATGAGTCTAGTTTTAAAGATGCTGAGATGTTGCATGGAAAGTATTGTATAGTGGTCTGGAGACTCCACAATACAAACAGGCAGTGAGACTACCTCACCTTTCCAAAAGGACTGAGACCACATATCCTGGAACCATGTAATAAACTTCCTTAAGCAGGAAGGATCCCTGCCCATATAGGTGCCAAGTCTGTGATAACTTTAGGGTGCATCTTTTGTCAGTGGAAGACCTTGAAATAGGGGAACATACTTGTCTCTAAATCCAGAACCAGATTCCAGGATGCTGCCACTGTTGGACCTTAGGCTATCAGTGACCAGGTCATATAGAGATACAGCCTAGCCAAATACCAAGAGCTACTAGAAGCTATGCTACTAATATCTGATATGCTTTTGTCACCGACTAGCCTTTGTCTTTGGGTGGGTTTCTTACCCTCTCAGTACCTCAGTCCCATCAACAGTAAAATGGAGCTACATGAGTTGACATGAGTGTGATGGTCAGGTGTATGTCTCAACTTAGTCATATCCTGGTGCCCAATGAACACATAAAACACTAGTCTAGAAATGATTATGAAAGTATAATTTTGCCTTTGTTAGGACCTGCAACTAGTTGACATTACAAAATGGATAGTACCCTTAGCAGTTTGGTTATCCTCACCCAATCCACTTAAGACTTTAAGAATAAACCTGGAGTGAGAAGTAGTTAGCCTCAGAACTGGAAGATCTAGTCGTGTCTGACTTCTCAGCTAGCCTTCTGCTCAACAGATTTCAAAGTAGCCAACCACACAACTATGACAAAATTTCTTTAAATATATTTGTATGTTTCTCTGGAGAACCCTGCCTGATGCAGTGAGCAAGCATAAAGTGTTTCAACTGGTACATGGCACATCAGTGCAACACAAATATGTCTTTCCTTGGAGTCCATGCCTGGCATTGTAGGCAGGACTGAATTAGGAGAAAACCATGCCTCACTCATCCCCAAGAAGGCTTCTGAATCCAGATGAGTTATCGCCTTAGATGATTACTAAATAGAACATCTCAAATCTCAGGAAATGGCATCTAATCTAAGCCTAGACAATGGAACACTGGAAAAAAACAAGTGCTGCCACCCCTTGTCTTACTTGAATGTGCTATCCAGTCTCCCAGTAATATGGTTCAAATGCAGGCTCTAGGTTGACAGAGGGGGAAGAAGCCTGCCACTGCATTTCTCACAAGCACCCAGGGATTATTCAGGGCTCAAAGCCTAGAATTGCATTCTATACAACCTTGCTCTAGACAACACCCCTGCTGAGAGGCTCTGGAACCATTCCTTTCACTCATAATAACTTGAGTAGTTACGATGACCTTGGGTAAAGCTTGTCACTTCTTGAATCTCAACTTTTGTAAAGCAGGGATTGCATCAGATCTGTGGACAAGACAATTTTTTGAGATTCTATTTCTGACACTTTGCAAAGGGATTTCTTATAATCATAGGTGGGAAACATCCTTTCTAAATCTACCTTCACCATGTTTAAAGCATACATTGAAAGTAAAGGCCCTAAGAAGTGCTGTTGAAAACACAACTGTGTAACACTGTTTAACCTACTAGCTCCCAAATTATTGTTGTTCTTGTTTTGGCAGATTGAACTTGGGACCTAACACATGTCAAGCAAGCAGTGCCCCACTAATTAGCTTTGATGTCAGAATACTTGTTTCTCTGAATAGCTATCCACAGCTGGTGAAAGCCATGTACTGTAGAACACATTTCTAGAAATAATGCTCTTGACAGATTTTTAAAGGCCTTTCAAATTCAATAGGTTCAAGTTTATTAATTTCCACAGGATTCATAATCCTGGAGGCCTCCTATTAATTTCTTCCTTTTAATGGGATACTATGGATCATAGATTAGATTCTGACTAAGTGAACATAGCTATGATCAAATCTCTTTAACAGCGGCCTAGAGACATGGAATAACAGCCATTTGAAGGTCTAGACTCAAGATGAGCTACAACAAGAAATGTTGGGGAACTGTAGAACTTTTTTGAAGACCCCTAAAAAATCATGGGACTTCTTTCTAGAAAAAAATGTGCAGAAACACCCATATGCACTCTGTTCTCCACTGAAATCCAAGGGTCTCGTGTGTAAACCGAAGCCTTCCCTTGACTTCTTAAGGATGACTAATCTTAAGAAAGCATTGAATGCCCTGGGGATCTCTGGCACCATTGATCTCTAAGGAAGTTGAGATGTTTACTTGCCTAGTGAGAAGTAAAAAGGGTCAGAAAGAGAAAGTAGGGTCAGTTTTGCCCTTTAGAAATGCCATTCTAACAGGGCCCTAGGACAGGCACTTACTGTCTTCTGGCCTTGGCTAAATTTGGAAAGCAGCAAAAGTCACAGGAGTGCATTGAATGAGAGGGCCAGTCTCTGTCTGCTACTGAGAGGTTGGAGAATGGTTGGTATTAATCACAAAGATAGCTTCTTAGAGGTGTGGCTTTGGGCTGCGATTTGAAGAATGTGGGTTGTGGCTTTGGGGGATCTAAAACCAGTTGTTGCTTGCATGAAGAGCAATTTAGGCAGAAATTTGAAGATGGGAAAGGGGTACAATTGAGGCAAGTACAGTAGGACAGGGAGCCAAATGCGGGTCAAATGGAGGGTACAAGCACACTTGCTGTAGTTCAGCCTGCAAATGGAACACAAACTCTGCACTCAGGCACATCCCCAGACTGGACAATGGCTGCAGATGTGTATTGCCACAGGCAGGTAGGGCAGGTGAAACTCCCATCTCAGTCCCTCTGGAATTGCCCACAGCAGCTGCCCTAAAACTTCCCCATGAGCTTTCTATAGTTCCAGCCCCCACCCAGCCCCACTATCTCAGTAGCAGCCTCAGCTCAGAGTTTGTGAAGGAGACGGAAATTTCTCCTGGAGGTTTCTATCCTCACAGCTTCCTCCTCATTCCCACACACTTTCTTGCTTTCTTTTACTTCTTTTCCCCAGTTTCAAGGACAGTAGAGTTACTCTGGCCCCAGCAGATGTCCAGTGTATTTCCTGGATCTTATACTCAATTCTGCCCTGTCTTCTCCCAAGCTTCTAGTAAGAGTGTTTATTTCTGGCCATCTCTAATTTCTCCACACATCAAGCCATTCCAGCCCCAGCTTCCAGCAACCTTTTAAACATTTCCCCACATACTAAACCTTATGTCTTTATTATTATTATTTTCTTATTTTACATATCAATCCCAGTTCCCTCTCCCTCCCTCCCATGTCTCCTGACCCTCCCTTCCATCCCATTCCCCCTGCCATTGCACAGGGAGGGTGATGCCTTCCAGGAGGGATCACCAAAATCTGTCAAGTCATTTGGAGTAGGGTCTAGGCCCTTCTCCCTGCCTCTAGGCTAAGGGAGTATCCCTCCATGGAGAATATGCGCACGAAATGTTTTCGTGCACCAGGGATACATCCTGGTTCCACTGTCTGAGGTCCCATAGACTTCCCAGGCCTTCTAACTGAGACCCATGTTCAGGGGTTCTGAGTCGATCTAATGCTGGTTTTCCAGCTATCAGTCTGGGGTCCCCCTTATGTCTTTCTACTCATGGTCCTTATAACACATAAACTGTCCCTGCTAAGCTCTCCCCCAATCTCCTGAGGGCTACTTTCATCTCTAGCATTCCTTTGCCCTGTAGCAAGCCTGCATAGAGCAATGTAGGGAAGTCAATATAAGATGTAACATATGGGCCTAATGAAATATTTTACCTGCTAAAGCATTTACCACACAAGCATTAAGCCTCAAATTTGATCCCCAGTACTCAAGTGAAAAACAAAGCAGGCATAGTGGGGGGGGGTGGCGTGGTATGAGTGTGTGCATGCATGTGTGTGTTTAATTCCAGAACTGGGGAGGCAAAGAGAAGCAAGTATGTGTGAGTTTGTGAGCTCCATGAAAATTAGAGAACTGTAACAATGACAACAAAAACCCCAAGTGGACAGCCTCTGAGTAATGACAACAAAGGTTGGCTTTTCTCCCTACACACATGCATGTACACACCAAAGTAATGTACAAATTATGAATGGATCTATATTTAAATCAAACAAAACCAGCATGGCGCTAACCCAAATCCAGAAAGAGATCAATAGTATAGAATAGAATATAACTCCATGCAGCCCCGATCATATAATTTTTGACATAGCTGCCAAATATATACATTGGAGAAAAGATACAGCCTCTTTAACAAATGGTACTGGGGAAACTTGACATTTGTATACAGAAAAATGAACTAGATCCCTATTTCACCCTTCTCAAAAATCAACTCCAAAGTAGTTAGAATTAAGACTGAAAATCTGAAACTACTGGAGAAAAAAAAATAAGAAACACATTTCAAAATATAGGTACAGTCAAGAAGTTTCTGAAAAGAATCCAATTGCTCAAGAAATAATGCCAACAATTGATAATGGGATTTTATGAAATTAAAATGTTTCTATGAATCAAAGGAAACAATAAAGTAAAGAGACAACCTAAAATGGGAAAAATTTTGCTAACTATACAACTGGTAGAGAATTAATATCTAACCTATACAAAGAACCAAAAGACCTAAATCTTTGGCTAAAGAGATGGCTCTGTGGTTGAGAACACTAGCTAATCTTCCAGAGGACATAGGTCACATTCACAGAACCCACATGGCAGCTCATAACTGTCTATAACTCCAACTCCAGAGGAATCAATGCAATCTTCTAGCCTCCACAGCAACACACATATACACATGATGCATAGACATACATGTAGGCAGAACACTCATACACATAAAATTAAAAATATTAGATGCATATTTCTAATACATTTTATAATAAAATTTATTCTAAATTTTAAATACTACCAAGAAATCAAACAAGCCAATCAATAAATTAGCTAATGAAATGAACACATAGTTCTTGGAAAATGAAATATGAAGGGTAATTAAATACAGGAAAAGAAAGTTCAACCTCACTTGCCATTAAAAAAATAAAACTACATTGACATTCCATTTTACCCTAGTCATAATGATAATCATTAAGAAAACTAATAAAAATACTAGTGAGGATGTAGATGAAAGAGAAATTCATGTTCACTTCTAGTGGGTATGTAAACATGAACGACTATGTAAGTCAGTATGAAGTTTCTTCAAAAAATTAAGATATATCTACTGTATTAGATCAGCTATATCACTCTTACGTATTTACCCAAAGGATCATAAATCAACATATCACAGAAACAGCTTCCCATCAATGTTTATTGCAAAACTATTCATAATAACTAAGTTATGAAACTAACCTAAGTGTCCATCAACAGAGAAATGGATAAAGAAAATGTAGTATATTCACAAATAATATTTGGTGCATCTAGGAAGATATTATGTTGCTTGCAAGAAAGTGTATATAACTATAAATTATCATATCTAGGTTAATAAGTCAGACTCAGAAGGACAAATATCACATTGTCTATAATTGGTGGATCCTAGGGTTTTTTTTATTTATTTTATATAACAAAGTCCATTTAAATGAAAACAAACATTTATAGACAATATTTGGAAATTTGGGCATTGTTCTTTCCAAACTACTTCCTGCTGGTAAGGGGCGCTGTCTTGGGGGATTCAAAGAAGATTCAGAAATCCTGGCTGTAGTCTGTCAGGCTGCTTTGTCCAGCTGTTTTTGAATGTAGGATCACCTCGTACTCTGTTTCAGGCGGTCTGGCGTGATCAAACCACATTAGTCTGGAAGGAATCCACATCTTTTCATTTTCAGTGGAAACAAAAATAGAAATCCTTTTCCCCAGTAACTTGTCCTTCAACTTAAATTTTGGAGTCAAAGCATTTTTTTTTAATTTAATTTATTATTTTACATGTCGATCCCAGTTCCCTCTCCCTCCCTCCTTCACTCACTCCCTCCCTTCCTCCCTCCCTTCTTCCCTCCCTTTTACCCTCTCTGCCCCCTCACATGCACTCTAACCACCCTCCCCTCCCATCCCCCCACCCCAATTCCATATGTAGGGGAATGCCATCCAATTGGTGTTATGTAGGATCCTAGGTTTTAAATATATACTTAGAAATGTTTATGTATTATATATTCATGTGAAAATGGCCCTATGAAACTCAGTATTATGTATAATGCATGTATGAAAGGAAAAAGAATGCTTTTACACACTTGGCTACCATGGAAGACTGCTTAGGTATCCAAGACTGCCTACAAAGCTACTCAGAATGCATCTCAATACTATCTATGGGATTTCAATATTCCCAGAGACCAATGTGCACAATTTGAGTGCTGAATGAGGCACCTCAATGAGCTTATTTGGCATCCAAGAAACTGAAGGTCAGGAGGTGAGAAGAAAGCCTTTGAGGAGTCAGAGGAAGTCTTCACCAGGGCTTATCAGAGTAGCAGGGGCTACAGTAAAGACAGACTGGTATGAAGGCCAGAAGTGAGGAACAAAACATTGTCTGACGGCTCATTCCTCCTCCCACTCAACATTTTGTGTCTCCTTCCTTATTCTTAGCCCACTTCATACAATATTGTGTCTCCATAGTTGAAAATCAAAATGTCCTTATATATTCCTTAAGACATGTGAGACCCAAAGCTAATTTACCCCTAAGACCAGTTTGAAATGGTAGCCAACTGAAGTCTCTACAAATAATTAATGCTGCAGAGTTCATGAGGAAGTGATCTCTGATGCTACTGCCTGTATCTGAGCCACAATTTGTGTTGACCTTTACCCTCCACTTCACAAGTATTCTTCCCTTGTCTAGTACTGTGACTGCTCTCTCTATATTGTTTACATATTCAGGCTTGCATTTGTTGGGCTATGGCTTATGCAATTATACATCCACTCCTCTTATTGTGCGTGCATAGAAGAACTAAGAATATTCTCCTATTGAATTTCCTGAGCTCTAAATATATTTCTCTCTGCCCCCATTGGATGTAAGTAACCTTTATCTCTCCTTTCTTCCCCTTCTAGTTTCTGAGCATGAGAAAACCAAACTGACTAAATGGTTACTTTAATTTTTAATTCAATGGAGTCCTTACCCCTCGTAGAAGCATTTCCAACCAACAAACCAGAATTTCTCATCTTCCAGAGACTGAGCCTTCAGGGACAGTGTGATAATTAATCTCAATTGTCATCCTATGAGGTTTAAAATCACCTCAGAGATGAGCCTGTGGCTATGCCTGTGGGAGGGAAGTTATCTGGAGTAGGTTAATTTCATTGGGAAGACCTCCCCACTGCAGGTGACACGTTTCCTAGGCTTGGCCCCTGAACTGTTTGAAAGGAGAAAGCCAGCTGAGCCCCAGCACTCATTGCTCTTTTCTAGTTGACTTTGGGTATGGTGTGACCAGTTACTTCAAGTTCTTGCCTTGTTAACTTCCCTGCCATGATGGACTATATTGAAGTGTGAGCCAAAATAAATCCTTTCTCCCTCAAATGACTTTTGTCAGAGTATCTTATCATAGCAAGAGGGAAAGAAAGACAAATAGAGACTTTACATTCCTAAACAGGTCACTGGGGGCATTCAGCCCTTGATCTGTGAAATCTAGTTCTTAAAGACAGAACAGAACACAGAATATACAAGTGTCTTAGTCACTTCTCTATTGCTGTGAAGAGACATTATGACAATGGCAACTCTCATGAAATAAAGCATTTAATTGGGGGTTTCTTTCAGTTTCAGAGGTTTAGTCCATTATCATCATGGTGGAGAGCATGGCAGGCACTGAAGCAGTAGCTGAGAGCTACATCCAGAGAGAGAGAGAGAGAGAGGTGAGCCAGGGCCTGAGATGCTTTTGAAACTACAAAAGCAACGCCCAGTGACACACTTCCTCCAACAAGGCCATATCTTCAAGTCTTTCTGATCCTTTCAAATCCTTTGCCACTCCATTGTGACTAAGAATTTGAATACATGAGACTATGGGGGCTATTCTTATCCAAACCACCACAATGATACATGAGTTTTCTAAGTCCCATGATAAAGGAACACAAAATTACAGTGAAATGGCATCCATGATCACATTTTAGATAAGCCTTTAATAAACTATTCTACTAGGCATGCTAATACTGAGTGACTGGGTACAAAGTAATATTAGTGACTCTAATGTCTATTATTATACCTCCTTTGCCATAAAGTGTGCCTCTTGATCTGAGGAAACACTCTATGGAGAAGAGCACAAACACTATGAGTATATCTGGCATTCTGTAGGTATTGAAACAATGATGATGATGAAGCCACCATGGACATGAAAGGTGAATTAATATGTGTAGTAGGCATAAATTACATTAAACATCAATTTTTCTCCCTTCAAGTGAAAGAGGGCCAATACATACAACCACTAAGTTCCTAGTTTGTCCTTTATATGCTGGCAGTTAGACATGCAACACTGGTGCTGTTAGATCCATCTAAGTGAGAAAGAAAAAAACATGATGCCGTTCACTTCATCCTTGGATCTAACCCTGCCACATGAATACTCCATTCATGGGTGCTGCTTATGCACTTCCTTATAACTGAAATACCCTTTTCAGGAGAGAGCAAAGTAGAACACACAACATACAAGATTCCAGAAACGCCTACAACTTACAAGGCTCAGGAAGCTAAGAAAGTTGAAAGGTGCCCAAGACAAGCCCATTAGATGGCTTCCCAAATAATGGCGCTTACTGCCAAATCTGACAGCCTGCGTTTGATCCCCTGAACTGTTATGATAGAATGAGTCAATTGACCTCCACAATCTGTCCTCCAGCTTCCACGTATATGCTGTAACACACACACACACACACACACACACACACACACACACAAAACTAATTAATTAATTAATGTAATTTAAAAGACTTACATGGCCCCTCCTCAAGGTTATACAAGAAATAACAAATCTGGGAATGGACACAGACTGAGTTGTCTTCAAGTTATATAAAGAGCTCCAGGGATGCAGCTTCCATTACCTATGCTAGCATGGGCTTCTTAATAATGTGATACTCTTTGAGTCACTTACACTCCTCTAAGTAGCTCCTCACTCATGCTCCCATAATCTAACCAAGAAATTAATTGTTGTGTTGGTGCTCTATCTGTAGTAAATACATTTGTTCACATTTCCCTAAAAACATCATGCAACAATGAATCTAGTGTACTAACCCTGGGGAGCCACTTACTCTGACAGTAGGTCTTGATAAAAGAAACTCATCAAAGAGAAAGTTGTCCTCCTACCTTAGCAAGTGTGCTTTCATGTGCTGAGGCACAAAGAATCCCAAGGTTTGTGCCCACTCCCATAGCCTCATCGAGGCATCCTACTCCATACATTGGAATCTCGCTTTATAAGCATGTTTCTTGTAGACCCCTAGTTAGCTACTATTTTTTTTTGTTTTGAGTTCTGTAACAAACTTCTAAAGACTGAGTAAATGATACTTGCATTGGTTTACAGTTCCCGGAGGTAAGAAGTTTGAATATTAAGGCATCGGCTGTGGTGGTTGATCCAGAAGACTATTTGGAAGATGTCTGTTCTCACTCTCTGTCCTTTCCTCATAGGTGAGCATCTTATCCTGTGTCTCTTCATACTGTCTTTCTTCTAAATGTGTCTCTGTGTCAAGTGTTCTGTTTATAATAACATTGTTCATGTTGCATTAGGGCCTATCTTACTCTTGAATGAGTGTGTCCTACTTACATGAGCAGAGCAGTAACTTTGTTTCCAAATAAGGTTATGTTCTGAGGTACTAAAGCTTAAGGCTTGAATCTATGGATTTGAAGAAATAGGTATGGAACACTCTATCACAACATGCTAGGCCAATTGCCACTGGCCAGTGGTGCATCCTTTTAAATGTCATTTCTCCTTCTATAACAAGTTGGGTACCAACACTACTACTTTAAACTTTACCAGAGAAGGGTATTTCACTTTACCAGAGAAGGGTATTTCACTTTACCACTATCCTTAAGGCCATTGCAGAGAAATTAGAATATAAAAATATCCCCAAAATAACTTTTACCCATTTGTTGCACTAATCCATCTGAGAACCAAGCTCAAATCATTCTATCCTCCATCTGTTGGTCATAGGAAAACTCCATAAGGTCATAAATGTGAAATGAAGAAAGAAGAGGTACGTTAACACATATATGTGACATGTGTCTTTATTAATTTCTCCTATGATATACTTGACCTTATAGATCCTTCTTGGATCCAAAGTGAAATTATTGCTTTTCTAATACAATGGATTGCTAGTGTAAATGACTGACCACATGTATTTGATCACGTAGTTTGTTATGGGCAAGTGTAATCTTGTACTTGGGATGGTATAATCAATCTATAATTCTCCACCAGGGCCTACTAGATACCCAGGAAGGGTTTTAGCATAAGAGAACAATTCTCTGCCACAAAAACTGTGATGCTACAAAGTCCTGGAAGTCTTCATTTTGCCTCCCTTGCAGCTTACAAAATATTCCACATAGAATTTCTAACACTATTGTATCTAAGGTGTCCCTCTTTCAAGTGATAAAGTAGCTTACATTTTAGTACAGACCTATTGTGGTGCCCCATTACATTTGTCTCAGGTGCCTTTTGCTATAGATGAGCTACTTGCATTTGAGCTCCGTGACCTTAAGCAAATTGATAGAGCTCCACAGACAGGATGCCTTCAATTTGCTCCATCCCACAACCCTGGGAAAACCACAATAGAAAATCAATAATCACTAATAAATCATTAAGTAATGTTATACTGGCAGGGTTGCCGTTTCATTAGTAGAAACGAGCCCTGAGCAGAGAGCAAGTGGCATTGGCATGAAGTTTGGCAGGGGACAGAAAGTTCTGACTTCTGTCAAGGGAGGGAAATGATCTGTTTGTCATTTACTCTGCATAAGAGAAATGTGTGTCCTATTGTGACTTCAGCTGCTCTTTGTTCCAGAGGTGTCTTTGGGGCTTCTGCTCTTATCCCCCAGCCCATGCTTAGGGTTGCACAACCTTCTTGAGGATTCTTTTATTATTTTCTACTCCATTAGAAGTCGATGGAGTGGCATGGCTTAGTGGTTCATGTAAGGTGGCATGTTGTCACACTTGTTCAAGGACAGACTGACAAGGACATTAAATGAACATCTATGAATCAAGGATAGAGTCAGGAATAGGACAGTAAGAAGCACCTGTTCCAGATGCCCAACACTATTGTCAGTGTGACAGTTTATCAAGCTTGGATTTTCACAACTCTACAATCAGAAACCAAGGTCCTCTTAGCTAGATAGGCATTTGCCACCCACCAGATCCAGAGGATTTGATTACTATGACACATCTGATTTTTTGCCTCCAATGCAATGTGAAGCCAACGTGTTTGATCCAGCACTGGGCATAAAGTGTCAAGCATACAGCATTGAGATGGAAATTTGGCTGGTGAAAAGATACCAACTTTACCTTCTTCTCTGAATCTCTTTTCTCTGAACCACAGGTACATTTCAGTCCCATGTAAGTGTGCACTCTCTTCCTTCTGGCTACTGCCCAATACTGTAATTTCCCGTATAGTGCCACTTTGGAAGTGCTTGACTAACATCTCAGAGGTGCAAAGGCTTCTCCGCGTCCCAGTATTAAGGCACTAGCATGGTGATGAGGTACCCACAGAGGATACTCACAAAAACACAAGTACCTTCAGACCATACCTCTGACTCAGGAGAAAGAGCCAGAAAAGACAGAGGTCCCAATACACAGGGAAGAACAGAGGTAATAACTCAAGGTACCCTTCCAGACCATAAGTCTTGCCATCACTCAGGGCTGGCATTGCTTCAGACCTGGCACCACTGGCTGTTTAGAGACCCCCTTTTCTTCCCACATACTGAAGTATTTGCTGAAGTAATGTCATGGACAGGACAGGGTGAAACTTTCTGAAGTCTTATTCTAGGCCAGACAAGCAGAATTGAGCAACAGCAAGTGCTAGAATACCTAATTAAACTTCGGCTATCTCAAATTATGGGTGCCATTTGGGAGCTACAAACACATTGAGTTTTCCATGCTAACTCCACGTTACAAATAAGGAAACAGAAGCACAGAAGAAGTGGGTATGCTACCTGAGGTCACATACTTTATAAGTACCAAAGCCTGCACCACAGAGGACTTGCTTTTTTTTTTTTTTTTATTTCTTTTCACTATGCTGTTATCCTACATAAGGCCAGTGCCATTGTCCAATGAGCTAATAACTTTGAGGTGCCAGTACCTGTGGCTAAGGGTCCCTCCATATCTCAAACATGTGATAAAAGTTGTCTCTGGTGACTGATACAAGTTTTCATACTACCTCCTCTTCCCCTAGTGTGGAAAACCTCTGTCCAATGCTCTGAAAACAGTCCGTGTTCAGGAAAGGTTCCCTTGTACGCTTGACAAACCACTGAGATAAGGAAGTATTAAAAACAACCCAGTCCTTTGCGACCAAGACATGATCAAGAAGCACTGGTTCCTGAACTCAAAGAGTGCTGTGTTACAGAGGCAGCAGGAGGATGGACAGTTAAAAGCAGCATGGCCACTGCCCTGACAATGGCACAGGGGCTAGAATGCCCTGACAATAACACAGGGGCTAGAAGGACCTTTCACAAACCACAGAGCTCCTTCTCCTGAGGCAGATACAGGAGGAGGTCAAAGAAAGCCTCTCAGATGTGGAGCTGACACTCCATCCAGCACTCAATAGCTGCACTCATGTGCCACAGTGATCATAGAAAGAAGGGTTCCTTGATGCCTGAAAGAGCAACGTGTGCACAGCATGGCCATACGAAAGAACAGTCCGCTTCAGAACAATTTGAGATTTGCTGGGTCCATCACATGGGTTGTCTTTGTGAAGGCTGAGGACAAGCCTGCAGGGCAGAGCATCAAGCCAAAGGTTCTATGTGAAACCTTGACAGTGGATGGGACCTGGCCTGCTAGGTTTTAGCCTTTCTCAAAAGCAAGCACCTCTTTCATTCTTCCCACTTCTTCATTGAGATTGGGAATATCAATCATATGCTTTTCCTACTATGCCATCTGGGAGACAGGTGTCACAAGTTCACTGATGGAGAGTAATTTGGTACCAGGATGGGTTAACTATACCCTGAATCTCAGCCTTGCCCAAATGAGAGGACATTTTGGCAAAAGTTTGGGCTGACAGAGCTGCTGCTGGAATGAGTTACAGTTCTGGGAGACACTGAAGTGGAGTGAAGGTACATTGTGAGAAAGACATTAGCTCTAAGAGCGAAGAGATGGGCTGGTATGGGCTGAATTGTGTCTTCCCTGTTCATATGTTATACTGCTAACCTCACTTCAGTAGTTAAGCATATAATCTTCTTGGAAATTGGGTCATTACATACATGTTTAGTTAAGATAAGGCCATTTGGAGTAGGAACCATCCCAAATTCCACTATGTCTGGTATCTTTTATAAAAATGGGAAATGTGAACACACAGATGCACTTTGAAGAAAGATGATCTAAAAGACACAGGGAGGATCTAACCATTTTCAAGCCAGACTCTCCCTTTACAGACCTCAGAAAGAATTAACCTGAACACTACCTTCATCTCATGAACCAAGCCTCCCAAACTGTGAGACAATGTGTTTTTGTTGTGTATGTCCCTACCCCACCCCAGACTGTGGTACCTTTATTGTTGAAGCCTTGGAAAATTAAGACAGATTTTTGTATTTTGCAAAAGGATCCCATTAGATGAAGGATACATGTTAAACAAAGTGGTGAGGCTTTAGCCTGGAAGGTAATAAGTTGTTATTGATATATAAGTATCTGCATTTTAGAACAGTGGTCTTCAACCTTTCTAATGGTGCCGCCATTTAATGTGGTTCCTCATATTGTGGTGATCCCAACCATAAAATTATTTTCATTGCTATTTCATAAGTGCGATTTTTCTACTGTTATGAATCACAATATAAATAATTTGTTTTCTGATGGTCTGAGGCAACCCCTGTGAAAGGGCCCTTTGACTCCCAGGTTGAGAACTTAATACTTAAGAACTTAATAACTTAATAACAGAGGTGACATGCTTGTTTTGACAACTAGCACTAACTGATCACTTTTATTGTCCTAAAATATTCTGAGAAATGTATTATTAGGTAACGTGGCTAACATCACAGAATGCAGAATGTACTTCTACAGACCTACAGGGCATAAGGCCCCAAATACCTAAAAAAAATATGTATATAAAATAAAATTTGTTGTTCCCAGGGCCACAACAATCATCACAATACGAAACAAACACAAGAGAAAATTATTCAATCAAGAACTGGAAAAATCAGGAAAAGCATGAAGTGGTATAATGTAACAGATTGGTTTTTACAGCAAACTGTTATTTTTACAAGGAGGAGTATATTTTAAACTAGCAATTAAAAGTACCAGAACTGGTCACTCAGGATATAGCTATCAGTGAAATGTTTGCCTGGTATGCACAAAGCCCTGGGTTTGACCAACAACACCACGTAAAAACCAGACATGGTGGTACACACATGTAAGCCTAGTACTTGGAAAGCAGAGGCAGACAGATCAGAAGTTCAGGATCATCCTTGGCTACATTTTGAGTTTGAGGTCAGCCCGAGCCATGTGAGACCCTCTCTCACGATACCTAATCACATAGTCTCAAATATTTTATACTCTATGGAACTGCTTACACATTTCTGCAACTGGCAATGCAATGCAGTTCATTTACTTACACAGCATCATCAGATTAATGAGTAATTCACTGAACTACAGGGTTAATGGTGATTTTGATGTCTCTGGGTGATATGAACTGTCAACTCCAGTATAATCTTCCAGAGACATTCTCTATATTAGGTCTGTCACTGTCCTAGGTGATTGACTTATATTATTGTATTTAGTTATTATAATATTTTGATGTGGTGATCACTAATATTTTCTGTATTTCACATACTAGCAAACTTGTTCAGGCCACAGTTACTCAGCCGTGGGACCAAGAATGGCACTAGACCACCTGGCTTCATGTAATGATAGCCTGGTAAGTGTTTAACAATCCACTTTAATTTGTAGCAAATGCTCATTTCTTGGTGTAACTATTTCTACAACAGCCAACTTCAAGCTACCAATGTCTCATCAACAAGCTGATAAAATTTCTGCAAAAGTGACAGTCCTTTGTCATAAGCTCAGGCACTAGGCACAGAGCCCTAAGTATGAAATGTGTACTTTACTTATATCCTCCCTAGGGAGATTTGTGCTAATGGAGTGGTATTGAGGCTCCTCCATCCCAGACTGCTTAGTACATTCAAATCTTGACTCCATGGTGACAATGTGATATCAGATATGTTGACTCTGTGAGCTTCCGTTTGCTCAGCTCTGAAATTAGCTGTTAGGGGGCTTCAGTGAGCTGACCATATGGGAAGCACAGGGCCTGACATATAGCAGGTATGCCCTCAAACTTCAGATCCTTCTAATTTTGTGTTGCACTTGGGTCACTTGGGGCACCATGTCTGGGTTTCCTTTCCAGACTTCTTGGTCAATATTTCTCCTGGTGTTGGGTCATATTAACCTTCTGCATGGTTGTAATGATAGGGCAGCAGCAGCTGAGCTGGTTGCCAGGACAGCCACAGGCCAGAGTTTTGCTGTTTTGTTTCCTTTTTTACCACAAAATCACAATGGTCTGAAGGGTCCTAGAGTAACAGATAGAGCTTTTTCCCACGTGGGGCCAAGTTGTGCCTGCACTGTTGGAGAAAATGTCGTAGCATGAAAATCAATAATTAGTAAGCCATCTGCATGCTTTTGTCTACACAAGTGCTTTAACAATATCTTTCAGTCTTCTGTATGGTTCTGGAGGATAGCTTCCAGCCATCTGGATCTATGTTAATTCCCTAAATTGTTTACCCATGCCTGTGTCAAAGGCTGTTTCCCATCCTTATCTATGCTTTAATGATTTACCTATGGCAATCTGGGAAGCTTGAATTCATGGGAAGCAAGGAGGAGAGGTAAAAATTGACTTGTTGCCACCATTTCCTGGCTTTATGGTGAAATCAATGCAAGCCATTCCACAGATCCTTAATTAACTGTTCACTTTCTAGTGTGGGCTTTTTGTTTTAACTTAATGTTTTTATTTTTAAAAATCAGTGGAGTGGCCAGGAAATTACAATCAATATTTTAACCATTTCCTATTTATTTCCACTGTGTTTCTTAGAAATACCTACTAGCAACAACATTCCAGAGAAAGTTAAAATTGCTTAAAAACTCAGGGAAAAGAGAGAGAGAGAGAATTCAATTTGTTTCCTACGGACTTCCTTCTACTGTCCCAGGGCGTTATTTCCTGATGTTCTCCATGGTGCCAGATTCTGCCTTTTCACATGACACATTCTCATCATCTGCCGGACATCCAGGGCTCTTCCAAAGAAACCAGGCATCATACATGGTTTGAACTTATATGCAGAGCCTTAGTTGTCACGGATGTGCTACATTTTGTTGTATTCAACATCAGCCTCCTGTCCTTATGGGTGTTTGGGATAATAATCACAACATCACCTCTTATTTGAGAGTTAAGAAGCTATGGAGAGGTGTCTTAGTCACTTTCTTGTAACTGTGATAAAATGTGTGACAGAAACAACTTATAAGAATATTTTAGCTTAGTGTTTCTTAGGGTTAATTCACTTCAAAGTTTTTTGTTCCAAATTGGTTGGGACCTCAAGGCCAGGGAAATGTGTGGTAGAGACAAGATATTAACTTTGTGGCTGACCATAAGGCACAGAGACTCAGGAAGCAACTGAGGATAATAGGTTTCTAACAGCCTCCCCACAGTGACCTACTTCCTCTACTTAAAGTTTCCACCACCAGTTAAGGACCAAGTATTCAAACTATCAGTTTGTGGGGGACATTTCAGATTCAAATCATGGTAGCTGAGTACCTACCAAGTGTGGTCCACAAGTATGAAGGAACTGCAACCTTGAAATACCAAAACAAGTCAGAAACTATTGCCAAGATTTCATTCTACAATAAAAAAAAAAAAAATGAGACTCAGGAGATAGCACAGTTTGGATTTGGTGCCATTAGCAAAAGGAAGTCATAAGAGGCTAGGGAACAAAAAAGTGGTGATGAATAGAGAAACTGGATATGTTCTTTTGATTTTTAGTCTCCAAACGTGACTCCTCCCTGGGCCCCTACCTGGGCAGACACCCCACAAAATTCCAGAGGCTACCAGTTAACTCCTCCTCTCACCATTTGTCATGTGAACTTTCAAACACTTGGCATATGTTCACAGGAATATGATTGAATAGCAGGTGGCTGCTGAATTTTTTCAAATCCATGAAGGTCCAGGTTTGGGTCAGACCAAAGGCAGGGCCTATATATGCCTTGGCATAGTGCCTCTGCACTCTAATAACTCATCCTCAACCCTTTGACAGACTCTCAGTAGTAGAGCCAGGAGCTTCCTGAGGGTGGGAGCTCAGTTTCTTGAGACTTCTATGAGATTCCTCTCTTTGCCTAGACTCTCAATCCAGAACTGTATCTACTAAGTGGGTGGATACACACCAAGCTTTGAGACTCAGTTTCTTAGTATTCTGACACTTTAAGATGTGAGCCAATGGACACATGACTTTATCGTTATGAAATTACCATTTCATTATCTAGAACCTGGTACACACACATATTCCTGCAGGTAAAGCAAAATGTATAGGAAAATATGCTATTAGCTTAAAACTTAGGACTGCATTTTGGGTGACAAAAGAACCCTGGCTATCTTAACCCATCTATTCAGCGAAGAGAACCCTGCTTTATCAACCTTGGAAGCACCCTCTCTGACAACCATGATGAACCCATTTTTCCAACAAACACAGAGAATCCATGTTTCCAACAGTAACTTATAGGAACACTCACTATGCCTCTGTGGTTACCTGGAAGACAGCCACATACATATCTGGACCACAGTGCCCCTTGATGACATGACCCAAGACTGGTTCTGTGGTGCTAATACCAAGCTCTTTGCCTGACCTTCATCCTTCCTAACATTTGTTTAGGTCCTAAACCTCGTAAAAATGTGATGACAGCTCTGTGTCCTTTTTCCAGGGTGTGCACAATCCTCTGGCTAGCCTCCCCTCCCCATTTTCCTAGAAAGCTCCAGGAAAAACAGAATCTATGAACAGTCACTGAGTAGAGGTGCCACACCAGTTAGAGTGGGTACCACAGAGGTGCACAAAGCAGGCCCAGGGTTGTCCTCCTGGGATGTAACTCAGAGGCCAACTGCTGCTGAGTGCTGGAGAGAAAACAAAGCAAGGAAGGGGAGAGGAAGTGCCAGAGATGGGTGTAGGGCTTTGAAACATTACACGGGGTGGCCAGGTGACATTTATATCAAGATTAAAGGAAATGGGGGAGCTGACTTATCTGGGGGGAGGTTAATGTCAGCCCTAGGAATGAGCTAGTCCACAGGACCTAAGGTGGGAAGGACCTAGCCTGTTGAAGAAGAGCCAGGAAGCTCATGTGGGGTGATTCATGGTGATGGAGGAGACAGGGAGATGCATGGTGATGGAGGAGACAGGGAGATGTGTCCTACTTGGCCTTCAGTAGCCTTCAGCTTTGCATTGTCCTGTGGAATCAATAACTATTTTGCACAGCAAGAAAAAGAGGAGTCTACAGGTGGGAAGAACCTGGGCAATCTTGTTCCTGGAGTTAGCCATTAGGAGATGCACGAGGCTGGAAGCAGAGGCTATCCACAGAGAAGTAGAGATTGAGAGCGTGGCTTTGTTTTGAAGTCAGAATTTCTGTAGAACTAGAAGGGGTGTATGCAGCTGAAAGAGAAGTATCATTGAAATCTCGAAGGAGGTGGTCCTAGATAAGTTAAAGAAATGTAATGCCTTGAGCTGAGAGCTTGAACTATGGGTTAAGCATGCTAGGGGACCAGTAGGGGTCTGGCTAAGTCGGGTGAAGACAAAGCCCCCACCGGGCTAAGTTCCTGTGTAGTATGTGATGACTAGTGTTTTTTTTTTTTTTTTTAATTAGTAGTGCCAGGCAGTTAGCCTTAAGACAGCTACACTGCTGTGATCTGTGCTTCCTTCCCAAGACACTGGAGGAATGGTCATCACTGCCTTCCTGGAGGAAGCAGAATGACTTGAGGCTTGAATGGTACACCACCAGAAATAGAACTCCATCTCCCACCTTCTTGGCTAGTACGCATTTAAATAAGAACCCATGAACAATGCTTCATAGTGGCTGGCTATCCTACTCCTTTTGACTCTGTTTAATCAGATGCCCTTTAAGAGACACTAAAGCTCTCTCGGCCATGGGAGCCCTAGATGAGGTCTCCTTTCTGTGAGTCCTGGAGGTACCCTAGATTGGCTCACTAGCAATCTATAGCTTTGGTGATAACTGCAGATCCAAAGTAGAAAAGATTGTACCCAGCTACAATGTATTCCTACCAAACTACCAGGCTGAGAAAGGCACCTCCTTCACCCATTGGATGGTTCCCCATGGTATTCAGCATCTGTGCCTTGAGTTCAGGCCCAGGCAGAGCTGGGTCACCACATAATAGGGAATTTTGGTTGTTGATGATGATTCTAGAAGTTTCAACAACCTCCTCCCATTGTCCTATGTCCTAGAGTTAGGGAGGGGATGAAAAGAGGGGCTGAATAGGTCACAGCCCCACCCCTTTATGGACTGGGGCTCCCTCTGATAAGCAGACAAGCACCAGTTGCTACTACTTAGGGGTAGCTGCAGGAGCCCAGCACTGGCTGTATGAATCCTTGTGACATTCCCCTACAGTGTTCAGCCCCTGATGCCACTGCTATTCAGCTACTGGTGCCACCAGGGATAGTTCAGGTTAGTAACAAGTCTGGGTCAGGTACGCTGAAGAAGAGGGACAGCCTACTTTCAGAGAGCAGAGGTGGAAGTCTCCAGACTTTGTGTCAGGGTAGAGGACATACTGGCCAACCAGTCAGGTTACAAACAACTCACGCTACTGCAGAAGCCACAGGTGTTGGTCCTGTGATCAACTCCACCACAAGCAGCTAGTCTAGCTTGGTTTTCGCTTGCCCTGAGCCTAAAGAAAGAGGCAGAGTGATAGAGAGACTGGCCTGTGTGCCTGAGTTCCGGGAGAAGCTTACTGGCAGGACGACAACCAGCCTCTGAGCTGAGGACAGAAGGGGGAGAAGGGAGAGTTAGGAGGGGGATGTCAAGGAGGGAGTAAGAACAAATGCTCCCATCTGGGCTGGGCTGGGCTGGGGTGGTAGTGCTTAGGTCAATGGCTGACACTCGAGAGCCTAGGTCCCCGCTGTAGTCACTGCTGGCCGGTTTGTTTGACCATCCATGTACGAGTTATTGATGCGCCTACAGACACGGTGTGTGGAGGGAGAGTGAGACCTGCAACACCTGTGCAGCTGCTACCCAGTGCAGATAAGCGCCCTTACCTGGAGGGGGAGGGGCAAGCGACAGCTTGGGTTTCAGAGTGAAGCTGTGCAGAGACGGGGAAGGGTCTCCCTCTTCACCATCACCCCTCTATCTCTGTCAATTTTCTCTTGGGTTCTGTCGCTCGCTCACCCTCTGTCTTTAATCTATCGAGCTATGTCTCGATCATTCTCTCCCCTTCTCATGGTTGAGGGCTGGCTTTCTGCCCACTCACACTCTTCTGCCAGTTGGTAAGTCCATACCCTCACTAGCCACCAGCTTGCTCTGTTTCAAAGCCAACTGGAAAAGTCAACCTGAGGCATGCGGCTTTTCTTCTAGGCCCAGGGTCTCCTGTGACCCTGGGTGGCTCCATCCCATTCTTATGATTGGGCTTGCCTTCTAACCCCATTGTTACCTCTCCCATCAGGGCACAGCCCAGTCAAGCCACTTCTTGACTTCGCTGGTATAGGTCACCCTTTACCTCCTATGGAGCCTTAGAGGTAAGTGTGCCCTCGCCCTTTCCATTTGTCTGGTTTCTCCCAGCTGCCCCTGTAGCCCTAAGGGAGAAATGAGGCAGGCTGCCACTGAGAATCCAGCCTGCTGTTCCTTTGCCCAATAAAATATGTCTACAGGATTTGGGAAGTCCCTTGGGCGACCTGCTCTTAGGTTGCTTGTGTCTACAACCTGGTCTGGAAAACCTGCATTTCAAGGCTGGAGGCCGGTGGGATCGCAGACAGGGTAGCGCAGCTTCTCCTTTAAGACCGGAGCTGCTCGTCGCTGTGAGTGTGAGGGTGTGTGAGTGTGCGGCGTGCGTGTCTCCTCCTCCCCGAGTGACACAGCAGTGAGAAATGCCTATCAGTAACTTAAACCCCCGAAACTCCACCTTCCGGGCGCGCGGCGCGGAGCCGGGCGGTGGGAATGGAGCGAGCAGATTGAGGCCGCCACTGCAGCGCCGCCAGCATGAACTTGGCCGAGAGCTGAAGCGGCGGGCGGCGGGCGGGCGCGGGGGCACCGGCCGCTAGCCAGGGGGTGATCTTCAATCCGCCTGGGCCATTCAGCGGGCGCCTCGGGGTAGGCTGCCCGTGCCGGCGGCCGCCCGCCCCTCTGGCTCTGCCCTGGCTGCCACTGAAGCTCCGCAACACGGTAAGGGTGAAGGCGGATGCGGGAGGTCCGACTGCTTGGGTGAGGGGACTCCAGGGTGCACTTATAGCCCCCATTTATGGTCTCCATCTTTGAGGATCCAGGACCCCGGGGATGCTGTGAGATGGGAGCCCCCAAAGTTTGCTCTGAGCACACGGCCCACCTGGCGCTGAGGGTTGCCCCCCCCCCCCAGACTGGCCTAACTAGGGAGAGCTTAGGTCTCAACATCGAAGGTCTTTGGCCCCTTCCTTCTTTTAGGTGCCCCAGAGGGAGTCCAAAACTGGGCGGAGGCGGCTGCATTCCGAGGAGGAAAGGTACAGAGGGGTGCAAGCTGCGCGGGCTCCACAGGCTACATTAGGTTATGAGGAGGCACCCTCTCCATCTCCATACCCCAGGGCCAGGGCCGCTCGCTCACTTTCCCAAGGTGCCATCAGAGACACTGTCTTTCCCTGCCAGCTCCAGAGTCCAGCAGTGGGCACTGGATAAGGAATTTCCCCACCCCAAATCGATTTGCTGCCGCGGAAAAGAGTGTGGGGTGTGCGCGTTGCCCTGCGCTTCCCCCACCCCATTTACCAACTCCTCCTCATGAAAGCAGCCTGGAGCAAAGCTGGGGGCCTGAGGCAGCCCCTGCTGATTCCCCACCCAGCCTTCCCAGAGCCCCTGCACTGGAATTGGCGCTCCAAGCTCCTGGGGCATTCTCTCAGCGACAGAGCCGGGCGCCAGGCTCTGCCTAGGGCGGGTGGGAAGCCCCCCGGAGCGCCGCCAAATACTTTTCTTGGCCACTTGGTTTGGCCAGGTTCCGTCCTGATGCAGTGAGTCTGAAGCCTGGAAAGCTAGCGGTGCTGTCTGATTCTGATCCGTGATTAAATTCGGACTGAGCGGACACTAATAGGATTATCCAGACGGAAAACTCGGCCCTAAAGCCATCGAAACCTGGGCAAACAGACGCGCCTCAGTCTGGGGGGATTCACTCCCCACTGGGCTCCTGCAGCTGGGTGCGGCTGAGTCGGGCACCCTGAATGTGGGTGTGTGAGAGCAAGGGCAGGAACACGGAGTGGCTAGAGAACCTTGGAAGATTGGATTCCAGTTGCTGGGGTAGCCTGTTCTTGTTATTTGGCAGCAGAAGGAACCCCTTGGAGTACCGTCCCTAAGCCAAATGTTCCCTTTGCGGGTAGCTGACCAAGGCTGGTTCCGGGACATTGTCTGTAAGGGCTAGAGAGCCTAGTGGATAAGAGCCGGTCTTGCTGTAACAAAGAGGCAAAGTCTCTGCAAGCCTCAGCAATTCTCAAAGAGTTTGCTAGAGAGAGGGCCAGGGTCTTCCAGAGAAGACCCCTGCTGGAATCATGTCTCCCCCATCAGCCTCGGGCCATGGCTGCTACTCGTGTTCCCTGACTGCGGTGGGTGGATGGGAGCATCACAGCAGCTCGGCCCAGTTTCTTGGCAGGCGCAGGCTCTCGCTCTGGTGCCCACTGACCGGGTGGGGTCTTACCATGCACCCACCAGGTCTTCCCGGCTGCCACCGCTGCTATGGGCCCCTGGAGGCCATGTAGCTTCTTTCCTTCCCTCCCTCCCACCTCTTCTTGTCTTTATAGATTCCCCCCTCCCTCCCACCCCCGCCGCCGCCGCCGCCAACAATCCGCTTTATAAAAAGCCCCTTTGTTTCCCAGGAGGCTGGAGAGAGGGAAGGGGAAAGGGACTCAGAGGCAGAGGGCGGGGGAGGCAGCTTCCAAGTAGCTTTGAGCCGCTCGGGACAGGAGGGCTAGTGCAGGCAATGGAGAGGGTTCTATATTTTGAGTACCCTCTATAGAAACCCGGGAAGTCTTGGGAATCTTGTCCCGGGCGTGCTCTATGCGCTTGGTTGGCCAGCCTTGGACACCCTAATTCCCTTCAGGCAAGACTGTCTGGCCCGCTGTACAGGGGAACAGGCAGGAACCAGGCAGGAGGCAATGGTGAATGCTCAGCAGGGTGGGCAAATGTTGCAGGTCCCTGTGATGACAGAGCTTGGGCATAGGGGGCGCCCTTTCCTCGGTTTCGCTTTGCTTTGGGGAGCCCCTGTCAGCCAAAAAACCTAGGGTGGCTGTTGAGCCTGTAGGCGGCAGAGACACTGGTAATGACTTGAGGCTTTATCCACCTTGTAATTTAACTACATCCCTCTTTATTCCTGCTCCCCACTATCATACCCCCCCCCCCACACACACACAGGACAAGATTGAAACTCTCTGCGGGTGCCCTTTGTTTGAGTCGGGAAGTGACTAGCCACCTCTAGGGTAATCTGGGGCTGGAAGTGAGAATACTAAAGCTTCCAGAGACTACACATTGGCCTGTTGCATCTATACAAACACAGGGTCTGGCAACAAGGGGTGGCCAAAATGTACCGGCAGGCATCTGGTTTTTAGCTGGACTGAGGATGTATGGGCTCTGTCTCTTACACATGCTTCCCCCCACCCAGCAAATTTGGGAGAAAACAGACCTTGCTGGGTGGGATGTTAAGCCTACCATTACAAGTAACCTTTCACAACCTGTCAGCCTGATCTTCCAGGCTTCTTGAAAAAGATCCACTTCTCTCTACCTGAATGTCCTCTGGGAAGGCAAGACTACTGATAAGAAGAAAGTGACAAATAAGAAGTAAGCAGGGCCTAACTCAAGCTAGTGGGTCTCTAGAGTAGTTCTACTCCTCTTGATCCCTCCCTGCCTCCTGTCCCCATCTGCCTTTAATCTGATGTTTAAGTCTTTGTGAGTGTGAATGCCCCCCCACATTCCTTTTTTGCATCCTCCTGCTCCATTCACATACCAATAAGCTGCAGAGTTTATTGATAAGTGTATTATCTGAACATTTATTTTTTGGTCTTTGGAGTAGTAAGTGAAGTGGTAACTCACACACACACACACACACACACACACACACACACCCCAATTACATCTAAAATCATAAGTAATCAAAGGGTGAACTACTGGTTCTACCATCTCCCCCTTTTGTGCATTTCTTCTGGAGCAAGATCATTGGAAAATAAATCTGCTGATGTGCGAGATGGAACATATGGTACCTCCATAAGAGAGAAGCTGAAATGGCCTTGAACCTGCCGGACAGACCAGCTGTTTGCTGCCAGCTAGAGCAGCTAATCAGCGTTTTCCCTTTAAAGTAACAGCCCTCTTTTCTGTTGATGACCAGTAGCATATTAAATAGGATGTTCTCCAGAGGGGAAAAGTGATGGGATTCTACATTATTTTGTGCTTTTGCAGCTCTCTAGTGTTTCTTTCCTGCTCTGGGGGGCTTACCTTGCCCTCCAGCTATACCTGTCTCCAGCTTGGGCATGTTTCCTCTGGTATTTATGAGAATGTTGCTCATAGCACAAGTTGGGAATCAGGAAAAGGGAAGAAAGAGATGGAGCCGAGAGTTCCAGATGCCTGGAAGAAATGTGTCTGTTTTGTACCTACTGGTGTTGGAAACATTAATAGTGCTTTCCCTCGTCTCTCTTTTAAAACATCTTAAGAGCTGAAGGGCTTCCTTACAAGATCTCCTTTATAACCATCCTCTTCCGGCTAGGACCATTTTCAGTTTTCCTTCAGTACAATGTGTTTGGGGGGGCAGTTAGGCGTTGGAAGAAAGGCTTTAGAAGATACAAGGAAATTCCATGTTAGGAAATCATTAGCAAAGGGTGACTTTGTTTTCCTGCCACTGACGCTGACAGTGACACAGATGTGTGGGTTGAAACAGGAACGTCATTGAATTTTTAAACTCAACCAGGAAATAGCCTGTTGCTGGAGTTGGGGGGGGGTTACACATTCATTGCTTGTTAAGATAGGAGGTTTGCTGTCGCCAATCCTTTTCAGTAAAGGAAAGGGAATTTTCAAACCCAGCAACACATTTAATGTCTTTTCCCCTCTCTATATTTGACTAGCTAAAGCTTAAAATGCACCTGTTAGTGAATCATGCCTAGGAACTGCATTACTATTTAGGGTTAGAAGATGAACAAAAAATTGATCATAAACAAGTGGTTCTTCTGGCAGTAGTTGGACTACTTTTTAAAGGGGGTTTACATATGTAGTAAACATTTTCGATTTCAGTGATTCTGATTTTTCTTTCCCCGAGACAGTGTATGATGGATAAAATAATCTGACTAGAAGCTGGGAAATTTATTTCTTTTTCAAACTTCTCCTATGAACTACCAGAGAGATCTTGGACAAGCTTGTTCTCCCTCCTTGCGTTCCCTCTGTAACCCCTGAATATGATTCCGATCATGTTCTGAAGTACTAGGATTTGTGAACAAAATGGTCATTTTCTGGGAAAATGAAACATCTATTTCAGCCTTGTCATTGTGAAAAACAATGTGATAGATAAAGAAATGGGGCTAAGATTTTAAGAGGCATTGAGAAGAGGGGAATTAAATATGACAGAAGGCCAATCAAAACAACATTAACGCAGGAAGTGTCCCCTCAAGGGTGAACTTCTAACCTGGAGTTATAGACAAGGGGGCTGAGAGGCAGCCCAGAGTGCCTCTTGTCCAGTACCCCTAATCCAGCCCTCTGGGGGCCTATTGATGGCAGGCCTCCTAATCACTAGGCCGGTCTACAGATAACGGGATCTAAACTCTTTGAAATTAGACTGGCATATTTCCAAAGGACTCATTAAATATAGAGCAGCTTTGCTGCCTTGCAGTTATTTAGCAAAGGTTACAAGGACAAAAAGGCCTGCTATCCACATACACTCATGACCCACTGGGATATGGATTCAGAACTCGATGATGAACCTTTTCTTAACCCTCTAGTTCCAAGGAATGTCTTCTAAAGAACACATTTCCTACTTTAAGGATTCAGCAGCAATACAAGAATCTGCCAATGCCCTGCCTGACGTTAATATTGATTTGTTTAAACTGGTAAGGGAGGACATTATGAAGAAAGACCTTTTATCCACTCAGTTCTTTGGCAATTATCTTTCTTCCATAAATGTTGATACACATATAATGGCTGTAACTAAAAAAAAATCTTCTTATCCAGGCAAAAAAGGTTGAGTGTTTGTTGGAGCAGATAGAATGCTGAGAGCGTGAGTAGACCAAGGCAGATGTCACTGGAGAGGGAGATAAATGATGGAGGGAGAGGAGCTGGTTACTATGGATCAGCACAATGAACCTATTCCCATTCCTACACCTCTCACACCACTACCACGGAGGAGTGGGTAACCTAGGCAGCACCAGTCAACTGGATGGCAGGAAAGAAGCATTACAAAGCTTACTTGGAACTAGTATGATTTTAAATTTTTTAGACATCAAATCCATAAACATCTTTAGGACTTTGTGAAGGAAAATTTCTCAAATGCAATGTTGTAATATGTGTTTATTATTTGTTGCTCGTGTTGTACCATTGTACTGGCTACATAAATGTAGCAGAGGAAGAGGAAAAGGCCTCCTAGAGCTGGGGGCTGTTATTCAAGGAGGTCCCTATGTGTTGACAAAAGGTTATCATATTATAACATATTCCTATACATCCTGTGTCCTACTGCTTCTAATTACCAGCCCAGAGCTGTTAGTCCTGGAGCATGTATACAAAGGGAGCTGAAGCAAATTAGTTGAGTTCCTTGTCTGCCCTGTGTACCCTTCAGTTGTTCTCTCTCCTGCCCTTCCTTTCCCAGACCTTCCTTGGTTTCCCTGGAGCCTCAAGTTTTCTCCTAAAATATGACCTCCCTAATTTCCAAACAACTGGACATGTTACAATCTAAAAGAGTCCCCTGGGAAAAGGAACCCGGCCAAAGGCACTGAACTCCATAGAGTAAAGTCTTTAGGGACACGGTCTAAGGAGGTCGTGGGTAAAAGAAGGCAAAAAGTTCTTTGCAAAATCTGTGAAACTTTCCTGGCCCAAATGGGCTTTCTTGACCTTCCCTCATTGTCTCAAGCTCCAGACATCCCTATCATCTCCCACCTCTAGTTCATAAGACAAGGCCCTTGACTGGGGGCTAGAGATAGTTCAAAACCGTAATGACCTGATTCTGTCTTTTGGCCTTCTATTATCCAGTGATTCCTATTTTAATGGTGAAGTATAAGATCCTTACTGTAGTTCCTTACTTTCTCTGGGTAACCTTCTGTCTGCTCTGCCCAACCCGTCTTTGTATTCTCTTTTTTCTTCTACCTGTAGGAGTAGTTTTACACTTGGCCATAAGGAAACTTTTCTGCTAATTTTAGAGGAGGTCAGGAAGAAGGGTCAAAGCTACTGAAGACAATAGCATTTAGGTTAGGAGAGTGTGGAACCTGCAACCTACATTGTGCTTTCTATCTAGGGAGGGGAATGTGGGACTAAAGGCATGACAGAGAAGCACAGTGCTTTGGGGAATCCAGAGTGTTCTGTTCAATTGGATCACGCCCCACACTGCTACCCCATATGTCATACATTCAATTTTCCCCATAGAATTTCAGCTTGCCTGTTTTATGGCCCTAATTGGCAAGCTGACCATTGTCACTAAACACAATTAACAGAGGAACACCAGCTCCCCTGAAGATTCACATGCTGAAAGATTAACCTTACTATTGGAAGAAGAGGCGATTTTACACAAGAGGAGACTGCAGCCCAGAGAGCTGCACAACTTTTCCAGAGGTATGGGAAAGGCTGCCCAAAGTAGGCTCATACTTGCCCTCCAGTTCTCGGGTATGTCTACAAGATACCTTCTGCTCAGAAGTTTGAGGAGACGGGTGTTTTTTCGAGGCAGATCAAAAGTGGTGAGAGGAGATGCAAGGTCTGGAGGAAGAACATTTTTAGTTGTGCTGTAAGATAATCTACCCTTGTATCTATGTGTGCTGTAGTCAAGACAGCATGAAAGCATATTGGAGTCACAGCTGTAAGACTGGACCAAGCTGGAAAGTGAAGGCCGCAAATTTGCGATCAGTCTGGGGCCTGGCTGCAATGGTCTCTGAAGGGATGATGACTCACCCCACTTTTGGGCAGAGCTTGACTGGGTGGTCTTTGCTGGCATTTGCAGGATGTTGTTTAGGTTTCATTCTCAGTGAGTCCTCAGTATTAATATCAGTCTCTGGAAGTTCCAGCACCGACCTTGGAATTCAAAATGGGACAGTAGTTTTGGTGTAATTGCCAACATCACATGCTTTCTGAGTCTGATTCTGAAAGCTGGCATGCATTATGTTAGGTTTGAGGAGGAGAGCACAGTGTTTCTAAGCTGCGTGTCTGTCAAGGATTAATTTAACCTCTAATTACTACATTTTCTTTGCTGTGTGTTGCATGAACTTGTTACAACAAAGCTCAAAGTATGCTATTTTATTTCACTGCCACTCTAAAATTAATTTCAGGGATTTGGAGTCAAATCTGACCCACTTGGTGTTAAAATAGTTGTGCTGACATTGGAATTAAAATGAACAATCTGGTTCTTTCTAGAGATGCCCCAGCCGTGGAATAAAGAGCTTGATTATGTTATTTGTTCTCACAGCCATCAACATGAGCGCTTGGCAGTATCAAGGAGTGTCACTACACTAATCCCATTGGGAACTCAACACTCCTAGGGAGCACCAGAAGCTGCCTGTATATTTTCTAGGTATTCCCTTGGGATCGAGAGTGATGCCTTGTGGAGCAGGGTAGCCCAGGAGTCCTTCCCTTCCCACTAATAATACAATGTGAGGCCAGTATCTAATTGTAGCCTCCTAAGAGTCTGCTTTGAGACTGTATCATATCCATAAAATCACAAGATTAAACTCATAGGGTCTCCAGGTTCCTATCTCTCC
This sequence comes from Phodopus roborovskii, assembly GCF_943737965.1. Taxonomy (NCBI): domain Eukaryota; kingdom Metazoa; phylum Chordata; class Mammalia; order Rodentia; family Cricetidae; genus Phodopus; species Phodopus roborovskii. The sequence goes on along the minus strand of NW_026125778.1, from coordinate 383,536 downwards.
TCCTACTCACCATCAGATGTGCCTCTGTCCATTCTATCTTTTTTTAAACTAGCTAGATGTATCAAGGATAGTTAAGTATAGATCACGTTAAATATGAGTATTGATACTGGGTTGTGTTGCAGAGTGGCTTATGTTCCCATCCTTGGGCAGAGTGTCTCAGACTTACTTTCATTATTAATCTGGAAGGGGAGGAATTGTGCCAGTTACTTGAAAGCAGATCTCACCTAGCAATTTGAGACAGCATCATATAACAGAACAAAATAATAGTGATTTATGAATCATAAAGTATGGCACTTGGCCATTGCCCTTCAAAAGATGCACCAGTTTGGGACCAGATTACTGAGACTGGGAGAAGTCCCCTGTACTGTAGTAGGAAAAACACCCACCCATCTGTCTCCAGGCTCATCTCTGATGCCAACTAAGGACATTTCAGGTCAGTCACTTCCCCTTGATAGGCCTCAGTTTCCTCATCTACACAGCATGAGAATGAACTAAGGGAATCCTAGGCTCTTCTCTAGCCCTGACATTCCATGATTAGGTAGCACATTAAGATATAAACTTCTTGAAATACTTGAAAGTGATATAATGTTTGATTAATTTACATTAGCAAGGACTTGAATACACAGGAGTTTTACTTTTGTTTGGGTAAGAGGACATGGAGACTATTAGGTAAGGAAAAACAGTTCTATAGATTTGGCTAAAACATTGGCATTTCTTTGTATGTGATCAAGGAATAGAAAAATGGGAAATTCTCTTAAAGACCTCTCATTTTATACGTGAGAATACTGAGCTCAAGAAAGCTCCATACCTGACAAGGGCTATCCAGCAACTTACTAGACACCAAACTAGCTCAGGTCTCTGGAGTCCCATCTTGCAGAACACCCCGTAATTCCTAAATACAAGCAGAAGAATCCTTTAGACTCTCCACCACACATGGGCCTGCATTCATCAGAATACATAACTGAAAGATTTTTGTTTCTAGTTACCAAACAGTAGCTTATCAGGAAGGAATTTTTTATTCCTCACCTCTTCCCCTAACACTCATGAGTTGTTTTCAGCTAACAGTAAATATTGAATTTTGTTGGTCTTGTACTGATGCCCAATTTCAGATAAAACAGATTTTATGAATAATGGGGGGTGGTCCCAAGGGGCCTGTCATTTGAAATTATTTCATTTTAAACAGATGGCTGTTTTAGGTTTGACTTGTATTTTCTAATTTTCATTAGAGAAAGAAAAACAACCCCAAGCAACCCCACCCTTATTTTTGTAATGAGTAACAGTTTGTCTTGTCTAAAAGGAGCTTTTAGCTTCTCAAATGTTTGCACCCAGCCTCAGTTTGTTTGGTTTCTTAATCATGTAACTGTATTGGCCCCCTGTAGTTCATACGATGCTTACAAAATATACTCATCTCTTCTGCACACTGACACCAGCTCTAGGATTGCTTCTCCCTGCTCCAGCCCAGCCACCCTCTCTCCTGTGGACTGGGTGTAGGGTAAAGTCTGGAAACTTTGATCTTGCTAGAGAAGTAGGATGCAAGCTGAGTCCAGTGTCACTATCTCATGTTGTGGCCCTGGGCTTGGCCCTGTTCTCTTTGAGCTTCACCTGTCTTATCACTACAGCCAGGAAGAATCTGAGGACTCTTTTTCTTGTTATATTAGGTCCCCCTACGTAGAGGATGTGATTTGACCAGCAGATGGAACTGTCAATAATTATCCTTATTTTCAGGTGTGTATGTATGTAGGTAGGTACATACACATACTTGTGTGTAGAGACCTAGGGTCAACATCAGCTCTCTTCCTCTATTATTCTACACCTTGAGTTCCATGTCTTGTGATAAATTCTATTTCAAAGAGCAAGGTGGCAAATGATAGAGAAAAGGGGCTGATATTATGTGGGTGGTAAAATCTGTCTATCTCCAAAGAGTTAAAAACATGCTTTTTTTTTAAATGGGTGCTTTGTATCCACACCCAGGCCCTCATGCTTTTTCATCAAATACCCACTGAGCCATTCTCCTGGCTCACATTTTGTTATTTCTAGAAGCAACATACAAATATGCTTTTGCAAGAGAAAGGTAGATATCTCAGCAAATAAATTTGTAAATATTTAATGCCTTTATTCACTGAGGTACTGATGACTGGTTTCCAGAAAAAAGAATGTGTTTCATTTTACTCCTGTCCACAATGGGACTGGCTGTCTCTCTGCTTCCATGACGACAACAAAGAAGGAGGGTATCGTATGGAACTGGACTAAAGCTAATGCAACAAATTAAAAAGCTGGCCAAAAGTTAATTTAAAAAATGGATTCAACAAAGATTTTTATGTGTCTAGTATATATAAAGCATTACAAAGGATATGGATGGATGGATGGATGGATGGGTATTCCATAAGCTTATTCCATAAGCTATTCATTAACCACAGTGAAAATAAAGATACAAATTCATGACATGTCATAGATAAAAGAGCGACAAAGCAGAAAGATAACACATAAAAAAGTTCAATAAGGGAGACAGACAATGATAGACAAAAACATAAGTAAAATATATAATATCTGAGATTATAAGTACCTTGAGGAAAAAAAAAAAAAAGGGAGTTAAGGAGTGCCAAGGAAGGGTGAGGTTTTCAGTAAGATGGACAAAGACCTTGGTGAAGAAGGTCAGAACAAATTGTGAAACCAGAGTTTTGGCCAATAGAAATAATAATTTAAGCTGCAAAACCATAAAATAAGCAAATTTAATTAGTTCTAGTGATGTATTTTTATTTATCCCAACATATCTAAACTATTAATAAACGTTATATAATTTTATAATTCTGTCTTTACATTCTAATGTGTTTTACCTTTATAGCACAAGTCATTGCTAGATTTTAAATCTTTAGTAGCCACATGCAGCTAGTGACAAAGTTATTAAACAACACACTTCAGGTTAGATGTTCTCTTTATGTCTCCAGTAAACTGAACTTTATAGGGTGATTCTTTGTTGAATGATTTAGCATTGTTAAGCATATTAATTTACTGCATATCATCATTTTGCATAAGTTCTTTCACTATGGATATTTTAATAGCCTTTCATATCTCCATTCTCATATATCTACTTGTTCTTCATGCATTCATCTGTTCATATTTGCTCCATTATATGCACCCTCCCAGATATCTCACTACCTGAAGGAAGTTCTCTGGTTCTGAAGCTTTTTGCCTTATATGGGGTAGGTCTGGAGAGAGTTCAACAGAGTAGCTGACATCTGCCACATTGATTGGGACATTAAGAGCATTGGTAGTGGGGCGTGCTTTCTCCAATTTTGAGTTGAAAGCTATCCAATTGGCAGTTACTGATTTCTTAATGCCAACATGTACCTGGAAATCCCTGTATTCTTGCTTCTTCGACAGTCATCTATCAACCTGGAGTATTACTGAGCATGGATCCAAAGGTTTTTATTCTACTCTTTGCTCCTTGTCTTTGGCGCACTGAATGTTCATTTGTAAGCTTGTATTTGACATGAATACAGACCTCCTTAATCATAACTATCATCATATTATCATAATCAATATATGTGAAGTTCTGGGTTGCATTTTCAGCACATCACATCCACACACATAAAGAATAATTCCAATAATTTATAAATACCTTCCATTTTGATTCTAAGGAGCTAAGATTTTGGCACATTTTCTTTACATGCAGACAAACCACACTTACATGCATGCATTTCTTTCTTGAACTTGTATTAGAACAAATTGTAGACAGACTGTTCTTTTGTTCCTCAGACACGCGCGCGTGCGCACACACACACACACACACACACACACACACACACTTTATACATATATACATATTCTAAAAACAATACATTCTAACACGGAAGCACAGGATGTTGACCAAAATCTGAACTCTAACTTTGGTAATAATCTTTCTAAAGAATGCAATGCAATCTTGAAACCTTGTTTAGATTTTGTAGGTTAAATCCCGACATAGACTTGCTAGGAATCATAGGATGTCAGAGAATACACCTTGCATTAAGAAATTTACCTCTTAGATACCATGGTCATTCCATTCACGTCAGGAATGAAATGTTTGTGTTTGTAACCCTTCAAAATTAACATGTTAAAATCTTAAACTCAAGGTGAACGTATTGGGGGTGATGTGTTTGAGAGGTGCTTAGGTCATAACAACAGAATTGCCACTGATTGTATAGGCGTTCTTATAAAAAAAAAAAAAAAAGACCCAATAAAGTCCCCCGGCATCTTCTTCCATATGAAAACACAAGTAGACTGCTATATGTGAACCAGGAGACAAATCCTTACCTCAAGTGAATCTATAATGTCTCTCAAGTTTCCAGAACTATGGAAGAAAACTATTTTTGTGGAAGTTTAAATAAAACAAACAAAAACAAGACACATTTTTCCAGTTGTCCTAATAAAGCTCTTAAAAGCATAAGAAAATCTGGTATCACACAGTGCAATTGGTTGTGACTTCAGTCTCCATTAACCTGGGACAATATCTCCTCTTGTTTTGTAGAGTGCAGACTGGTTCTATCACAGCATGTCCCTCAATTCGGGGTTGTTGTCTGCTGTTTCCTCCTGGTTAGATTTGGATTGTGTGATCATTTGTCAGGAGCCACGCAAAAGGGCATCCTCGGGGTACCATATCAGGGGGCACATGAGGTCACTGGCTGCCATTGTCGCTGATAGTCACTTTGATAACTTGGTTAAGGTTATGTCTTCCTGGTGCCTCCACTCTTAAAGCGCTGTTGCTTCACCGTGCAGTAAGGAGTATCTTAGTGGCATACATATATGCAAGTCCATGGTGGTATCTTTTTATGCCTCTCTCTTTTCCTCACCAGTTTAGTATCACTTAATGGCCGTGCCTGAGGAAAGTTTACAATAATGAACTCCTGATTGCATTATGTTGTCTATATTTATTGTTTTTCTTTCTGCTGTTAAGAATGACCTTCCCATATCATAAGTAAATATAATTATTCACATATATGTTGATATTTGTGAGTTTTATTATAGTCAATGTGTTATAATCCTTTATTTTCATTAATTTGTTTTCCTTCTCAGGTTGCTCCAGTTTGGGCTTTTGAGAATCCCTTCAAATTAACTTATGTGTCATTTTGTCTAATCATTGTCTAATCACTTGAACATCACCTTCATTTCCGCTATAAGGTACCAAGCCCAATTTCTATTATTTTTTCCTGCACCAGCCCTAAAATCCTCCCTTTTCCTGGGGAATCTTAGTTCTTTAAATGGACAATAGTATTTAGAAACCTTCATGCAGACAGTTCATACATGATCATTCCTACAGGTGTCTCAGCATCATTTCAATCCACCAGGCTGAGAAAATATCAATAAAATCATTCATAACTTCTTTTTTATTAAGACCTACCTATCTCCCTCTCTCGGAATTTTGAGCTTACATCCATTCCTCTACATTACAATCCCATACCAAAGTTCACTCTGTCATTTGTCTTTCCATTTTTATAGTTCCTTTCCTACACAGTGAGAAATCTCGGCTGTTATCCATAACATATTCACTCACTAAATTCTAGAGTCCACAGAAAGTTGTTTCAGTATTGCTAACCCATGACTATAAAGAAGCCTGTTCACAAGGTACAATGTCAGTACACACACACACACACACACACACGCACACACACACACACGCACGCACGCACGCACGCACGCACGCACGCACGCACCTACCTTTAGCTTATGACTGAACAATCAATTCCTCATTGTAAACTAATCTACTTGAGCAAGGTCTCTGTCTCTTCACTCCCAGGAAGCCACTCTGTTTGTCTACTATTAAAATTTTTCTATGTTTTCTTTATGTTTTATCAACCCTCTTCTACAAACACAACAATACACCCTCCCAACATGTGTGCACACCCCTTCTTCTGAATTTGAGAGCTAATTATGGGAATTAATGATATTTTGCCCCCCAAATATTTTAATGAATATTCCCTAAAAACAAAAACCTTCTTTTGAAAAAGGCAAAAATGAAACAACAAAAATCTCAGGATTTAGTTTACTTGTTTCTGATTGAATTCCTTTTGCTTTCTCTATCTTCATTAATTCTTTGAATGTGTGTGTGTGTGTGTAATAATAACACAATGCAAGAAATGAGAAGTATTACAACAGAGAGCCCTCAGAAACAGACACTTGTTGCCTCTATCCTTTTCACCCCGTTCTACTTATCTATTTTAATTAACTAACATATTACCTTGTCTGGATACCCCCATTTTTAATACAAATTAACATAATTGTGTGTTTTCTAGACAGTTTTTTTTTTTTTTACTTCCTTAAGGCATGGAACCTTAAGAGACTTTTAGGCTTTACTTTTGCACTTGAAAACATGTCCTAGTGACCATTCTATATCAGTGCATAGAAGTCTTCAATCTTTCATGGCAGCTACAGTGTACTATGCTCCTGGCTGTAGGTATCTTATATTGTTTCCAATAGTTTGCATATATGCTATTTCAAGAAGCAAACTGAAATATATACACTTTCATACTGTTGAAGGGGTATTTTCAGGGTCAAGTCTCATAGGTATAATAATAACATAGTACAACTGTGTCAAAATATAAAGACAAATGAAGTTTTGATATGTGTTGCCCAATTCCCCTCCAGCAATGCATGAGAATGTCTCTTCCGACAAAGCCTCACCAACAAAGGGTTTGCTATACTTTCGAATTTTTCTAAATCTGATAAGTGAGAAATGATATCTCAGTGTACTTTAATTAGCATTTTTCTAATTATGAGTAACTTGGAACAGCTTTTCATATGCTTAAGAGCCTTTTGATGTTTCCAGTATGTGCATTATCTGTTAAAGTCTTTTCTTCCTTTTTCTATTGATTTTCTTGGTTTATATCCTCAATTTTAAGACTTTTTGTGATGATGATAATTGGGTTTTTATCTGTAATATTTGTTATAAGTAATTTTCTAAATGTGTTTGTTCTCCTGGGTACTTGTTTTCTATGGTATGCCAAAGGCTTTTGTTTGCTTGGTTTTCTGCTGTTTTGAGACAAGGTCTCAATGATTCTCTTGTCTTCACCTACCCAGTGATACAATCCAAGTCATGCACCAAAATCAGCTGCAAAAGGATTTGTATGGATTTAGGGAACAGCCTTTTCTGTTACCACTCTTGGATACTGAGTCACATAAAGTCTTTCCTCACACTCAGGCTAAAGAACTTCACCCACTTTTCATTCAAATAATATTATAGGGCAAATTTTATGGTTGGTTTCTTTTGGGTATTAATATTTTCAAGACTCGTTCATATTGCATAATTTATTAGTACTTTACTCCTCTTCTTGAAAAGCTTTATTCTCGTGTATAGTTTCATGCTGATGTGTATGGTTCACATTTGTACAGCAGTATGTGCCCATGAGTGTGGAGGCCAGAAGTGCTATCTTGCTTTTTGAGACAGAGTCTCTCACTTGGATGTAGGAGCCAATTCTGTTAGTCTGACTGGCCAGTAATTTCCAGGGATCTACCTATCTCCACCTCTCGAGTGACCATGACCATCTTTCCACGTGGATGCTGGTGATTGAACTCACATACTCATGTTTGTACTGCAAACACATTATCCACTAAGTCAACTCCGTTAGTCATTTATCTCTCCCAATGTGAATAAAATTCAATTTGTCTTTCCACTCAATTGATAGAAATTAGAGTTACCACATTTTAGCTATTGTGAATAAAACTGTTATGCACATCCATATACAATCTTTCATGTGGATATATATTTTCATGTCCCTTGGGTACATTCTTGGAAAAGAGATGTCTGAATTACATGCTAACTGTTTAACACTTTGAGGAAGTGCCAAACTATAGTCCAAAGTAGTTGTAGCATTTTTACACTCTTGCCAACAATGCATTCCAATTTTTCCACATCCTTGTCAATACCCATAGTACTCGAGTAAATATGAAGTGCTATTTCATTGTAGTTTTGATTTACATTTTTGTTGACAGATAATGTTGAACATTTTTGTGTCTTTGAAGAAGTGTTTGTTCAGACTTTGCCCATTTTAAAATTGAGTTATCTTTCTGTTCTTTAATAAGTATAAAGGCTTTTGATGCATTCTGAGTATTGAAACCTTACAGTATTGCTAGTATTCTGTGGATTTTTTTTTCTTACTTCATTATATTGTCAGTAATAAAAGCTACTTTTCTTTATTTCTTTATTTTTGCATCTATTTGTGTGTGTGTGGGTGTGTGTGTGGGGGTGTGTGTGTGGGGGTGTGTGTGTGGGTGTGTGTGTGGGGGTGGGTGTGGGGGTGGGTGTGTGTGGGGGGGGTGGGTGTGTGTGTGTGTGCCTGCACATATGCAAGTGAGCATGCAAGCCATGGCACAAGGGGGCAACTTCAATAATCAGTTCTTTTATTCCATCAAGTGGGTTCCAGGAATAAACCTGGTTGAGCTAGGTAGAAAGTGCTCTTATCTACTGAGCCATCTTGTGGGTCCAACAACATATAAGCTTTCTTTAATTTTGATAAAGCCTAATTCATCTTGTTTTCCTGTGATCACTTAGACTATTGGAATTAAACCTAAGAAATAACTGTCTAATTCAAGTTCACAAAGATTTCATCTTGTGTTTCTTACAGTTTTAGTTCTTGCACATAGTTCTATCTTCCATTTCTGACTTAGTTTCATTTAAAACACATTGAATTAACAGGCAAAACTGTCCATAATTAAGTTGAACAATGAGATGATTATATAGAAATATATATTTTAAAAGGATTGCTACACTCAAATTAATACAGCCACTAGCACCTGTGGTTACTGTGTTTGTGTTGATCCCACTTAAAATCTATTCTGTGAGTGTTAAGGACCCTTAAAATTTGTTCTCTTAGCAAGTGGTTTTTTAATTTTAAATTTTATTTGTATGAGACATTTTACCTACATATCTGTCTATACATCATGTACATTCTTGGTGCCTTCAGAGGCCAGAAGAGAATGCTGGATCTCCCGGGACTAGAATTTCAGAAGGTTGTGAGCAGCCTCCATGTGGATGTTAGTAACCAAATCCAGGTCATCCAAAAGATCTGTCAGTGCTATTAACTGCTGAGCCATCTCTCTACCTGCCATGCAGTATTTTTGAGACAGAGTCTCACTTTATGAGCCTGGATGGCCTGAAACTCACAGAGAACTGGCTGCCTCTTCCTCTTCAGTTCAAGACTTAAGGGCCTGCCAACAATAGAGTCATGTTAAATATAGTCATTATGCTGCACATTAGTTATCCAGAACTTATATATCTAGTAGCTGATGATTGGTGGGCTTTGAATATCCTCACATTTCACAGCCCCTGGCAACCATTCTAATATTTGCTTCCCAAAGTCAAGTATTATGGGTGGTGCTTCAGTCAAGTATAGTCAAACCTCTCTCTCATTTTCTTTAGGTAGAGTCTTTGGAGTTTTACTTTTAATTTTTGAACAACATCCCTATTTTTCCCATAATGACTGCACCAGTTTACATTCTTCCTAGTGATGGTCAGGGATTCTTTTCTCCATATAATAAATAAATAAATATATATATATATATACATATATATATATATATATATATATATGTATATATCTCCATGTAACCGGTGAAGTGATACCTCATTGTGACTTTGACTTGTATTCCTCTGGTGACATCGAACAGCATTATATATTTGCTGGTCATTTATGAGTCTTTGGAACAATGTATAATTGTGTCTGTTGCATATTTGTACATAGTGGGGGGAAACGATATTCTTTTTCATGTGACTATTTAGATGTCCCCACACTGTGAGTCAAAATACGACTATTTATACATTTTGTTGTCTTGGTGTACCTTGTTAAAAATAAGCTGACCTGGGTGGGGATATAGCTGACTGGGGAGTGCTTACCTGCCATGCATAAGATTCTAGCTTCAGTCCCCAGTACTGAAAAAGCAAAATCAATTGACTATAAACATAATGTTTATTTCTTGATTCTCAAGTTATTCACTTAAACATTGATCTTTATGCCAGTATCGTTTTATGATTTTTGGTTTTAGCGTTCCAGTGTTTGGTATTAGGATACCTGTGTTGTTTTTTGTTAGAGCTCACTTAATGTGGAAGATATTTTATCAATTCCTTTGGCGTTTCCACACAGACAATCATGTTACCTATAGATGAGGATAGATGTATTTCACCCTTTCTGATTTTTGTGTTTTATATTCTGTTAACTTCCCTTGTAATACACCAGCTAAAACTACAAGTGGTTTATTGAGAAGTAGTTATGGCAGCAGACATCTTGCCTTGTTACTGTTCTTAGAGTGAAGTCAGCCAAACTTTTATCATAACATATAATGTTTGTAGGGATTTGTAGACACTCATTATGAAGTCCATTTTCACTCCTACTAGTCTCAGAATTTTCATAATGAATGGTTATGGAATTTGTCAAATGATTTTTCTGTACTCACTGACATGATCACATGATTTTTCTTTTTTAACCTGCTTATATTTAAAAATGAATTAATTTTCAAATGGTGGTCGAGCCTTAATCTGTGATAAACTGCACTAGGCAATAATGTATTGTTATTTTATACATTCCTGAATTTGATTTGCTAGTATTTGTTGTTTTTTTTTAAATTAAGTTCATGGAAGATACTGATTTATAATTTTCTTTTTCTATAGTATGGTCTTGTATTTTTAGCATCAGAGTTGTAAAATGAGTTGTAAAATATTCCATCATTTTTTATTAAAATGTTTTTATTGTATGTGTGTGTACTTGTGTATATGTATTGCAACATGTACACGCTGGAGCCCACAGAGGTCAGAAGAAGAAATCAGATCCCTTAGTACGGGAGTTACAGACAGTGGTGAGCTAGCATGTGGGTGTGGAAGTTAAACCTGGGACTTCTGCAAGAGCAATAAACACTATTAACCACCGATCCAACTCCCCAGCCCCCCCTGTCATTTTTTTCTGGTAGTGATTATATAAAATTACTCCTGGTTTTCCCTTAAACATCTGGTACAATTCTCCAGTGAAACCATCTAGGTCTGGAGATTACTTTTATTGTTTTTAATCTATAAAATTATTTGCTACAAGATTGCATATCAGTATTGTCTTATTTATATTTAATTACTCATTTCTATTTATTTATATATTTGTGCATGTGAGTGAAAGTGCAGTTATATGCAAGTCACGGTGCTGGGGTGGAGGTCAGAGAATAGTGTTTGGAAGTCAGTTCTAATTTTACTACTTCTTCAAACGAGGTCTCTCCTGTTGTTTCTGTTGTTCAGGATACTCCAGGCTAGCTGTCCTGTCAGCTTCCTATTGTCCTGTCTTCATCTCCCATCACACTATAGAAATGCTGGAATTACAGTTGAACACAGCTGCATCTGGCTTTTTAAATGAGTTTTAAGGGTTGAACTCAAGTCATCAGACTTGAAAGGCAAGTCTTTTGCCTGCTGATCCATCTTCCTGGCCCTAGTAAATTCTTTAAGGACTTATGCATCTGTATTCATAAAGCATTTTCAAGATGTAGTTTCCTTTTTGTTCTGTCTTGAATTCTCATGTCATGTTAATACCGAATTTCATAAAGTTGACTGTGAAATGTTTCCTCCTATTCTGTTTTCCAGAAGAAAATGTATTGAATTATTTATTGTAGAATTTTTCAATTAAACCTTTTAAATCTGAAGACTTTGGGAAGAGTTTTCTCAGGTATGAATTACATTTTTTAAAACATTATAGAGATATTGTAATGATCTGTTTTGGTAATTTGTTGCATGAAAGAAAATTGTCCATTTCATCTTAAGTTTTCAAATTTGTATATGTAGAGTTTTGGATAATATTCCCTTATCCTTTGGTCTCTGCAAGGTGTATAAATTATATTCTTTGCAATTCTGATGTTGGTAATTCACTCTTACTAGAATTCAGTTTTTTATTGTTCTTTCCAGAAAACTAGCATTAAAACTATTGAGATTTTCATACATGCATATAGTGTGGTAGAGCAAATCCACCTCTGTTTTCTCCTCTGTCCTTTCACCACTTTCCCCTTACAAATTCACTAAGTTTACTTGGTGCTTCCTGTTTGTACACGGTTGTAGAACTACCTGCTAAAACATCAGTAACCTCTCAGGGTCTGCATCCCAGAATAAAGCTGACTGTACTTTCCACAGCAACCATCATTTACCAATAGCACCTGAGCTAGAGATGGTATGGCATTACCCACCCTGTGCATTCTAGGATTTTAACTAGCATGCTTTTGTGCAGTGCAGGTCTTACACATGCAGTTGCAAGTGCTGTTTGTTAGTACATGTGACTTCCTGTCATGTCCAGAAAGTAATATTTCACTTCAGATATCTATTAGTTATAGATCTTAAATCTTTCTGTTCCCTCTTCTAGAATTATCCCTGATCCTTTGGATGAAGGAAATATGATCACATAATATAATATAGTATAATACAGGTAGACACCCCATTTAGAGTTGAAGATTCTGAGGTTTCTTATTCTCTGCATATTGACCAATTGTGGGTCTCTGTGTTAATCACCATATACTAACTACTACTTCAAAATAAGCTTCCCTGATAAGAGTTGAGACACACATTACCTTATGAACATAAAGATAAAAACTGAAGAGATGGTTTAATACTGTCTCCATTTAGCAGAATAGTAATAGTAGCCTTTCTCCTAGGATCCATGACCCAAGCAGTTCACAGTACCAGTTATGGGTTCCATTTTACACAACAAGCCTTAAATCCAAACAGAAAGTGACTGGTTACCCCCTTGATGATATTCATGCCATTGTTGAACCATTGGGCATATCTTATGAGGCCAGTCCTTATTGTAGTTCATATAGTTCACAACTTTGTAAGAGTACTGATTATACATAACAATTTATGTGAGTATGAAAGCTAGCTAGTAGGGGTAAAGTTTCCAGTAAGGATGAAGCTCTTTTTTTCAATCTTTTTCTCTATTTCATTTTGAAGGGGTGGGAACAGAAGGATGAAACAGGCCTCATATACCTCATGCAAGGCCAATGAATGATAATGTTGATCTTTCTGGCTCTGTCCTACAAATGCTGATTTCATGTGTGTGCTACCATACCCAATTTTATGTGGTACTGAAGATGAAACTTAAAGCTTGCTGCATATAAGGCACTCTTCCAACTGAGCTACACTCCCATGCCCAGTAGTTCCATTGATTTTTGTTTTATCTTTATTATCCCTTATCTTCTGTTTCTTTGGATTTATTTTGCAGTTCTTAGGTTATTGCAGGATAAGCTTAAATTGTAGGCATATCTCAGCTATTAATTTGAAAGTGTTTTTTTTTTCTTTTCTGACATGTGCATTGGTACCACACATTTGCTCTTCAACACAGTTTTAACTACATACCACATATTTTGGTAGTTTTGTGTTCATTTTTAATTCAGTTTAGTTCACTATACTTAGAGGTGTATTATTTAATTTCCAAATATTTAGAGGCATTTAAATTTTTGTTTATTATTGATTTTCAGTTTGATTAGAGGACATTGGGATTAGGGGGACACAGTTTGTATAATTGAATTCCAAAAACGGTTTTACAGCGATGTATTTCAGGGATCCAGATATGGTCTATGTTGGTGTGTATTCTGTGGACCCATGAAGCAAATATATAATCCATTAGTGGGCAGATTGTCAGGTGTCATCTAGATAATTTTAGTTGATCATGTATTGTTGATGTCCTCATCTTTAATTCTGCCTGCTGATTGTAACTTTTGCTGAAGGTATGGTGCAAATGATCCAACTACAACTGTGGATTCAGTCCTTTTGTCTCATTCAGCGTTTGCCTCATGCAGTCTGAATCCCTGTAGGCTAGATGTAATGGAGCATCACACATGCACTCTCAGCAGTCATAAAGTTGGGTAGAGGGATTGTAGGTTTGAGGCTAACCCAGAGTACCTAAGCCCATCAGACTACATAGCAGTATTTGGTCTAAAAAGATAAATAAAACCTAAATAATAAAAAGACTTCCTGTTATTTCAGGCATACATTCTTAGGATTATTATGTATTCTCAAACATGTTTCCTTGTTCTTGTCTTTCAGTGTGGTAATGGTACATTTGTCTGATGCCCTGTATTTAAAATATCTTGTTATGAAACATATCTGCTTTTTAAGAAATCATTTGTTAATTTCAACCTTTTAATTGATGTGTTTAAACCATATAAATAAAGATAACCGTTTATGTGTTCCACCTTTAAGAGTGCTAATTTAGTGTTTATTATTTGCCTGCTATAGTCTCTCTTTCCCCCTACCTCATCCTGTCTCCTTTTATTCTCATGATTCACTTAAACATATTTTAGGATTCCATTTAGATTTACAGTCCATTTTATTAGATCACACTGTATAATTTTCTCAGTGGTTATTATACATAAAGAATTTATCATAGCTAACCATTTATATTTTATCAATTTTACTAAAATATAGAATTTTTACTTGCATTTAGGTCATGTTACCTTCATAACTTCTAATTAATTGGCTTTACTATTTCCTGTATGTATACTAAGTAGCAGAAGAAATGGTGTCAGAGGTTTTGCTTCATTCATTGGATATGATTTATGAAACTTGTGAGAAAGAATAGTTCATTATATTATCACTGTTTTACCTATTCTAAATTACTTCTCTCCTTTGTGAAGTTTCTGGCATTCTTCTGTTATCATTTCCTCTCTGTTTAGAGAAATTCCTTTAGGCATTATTTAATGATGGGATCATTAGCAACAGTATCTTTCAGTTTTCCTTCATCTGAGAATATCTTGATTTCCCCTTCATTACTTGAGGATATTTTTGCCAGATATATAATATGAGGTTGACAGTTCTTTTCTCTTAGCACTTGAAAAATGTTGTACTACTTCCTTCTGCTCTGGGCAGTTCCTGAAGGAAAGTGCCTTGTCTTTTGAAGCGGTATGCCTTCAGAAGTAATGTGCCACTTCATCCAGTTGTTCTCAAGAATTTTTGCATGCCTTTTAGTTTCCAGAAGTTTAATTCTAAGTTCTCTTAATTTGGATTTATTTTGTTTGACATTATCTTTTATACTTGAATCCGCATCAAACATTTTATTTCTTACTATTACCTTTAGACTTAACAATCCCCCATCCTTCTGGACTTTGGGTGACACAAATATTGGTTCTTTTGTTACAGTACTTGTAGGTTCCTGAGCCCTAACTTCCTTCTTCTTTTCCTATACTTCATATTCCTCTTCTGCTTCTTTTACTAGTCTTTCTTTTCTTGGGAGACTTTCTCTCAGAATGTGCTCAAAGTGGCTGGAGTCTATGGATATTTATTGCTTCTGTCTTCTTTCAGCTCAACTGTGTTGGCCCATCCAGTGACTTACTTTACTTTTATTATTCCATTTCCATGTCTACAATTTCTATTTTGTTTTTTTTTATAACTTGGGATTCTTTGCTGAGATTGTTCTATTTTATTCATTTCAAATGTGTTGGTAATTCAGGGTTTTCAAATTCTCAACAAATAATTCCGATATATGAATCATTTTAATGTTAAGGACCATTGATCATTGTTACTCATTCATAATGTGGATTTTTGATTCTTGGGATGATAATTTTTACATATATTCTGGAGATTTAAAAAATTACAAGTGTTTGGGTGGAATTCAGTCTTCTATTTTAACAACCAGTGCCCATGGTAACAGGAAATGTGAGGACATTCCATTCCATTTCTTGCAGGGTCACACTAACACCATTTTGGTGAAAATGGAACAGACTTCTTGTGATGGTTGGGTGGTCAGTTGTCTCCCTTGGTTCTGTTAGCATCTTCTGTGGAGAAAGGGGAGTAATGACTTTCCATTGTGCCTCTGACTGAGACACAAGCTCAGCTCACCTCTAGACCCTTCTAGGGGGAAGGGAAGTTGAGATAGGACTGTGGAGCTTCTGCTCCCCACTGGTATTTGGCAGCACTGTTGGTTCAGTAGAAAATGGAATACCAATACTACCCCGATACAGGAGTAGCACAAGCATGAGCTCCTAAAATCTCTGAACAGAATCGGACTGTTGCTGTCTACTTACATGGAACTAGAGAATTAGGTAGGTAAAATTTCACCTTTCTGATTATACAGGCCATCTTTTTCACAGCCCTTTTGACTATAGGGAAAGGGGTTTTGGGAGCATTTTTTAAAAGATTATTTTAGAGCAATTAAAATTAAATTGACTTAAATGCTCTTCACTGATAATGAGATTGATGACTACCTTATATGCTATCCTAGAGCCCTCATCCAGTAGCTGATGGAAGCAGGAGCAGACACCCACAGCTAAATACTGAGACAAACTCCTGGAATCCAGTTATAGAGAGGGAGAAGTGATGAGCAAAGGGGTCAAGACTAGGCTACAGAAACCCACAGAGACAGCTGACATGAAGAAGGGGGAGCTCAGGACCCCCAGACTGATAGCTGGGAAACCAGCATAGGACTTACCCAGACCCTATGAACATGGGTGTCAGTTATGAGGCCAGGGCAGTCTATGGGGCCTCTGGTAGTGGATCATTATTTATCCCTAGTGTACAAATGGACTTTGGGAGCCCATTCCATATAAAAAGATACTCTCAGTCTAAACACACTAGGGGAGGGCCTAGGCCCTGCTTTAAATGATATGACAGGCATTGAAGACTCCCCAAGGGAGGCCTCACCCTTCCTGGGGAGCGGAAAGGGGATGAAATGGGTGTTGGTGGGGGACAGGGGAGGATGGGAGGGTGAGGGAACTGGGATTGACATGTAAAACAAGCTTGTTGCAAATTAAATAAAAAATAAAATAAAATTGATAATATGATAGAGTTCTCATATACCTTTTGCTCCATCCCCAACCTGCATAGCTTCCCTCCCTCATTATCCATATTCTCCTTCAGAATAAAGACACATAATTACCCACAGTTCGCTTGAAATTCACAGCTGAAATTGCAGTTAACTGCTGGCATTGCCCAAATGATTCATACCTACCCTTTCTACTGGGACCACACAGCGTTTCCACTGTTGTAAAAATTCTTTGTGCTCCACTTTTGTCAACCTCACCCCACAACACTGGCCTCTTAGGCTCTCTATAGTGTTAGCTTTTTTTCTGCATGTGATAGACTTGAATGCAGATGGTATTCTTTGAAGCTTAGCTTTTTTGCTTAATATTTGATTTTAATATTTCTCTGAGGTTTCCTTCTTTCATAATTTGGTAGCACATTTCTATTTAACACTGAAAGGTACTTTATTGGCTTTATCTGTTTATTTATCCATTAACCCTCTGAGGGATGCCTTAATTATTTACAACAATAATGAATAAAGCTGCTATAAACATGCCTGAACAAGTTTCTGTGCAGACATGAATTTGCCTTTGGGTAAATACTGTTGAGCTTTCCTGGTGGATCATCTGAATGTTTGGGTTTATAAAACACAACCAACTTTCCTTCAAAAGTGAATAGCTGTATCATTTTGTATTCTCACACAACAATGAAGGAGAACGCCTGTTACCCCCACATCCTTTACACCTTTAGATAGCATCAGAATTACAGATTTGCAGGAATCAATAAGGAAACACAGGAAAATCATAGCTACATTACTTTCTCAAGTCTAGGACCCTATGTTGTTTCCAGATTGATTTCTGCTGGAATTTTTACTATTTATTTTTTTATTTATTTCAAGTTTAGCTTGCCCTTCTTTTTTTGCTAATTTCCTAATGTGAACTCTTAGCATATGAATTTTATAAATTTCTATATTTTCTATTATATATTTCTTTTTACCATCTGCAGTCTGCCAATGTGTGTTGTTATTTATGTCTAGTTTTTGTATCCATTTAATTTTTTGGTTTTCTTATCATTTTTTATTGTTTGAGAATATCAGGAATGCATACAACATCTTTTGATCAAATCTACTCCCCACTTCTCCCACTCCAATTCCTCTTCTAACTCTTATACATTTCTCTTCCTTCTTCATGTGCTCATTTAAAAAATACCACCATCCACTTAGGGCCACCTATATATGCTTGGGTAAAGGACCATCTATTGGCATATAGGCAGTCTAATATAAAAATTATCGATCATTGTAGTCTTATGTAAGTGCATTTTTCAGTATTGTTAAATATATTCATATTGCTGTGTGTTGTGACCAAGTTTTCTTTCACTTGTAAGAGAAAGGTCTATCTTGGTTGGAACCAAAAGTTTACACTAGCATGTTCTCTTGGCTATTCTTACATATTCCCATGAGAAATTTAATATGACATAAAATAGTTCAAGAATGCATATATGACAATCACTTAATCAAACTCACTACATTTTACAAATAATATGTTAACTTAATAAAACTTTGAATTATGCTGAAGATAAATGATATATCTATGGTACAAGTTCTTATTTTTCACTTGTTCATATTTAGTTCTAAGTTTTCTGTGAGATGTAAATATTTTTCTCATAGAATTTCTATATGATAGTTGTCATATTAATTCCTAAGTATATTATTTACCTTGTTGCTTTTGTAAATGTGATTTTCTTTCCTATTATTAATGTTTTATACATGGGTATTTGGACATATAAACTAAACAAACCATTCTCCAACATACATTTCCAGCTTATCATTTGAAAATTGAGGCCAAATTTGAGATCTCCATTCTACTTGTTCACCTACATAGCCCTCTGAGACTTTCATCTCAATGTGTAGAGAGCTCAGTTTCTTCTCTGACAAGCACAGCCCTTGTTTTTATCAGAGCACTTAGAAGCTACTACAGAATTATTTCTGATTCATTTCTCTGCTTTCTATTCACCCACTAATTAGTCAGTCAACACTATCATTCTCTATTATCTAGAATCTATGGACGCAGAATATCTGTGTTAGATGGAATTATCAACTGAGATAAAGCTAATTTCATGTATGATAACTTCTTTCTCCATCCAGTATCTTCATTAAGGAGTTTCCATAGACAGAAAGCTCCCTCATAAAAGACAGCCCATTTTATCTCCAGTAATCTCTAGGTTATCCACCAAACTAACTCTTCCTTTCTAAAGTTACTACCTTACTGGTCCCATATTTCATGGCTTCAGCACAGTCTGTTGCACCAGCTTACAGTGTTTTTCCCCCTATCTTTATGGACTTCTGATGGTATTCTCATATGACATGGCTCTGTCAGTGGCTCTGCCAGGTTCCAGCACACAAAGATAGAAGACGAAGTCTCCTTTACATCCAGAGCATTTTCTAATGATGGCTTCACCCTATCTATCACCTTATCTCCATCTACTCTAAGAAAAAGAAAGAGAAGGGGGGAGGAAGAGTAAGAGTAAGGGAGGAGGATGGAGGGTTGAGAATACAGTCCTTTCTAATTGCCCATAAAATATTACTTGTGAAAAGTTCTTCTCTGCTACTCCATCAGTGTAGAACCAAAAAGGACCAGGGGAATGAGCTATTTCTTCAGTAGATACTCAGTGATAATACACATTTTCAGTGTGGTACCAATAGTGGATATTTCTGAACATTTAACACAATTGAGGAGTAGTGATACATATATGCTGCCATGGGGACTTCAAGGATATTGGGGTGGGCATACTAACAAATAAATATATGAACAATTGTTATAAATATAAAACAAGATTTGCAATAATGTCTCCTCCATGCAAAGTGACATTTTTGTTTTATGAGGTTACTGCTTGTAGTCTGTCAGTATAATTATTTCTAGAAAATTAATTCCCATTAGACAGTTAATTGTAACCCAGCATTGTATCTCCAATTCTGTCCTCTCCTGGCAGAATCCCACTCATTCATTAGGGTTCCACTCATTTGTCATTTCTGTAAAGCTTCCCCTGACCTTCTTAGTACTGAAAACTTATTGTTAACCTATTTTCCAAGGTTTTGCTTCTGTATGAGAAAGTTCTAAGCATACCATATATTACTGATAAAACATGCTTTCTGTCCTATAGGAATTCACAGTTAGTTCAGGCTGTATTATTCCCAGAGCCTTCCAATAGCTTCTAGTATCACTTGACATTTGTCATGGGTCTTCCTTGATCACCAACCTTCAAACCAGTGCTGGTTCTTTCGGGGTTAGAGGAAAAACGGTTTTCAAATTATGTACTATCAGTTTTAAGGAAAGGAGAGGATGTTTGTGGCTCAGATGAAGCCTGGCAATGAGGTAATGGCCATGCAGAAAAAGAGGGCAGCACTGTCAAGTGGCTGTTCCTTTGCTTAGCCTCTGAAGTAATCAGTTTGGCAGCAGCTAGTGTATGTATTGGGGTTGTAGCAGAAGGGCATGGCAGTGCAGGTATGGCCCATATAAAAGACTCTGAAGTTGTGCTTTGCAACTTGCCCTGGAGATACTCAGTGATATAAATGTTTTAGGAATGTTATTCAGACTTTAGTACAAATTAGAAATAAATGGGAAAATTGAGGCCAGGAAGGTCTACTGTGTAAGGAGTAAGGTTTTTTCCACCCACCACCGAGTCTTGTCCCGCTGCCGCGCCAGCCCCAAATAACACGTAGCGACTATGTATATGATATAATTCTGTTGGCCAATTACTAGTTTCTTATCGGATACCTCTGTGTTAATTATTAACCCATTTCTATGTATTTCCACATGGTCTTACCAGCGAGAGGCGGCTGGTGGTTCTAGTCTCTCCAGACTCTCCATGTTGACCCTTCCTTCCTACTTCCTCTTTCCTCCTTGTCTCCTGGTCCCTTCTATCTTCCTTTCCTATTGGCCAACAGTGCTTTATTCAGTAACCAATATGAGAAACATATATACATAATGGCATCTCCCATCACTACTGAGAGGAGGCTATGTCAGAAATCCAGTAGAACATGGAGGAATAAGAACCAGGACAGTGGACAGTGGATGTAGGCAGACCTGAGATATGTTTGAGAGGTACAATCAACATATGGCTATTATGCCAAAGATAAGCTTCATTGATGTTTCATAAGACAAACATGTGCAAGAATTTATTACTTTAATATTGTTATCCATAACTGAGGGAGGTGTCTAACTCAGAGACGTGACTGGTGTTATGTGTTTAGTTGTGCCCCTGCAAAAAGATATATTGTAATCCTAATATCTAGAAGCTGTGAATGATAATTTAGTGGGAAAAGGGATCTATGCATGTGTGATCCATGTACAATGACATAAACAACATACTCTCTAATCATGAGAAGAGGGAAATTTGGATGCAGACAATAAGACATGGGTAGAAGAACATGTGCATACAGAAGCACAGATTGGAGTCATCATCCACTTAGCAGAAATATCAAGTATTGCTGGAAGCCACCAGAATCTAGGACAGCCTTGTAACTATAGACATCTTAGAGCCTTTAGAAGGAACCAGACCTGCGAACAGGTCTTGCTTATGGCTAAAATAGCACCACGGTTCCGTTTTCCTTTGATCTGTTGATGAACACCTGTGTTAACTCCATAACTTTGCCATTGTAAATGGTACTGGAATACACATGGATGCCAAGGTGTCAGTGCTATGCTGACTTGTTGATCTTCAGGTATGCACCCAGAAGTCATGTAGTTGTGTCATTTGTAGTTCTGTTTTTACTATTGCAAGGACTTTTATACTGGTTCCCATGGTGACTTCACCCCACTAGCACTTTTTTCTTGTGTTTATTGGCTGTTTGTATTTAGTCTTTTGAAAACTGCCTGCTTATTTCCTTAGCCTACTTATTAACCATTATTTAATTTCTTTGAGTGTTTAAGTTCTTTATGTATTCTAGATATTAATCATCCATCAAATGTATAGCTATCAAAGATTTTTCCCATTCTTTCAGCTGTATGTTAACTAGACTGTTTAATCTTATAACTTCAGTGAGTTATAATTAAAGTACGGTAAACTGCAAATGTTTAAAGTAAAATTTGATTGGGTTTGACACTTTTACATAATCACTATTGCCAAGATAAGAATATATCCCTTAGCCACAAAACCATAAAAGTTTTCTTGTGGTTCCTTGTAGTTCCTCCTTCTGGCCCATGCCCATCATTTCCAGACAATGACTGATATGTAGTTTGTATTTTCTAGGGTTCTATATTTGCGATTGTAAAATAAGGATGTTGTGTCAGGGCTTCCTTCATTTGGTGAAATGACAGAGACCCATGCGTGTTGTTGAATGCATATCTGCTACTCAATCCTTTCTATTGCTGAGTATTCTGCTGTACAGATTCTACCAAAATTTGCTTCTCCATTCATCCTTTGATGGGTATTTGAATTGTGTCCAGTTTCCTCAATTATAAAATGAAATTGCCATCAACATAGGTGTACAAGCA
Source organism: Phodopus roborovskii (assembly GCF_943737965.1). Classification (NCBI taxonomy): domain Eukaryota; kingdom Metazoa; phylum Chordata; class Mammalia; order Rodentia; family Cricetidae; genus Phodopus; species Phodopus roborovskii. The sequence goes on along the minus strand of NW_026125778.1, from coordinate 361,324 downwards.
GTTACTTTAAAGTCTTTTAGGTAAATGCTCAGTATTAAAATGTTGGGGTCACAAAGTTTATTTAGACTTGGTGAGAAATCCCAAAATTCCTTTTTTGAAATGAGTGTATATTACATTCCAACACTGGTGTGTGCTTTATTTTTATTTATTTATTTTTCACGCTCCATGGCTTTCCAAGGAATTGGCAGAGATTCATGGGCAGATATTCTACAATTAAGTAGACATTGGGATGAATCCAGAATAACCTAGGACCTGGTTCTGCAGGATAAATTCTTTAGTAGAATTTAAGGAGAGGAGTTTTATAAAGGCGTAGCTGGATGTGGGAAATAAAGATGCTTTGGGAACAAGGATCCTCAAATGCAGTCATATTGGTGCTCTTAAGAGAGCATAAGAGCTCTAGTGCTTGAAAAGGGGAGGGGCAGCCAAGTGTCTAGAAGCCTTGCTATCAAGTGGAAAACTGAAAGACCATGGTAAATGAATAGAGAGTTCTGTGTGCTGGTGTCTAGACTCTGGAGTTCAACTACAGAGTCATGTTCTTACCCACATCTGGGAACCCATTGCAACTGAACAGGATGCACTTGGCTTTGACCTGGAATAAGTAAGGGAAGGGCAGTTTTGAGAATGCCTATTTATCCTTAGAACACTTTTTGCATTCTACAGCCCTTCTCCCCTTTCTTATCTTCCCTTCAAAGGCTGTAATGTAGAAAAGCAAAAATTTCCACACCTTGTCAGAGAATTCTTCACCCCAAGGACAGTGCCCTAGGTTAGGAATTACTCAGGCTCTCAAGGTTTGGTTGGGACGGCACCTAGGGAATAATCATCTTTCTAGGGCCTTCTCTGCCAGTTGTGTCAGTGGCTTTCCCTCCTGGACTTTAGTTACCCTCTAAACCCAGAATGAGATTAGAACTAGATAACAACTGAGGCACCTTTTAATCCCTGACTCCAAGGCTCAGAACCTGAGGACAAGTTCAGGGCTTCAGCCTTGCCTTTGAATTGCAAAAAGACTTTCGGAGAGACACCAAACTTTCTCTATTTGCATCCCAGAGATTATACCAACAGCATTTCATAACAACTTTCCTGCCCAGATGAAGAAAATGCTAAGGAAGATCACTATGAGCATGAGGCCCACTTTAGCAAACTCAGCCACTCTGCTCCTGAGTATCCATTGCTACTGTCCTTTAATGTAAAGCAATCAATGATAAGATGAGCCTGGAAGGAAGAAAAAAGTCTTGGATATTTATCAAGCCTACCTTTTGCCAAGTATATGTTCTAGGAGCCTTTGGAACCCTGAAAAGAAGAGCAGGACCAACAGCTGAGCCAAGTGAGTAAAGTCACCCTGTGGAGTTTCAATGCCCTGCATCTTATTGTACCCTGCCCCCTTCCAATGTTTTGTGGGTAGACATTATTCTATCATCACCATTTTACAGAAGAGGACACTTAGACACAGAAAGGGCAAAGGTCTCCCTACTATAAAGCCAAGGAATGGTAGAAGTGGTACATGAAAATAAGAATACTTCCCCAGCAATATAAAACCCAAAGTTACAGTTAGGAAAAGAAGACACTGCCCTGGGCTCCATCATATTAAGGAGTATCCACTCTGAGGCAAGAATTACTAGTTCAATTTGTAGTTTTATTTCCGTAGGCTCTGAAAAAGCAGGTGTGTATGGCTCATGATTTCTTGATATTCATATCAGGAAAAGATGGGTCCTATGTTACCTGGAATGTCTACACTCTCAGTATTTTTCCATCAAGATAATGACATATTTGTTCTAGAGTTTCTCTGTGGCAGACATTCTCCAGGTTTGGACCCTTTCGACTTGGCCTCCAATGAAGGTCTGGAGTTTCCCCAAAGTAGACACAGACTGAAGAGAACAGCCATTCTAGGTATGATTCAGCCCCAACAGGGCAGAACAGTGCCCCCTTTTCCATTGACCAGGGCTCTTAGGGTGCCCTATAAGAGTGGTTGAGGTCTGACTCAGCCTCTCCTCTACCCCTCCCTCACTTTCTATTTCTACTTCATTTCCATCTCTGAAAGCTCCCTCTCAGCCATTTACCAGGAAGGACTGACTCATGGATCCCAAACTGTCTCACTGGGGAAAAAACTTTGGAGTGTTCATCAATGATTATAAGCCATAGGCATGTCCTCTGTCCAAAAGTACCCAGTCATCCTAAATAAACAAGCATGCCAGCCTTCTGAAAACCAGACCTTGGAGCTCTCAGTAAATCAGCTATCTTTGGATATCAATAAGTTCATTGTACCTGGAGAGAAAGTAGGGGGTCTATCAATTCTAAGATCCTATGGCATTGGCAATGACTGCTCCTTGGTCCTTCCTGAAGGAAAGAGGATCAGTAATGGGTCCTGCAGAAATTTCTCTCAGATCACAGGATTCTTACTCTGCCCTCTACTTTCATGGATGCCATTGGATTACTTGTGAAACTTAAAGATCTCTTCTCAGGAAATCACATGTTTTTAAATGCATAAAATTAAACAATGAGACAACAAGGAATACCAATTAGATAAAAAGAACTATCACTTGTTTCAAATTTAAATAAAAATTATTTTAAAAACTATCACCATATTAAGAAAACAAATATGCAATATATTAACTTCTGTGCTTCTTAGCACATTAAGTATGATCTAGCAGTAGGCCTAATAATTACTGTAATTTCAAGGTAATGATATTTAGAGACTCCTGCTATGACTGTAATGCAAAATAAAAATATCTGTGATTTCTCTCAGTGACAAAGTCACAGGTTCCATAAATATTTCTGTGGTTTGTTGCTAGCATTCATAATTGAAGAAGTGCTACATTTCAGTCAGATGTTAGTGAAAATCAAAAATGTGATTTTCCCCATTGACGTATATGGGTATGTTTAATTATATACATGGAATAAAGAATAAGAGTATTGGCTAAGGCAATATTGAAGCCCATTTTATTAGTTAACATTTCCCCTCCCTGATTCCTCACCTGGGTCAAACCGTTGCCCCTATGATTTTTTCTTTTAAATACGGTGCGTTGGTCTCACTACCAAAGCACAACCAAGGCAATAGTTAGGTTTTGGTGCTAGCTTCCCGACTTATCAGCTATATCATTATGATAATCAACAACCTCCTTCAACATCAGTTTTTTCCTCTGTAAAATGATAATAACAATACCTAACTCTTAGCAGTGGCATGAAGATTAAATAAAATCATACTTATAAAACATCCTGTCACATGGAAGCAATTGAGGTTAGTGGTGATCCTGTGACTCAATAAAGAGTCTTTAAAAGCAAAGGCAGGAATGTGTACATATCTGATTTATTCTTTGGTGATTTGTCTCTTCACCGCCTCTATGATCCCAGAATGGAAGCCACAGAGAGCACACAGAGTGGGGAGAGACAATGATACATTCCAACTGGCTATTACAGTTCCTGAAAAGCCTGTCCTACATATTCACAGGCTTGTGATTTGCTTGACATCATGTTAGTAGCTATAAATCAATCACAGCAAGAACATTTACAAAACAGGAATCATCAAGTGCTGCAATAATACTGTCAATCATTCCCCCCCCCCCCCGCCTGAGTCCCTTGTTAAACATTTTACCAGCACATCACTAAGAGAGAATGGCTGGTTCCTGGGCTGGAGGGGTATGCTGCTTTTATCAAAACATTGAAGAGACAAGTATACTGTGTTTGGGCAAGATCTGAAAAATAAGATCATTTTCAAAGAAAAATTATCATTTCTTGCAGTCAAAATTCATTCCATTTGCTCTCTATTGTGCTTTATATCTGCAAAAATTCTGAACAAGAAAGAACAGGTTTTTCTTGATTAATGTTCTCAGTTCTTGATAATTACTTCCATTTCTCCAGTTCTACAAAAGGATCTGTTTTCAGATAAGAGAAAAAAATTCTGCTGTCTTATCTGAAGAGTGAGGCATATTTTACTCAATATCCAATATTTCTATGTAACTTACTTCCATATCAACTTTTATCTGTGAGACTCTAGTGCATTCTTTCTGGAAAATATTGGAAAGGCACAGAGGAGGAAAATGAGTTTACTGATTATGCAGCTCTATTAGCATTGCTTGAATCCAAATGTTGGCTTCGATGGTGTTTTTAGAACGCATAAGTGGATGTTTATGTCTGCAAATGGGATCGCTGAGTAGCTAGAATTGCAGGGCCAATGTGGGGGAGTACGTCCTGGGGTGGTGGTTTGCTCAGTCACTGGCATTGGATTGCATGAGCTATTTTCAAATGCATCTAGGCTATCTTGCCAGTCTTCATCCACTTGGATCTGCTGCTTTCTACTCTCCTTTTTCCATGATGTATAAGCACATGTAACCGCAAGCCAGTTGCTTATAAGGAACTGGAATCCATCACCAGGTGGATAGTTTATTGCCTTGAATGAGGCTGTACAGTCTATTCAGTGTGGGACTGTTATAGGGGCACTCCAACAGGGAAAGTGTAGCACTACACTTCTTATGGAATGTGGGCGCTCCATGGAGAATTTGAGCTACTGGTCTGATATTTTCCCTGGTTGAGAGTCCACTCTCTTGAATAGTGTAGGTTTTGATACACTGTGGGATTCTGCAGAGCATCCTGTCCTCTCCTTGCCAGAAAGGCAGCATTTTTATTCTCCATGCACAAGCTCATGCTCTCCTTTTTAAGATGCCATTCATTTGGATTGGGTCTCTGGCTGGCTGCCCAGTAGCACGTAGACATAGTTTGACCTGTCTTGATATATTGATTTGAGAGAAGGGAGAACTCACACCTCTAAGCTTAACAATTATGGCAAACCAGGCTGATCAGATCTAGTCTCCCATTGGGGAGCTTAACCCAATTCCAGACACTTGTCTGCAAATACATGAGGACTTGGGTTGTACTGAGACATTAATGTCATAATTATCCAAGAGCAGTAAGGAAATGGGAATGGAACAAGTGCCACCATCAAGAAATCTGACTTTCTAACTAACTCAGGACCTACCCAGATTCCCAGAATGTGGAGTTAGTTGGGAGGACTGGGCAGTCTAAGGGGCCTCTGATGGTGGATCAGTATTTATCCCTAGTATATGAATGGACTTTGGGAGCCCACCCCACATAGAGGGATACTCTCTCAGCCTAGACACATCGGGGAGGGCCTAGGTCCTGTTCCAAATGATATGACAGACTTTGATGATCCCCCTTGGAAGGCCCCACCCTCCCTCAGGAGCAGAAAGGGGATGGGATGGGGGTTGGTGGGGGAAACAGGAGAAGACAGCAGCGTGAGGGAACTGGGATTGACATGTAAAACAAGCTTGTTTCTAATTTAAATTATATATATTATTTAATATATATAATATGTATCAATTATATATTTATTAAATAATATATATATGAAATCTGACTTCTAGAAGCAACTTAGCTGGTCCAAGTTTTGAAAAATCTCTCCTTGGGCCTGCTGTTTTTTTGAAAGGAAAGGAAAAGAAGTGGATCTGGGAGAGAAGGGAGGTCAGTCGGGGAGGACTAGGAAGTGTGGAGGGAGGCGAAACTGTAGCCAGGATTAAAATATAAGTGAAGAAGAAAAGAAAAATATCTCTCCTCTTTTCCCCTTCTCTTTTTCCTCCTCCCCACTTCCTCTCTTTCTCTCGTTGTGTCTCTCTCTCTCTCTCTTTGTCTCTCTGTATCTCTCTGTTCCTGTCTCTTTCCCCTTCTCTTATATGCTCTCTCTTCAAAATCTTCCTCTGTAGTCCTGGAACTCAGTGTGTAGAATAGGCTGGCTTCATAGAGATCTGCTTGCCTCTACCTCCCAAGTTCTAGGATTAAGGGCATGCTGGCTCTTCCCTTTCCTATAATATGTCCAGTTAAATTCAGATGACATTGTGTGATATAATTGACAGACAATATACCTGTGGCTCTCAGATGTAAGCCAAACAGTACCTATTTGCATGTACCGATGTCTAAGTCAATTTCAGACAGCTCCTATCAATATGTACCTATTTTCCAAAAATGCCTTTTTAAATGTGAGTTTCACATTTAGGAAAAAGGGTAATGAACATTTTCTAAAGTAAGCCATAAAATTGCTCCTATAATTGATATAAAAATGATGTATGAATATTGCTCTCAGAAATTGAAACTGACCTTGATTATAGTGAGTGTAAGTCTTGGATTCGATGTGTTCATTTACATCCTATATATTCTGGACCCTAATAGGAAAGGAAATCCCTGGAGAGCTCTTATTATTGTCCTTTTTTACATTGTTTATCATCTGGAGAGGATGTTGCAGTCCAGATAAAGACAAACCTAGTTCAAACCACATTCTCCCATACATCAAGGGAGCAGCAAGGCCTTCCAAAACTAGTCTTTTGACTTAAAGGCTGTATCTCAGGAGTGCATCTTATGGTAGTTAAGGGCTCTGCTCTCACAAGCCCAATTGCATTTGGACATGAATTACTTGTGGAGATTGGTACTCCTCCCAAAGTCATCATCCACAAGGGGAAATTTCTGCATACACCCATTAATTTTTCAGTGTACTTGCCACAGGCCAAGCCCTCTTTTTTATTTTTATAATTTCTTTCCTTTTTCATTTAATTTTGAAGCAAGGTTGTTTCACATGTCAATCCCAGTTCCCTTACCCTCGCATCCTCCACTATCGCCCCCACCAAACCCCCATCCCATCCCCTTTATACTCCTACATAGATAGGGCCTCACCAGCTACTATTTGGTGAATCTTACCATGAGTCAGCAACTATGCAAAGCACATTCAGGATGTTTTGATTTTTACCACAGTCTGATGGAGCAGACACTCTTGATAACATCTCTATTTCACAGATAAGAAAAACTTATAGAGAGTGATCGAGTTACTCCTTTTAAGTCCTCCCATCTAATATTGGCTTAGGTAAGTTTAAAATTCAGGCAACTGGGTACTGGAGTACATGCCAGAATGGTTATAGTGTTCTTCAAGATCACATAATACACTGTTACTCCTGTAGGAAACGCTTCCAAGTTCAAAGAATTCCTAGCAGGCAGGACAGGGTTCTCCATACCAAGCATGAGTACCTTTACCCTAGAAGTAAGTCAGAAGTTACCAGTATCTTGCCTGGATCTAACTAGTGCCAACTAGGGCTCCCTGCCCTCTTCAGGGATGGGATATGACTCCATTTTAAAATGACTCCTTCATTTAAAATAAATGTGAGTCTGTAAGGGGTCAACCTTAGCTCCTTCCAGCATCATCAGCACAGAGAATCTCCAACCTGCTTTTGGTTGCTCAGCTGGCACAGCAGGTTTGCAGAATGATGAGACTTTTGCCTTGTACACTAACGTTTTACATCACTTCCTGTGTGTACTTTGAAGAACTGCAACCTCCACAAGGCTAGTTCTGCCTTTGGTATGCACAGGCATTCAGCTGCACCTATTACTTTTGCAATAGTTACAATGTGGTGCTTAGGTTTAATCTCAGTTACATGGTAAGGTAGATAGATGCCAGGGATGCTAAGGAGGGTTTATCCCACTCCCAAGCAATTCTACCTCTAGAGCTTTTTACTGCAAGGCCCTGTAAGCAGCATGTTTCTGGAGGAATTCTCACAGAGCCACTGATGAGCAGAAACATGTCAGAAGAGTGATTGGTTAGAGGCTTTCTGTTATATACCTGGAGTGCTGCCATCACAGACTATAGTGCTCCAACCTGAGGACTGCCCTACAAACCCACTTGACAGGTACTTTTCTTCCAAAGGCATTTCTCTAACTTATGTTTTTCTCTCCTTCCTGTGTCCCAGTATGATAATTCTTGAACACTGAAAGACCCAAGATCTGAAAGTGACAGGAAAACAATGCATTCGGACAGTGAATTGAAACATTATTCGGCTGACTTGTTGACATTGTAAAACACGTTTCTTTTCATTTGGTTTAGTAATAAAATCTAGTAACTAAAACCATATGATATAGATCTGTATTAAAAATCATGGACTTTAAAGTTCTTCTCAAGCTAAAATGGCATTGATGTGGATGTACCCATTTTTGTAGGAGACATAAGCAGATACTTTTTGTGCACATGCACACGTGTGTGTATGTGTGATAGTACTTTCTTTGTTCTTGTTGTTATTTATTTATTTATCTGTTTTGCATCCTGACCTGGGATCATCCTTGTAAATTCTTTAGAATTTCCCTTGTACAAGGTTCCTACATGATCCCTAGATGCCCCTCCTTTCCAGAAGTCTCTTTCCTTATTCTCCCTCCCCACCTGATACTCAAGTTCCCATCCTCACGCACAGTCTACCCACAAATCTCTTCCATGTGTCCCCCCTTGAGCCCTCTTTGTTACATATCTTCTCTCAGTCTCTTGACTTTTACCTCACACTTAATCTTGCTTTCTCAAATACACTATGTATTTGTTTATTGAGCTGAGGTGATTAATGTTTGTTTTATTCCAATAACAACACTCCCTCAGTTATCCAATACATCATAAACTGACTCTTGTGGGCTAGAAGTAATCATTGTTTGATCCTATGCTATAGTGGATCATATCAGCTCTTCTATGCATTCAAAGATTATGAGAAATAATAATGCAGTATGCCATTTTGTTCACTGATAACTCAGTTGGCTCAATTGCCTTCCTGTACACAGTATCTTCTGAGTTCCTGCCTTCTGTAGTGAGAACATTGTACAATTAGTGTTGGGAATTATCTTTTACTTGTAAGTAACAGAAGGAGAAGGATGGTGACATTGTAAGAAGGCTCCCCATTGTGAGAGGCCATGATGAATAACAGGCCAACACATTGAGGGAAAAGGAGTATTTCCTAAAAAGACCCTGAACCATTAATATGGATCACTAAGGAAAAATACACAACTACAAAAACAGAAAAAAAAAGAATCATATAGACCACCATATGGACAAGGAGTTGTAAATTTTCAGGAGGGAGTTCCTTGAACAAGATATCTTATGTAGCTATAGTTTGCTTGATGTGGGTTCCGGGAATAAGTTTAGATCTTAAAATGTGCATTTCGAGCAATGGTGAGTGAGGCCTTAGAAAGGGCATCTTGTCAAAAGTGGAACTGACCATGCAAGGGAATCAGTCTCTAGCTGTGGTAGAATAGCATCCTTCATTCTTATAAAGCTCACACGCAGGCAGGTAGATGACACAAAGGCAGGCATGAGTGTTTGGACCCCAGCAAGGCACTTGGCAGCATCTGTTGTGAAATCCTCGTTTACAGCTCTGTTATGTGATTGTGTAACCAATTAAAGGATTCAGTGCAGAGGCCATGGATAATGGATTAATGGCCTCTCTTAGAGACAGAAGTCTAGAGGCAGGTCCTGGGAATCCCTTGCGGTTTGCTTCTCTTTTTCTCAATGATCTGAATGAGTACTTAGAAAGCAGTCTTTACTGATTTGTCTGTGACTTAGAGCCAGAAGGCAAGCAATTCCCTGGAGCATGAAATTGACATTGAAAGATATCTTGATGAGCTTGGAATTGTCGTAGAAATGTAATGGGAATAAATGACAAGTCTTATATTTGGGTCCTGAACTAATCTGCCCTAGTGTAGTGGAAGAAAGGTGGCTTGATAATAAAGTAGGGGCTCTGAGTTGACAGTCACCTTGTTATGATTCAGTAGTAAGGTGGGCCTGCCAGCCCCACTGCCCACCATTTCAAGCTGTGATTGCCAACTGTAGCCTATCAGGCATTCAGCTGTAGCTATTACTTTTGCAATAGTTACAATGTGGTGCTTAGGTTTAATGTCAGTTAGGTGCTAAGGTGGATAGATGCCAGGGATGCTAAGGAGGGATTATCCCAATCCCAAGCAATTCTACCTCTAGAGCTTTTTAGTGCAAGGCCCTGTAAGCAGCATGTCTGTTGCATACTGACTATCAAGCCTTGGATTCACTTATTTCTGATTCATCTGAGTACATTGACAAATGTTCTGAAACCTGAGAAACTTCTTAATGGGAAGCAGATATCTTATTTGCTTTTCTAGATGTGTGAGCTAACCCATGTAACTTTCATTGTCCAAGAATTACTCAGTAGAAATACTCTCATATATATATATTATATATAATATATAATATATATAATATATATATTAAAGTTTCCATGTGACAGATCTCACATGAAGAATTTTCTTTAATTAGGGGAAAGGGAATGAAAAAGCAGGAGGGGCAGAAGAGACCAGCCTCTGAGGACAAGAGCAGCATTAAAGAAAAGAGAAGCAGGGGAGGGAGAGAGACAGGCAGAGAACACACAGAGAGAGACAGAGAGACACAGAGAGGGGTACACAGAGAGAGATGGGAGGTGCATAGGGCGTTTTCAAAAGGGAACATAGTGATTGTGCACAGGTGATGCTCTTAGTGGCTGCAGCTGAGGACATACTGTCAGAAGCCCAAGGGAAGGTTAGTAAAGATGCCTGAATAGTAACAACATACTTTTATTAGTTCTTTGAGTGTTTCATACTTTGATCATATATTCCTCAACCAACTCCTTCCCTTAACTACTCCCAGATTCATCCATACTGTATATCTACTTCTGTACTTAATCCCAAATTCATGTTCTCCTTTCTTTTTATAATCCCGAGTCCAATTTGTACTGCCCTTATACTCATGGGTGTGAAGCCATCCACTGGAGCATGATCAATGTACCAGTAGCCACACCCTTAAAGTAAACTGATTATCCTTCCCCAAGAACCAACAACTCATTGCCCATGAATCCTTAGGGTTAGGAACATATATGGGCCTACTCACCCCCATGATGGAATTAAAAAGAAGCTTCTTCAATGAATACAAAGTTTATTACATATACCTTTAGGAGCTGCTTAACCATTTTTAAAGGTACACCATACTGAAACAATAACTTCAAGTTGCAGCAAGATACTATAGCTGGCAGGACTTTATGGTGCTTCAACTTAACCGCAATAGAGGATGGAAGGTGTGTTTGTTTTTTTTTTTTTTTCAAATATTTTCTGGACAATTATCTCAGACTTGCTTGCTCTAGCAAGAAGAGCAAAGATGAGTATTGGAATCAATATGATTCAATGAGTTTATCAGTCACATGAGCTGCATAGTCTTGGCATAGAAGTGTTAATTTGGGGTGCATCTGAACTCGCAATCAACTATGCCCATGTTTGAAGTATGGTAATGGATGACATTCCACTAAAAATCCTCTGACTATGTGCATAAAACTTCATAACATAGTTTTCAAGCTCTGGCTGTTTGAACCTTTAAAACCCAGAAATCTCTTTTGACTATAAAATGCAGTTAAATATTTTATCCTTAAGAGTATTAGACTGAGAAATATTATTAAACTCATAAAAATGGTAGTGGAGCGAATTTAGAATAAATAACTCCAAAGAAATAAACATGTCATGCAACATTCCTAAGCCTGGTTTTGTACATACAGGTCAAATACTGCCTTTGCCTAGTGAGTTCCCCAGAACCTTTCCTGCCAGAGTTATCAACATGTTCCTTACCCTAGAATTGGACTTGCAGCTTATGCATGGGTCTTGCCTACTGAGTTTCCCCCAAAACTTCACCTTCCTGCCTTCTCCATACCCCCTGGCCGGCCTAGCTCATGATATACAGTCCTTGCTTGCACTGACCTTGCCTCATGAGCTCTGAGTTTAAAGAAGGCATGAAAAAGAGTTTAGTGAAATTATAGAGGTGCCTGAGTGGTATTCAAAAGACACAAGCAAATAGCTGAATGAAATGAATAAGGCAATTCAGGATTTGAATATTGAGTTCAGTAAAGAGATAGAAATATTGAAGAGGACTCAAACTGAAATGACAATATAATTAATAATAATAATAATAAACCAATTGCAAAACTCAGGGGAAGGCATTACCAACAAAATGGATCAAGTAGAAGATTGCCTATTAGGACTTAAAATAAAGTAGAATATGACACAAATAAAGATGAAAATATTTAGCACATAAAAGAAACATGCAAGAACTGAGGGACACCATGCAAAGACGAAATCTTTAAATTATAGACAAAGAAAAAAAAATCCCCTGGGGTCAATGGGTCAGTGGCACAGACAATATACTTATCAGGATCATAAAAATAAGTTCCCCAAATTAAGGGAAGACATACGCATATAGATACAAGAAGCACACAGAACACCAAATAGACAAGATCAGAAAAGAACTTCTCCATGGCATAGTATAGTCAAAATATTAAATATACAGAACAAAAACAGGATATTGAAAGCTGAAAGAGAGAGAGGGGGAGGGAAGGAGAGAAGGAGAGAGAGAGAACACAAGTGACATGTAAAGAAAAACTCACTGGAATAACTCAATGGAAAAAATTAAAACCTAGAAGAACATAGAACAATGAACCCCGAGTTCTGAAAGATCTGAGATTTAGACCTATACTACTCTGCCCAGCAAAAATATCTGCCATAGTTGAGGGAAAATGAAAAAAAAAAACTCCATTATATATACAAGCTAACAGAACCTGTCCAACAAACCAGCCTTTCAGAGAATATTGAACTCAGTATAATACTTTTGTACTGAAGAGAGGAATAATCATATCCAAGAGATAATAGAAATAAAATAAATAAAGCTATAATTACTGAGACACAAAAATAAGATTAAGAACATAAACATCAAAAAGCCAACAAAATGATAGCAATCAATGCAGCTTTCAATAATAACTTTAAATATGGTATTAATTCTCCAACAAAAAAAATACAGATCAGTTGAATAGACTAAGAAACACAGCCCAGCCAGGCATTGGTGGAGCACACCTTTAGTCCCAGCACTTGGGAGGCAGAGAACTCACAGAAGATCTTTGTGTGTTCAAGGCCAGCCTGGCCTACAGAGCAAGTGCCAGGACAGGCTCCAAAACAACACAGAGAAACCCTGTCAAAAAACACAACATATCTTCCTGTTGCCTACAAGAAACTCATCATCTTCAATGATGGAAGTCAGCTTAAAATTAAAGGATGGACAAATCAAATTCTAAGGAATAAGGACCAAGAAGCAAGCAGGTCTTGCTATCCTAATATTTGACAAAATAGACTTCAAATTAAAACTAATCAGCATGCAAAAAGGACACTTAATGTTAGTTGAGGGAATGTTAAGATTTTACTGTCCTACACATATGTACACCAAACTCTGATGTACCCAATTTCATATAAAGCCTATTACTGGAATTAAAAACATAGATTACCATAGTCTTAGTTAGGGCTTCTGTTGCTGTAAAGAGGTATCATGATCATGGTAACTGTTATAAAGCAAAAAAAAAAAAAAAAAAAAAAAAAGAAAGAAAGAAAAGAAAAGAAAAGAAAAATTGGGGCTGGCTTCCAGTTTCAGGGCTATAATCATTATGGTCATAATGGGAATCATGGAGGCATGCAGGCAGAAATTGTGCTGCAGAAGAAGCTGAGAGTTCTACATTTGATTCTACAGGCAGCAGGAAGAGACACTGAGACACATTAGGCCCAGTTTGAGCTTCTGAGACCTCAAGGCTCACCCCCCAGTGGCACTCGTTCTCCAGAAAAGCCACACCTACTCCAACAAGGTCATATCTCCTAATAGCAGCACTCCCTAGTGACAAAACATTCTTACAAATGACTCCATGGGTGCCATTCCCATTCAAACTGCCACATTCCAGTCCCTGGCCCCCATGGTTTATAGCCATAACATAATGCATAAATGTATTCAGTTCAACTTCAAAAGTCTTCAAAGTCTACCATAGTCTCAAAGTTGTTGAAAATGTCTTCTGATATCCATGGCAAGCTGATAGCTACAATCCCCTGTAAATCAAAGTGTAAAGCAAATCACATAAGTCCAACATACAATTGCACAGCATTTACATTACCTTTCAAAAAGGTAGGGATGGGAGCATAGTGAGGAAATACTGGACCAAAGCAAGACCAAAAATCAACTTGGAAAACTCAAACCTCTGCATCTCCATGTCTGATGTCAAAGCACTCTTCAGATCTCCCACTCCTATTAGCTCTGTTGACTGAAACACACTTCTTTCTTTTAGGTTGGCTCCATCCCCTGTTAGCAGTTGCTCAGCAGGTATCCCATGGCTCTAAGATCTCCAACATCTTGGGGTCTCCAAGACAGCCCAGACTTCATCTTCACAGATTCACACAATGGCCTCTTCTTTAGGCCTCCATGCAAGGACACCCCTGACACATAGCTGACTTCAGCAGCATTCCTTACTTGCAAGGGGGGATTCCATAGCCTCTTTCTTCTGTCCTTGAATCTAAAGCCAGAACCACATGGCTAAAGCTACTGAGTTCTGCTGCTTGCTGAAGATGGATATGGCCCCCTTATTCAATTACATCTTCACCAGCTTTCTGTTTTTGATGGTTTTCTTCACTGCCCAGTCTTGGCTGCCCTGAAACTTAATTTGTAGACCAAGCTAACCTCAAATTCAGAGATCCACCTGCCTCTGTCTCTTGACTGCTGGGATTAACGGTGTGCACCACCACACCTGGCTCTATGCCTTTCTTTAATTCTTTTTCACAGTGGAAGCTTAGCTATGTGGGTCCTTGCCCTGAGGTCATCACTCCCTTTATGTCATTTAACATTAGGTTTTTATCTCCTCAAACACAGGATTTAGATCCATTTCACTTCCTGGTACCCATTTTCTCTTCAAATTGTACATTTTGTGACTTCTTTTTCTCAGCCTGCTCCTTTTCATCATACATTTACATAAGCATACAACACTGTCAACACTAGGCTATTATGAGATTTCTTCTACCAAAACAATTAATCCAAAACTCTTCAATTTAGGCCCAGGAAGATTTTTTTTGGACAGGGGCAAAAAACAACCATATTCTTCACCAAAATACCACAAAAATGCTCTCTAGGTCACATACAAATACTCTCCTACAAAACCTCTTGAACCAGGCCCCCACAGTTCAAATCACCCTCAGCGCCACTGTCTTCCTTGTTCCTGTTAGTATAGCTCATCGATGCCAACTTAAGGCATTCAGCAGCTTTTCTAATGCAAAGTCAGAGAGTTTACATTCCAGCAATAAGAAACATGGTCAAGCCTATCACAGTAATACCCCAGTCCCTGGTACCAACTTCTGCCTCAGTTGAGATTTTATTGCTATGAAGAGACAGCATCACCATATCAACTCTTATAAAAGAAAACATTTAATTGGAGCTGCCATATAGTTCACAAGTTTAGTCCATTATCATCAGAGTGGTAACCATGGTACCCTGCAAGCAGACATGGTAGACAAGCTAGAGAGGTAGCTGAAAGTTCTACATATTGAACTGTAGGCAGTAGAGAGTGACAGTAACACACTGGCCAGGATTGAGCATCTGAAACCTCAAAGCCTACCTCCTGAGACCTAAATCCTCCAACAAGGCCACATCTAATAGCGCCATTCCCTATAACACACGCATTCAAATAAATGACTCTATGGGAGCCCTTTGTATTAAACCACCATACCACCAAACACCAAAGAATACACACTCTACTCAGCAGTACACAAAGCTTCCCTAAAACAGACCACATTCTGGGACACTAGACAAATCTTTATAAAATCAGAAAAACTGAAATAACTTTGTATATCCTGTCTGACCATAGTGCAATGAAATTTAAAATTGACATTCAACAATCTCTACTAAATATACAAGCTCATGGAGATTAAACTTATTACCAAGTGAGTAATGGAGCAAAGAAGAAATCAGAAAGAAAAAAAATCCTATAAATAATTGAAAATAAAAACAAAATACAATAAAACTAGTGGATCGTACTAAAAAACAGCCATAAGAAGGGAACTTCTAGCTTTAAGCAGTTACATTAAATAACCAGAAAAAGTAATATCTTGCTTAGAGTTTCTATTACTGAGAGGAAACACCATGACCAAGCAACTTGAGTTAGAAAGGGTTTATATAAGCTTACAATTCCACATCATATTCCATCACTGAAGAAAATCAGGGCAGGAACATGAAGGCCGGAACTGATGCAGAGGCTGTGGAAGAGTGCTTCCTAGTCTCCTAGTCCCTCCTATCTTTCTTTCCTATTGGCCAACAGTGCTTTTTTCATTAACCAGTATGAGAAACATATATACATAATGGCATCTCCCATCAATATGCAGAAAAGGCTTTGATGAAAACTGTCTTCACAATGAAAGTCCCAGATAGAGTAGGTCTGGAGGGAACATACCTTAACAAAATAATGGCTTTATGACAAACCTATAGCCAGTATTACCCCTAATTGAAAAAATTAAAGAATAAGACAAACAAGTCTGTCCCCTCAAACCCTCCTCACACACTCTTTTTCAACATAGTACTCAAAGTACTTAGTTCAAACAATAAGACAAGAGAAGGAAATGATGAAGTTGAAGTGATGTTTCAGTGGTTAAGAGCCTTTGTTGCACTTACAAAGGACCTGGGTTCAGATCATAGACACTGCATGATGGCTCATAACCATCTGAAACTTCAGTTCCAGGATCTCTGACATTCTATTCTGAATTCTGTGGGCATCAGGCATGTGTGCAATGCACATACATACATGAATTCTGTGGGCATCAGGCATGTGTGCAATGCACATACATACATGTAGGGGAAATACCCATACACATAAATTAAATTGAATAAATATTTTAAAATTTAAGTAAGATTTTTAAAAGAAGAGGTAACTACAGGGATAAAAACTGAAAAGGAAGTTTAATTATCTCTACTTGTAGATGGTCTAATAATATACATAAGATATCCCAAAATTTCTACCAGAAAACTTCTAGAAATGTTCAACACTTTCAGCAAACTGGCAGGATATAAAATAAACTTACAAAAATAAGGAGTAGCCTTTCTAAATACTAATAAATACACTGAGAATGAAATCAGGGAAACACTCTCATTCATAATAGCTTCATAAATCTCTAGGAATAAACCTAAGTAGGTGAAAGACCTCTTTAATAAGCACTTTAATCTCGTGAGTACAAGATTGAGGAAGACTCTAGAAGGTCAAAAGACTCCTCATGGTCTAGAAGATGACCATTCTACCAAAAACAATTTATGGATTCTGTACAATCCCAGTCATAGTTCTCATGCTCACAACATTCTTAACAGATACAGAAAAAAGTCCTGAAATTCATACAGAACCATAAGAGACCAAGAATATCCAAAGCAATGCTGAGCAAAGAGGCCAAAAATACACCCTGGAGAAAAGACGGCATCACCAACAAATGGTGCTGGGACAACTGGCTATCCTCTTGCAGAGGGATGAAATTCAATCCCTATCTTTAAAACCTCAGTTTGAAATCTGAAGCTGTTAGAAGAAAATACAGGCATTACTCTACAAGATAGTGGTGTAGATTATAAATAATTAAAATCAACAACTGAAGATAGGACCTCATACAAGTAAAAAGCTCTACATCAAATGAGTCAATCAATAGGGTGAAGAGGAATCACACAGAGTGGGAGAGGATACTTGTAAGCTGTACATCTGATAAAGAATTAAGTTCTATCATATACAAAGAATGCAAGAATCAAGAAAACAAATGAATCAACTTTTTAAATGGGCTATTGTTATTAACAGAGTTCTCAAAAGATGAAAAAAAAAAGATGCCTAAGGATTCTCTCAAAAAATGTTCATCTTTTCTAACAATTAGGGAAATGCAAATCAAAACAACTTTAATATTTCATCTTATCCTAGAAATATTGTCAAAGATCAACAACGTAACCCACAACAAATGCTAGTAATGTTATAGAAAAAGGGGAACTCTAATTCACTGTTGATGGGAATGCATTTGGTATAGCCACTATGGAAATCAGTGTGGAGAATTCTCAGAAAGCTAAAAATAATTCTACCATATGATCCAGCTATACCACTCCTTTGCATATGTGAAATGGATTCAACATTCTACTCTACAGATACTTGCTCAGGCATTTTGGTTTTTTTAAATGTTCAATCTCTTTTTATTTAAATTAGAAACAATCTTATTGTACATACAAATCCCAGTTCCCTCTCCCTCCCATCCTTCCATACACCCCACCAACGCCCCCAACCCATTCCCCATCTGCTCCCCTGGGAGAATGAGGCCTTCCATGGGGGGATTAACAAAGTCTGTCACATCATTCGGGGGAGGTTCTAGGCTGAGAGAGTATTCCTCTATGGCAAATGGGCTCCCAAAGTCCGTTCAGACACTAGGTATAAATAGTGATCCATTACCAGAGGCCCCATAGACTGCCCAGTCCTCCTAACTAACACCCACATTGAGGGTGTCTGAGTCGGTCCTATGCTGGTTTCCCAGCTATCATATTGGAGTCCATGAGCTGCCCTTTGCTCAGGTCAGCAGTTTCTGTGGGTTTCCCTAGCATGGACTTTATCCCTTTCCTCATCACTCCTTCCTCTCTGCAACTGAACTCCAGGATTTTGGCTCAGGGCTTTTGCTCAGCCACTTTATTCACAATTGCTAGGAAATTCAAACAATCTAAATGTCTCTCCACTGATGAATAGATAATGAAAATGTGGTACATATACAAAATTTAGTTCTATTTAGCAATAAATAAAAATGAAATTATGGAAATTTCAGGGAAATGGATGAAATTATAAAATGTTATATTGAGTTACCCAAACACAGAAAGACAAATGCCACATGTTCATTCTTATTTATAAAGCCTGTGAACCACAAAACTCAACATCCAGGCAACATATCCCCAAGGGTTCGATAATGCCAGTTAAATCTTAGGGGTAATAAATAGCCATGTAAGACCTGATCAATAGGAGGGAATTCATGCCTGGTACCGTAAACCTAGCCAACTATCTATCCATGACTGGTAAGTCCATGGACCCTAGAAAAGAACCTATTGCTGCCACTTCCTTAACCCAGTAGAATTTCTACCTGCATTCTAAATACTTATCCTTTTATATACAGAGTAGTGTATCTCTCATCCCCAATTAAAGAAGCTCCCTTTGTACAGAAGCTAGAGACCATTGTAGAAATCTAAACTGATCAAAATGAAGAGAACAACAGATTGTGCTGTGCCCAAATACAACTAATACATCTATAACACAGTTCCTGCACCTAAGGCTCAGGGGACATTGCAGAAGAGAAGGCAAAAAAACTTAAGAGCCAGAGGACCAAGAGGTTTGCTGTAAGATGCTTACTGTCTTCTATATATGAAAGGGAAGCTGCACCCATGAAATCTTATTAATGTGGTTACCTAAACAAGACCTGCACAATGACAACACCAGTTGATATGCCACTGTGGGTGTAGGAATTCTCAAAAGGCAGCTGAGAGAAGGAGACATAGTCTTCTCCAGGAACAAGCCTCCTAATAGGTTATCCAATCATAAGTCATCAGCCCTAAACCCAAATACATATGAATGACACTAAATGATATCGCCAGGAAATACATACATACATATGTAATAATAAATAAGAAATCATGAGTTTAAGAGACTAGGGGTAACATGGGAGGAATTGATGGGGGAGAGGATTAAATGGAAATGATATGAATACAGTGCTTATGTAAGGAATTCTCAGAAATTAAATTTAAAACTAAAAACACAAAGAAAACATGCAGCGAGGAAAATGAAGTTTATAAGGATTAGCTGTGTTCTTCCTGCATCCCAGTGAACTAGGATAACTATGAATATGGTCCAGCACAAAATCATGAACATTAAAATGATGAAAATTTTGCAGTTCTTAAAAGTAACTAAATTACTAGGTCCTAGTTGCAATTTCAAAAAGTTCAACATTGAGGGGGTGTAAGAGGAGAGAGGGTTAAGCTGGTAAAGTCTACTGATTTCAGTTCAATCCCCCAAACCTACATTGAGGAAGGACAGACATGACTCCTCCAAGTTATCCTTTGATCTCTACTCCCATGCCATGGAACATGCACACACATACATGTACACACACACACACACTCATTCACTCACATACACAAAGAAATAAAGAAACAAATGTAAAACAAAAAGTTTGAAACACTTGATATTCCTTTGTAGCTGCTCAGAACATACGCTAGTGCACATGTGTGCGTGTGTGTGTGCGTGCGCCATCAGTGTGATTTCCTTCTGACTCAAAGAAGAAATGCTTGATAAAAACAAGATGTCTTATTTGTCCCAGTATTCGCACTTGGCTTACTGGATGGAGTTGTTTGATCCCATAGGTCAAGTGAGTTGCATCTACAATCTGCTTAGGATTTGGCAGCTTCTACTTTTCATGGGCTAAATGGCAGTGGTGGAACTTCATGCTTAATAAATCTATGAACTTGACATAGAGCAGGCAATAGAAATGGAGGGAAAATCAGTGCTTGCTATCAACCAGGGAAGCCTACTGAAAGAGTTCCTATCAGCTCTCCCTCCCAGCTCTTTCAGGAGCTAAAAGCTGGCTGTGTGCAATGCATTGGTCTTGCCTGTTAATCATGCTGTGCAGCTGAATGACTGCCTAGAAAACTGCCTTTATCTTGAATGCCTGCTTGCGTTTGCTTTGTTGACTGTCTTCTTGAAAGGAGATGTCTGGGAACCATTTCCGAAATGCACAGCATTTCTCCTACTTTCTTTCTAAAATGGAGCCATTGCTGCCAACTTGCAATGAAGAAATAATCTTGAAAATTAGATTGTTTCCTCAGAATCTATGAGTAGCAGCCTTGATTGTTCTTTTACATTTGGGAATTAATATCTAAAATATTTACAAGGAGGTATTTCCAAGAATGGATAGAATTGATTTCATCATGACAATTATTGAAACACATTTCATCCTATCAGACAGGATTTGGGGGCTGGTACTAGGGATTTTCTCTTTATTTCAAAATCCACTTAGAAGGAACCCTGCTTAACAGGAACTCTTCAGATCTTTTCTTATCAATAGTTGTTTTTTTTTTTTTTTGCCAGTTTGGGCCATTTGTTAAGCACCCTTCCACCTTTATTCATTTTCTTAAGTGGTCTTTTTGTTGGGCCTAGCACATAGTTACTGCATAGTAGATACAGAACTAGGAAGACATCTCTCTTCAATTACCAGTGACAATGAACTCTCTCTTAGCTCTGGCCATGTCCCACTTTCTTTTGGTCCCTGAGAGTGATGAATCATTGGTGATCCATATCCTAATACCAGGACTCTGATATCCTGGATTTGTGAATGAAAATTGTCAAGGGGTACCACTAGTGTTTTCTTTAATGTGGAAAGAGGGGTCTTAAACTCCCTCCCATGTTGACTGGGAATATGAAATTAGTCTAGGTTCCTATCAGCAGGCTCTGAAAGGAAGTCTGTGTAGTCTGTCTGGGAAAACATAAGAGGTAGATGACCACAGAGGAAATCCAGTCACCAATGTAGTAATGGTGCCTGCTGAAAAACCTCATTAGTATACAAATTGCAAACTCTATGAAACCAGAAGGCACTGGACAGCTTGGGAGGTTGCCTTGTGGATTCATGTTCAGGGCCTTTCAGAAGGAAGAAGCAAGTGCTACCCTTAGTGTTTATCTTCAGTTAAAACCTGATGACACTGGGTCCTGACTTAGGATTCAGTGAATGTGATAAAGGCAACAGTCACTGTGCACATGGTCCCAGATAGGTTTCTGTGTTAGGGCCCTTATCTGTACAAAAAGAGAGGATGTTGTGGATTATAATCTCTGATTTTTACTTCCAATATTAAGATTTACATTAAGTTTTACTATAAAGTATGGGAGGACAATATGAGATCCAGCCCATTTAGCTCAGCTGCTAGTTCCTATTAAAATATTACAGAAATGGACTGTCCTTCCCCTGAGCACAGCACCTCTCTGCCCAAGCAGAGCTTTCAGATTTAAAGAAGGTCTTGTGCCCGCACACTACCATGGGAATAGAGAAAGCAAAGATAATCATCCCCATTTTGCAGGTGAGGAATTCAAGACTCAAAAATGTCAAGTGACTTGAAAATGAGTGGAACCCAGTCTCTTGGCTCCAAGGCCCATGTTCAATGTGTTAACAAGCTGATATGCTTGTCTTTGCTTGATGTTTTGACTAGCATCTGAGCTCCAGTGTGACGTGTCTATAAACAGTTTCAACAGTCAGGGGTGATTGCCTACTGAAATCTGTATGAAACCAAACAATTTCCAAAGCTTTTCTCCTTTCATGTTCATGGAAATACTATTAGAAAACCGTTTCCAGGAGGGAAAAATGTGTTTCAAGCCTCTGGCACCATAGCTGATTGGTAAATAAAGGGCAAAAAGACTAGACCAGCCACAAGTTCATGCTTCTGTTTCCTTTATTGGTCAGCTGAGAACTACCTGATCGCCAACTGAGCATCAAGCCCACCTACATGGGCAATTAGAAGGGTCAGATATTCATCATCATTGAGAAGCCTGAAGAAGGGCTCTTTCCCCAAGCAGAGAATGCATGCATGCTAATGTGTCTATGCCCATCTACTTCTCTGGGTTTATTAGTGGCACAGAATACAGAAAAGTCTGAAATGGTTTCCTAAAACCCTCAAATACAACCTCGAGTTTGGTAACCAGGTATGGAAAAGCTAAAAAGATAAATTGAGTGAATATGTGTTGCAAAGGAAACAAGCTCATGCATAGGCCCTACAGTTTGGATTACCAGTTCTAATTCAAGAACTATTACATAACCCAAAGTGCATGATAGAAGAATGTAGTAGATGACTGCCTCCATTTTTAAAGAAGTGAGGTCTTAGAAAACCTCCACCTTGCATTTCCTTGAAGACTAGGTCTGCTGCAGTGGAGAGGGTAACAAGGTCAGTTTTGCCATTTCTTGTTTAACATAGGTCTGCCTTGTTTCTTGCTCTTCATGTGTTCCAGAAAACTCTGCTCTCTGCTTGCCATGATGAGTGGTCACCGTGTGTTGATTAGTTTTAGAGTCAAGTAAGTTTTCCTATCATGGCCAGGTGGAGAAGCAACTTGCTGTCAATGAACTTGGTGTTTCGTTCAATGTCTGGCTTATTGTGGCAGATTTCTTTAGGCTAAGCCCAATGGATGGGACTATGGGGCAATTGTATTTGCTGAGAGGCTTCGGTCATGACCTGATATATTACTGAGTAGAACTTCATACCAAAGAAGTATGCATTTTTTAAAATTCAGATAGCATGAAGAAATCCCAAAAGCCAATATTGGGACATTGCAAATTCCTGTGAAATAGCAGTAGCACTGTCTAAAGTAGCAGTGATGGGTGCTTGCTAGCATCTTGCCTCAGCTTTGAAAGTCACTCTGGGATCACACAGGCCACTAAGGAAGAGCTTCTAAACACTGCTTCCTCAATAACTAAAGACTGAGCAAATGCATGGTGGTGTTCAGTTTCAAAAGGAGTCGATCTTGCTTAATGTGGGTGTTATAAACATTCATTTCCTTCAAAAATCTTAAAAGATGTTGCTTAATCCTTTCTTTACAAAAGACAGCCTTCTACAAACCTGAAGTGAAGTAAGGAGTGAAAACAATTTGAACTTGATAAAAGCAACTTTATTAGGACATAATTCATACATCATAAATTTATACATTGAAAGTATATAATTCTATTTTAGTGTGTTCACAGAGATGGGCAATCATCCCCACAATTAATTCCTGAATAGTTTCATAACCCTCAGAAGAAACCCAGTACTTGTCAGCAATCTGTTCACATTTTCCCAGAATCCTAGCTACAGGCAAACCTTGCTTGTTTATGTATTTGCCTGTTTTGGATATTTCATATAACTAGAATCATAGTGGGCTGGAGAGATGACTCAGAAGTTAATAGCACTTGCTATTCTAGCAGAGGGCCTTGCAGAGCACCCACATGTATTCATAATCACTTGTGAATCTGATTCTATGGGCCCCGATGCCCTATTCTGGCTGTGCAGGCATCAGGCATGCATGTGATGCACATATATGCAGGCAACACACACAAACAAAAAATAAAAATGAATAAATCTTTTAAAAAGTGGTAAAACAGTCATCCCTAAAATATATAAATACAAGTAACAGTATGCAGACTAAGCAGATCATATCTATATGTTTCAAAATGTGTGTGAATGAGTGAGTGTGAGTGTGTGTGTGTGTGTGTGTGTGTGTGTGTGTGTTTGGGTAAAACATTCAGTGAAAAACAAGGCCATGGACTTGAGAGAAAGGAGGAATATGTGGGAGGATTTAGAGGGAGGAAAGATAAGAAGTAAATTACATTATAATCTCAAATTAAAAAAAAATAAAATGAAAACAAAAATAGAATTGTAAACCACATGGTCCTTTCATTTGGCACAATGCTTACAAGGTACTTCCATGTAGTAATGCTTGTCAATCCTTTCTTTTCTAATACTGAGTAATATTGCTATAGGTAGATACTTTAAATTTGTCTATCCATACACGCCTCAGTGGATATTTGGGACTATTATGCATAGTACCACTAGGAACTGGTTTTCAAGGTTTATAGTCTTGAGTAGAATTTTTGCACTGTATCACTGCTCTGTACTTAACTGCTTCTTATAACAGCTGCACTCTTTTACATATCCAAAAACAGTGTAGGAGTCTTCCCATTTCTTGGCATTAGCTTTGGATTTTTAATCTTTTATTTGTTTATTTCTTGGTTTGTTTGTGAGACCAGGTTGTATGAATGCTAGACTAGCCTCAAACTAGCTATGTATCCAAGGATGTCCTTAAGCTTCTGGTCCTCCACCTTCCAAATACCAGGATTACAGGTTATATGTATTATATCTGTTGTATGCAATGCTAGGGATCAAATTCCACCTAGGACTTAGTGTACACTAGGTAGGAATTCTACCAACTAAGCCACACCCCAGGCCCACGTGTAGTTATTTTTTTTAATTAAACTATTCAAGTTGGAAAGTAACATGCTTCAATATTAATACATTTATTAGGCCAAAACTAGTTATATGCTTTGCAGGTCTTGCATTGTGTCAAAACAGCCCCACCAAATGCACAGAAACATTGAATAACATTATGCATTACTAAACTCCACTTGGGCTCCAGTACACAAAATCACTGAAGCTCTTGACCAAGTAACTAAGGTTCTAGGGAAGTTTGCATTATACGGTTAAGTACACCCTGTAGACTCATTTAGCAAATATTTCATGTAGGCATGAACACTCAAGGGCAGTGGTTCTCACCTGAGGATCTCCTTTTCACAGGAGTCAAATATCAGATATCCTGCCTATCAGATATTTAAATAGCAATTAATAGCAGTAGCAATGAAACTAACATTATGGTTGGGGATCACCCCAAGATGAGGAACTGTGTAACAGGGTCACAGCATTAGGAAGGTTGAGAACCATTGCTCTAGAGCTACTGACAAATCAAAGACTTGACTCCTCTCTGGAAGAGGACCAGAATATCAGACAAATTACTTCCTACCAAGGACCAGGGGAACACAGAGAGAACCCCTAAACAGTGAGCTCTTTCTGTGCAAGTCTGGCTCCGTTCCGTATTTTCCAGATCTAGTTCTCTGGACTAAGATATTCTATTTTTCTGTATCTTAGATTGTTAATGCA
The DNA here is from genome assembly GCF_943737965.1 of Phodopus roborovskii. NCBI lineage: Eukaryota > Metazoa > Chordata > Mammalia > Rodentia > Cricetidae > Phodopus > Phodopus roborovskii. Next base: position 335,991 of record NW_026125778.1, on the reverse strand, counting down.
GGTAATGATTAGTAATGGTTAACCAGTGTCCTTTGGACCAGGATGGCCTGAGTCTTGGGAAGCATTTTCTTCCAGTCCTCAGCTCTCTACTCCTTTCTACCATCCATGTTGGAAATCTATAGAACAGGGGTCTCAGCCTTCTACTGCATACACAGCCAGCCAACAAGCTCTTCCCCCTCTTGCTCCTCAGTCCTGGCCCAGCCAGTACCCAAACATTGTAATTGTGGTGGTGAAGGTGTAGGCTGCCACTTCAGGACACAGATTGAGCCCTTTGTTGAGAAAGCTCCAATTACTGCCCCCAACCTAACTTATCCCCTTTGTGTCGAATTTGGAGAACATAAACCGGCAGAGTATGAAATCAATAGAGTGGTGTCTTTTAAAGGGCGCTGAGTCTCGTGGTTGTGTTTCATAGGCAATACCTGCAGCAAAAGAACAACAGTCAGCCTTTGGAGATATTGTTCGGTTTTCATTTTGCTTTTGTTTTTACATTTTTTTTTCCTTTAGAGTCGAGTGAATTAGTAGCTTAATATGATGTCCTTAGGTTTTGTGTTGCTAGCTAGCCCTGAAATAACTGAGTCTCTATCCTCTGCAGACTGAAAATGCTGAGCCTGTGTTGCCCAGAACTAATGGCTGCCTCTGCAGTAATGGTGGTCTTTCTTGCCTCCTTCATTTGCATGCACAGAGTACAGTATATAACACACCATTTTGACCCTAATGTGTGGTCACTATCCCAGTTAAGACTTGATTCCTAAAAACACCCAGGAAAGGTTGAAGGGGAGACCGTGTTGACTTGTTTAAAGTAGGAAGGATGAAACAGACATCTATAAACTGCTTGAAGCAAGAATGCCTTGAAGAAATGTCTCGGAGGCAATGTAAGGAATCAATGTGTCCTGGATCTAGAGGCTGAACTCTAAGTAACAGTTAGCGAGTATTTATATGTGTGTGCTTTTTGTTCTTAAGAAGCTGCCCAATTTCTGGAGCAGGTGTACAATTTGAAATACTCACCAGCCATGGATGAGTAATGTATTTCCTCCACATCCTCCCCAGAATCTGACATCCTTAATTTTTTCCAAAGACAGAAATTCATCTCCATACAACACTACTTAGAGCATTCAAAATATTGGTCATATATTATGATTTTTATAGTTTACCTGTTACTATAGTAGATAAAACAGATAAACTGGTGAATATTGAACCATCATTATATGCCCGGAGCAAACACAGTTGTGTGTTTGTGTATTTCCTTTTGTAAGTGGCTAAAATATTGTTTAGAATTTCTTTGAATACATTGTTCTATAATTTTCTGTCTGGATAGTATGTGTCTTCAGTGTGAGAAAGTGTTCCCTGCAAGAGGTCATGCTCATATAGAGGTAGTACTAGCTCCTTTCAATACCGCACAGAAAATACTAGCTGATCTTCCTGACGAACATGATTAAAAACATTCTCAATAAAAAGCTAGCAAACAGAATTTAATATCACACCAAACAAAATTCAAACTATCTGATCCTAGAGCATTCCTTTTGCCAGATTGGGAGTGGGGTGAGGTCAAAGATGTTAGACAAGCTCTCTACAACTAAGGCACAATTCAGCCCTTCACACTTTCGCATGGGGAGTTTTAACAATTTTGACTCCTTTTTTCAAAATTACAATAACAGTTTTTAATACTGGGTAGTTTGGACATTTGTGTTTTAGGAAAATTGCTCCATTTCTTTAAAAATTCCAAATTTAATATGTATAATGGTGTCTTTCTCATCTATAGTGTGTGAAACAATAATTCCTTTTTCATTCATTGTAATTTTTAGTTTTTAGATTCAATATACCTTTTTCCATTGGGTTTCTCTCTATTGCTTTTGTTTTCGGTGTCATTTATTTGAACTCTTCTGTTTCTTTCTGCTTGTTTCGCGTTTCAATTATCTTTTTCAAAGTGTTTTGAGTGAGTGCTTAAATTATCTTCTTACTTCTAATGTAAGCATTAATGCTATGAATCTGTCTTAGGACAACTTTACTCATGCTCCACAAATTTTGATATATTGTGGAATCATTTTCATTCCTATTCATAGTCAACATATTTTCTTCAGAATGCTGACACGATTTTCAAAGCTAGAGCTTTTGTTTCTGTGTTTTGAATTTTTTTCATCTTTTTCTATTATTTTATAATTTGATTCCATTATAGTCACAGAAAATGTCATTTATTATTTCAATGCTTTTAAATTTTTGTAGGTCATTTTTTAGTTCACTATTATATCCTATATTTTTCAGCTTAGTTATATCTTTTTAGAGTATTGATGCCTTTACCTATGTAATGTCTTTCTTGATCCACAAATATTTTCTTTGCTCTAAAGTCGATCTTATGTAATATTACTGAAATAGTCTTGATATCATTTAGATTCATGTTTGCATAATTTATTTCTTTTGATAATAGTTTTTCTTTATTCTTTAAACTTTCATACATGTATGTAATAAATATGATCATATCCATTTCCAATTTCCCTTTTTCAACTTCCCATCATATTCTCCCAATGTGTTCCCTTCCCAATGGCTGATTTTAGTGCTGCCTATTTGTGGATGAATCTGGTGTCTTCTACTTGAGCATGAGTAGCATATCAGTGGTCATGTCCTCAAAAAAGAAGAGTGGTTCTTCCTCCCCCAACAACTATAAACTTCTAGTACCTCCTCCATATGGCATGTGTTTGTAGATCAACTGCCCCAATCTATGCCAAAATTTGACCTGGGCTGATCTTTTTTATGATAATAATTTTATTTAAATTTGAAAAAAAGCTTGTTTTACATGTCAATCCCACTTCCCTTACCCTCCCCTCCTCCCCTACCCCCCTTCCTACCTGCATCCCATCTCCTTTCTGCTCCCCAGAGAGGGTGAGGACTTCCATGGGGGAGTCTTCAAAGTCTGTCATATCATTTGGAGCAGGGCCCAGGCCCTCTGCTATGTGCCCAGGCTGAGAAAGTATCCCTCTATGTGGATTCTTATACTAGGGATAAATACTGATCCACTACCAGAGACACCATAAACTGCCCAGTCCTCCTAAAAGACACAGAGTCTGTGTTAGTCCTATGCTGGTTTCCCAGCTAGCATTCTGGGGTCCATGAGCTCCCCCTTGTTCAGGTCAGCTGTCTCTGTGGGATTCCCCAGCATGGTCTTGACCCCTTTGCTCATCACTTCTCCCTCTCTGCAATGGATTCCAGGAGTTCAACTCAGTGTCTAGCTGTGGGTGTCTGCTTCTTTTAATCAGCTACTGGATGAAAGTTCTAGGATGGCATATAATGGCATATCAGTCTCATTATTGGGGAAGAGAATTTCAGGTAGCCTCTCCACTATTGCTTAGATTGTTATTTGAGGTCATCCTTGTAGGTCTCTGGATATTTCCATAGTGCCAGAACAGTCTTTAAACCTATAATGGTTCCATCATTAATGGTATCTCTTTTCTTGCTCTCCTATATTCTTTCTATGACTCAATCTTCCTGTTTCCTCATGTTTTCCTCTCCCCTCCTTTTCTCCCCTTCTCTTTCTACTAACTCCTACTCCCCTCCAGACATTCTTCCAATTCGCTCAGGAGATATTGTCCTTTCCCTTTTTCAGGGGACCATGTATGTCTCTCTTAGGGTCCTCCTTGTTTCCTAGCTTTTCTGGCGGTGTGGATTATAGGGTGGTAATCCTTTGCTCTATGTCTAAAATCCATATATGTTTGTCATTTTGTGAATGGGTTACCTCACTCAGGATCTTCACCAACCCCACATCTGACAAAGGGATGATTTCCAAAATATACAAAGAACTAAAGAAGTTAGTCACCCATGCCAAATAATCCAATTAAAAGGTGGGGTTGGTGAATATCTTTTCCCATTTTGTGGGCTGCCATTTTGTCTTGATGGGTGTGTTCTTTGCCTTACACAAACTTTTCAATTTCAGGAGGTTCCAGTTATTAATTGCTGATCTCAGTGTCTGTGCTACTGGTGTTTTGTTCAGGAAGTGGTCTCCTGTACCAATTTGTTCAAGGGTACTTCCCACTTTCTCTTCTAAGAGGTTCAGTGTGGCTGGATTTATCTTGAGGTCTTTGATCCTTTTGGACTTAAGTTTTGTGCATGGCAATACATAGGATTCTATCTGCAGTCTTCTACAAGTGAGCAACCAGTTATGCCGGCACCATTTGTTGAAGATTCTTTCTTTTTTCCATTGTATAATTTTAGCTTCTTTGTCAAAAATCAGGTGTTCATAGGAGTGTTGGTTAATATCAGGGTTTTCAATTCAATTCTATTGGTCTAACTGTCTAATTGTGCAACAATACCAAGCTGTTTTCAGGACTATAATAGAGCTTGAAGTCAAGGATGATGATGCCTGTGAAGTTCCTTTATTGTCAAGGGTTGTTGTTTTGTTTGCCCTGGGTCTTTTGTTTTTCCATAAAGCGTTGAGTATAGTTCTTTCAAGGTCTGTGAAGAATTGCATTGGGATTTTGATGGGGATTGCAGTGAATCTGTAGATTGCTTTTGGCAAGATTGCCATTTTTACTATGTTGATCCTACCTATCCAAGGGCATGGGAGATCTTTCCATGTTCTGGTATCTTTTTTAATTTCTTTCTTATTATATAGGTCTTTCACTTGTTAGTTAGCATTACCCCAAGATATTTTATGTTGTCTGTAGCTATTGTAAAGGGTGATGTTTCTCTGATTTCTTTCTCAAGTCCTTTATCATCTGTATATAGGAGGGATACTGGGGTGTTTTGTTTGTTGTTTGTTTGTTTTTTACTTTATTATTTTACATGTCAATCCCAGTTCCCTCTCCCTCCCTCCCTCACTTTTACCCACTCTGCCCTCTCACATGCACCGTAACCACCCTTCCCTCCCATCCCCCACCCCAATTCCATATGTAGGGCAATGCATCCAGTTGGGGTCATGTAGATCTGACAGGTCATGTGAAGTAGAGACTAGGGCTTCTCTCCTGTCTCCAGGTTAAGGCAGTTATCCCTCATGGGGGATGTGTTCGCAAGGTCCTTTTGTGCACCAGGGATACATCCTGGCTCCATTGTCTGAGGTCCCTTAGACTGCTCAGTCCTTCTGGCTGAGACCCATATTCAGGGGGGCCTGAGTCAGTCCCATGCTGGATTCCCAGCTATTAGTCTGGTGGCCTGTTAGCTCCTCCTTGTTCAGGTCAGCTGTCTCTATGTGTTTCTGCAACCTGGTCTTGTCCTCTCCATCTGCATCTGGGTTGTTTTTGTTTCTTTAGTTAATCTTGTATCCTGCTACTTTGCTGAAGGTGTTTATCAGCTGTAAGAGTTCCCTGGTTTTCGGGCAGGTCACTATGTCAACTATCATCACCTGCAAATAGTGAAAGTTGGACTTCTTCCTTTCCATCTTGTATCCCCTTGATCTCCTTTTGTTGTCTTATTGCTCTAGCTAGAACTTCAAGTACAATACTGAGGAGATATGGAGAGAGTGGACAGTCTTGTCTTGTTCCTGATTTTAGAGGAATCACATTGAATTGTTCTCCATTTATTTTTGATGTTGGTTGTTGGTTTACTGTATATTGCATTTATTATGTTTAGGTATGTTCCTGTTATCCCCGTTCTCTCTAAGACCTTTATCATGAAGGGGTGTTGGTTTTTGTCAAAGGATTTTTCAGCATCTAGTGAGATGATCATGTGGTTTTGTTTTTGTTTTGTAGTTGTTTTGTTTTGTTTTCTTGTGGAGTACAGGTTTTCAAAGTATAACCTGAAGATGCTCTGGATTTACTCAGTGTCTGTTGTTATGTCCCCCTTTTCATTTCTGATTTTGTTAATTTGCACATTCTCTCTCTGACTTTTGGTTAATTTGGATGAAGGTTTCTTGATTTTCTCGGTGAACCAATCCTTTGTTACACTGATTCTTTGTTTTGCTTTCCTAGTTTCTACTTCATTGATTTCTGCCCTTAATTTGATTATCTCCTAGTGTATACTCTTCCCGGGTGAGTCCAGGTGAGTTTGCTTTTCGTTTTGTTGTTGTTCTAGAGCTTTCAGTTGTGCTGTTAATTCTCTAGTGTGACTGTTCTCCAGGTTCTTCATGTGGACACTTAGTGCTATGAACTTTCCTCTTAGCACTGCTTTCAAAGTGTCCCATAAGTTTGGGTATGTTGTGTCTTCATTCTCATTGAATTCTAGGAAATCTTTAATTTCTTTCTTTATTCCTTCCTTTACCAGGGAATGGTGCAATTGCACATTGTTCAATTCCCATGAGTTTGTAGGGTTTCTGCAATTTGTGTTGTTGTTGAATTTTAACTTGAAAGCATGGTAGTCTGATAAAATATAGGAGTTATTCCAACTTGGTTGTATCTTTTGAGGTTTTCTATATTGCCAAGTGTATAGTTAATTTTAGAGAAGGTTCCATGTGGCACTGAGAAGTGGGTACATTTTTTTATGTTTGGATGGAATGTTCTATAAATGTGTGTTAAACTCAATTGGGACATAACTTCTGAGAGTTCCTTTGTTAACTTTCTGTCTGGTCGACCTGTCTAGTGTTGAGAATGGGATGTTGAAATCTCCCACTATAAGTATGTGATGTTTTAAGTTTAAGCTTTGAGTTTTAGTAATGTTTCTTTTATGAACAGGGGTGCCTTTGTATTTGGGGCATAGATGTTCATAATTGAGACTTCATCTTGGTGGATTTCTCCTGCGATGAATAAGAAATGACCTTCTTCATCTCTTTTGAATGATTTTAATTGAAAGTCTAATTTGTTAGAAGTTAGGATTGCTACACTGGCTTCCAATCCATTTGATTGGAAAATGTTTCCCCAACCCTTAACTCTGAGGTAACATCTTTCTTTAAAATTGAGGTGTGTTTATTGTATTCAGAAGGATAGATTCTGTCTTTGTAGCCAGTCTGTTAGCCTGTGTCTTTTTATAGGCAAGTTATGATCATTAATATTGAGGGATATTAATGACCATTGATTGTTAATTCTTGTTTGTTTTGGATTTGGTGGTGGTGGTGGTAAATTTTCCCCCATTCTTCTTATGGCTATTGCCTATGTTTTTGAGGGTTTAGTTAACTTCCTTGATTTGTAGTTTTCTTCCCAAAACTTTCTGTAAGGCTGGATTAGTTGATAAATATTGTTTAAATCTGGTTTTGTCATGAAATACCTTGGTTTATCCATCTATAGTGGTTGAAAGCTTTTCTGGCTACAGTAGTCTGGGCTGGCATCCATGGTCTCTTTGTGTTGGTAGAATCTTCTGGCTTTCAGAGTTTCCATGGAGAAGTCGGGTGTAATTCTGATAGGCTTTCCTTTCTATGTCACTTGGCCTTTTTCCTTTGCTGCTCTTAATATTCTTTCTTTATTCTGTACGTTTGTTGCTTTGATTATTATTTTGTGGTCCACTCTATCTGGTGTTCTATAAGCTTCTTTTACTTTCTTTGGCATGTCTTTCTTTAGGATGGGAAAGTTTTCTTCTATGATTTTGTTGAATATTTTTTCTGCACCTTGAGTTGGGTTTCTTCACCTTCTTCTATATATGTTATTGTTGGGTTTAGCCTTTTCACAGTGTCCCATATTTCCTGCATATTTTGTGTTAGTGATTTGTTGGACTTATGATTTTCTTTGGTCGATGAATCTGTTTCTCGTGTATCTTCAGCACCTGAGTTTCTCTCTTCGATCCCTTGTATTCTGTTGGTTATGCTGCATCTGTAGTTCCTGATCATTTACCCAGCTTTTCTATTTCCAGCATTCTCTCAGATTGTGTTTTTAATTTATTGTCTCTATTTCAGCTTTCAAACCTTGCACTATTTGAAGTGTTTCTTGCAATTTTTGGTTTGTCTTTTCTTCCAGTTCTTTAAAGGATTTTCTTATTTCAGCTTGTAGGTTCTCTATCATCTTCATGAAGTTTTTTTTAGAGACTTTTTCTTCTGCTTCATCTGTATTGGGATGTTCAGGTCTTACTGATGTGGAGTCCCTAGACTCTGGTTGTTGACTGTGTTCTTATACTGTCGTCTACCCATCCCTTCTTCCAGTGCATTCCAATGGGGTCTCTCCTTTTCCTTGTGGGTATAGGAACAAGGTTCTCTGCTGGTGGGTGCAAGTAAATCCAATACTCCAATGGCTCTCTTCCTCTTGTGGGTGGTGGTGGGACTAGGGTGCTGGCAAACTCTGGATGAACTGATCTGCTGGGGAAGGTTACCTGCTATGCTGTCCCCAGGCCTCAGGAGGCTCCAAGCAGGGCCCCAGAAGTCAGGCCCATATTTACTCTGTCCTATGGGTGGAGGTGAGACTATGATGCAGGCATACTCCGGATGGGCTGGTCCACCAGTGCACAGTCCCCAGTCTGCTGGAAGCTCATAGCAGGGCACTGCAAAGTGATTTCCTCCCATGGGTGAAGGCAGGACCAGGATGCTGGCAGATTCTAGATGGGATTGTCTGCCTGGATGGGCTCCCCTGTGCATGCACAGGCCCCAGGCCTCAGGAAGCTCCAAGCAGGGCCCTGGAAGGCAGACCAGAAACAGGACCAGGCTTACCTTCTCCGGTGGTTGGAGGTGGGACTAGGGCACAGGAAGTCTCTGGATTGGCTGATCTGCAGTGATGGGGTCCCCTGCACACAGTACCCAGTCCTCAGGAGGCTTTAAGCAGCCTGGCTCTTGTGTATATAACAATAGCTGCTATGTGTTCAAGAGTTTTGTAATCATGTGATATCTAAAAGATAGCTTTCATATTACCTTTCTCCATCCTCTGGGTTGTATATTATTTCTGCCTCTTCCATGATATTCCCTGAGCCTAGAATGAGGGAACTAATAAAGATGTCTTTTGACATACCAAAATTAAACTAAAACTAAATAAACAATTTAAACATCTATAAACAGTGATGTGAATGAAGCAGTAGTAAAAAGCCTCCCAACCAAAAAATATAGTTAAGAACCAGATGGATTCATCAAATTCTACCACAATTTTAAAGGATCACTTGAATTATCCCATAAAATAGAAAAAAAGGAGGCTTCCTCTTTTCTTTTTTACTTTAACAAAAGCAGCATTTCCCAGATGATTCCCAAATGCAATGAAGTCACCACACAAAAATAAAACAAAATTATAGGCTAATTTTCCTGATAAACAAAGATGCAAAATTTTTCACAATACTGGCAAACCGAACTCAGTACTGCATAAAAAAGACCATTCATCACGATTAACCTGCTTTATTCCATCAATTCAGAGATGGTTCAAAATTCATATATCAATAAGTGATTAATCATATAAATGGAAAAATGACAGAAACCACATGATCATCTCAATAAACACATGAAAAATGTGAGCAAAACCCAACATCCTTTAAAGATAAGTCTGTATAATACAGCCTAGATACAACAAGCCTATTGCCAACATCATGCTAAATGGAGGAAAACCTCAAAAGATTTCCCACTAAGAACAGGAATAAGGCAATGGTGCCCACACTCTCTCCCTCTATTAATATAGTACTTGAAGTCATAGTTAGAACAGCATGACAAGAGAAGGAAATAAAAGGGATACAACTGGGAAAAGAAATCAAGGTATCCCTATTTGCAGATGATTGATATATATATATATATATATATATATATATATATATATATATATGAGACCACAAAAGCCCCACAAAAACACTCTTACAGATAATTAATTTGAGCAAGTGCAAGACACAAAATTGACACACAAAAATCAACAGCCAAACTATATACCAATGACAAACAGAGTGAAAAAGAAAGGGAAGCAGTCCCATTCACAGTAGCCACCCAAAATATTAAAGACTTTTCTGATGGAAATTTCAAGACACTGAAGAAAGAAATTGACACTAAAAGATGGAAAGGCACCCCATGCTCATGAGATCAAAGTGTTATGGTATCAAATGACATCAAAGATAATATGAAAAACTATCTTATCAAGAGCAATCTACTGGCTCAGTGCAATCATCTTAAATCAAATTTCCAATGCCATTATTCACAGACAGAAACATTCCAAAATTTCACATACAGGCACAAAAGACTTGGGATAACCAAACCATTCCTGAACATCAGAAAAAAAAAAAAAAAACTACTGTGTAAGATTTCACCATACCTGCTGATTTCATACTATTCTACAGAGATGTGATAATGAAAATAGCATGTTACTGGCACTAAAACAAACACATAGATAAATGAAAAAGAGTTGAAGACCTAGATAACAATCCACACAACTACAATTACCTGACTTTTTGACAAAAATGCCAAAAATATGCATTGGATAAAAAGCATTTTCAAAGAACAATCTGAGAAAACTGGATGTCCACATGAGCAACTTCTAGAACATCACTTTGAAACTCCGTAAATTATCTTTGAGCAAACATCTTAAAATACTATGTTATTAGGTTATCTCTTTTTATCTTATTTGCCAAAGTCTTAGATCATTGTTTAATATATTTGCTGATATTAGTGTTCATTCATACCTACTTACATGTTTTCTTTCTGTTCCCCATGAGTTTTTTTTTTTCAATTTTTCTTTTTCCCATCTGTCTATGCATTACTTAAGTAATTTTTAGAATAACATTTTATTCATCTATAGTGTTTTTACTCTGTCTTTTTGTGGTAGTTGCCCTCAGTACTACTGTCTGTGTATGTGTGCATAACTTAAAATATACTAGTATCAAATGAGGTAGGAAAACCTTGCATTTCTCTCTACCTTTTATTTCTGTTTCTAATGTCATTGTGTTAAATATTTCCTTCATATATATTTAAAACTGTAAGGCGTACGGTTTTTTCTCTTGCCGCCGCCCGCAGTCTTGTTCCGCCACCGCGCCAGCCCCAAATAACACACAGAGACTCTGTATTTGGTACAATACTGTTGGCCCTGTTACTTGTTTCTTATCGGCTAGCTCTGCCTTAATTATTAACCCATTTCTGCTGATCTATGTATTTCTCTTACCAGGGAGCCGGCGGCATACTGCTTTCTTCAGACTCTCCATCTTGACTTCTCCTTCCTACTTCCTCTTTCCTCCTTGTCTCCTAGTCCCTCCTATCTTCCTTTCCTATTGGCCAACAGTGCTTTATTATTAACCAGTATGAGAAACATATACAGAATGACATCTCCCATCAAAAACTATATTAGACAATATTATAATTGGTATTTCAACCATCAACAAAATTTATGAAATTTAAGCATGGAATAAAATCTATCCTATTTAACTATATTTTTTTTTAACTTTCTATTTGTCTTTCTTCTTTGGCAATACCAGAATTTCTTCTTCAATTGTTTTCTGTTTGGAGAACTTCCTTTAAGTATTATCTTAGTAGAAGCATAGTGTTGATAAATTTCCTTGGTTTTCCTCTATCTAAAATTGTCAAGATTCCCCTTCTACATCTGAAACATAATCCCACTTTTGAGGATCATTGTATTATTTTCTTGTGACCTCCACGGCTTCTGAACAAATATTTGCCATCATTGAAATTAGTAGTATGTCTGTTTTTCCTTCTATCCCAGTCTTTGTCTTCACATTGCAGAAGTTGAGCTATAAAGGGTACAAGAAATCAACTATTCTCTCCATTCCCTTTTGGTTCGATCCACTATGGGTACCTAAGTTATTGTGGTTTCTGGTTCTAATATTTCAATTTCCTGAGAAGCATTATTGTATTTCTTGGGGGAAGCATTTAAATTACTGCTATGTTAAAATTCTAGTCAGGTAATTGCAACATCTGTGTCACACTAATTAATAATAATTTTCATTTAACTTTAGGCCTTTTTTCTAAAATCTGGGGTTTTTAATATCTTAAAACTGTTTTTTATTTAAATCTTCTGTTTTGATTTGTCTGTCAGGAAAGGGAGATATCATCTTTCTTTTACCTAGTAATATAGAAGTCCAAGTAAACTAGATAGCTTCTTTGATGTAAAGGAGGTTGGGGCCTCTTATTAGTGCTAGGCAAGCATGATATATACCAGTCCTCACTAGACATGTCCTGCTATCACTCCAGTGGGATTGGGAGAAGTGTCCCATTGCTGTCAAGTAGGGTTACAGTAGGCTCTCTACTTGATCTTTGCTCACGGAATAGGATGGTATCTCAATGTCTTTTCTGGCAGTTAGCTGGAATAAAATGGTTTTGGTTTAAGGGTTTCAGTCTCAGAAGGATTTTTTTTCTGATCCTGTGCCTAGAAAAAGCAAGCCTTTGTTGAAGTATTTTGTTTGTGCCCATTGGCACTTGAGGTTGCTTGTTTCTTTGGCTATAAATCTAGTAGAATATTTGAAGCAAAAGAAATCCCAGGGAACACATCAGTGTTACTCATCAGATCCCAAGGTCCCTAGACAATTTATATGCTCTCTATCTTACAGAATCCTCTGATGTTTGTTTTATATAACATAACAAAGTTTTTTTTGTTGTTGTTGTTGTTTTCACTCAGTGGGAAAATGGGAAAAAGTGCTTTTCTGACATTCCTAACATCAAGATTGTAGTGTCTGGTACCATATAGGCAAGAAAGATTACAGCAAGGAAAGATAACCCTATATTTGAATACCTTAACATATTTCTTATTTCACATGTAGCTTGTGGCAAACAGAAAACAGTTTTCCTGGGTTTACCTGTCTAGCATCCGGCCTGGAGGATGTGCTGGAGTAGCACATTAGTGTCCTGTCAACAAATACACCAGGGTTTCTGAGCCCCTTTCAGCATCCATTACTTCTTTGCAGTGTCAGTTGTGTTTGGAACTATTGGTCTGATCCCTTGGCTGGATACTAATGTGACCAGAGTTGCATAGGCTCTAAACTATCCCTTTGATTCTGCCACCATGCTTTTTACTAAAGTGAAACATCTCCAAAAATGGGAGAGCCCTCCTTGAGTCCCACGCAAAATCAAAGCCAGAATTAGGACTCATTTGGCCCAATTGTATTGCCAGTGTGATTTTGAACTCATCAAGCCCCTCCTCCACCTTCTCTTCTGCTTTAAAGTGCAGTTTATCTATCTCGTGGACATGAATGACCATTTTATCCTGGGCGACTGCCTTAGGGGGCATATTCCTCTTTCCTGGGTGGGGGGAGGGGACGTGGCCCATGAGAATGGTTTGGTGGGAAAAAAGACAGGAAAATGAGTGAGGAAGATCCTTCACAAGCCTTCCTTCAAAGTTGAAAGCCTGTGATTCATGGGGTCAATGGTCTCATCTTCATATCTGAAAGACAGTATACTTTTTGTCTCCTTAAGCCCTGTGTCTAGGTCGTTTGGGAAACGCCTTGGAGAGTCAAGAATAAAATTGCAGGTCAAACAATGGATGACTGGAAAAGTCGGCTTGTAATCGAGAGCATGCTTCCCCATTTCAACATGGTGGGAAATCGTCAGGAGCCCAGAAAGCTCCAGGAATCGGTCAGAAAATGGGCTATGGGGGGAGGGGGTTGTTGAATGCTTCTAACCTTAAATTTGAAATGAGATGTGTTGTTGAAATTCTTTGTGCAAATTGGGTGCTGGAGACCAACTGAAAATATAAGGGACTTAAATCAAGAAGAACTACCCCTGAACCTGTGGGTTTCTAGAATTAAAGAAAAAAGAAAGAAAAAAGAAACAAACAAACAAACAAACTGGGCATAGAAAGGGATTCCTATTTACTGTCTGGGCCTGGTGTCTTTTCTCAAAGTCATTTGTCACATTTGTGATTTCTTCTCTAGGAATTCAAACATCATCCAAGTGTCTGAAACTCAGTACTGGGGATTCTAGTGGTCCTTCTAAATGCAAGCATGACAGTAGGAAGTATGAGAGCCTCTGGTTGCTGGAGTCTGGCAGACGGTGCCTGCATCACCAGTCTACCAAGATTAGGTTAGCAGGAGCTGCAGCAAACACAATGGCTGTTATCTCAGGGTATTAGCCCACAGGGGAGTGGCTTGCTTAATCTCTGAAAGTAATAGAGCAGAAGGGAAATGGTTCCTATAGAGCCATGGATCTGTTTCCTTCCTGCTCATGGAACTGGGAGCCCTGAGCTCTGAGGTAATGTCATTTCACATAACTGGGAGACTTATCTTCCCCAGTTCCCAGGGCAATCTGCTTTGTTCATTTTAGGAATTTTGTTATGTGTACAGGTGTGAGTTATTGAATCATGTTTCTTTTTTCCCTTCATTGTCAACAATGTATTGTGGATATGCTATTAAGTAGAGTGCATAATCTTTTAAAAAATTATTTGGTGAGTAGAGTACTACAACATTCGTAGAAATGGGCAATCAGACAGGATAGACAGAGAAAGATGGATTGGTTGGCCAGTGTGGCCTGTTTACAACCTTCCAGCAATCAACTGAGGCATTTCAGAAGAGAATCTCTAACACCCATTGAACAATGCTTTATATTTCAAACTCCTCTCTGATGGTCAACATTTGACTCTGTAAAGGGAAGTATCTAGTATGTTCCCAGAGTCCACAATCAGTTTAGGCTTGATTTTAAATTCTTCCTTTGTTTTCCACTCTCGTGGGCATAATCCTAGGCATAAATGTGGGTGATCTATAGGTACAGACAGGAGGCTTCCCTGCTCCTCACTCACTGTCCAGACCCTTCATAAAAATGAAGTGATTCTAGTAAGTTACATTTTGTTTCCATCTATATAGGTCATTGTGCATGGCATCTAGAGATCACTGTCCTTGGAGTGGGTTCTTAAAGCAATTTTCACTGTAGAACAGTTATCTTTGCTCATGCCATTTGCTGGCTTGGGTTCTCATGGCAAATGACCTCTAGTAGCCTTCATAATCCTTGCAAGAATGCACATTTATTTCTTTAGTCACACCTCACACTTGACCAAAATCACCTGTTTTTCCTCTTTCGTGGCACATTTCATTCTCTGTCCTTGGCTCAGAGTGCCCCAATTGAAGGGGTCCAAAAATATACCTGAGTTTCTGAAAGCATCTCCATCAGATGAGGCTTTTCCTCAGCTGAAACTGCATCTGTCTTGGAAAACGCATATGCTCACCAAAAGGAATAGTACTGAGAGCCTGCTCTACAGTGCCTGATAAGCACTGTTTCTCCCATCTGTGAGCATCCAGGGCAGCTCTTGGAGTGCTATGAGAGCAGCAGCTGAGTTTTAGTGGTCAATCAATCCCTGGAGCCTCAGGAAGGTACCTAATGGGAGCTTCCAACTTTGCTGCAGCTGCTGAGGATCTGAACAGCAGGGGACTAGAGAAGAGTCACAAATTGACAGATGAATAGCAGCATATCCTGGGTGTTCAACAACAACAGCAAAAACTGCTGTCCAAAGACATTACCTGCAGGGATTCAAATGACCATGGCTGAAGACTGTCCTTAGCAGTAACTAGCTAGCCTTCCAGGTGTGGTCTTAGCTGGATTTCATATGTTTCCATTGTTGGTTGTATTTCAGAGGCTTAATGACATCCAGGGTTAATATTCTGGTCCCAAGAAACAGCATGTTCATCCACTGCCCTCTAGAAAATACAATTCATATGAACCAATAGCAAGAATAACTGCCTGGATTTCAGTATTGACTAGATGTTAATATTTTGCTTAGCATTTAGGGACCACTCCCTCCTGATTACACTAAGAAGTCATTACCACACGGAAACTGAGACACAGATAGGTTAAGCACCTTGGCCAAAGCCATAGACCTAATAACAGGCATCTTTCAGAGCACATTGTCCTGCACCATACTCTGCAGGAAAGCTTCTTTTGAAACACAAAAGATGGAGTGCACTTTACAAAGTAAAGAAATGTAGTGATTCAAGTTCCTTTTCAGCATCATTGTTCATCTAGTACCATGATTACTTAATGACTGCTGTGGCAAAGGAAAAAGAGGTTTTCTTTTGGCAATGTTTGGCTATCTATCCAAGGTTAGTGGATTCAGTCAGCGTGTAGAACATCATGTCCTTTCCTTTGAAGTTAAGACTGGACTCCTTCTACAGATCCAGTAGGTTGATTGAAAAGCTCAAAGGCATTGAGTGCTCCAGAGCCTGCATGGGGCAAAGACTAAGTGTTCAAGTCACATGTCATCTCTGCCTCTGTCTGTACCTATTCCATTTGTACAGCAGTTTCTGAGCACAATGGAGGAGTTGGTCTGAGGATATAGCTCAGTGGGCACAGTGTACTCAGTATGCACACAGCTCCTGTTTCAGTCCTCTTTACCGCCAAAAGAAATACCACAAACTCTTCTAAATATAACACAAATGGGGAAGTTAAGGTCAATAAATGTATAGTTTGGGAAAGAAAAGGGCACGTACCCTCTGTTCATCATCTATGTTCAGTGCCCCAATGTTAAATAATGCTATAGGTTACAATAAGTTGGCATGCCCAGTACATCTTCTAAGCTTGCCAACTACTCTTTGGCTGAAAGAGAGGATGTTCTTATCACTTTCTTTATGAACAAAATAATAAGGTCTGAGGAACGCAGTACCTTGTGGAGAATAGCAAATGAGAGGGTGGGGAGCTACATCAACATTCCCTTGAATAGTCCTAAGGGCAGTGTGCTCTCCCCCTACAGAATGACCCAAACCGACCCCAATCTGCCTCCTCACCTCTAATTGAAAAGTGGAAAAATGAATTCTGAGAAGGTAGTACATAACCCCACCTATAAAGAGTATGTGGAGATTTGAATTGCTGAAATAATACTGCCACACTTCCATCTGACCCATTTCTTTAAAGATGCCCAGTAGGAGGAACCACTCTTTACCTCCAGGCCAAGGTCTGTGCCCATCAACCTTAGAGCTCTGTTCTTTTATTTGCACAAAAAGCAAACTCAGAAAGGAGATCTCAGAGCCTAAAAGCTGCAACTAGTGGTATAACCTGGAATAAGTCCCCTTCAGTTTGAATTCTGAGAGCACAGATATGATTTATAAGGGCCTGTCTATGTCCTGCCTCCTGCTACAATCCCAGTGTCCTTTGCATGTGCATAGCTCTAAGCTAGAGTCTGTGACCCAGGACTGTAGTCTTCCTTCACCAAGAGCATGTCTATTCTATGTTGAAGTTGAGACCAGGAGGAGTGAGTCTGCTGCTTCCCACTTTACTGCTTTCTATGAGTGGATTAGAGCCTCCAGTATACACATTCAGCCCTGGGTATAAGACAAGAGCCATGGACAGAAGAAAATTCTAGGTGTCCTCGTGCTTTCATCCCAGTGGCATAAACAGGTGAAAAGTGGATAGCATCTTTCTTTCATTCTGGTGGTTACCTTTACCCCTCAGACAAGCAGTCTACTTCTAGCCTGGCAGCAAACCAGGCTGCTTTGGAATTGTATGGGAAGACATGTGAAGAATTGAAGTGACTCTGAAATCTCGAGGTTCAATGTTGGGGGTCTTTGCTAATATTCTCTACTTCATGTAGGCTATAGGCCTGCTACAAATGCAAGTCTGGGCTCAAGAGAGAGGATCCAATGTATGTGGGTTACACTACTGAGATCCAGGTGAT
Organism: Phodopus roborovskii; assembly: GCF_943737965.1. Lineage (NCBI taxonomy): Eukaryota > Metazoa > Chordata > Mammalia > Rodentia > Cricetidae > Phodopus > Phodopus roborovskii. The sequence goes on along the minus strand of NW_026125778.1, from coordinate 318,658 downwards.
GCCTGAGAGAAGGCTCAACCACTTACTGAGATCTTAACTTGAGCCTTGAGGTCCCAGTTTCCTCAATGGTCAAGTGGGCTTAATAAGTACTTGCTGCCTGCTTCTGGATCTCTGAGGTTATGAGTTAGACAAAGATATGGACTTGTCCTAAAGCACACAGGCTATGACTGCTCTTGGCACCTTTTTAGCAATCAGAAGTTGGCATTGGCTCAAAATTATTTCTTTCAACCAGAAAGGCAACGAACAATGTGTCCTTGGAGCTCAGTTTGGAATACAGAGGACCCCTAAGGATGGCTATAGTCTCATCAGCAGCCCCGTTGCATAGAGGAGAGCTGGATTTATAGTGCAACTCTGAGCATTCTGGGTCAAGGCCTGCAGTGCATATGTGCCTTGCTATTTTGGGGATCTTCCCCATGGAGCACGCAGCTGTTCGCTCCCTTTGCCCACTCTGCCCCCCTTCTCCTCCTTCTGCAGCAAGGGCCCTTTCTTGATATTGACACCCAAGCAGGGAGGGAAGCCAGGCACAGGCTTTGCCTGCAGACTGCTCTCTTGGGCAAGGACAGAGCAACTTTCAGCTTGAAGGACACTACCAGGCTTAGCATCTGGGTCCTAGCTGAGAAAATCAGTGACCTGCAAATCAGCCTGTTAGTGGGGGATGATGCTGGGCAGGGAAATCCATTTCGCAGCTGGCTTCCACAGGCATGTGGAAGCTTGGTGATACCTACCTCTGAACTTATGGGAGCACATAATGGCCTTATCTGAATTCCTACTCAGCCCCTCCTGCAAATTCCATATTAGGCCCAAGGTAACAGGTGTCTGGAAAGGAACCACTCCAGGCAACACTGAAAACCAAATTTCATTCCTTTCTAGGGAATGTGCAACCCTGGGAGCCAAGGCTTGGGGATGTGAGCATATGGAACCCCAAAATGCAGGCAAGCCTGTGCAAACTCAGGATTTTGCTTTGCACTAAACACCCTCAGCTGGAGAACTTGATACATGTCTTTTTATGCAAAGATGTGGCTCAGAAGCTAACATTGAGGCACTGTGTTCCAGACTTCTGAGGGTAGCTAGAGCACAGGCTTCTCAAGTCTGGACTACGGAATTCAGTTTCTGTAATGAGTGTGGAATAATATAGTATACCTTGTATCCTGCCAATTCTGTCTGCCTGCCTTCCTCTGCTTTCTCATCTCCCTCTTCCTTCTCACAGATGGACGTCCCTAGGATTTCAGTGTTAGAAAGGTAGGTATAAACTACATGCCAGGGTTTTACCACCGGTACTCAAGCCCAAGGCCCAGCTGCTTCTTTTGTCACTTGCCACTCTTTTAATCCCTTGCCACTCAGTGCAGGCTTGCCTCTGTCTGGCTTCCTCCAGTGCCACAGGTTCCCTACCATTTCCTACCATTTCCCTAGCTGTTTCCCCATGCCTTATCTTCCCAAAGCTATCTGCTCCCATCCTGGCTTGTGCCTGAGACCTCTTGATCCTTCTGAGCAGCAACTGATGCTAAGCACCTTGCATAGGGTAGATGCTCAGCAACATCACTGGGCCAATTGCTGCACTTACCAGTTTCTGGGAAGTGGTTGTCTTGAAGCCTTCTGCTGGGAACAGGAAAACAAGATAGATAATTTGCAGAATGCCATTTTTACAGAGTGTAATTCCAACCTGCAGGTGTCAGCTGAGTTATGCACAGAGGCCAGGTGATTTAGGGGTTCAAAGATGAGGGGTAAATAATTTTAACTTTCAGAGGCATGTTGTAGAGGTGAAAAAATGCATAGCTAGTTCAGCCGCCTCCAGATTGGTTAGAGCCATTGGGGTAAGGTAAAAGAGTAGACAGTGAAGCCATATTAACAAAGCGGCCTTGAAGGCCAGAGAGATATGCTCTGTACAAAATTCAAATTGCCCAACTGTGTACAAAGGCCGAGGGAGCAAGGCCCACTAGAATCCATGAGGGGATGTTATTCTCTCCTTTCTTTGCAGCCACAGAGTACTTGCCAACAGTTGTGCAATAAGTGTCATTAGCGTTGGTGAAGCATAGCATTTGGGACTGCTACATAAATTGCACAGTTCAGAAATGGTCACTCAGCTTTCATTATGATTGAAATAATAAAGCTGTTCTGCTTCCAGAAGGTTGCAGGCATACTCCCTTATGGGCCTGCACCACATGGTGCCCTGCTGTGTGAGGAAGGGTCTTTGGAAATATGTTGTTTCCCAGGGGAAAGAGTTCAACCCATGCTCTAGGCAGTGTCTTGGTAAACTGCACACTGGGACCACATGTAGCCACAGGCTGCCTTGGTAAATAAAGTCCTGTTAACCCCCGGCCCTACCTAGCCTTTAGCATACAGTTTAATCACACAGTTGCAACAGCAGCAAGCACTATGTGGCCTGAAAAAGTTTCAGCTAGTTACTATATGGCCTTTTCCAACATTTGTAAATTGTGACTCATGTCACTGTGCAGGTGGTTCATTTTTCTAGAGGCCATTGTTTTTCCCTAATAAGTAAGTGCCACCTTCAGTACGCACTTGAGGTAAAGTCTCGTGGCCTTACGCTTGGCTGTGTGTTCATCTTCCCCTCCTTTGTCCTAGTTGATCCCAGCCCCATGCTCTAGGTCCCATGTTCCTTTTCCTTCCCATGACATTCATTTCCCCTCCCATGAGCATCCAGAAAGAGCTTTCAACAAACATTGAGCTGATCTTTCCTCTGCTTCACCTTTCCCCATAATGGCTTCCCGACTGCAAAAAAACAGAGTCCAAGCCCCTTCCCATGGCCTGTGAGGCCCCAGGAGAGCTCATGGCTACTGCCCAGCTCACTGAATGCCAGGCCTACTAGCTGCCTGCTAGTCTCCGAAAGAGGCCAAGAGCCTTTCCCCCAGGGCCTTCCAGCCTGTTACTCTCCTCCCCAGAGTACTGTGCCCCACTACGGTAACCTGCTTCCTGCGTTTGACCATATTTTAATCTTCCAAAGACTTCTGATCTTGTTCTTATTGCTAATGTGGCTTGGAGTTAGAACTCCAGCTCCCTTACCCTGGTTCTTCTCTGCCCAATTTGAATGCATTTTGGTGGGACTCAAGTGTTCTGGATCCCCAGTCGGCCTTGCCTAGTACGATTGGAAGCCTTTATCTCCATAGTGGATAGAGAGACTTATGCCCTTTCTTTAGCTGTTTCTTTTTATGGAATAAGTTTCAGGCGCTGATGTTCTCTAGCGTTACGCCTGCCCATATGACTCTCAGAAAAACTAAACATGTTCCTGTCTCTCTTCCTTTCTCAAGGGAAGGCTTTAAGATTGAGAACAATTAACTTGGCCTATACAAAATAGCTGCAGGAAGTAATTTCCTAAACACGAGCACCCTTCCCTTGCTTTCTGAATACATGGTTTCACACAGCAAATTGTATAGAAACTCCCAACTCTCCATCCCCTTTTTAATGACCATCTGGCATGTAAAGGACTTACTTTGCTCTGCCCTAACCTGTACTTACAGCTGACATAAAATTACTTACGTTATTGGCAGTATACTGACAAACACAAATCTGCTTAGTTTTCCCAAATTATTTAGCTCCATTTTCTCCCAAAGAGTCAGATTTACTGTTTGTAAGAAATTAAGGAGCCAGGCATGGTGGCTTAGGCCTGTAAGCACACAGGAGGGAGATTTAGGCAGGGGAATCACTATAAGTTATGTGCTAGCTTGGGCTACATAGTGAGTTCAAGGCCATCTAGCCATCTAGGGCTATAGAGTGAGGCCCTATATAATTTATCTATCTATCTATCTATCTATCTATCTATCTATCTATCCTATCATCTCTCCCTCTCTCACCTATCTATCTCTGTCTCTGTCTCTGTCTCTCTCTCTCTCTCTCTCTCTCTCTCACTAAATCTCCCTCTTAGCCAGTCAGTGGGAGCTTCTTAGAGTGTTGTGAGAAGGAGATATCTATAAGATCACCCTCTTTCTGGGAACGATCACTGTCAGCAACAGCATTTCCATCATCTACCCCCAGTGCCACATAACCACCACTACTACCAACATCTCTACTACTCGTTTTATCTAGTCTACCAGCAACATCACCACCACCTCTGCTGCCATTAACAACATCACTCCTGCTGCGATCATTCCCGCCATAACCACTAGATAGTTATCCATTACCTTTGCTACCTGCTCTTCTACCACATTCAACATTGATGACATCATGATCACTGTCGTCACCTCTGTCAATTCTATCACTTCCACAATCTCCACTGCCATCATTATCACCCTACTACCTATGCCTCTGCCCTCTTCCCCCCTGCACTCCAGACATGCACACACATTCACACGTGCACACACACACACACACACACACACACGCACGCACACTGAGAGGACATTTTCCATTATCATAGACATAATACATATAGTGAAATAAATAAATTTTAAAATTATTTTCATATAACTTACTCTTGTTTACTCTGTCCTTTGGAGCTATAGAATAATATGTTTGTGGTCAAAACTGAATTAGAATTCATTACAGGACTGCGTTAATAGCCTCAAATGCACACTCTAAAAAAATAAGTTTAAATGAAGGAGCTTTCACTTCATAAAACGATGCACTGAGGATTTTCTTTCAATGACAAATTCCTGCTGCATTTTATTACGATTTGGTTTACAAAAGTTAGCCTTGCACACAGCTGTTCAGGAGCATAGCCAACAACTAAAGGAAGATCCGCCTTGAATGGCAAATGTTGCTGAGTAAACCATGTTAACAGCTATTTTAGGACCACCAAGAATGTGTTTGAATGTTCAGGCTTGAAAAGAGAGATAATATTTGATATCTACACCATGCCAGGCACTATGCTAACTTTACATTTCTAAGGCACTATGCTAACTTTACATTTCTAAGTTTCCAGAATCCTTAAAAGAAAGTAGTATGGTAGCCTCACTCCCATTTTGTATGTAGGAAAAACACAGCCTCTCTCCAGACCCCATAGGACCTTATATTGCTCAATTCTACAATTAGAATTTAATATCTTTTTCATAATACTATCTATTTTCCTGCAAAGCTTTAATATGCAAAGAATATCCAGCAGTTTAGACAGATGCACACCAAAGCCCCAAAGGCCCCTCAGGCTACATAATGGGCTTTGGAATCAAATGGTTGGGCCCAGGAGGTTCAGCAAATCCCTATAAGCCAAACTCCCTTCGTGTACAACCTGAAGAAGGAACTTCCTTCTCTGAGGCTATCACTAACTGTTTCACCCTTTGATGTGTGATTTAGAAAACCCTGGGGAAGTATAACAGTCCCTATAGGGAAATCAAAACACTGTAACCAACACTGAACAGCAGGGTTTTATCCTCTTGGTACATAAAGCTGAAATGACCTGGCATTCCTTTGATGCCCCAGAATAAACTCCAAGTTCAACCAAGGAAGTCTGCCTTACTATAGAAGTGTCCACACATTCATCACCATGGATGACTGAGTTCTTGACATTCTGGTACTAGACTATATGCTAGAGTCTTGAATGTCACTGTCTCCTCTGCCACTCACTAACTGCATGACTTTATTGAGTTGCTTGGCCTCTCTGAGACACTTTTAACCTATGAGCAAAAGTGTTATCCTAAGCAGAGCCCTGCCTACTGCTAGGATTATTTTTGGAAGTCAAGGACCATGAATAAGAAAACACACTGATCACTGACAAAGGCTGAGATCTTAACAAAAGCCTGTCATTAATAACACCAAGACATGATTATAAAGGCCTAGAAAAAGTCCAGCATCTCAAGAATCTGTATAGATCCTGTTGTTGATTGAGTTCTTATTTGCAAATGGCATAGATTCCTCAACGTTCAAAAAGGCTTTGTTACCTGTAGTCACCATAGCCAAGATCTGCCTTGTCCTGATTCCTTCTTCGTTGTCTGTCTGCCTGCCCTGCCTGCCTGCCTCTCTCCCTGTCCCCCTGCCCTCTCTCTTCCTCTCTCTCTCTCTCTCTCTCTCTCTCTGCCTCTCTCTTTCCCTCTCTCTTCCTGTGTGTGTCTGTGTGCATGTGTCTCTCCCTGTCTTTCTCTGTCTCTGTCTCCTCCTCCCTTTTCCTCCCCTCTCTCTGTCATACTAGTTATTATTGTTTTACTTTTTGTGAGTTTTCTGAGACAGGATCTTACTATCTTCTAGACTTGAATTTCCTATTAGGCCAGGCTAGCCTCTAGTTTGTGACACTCCTATTTGTGCTAAGATTACACTTGTATAGCACCACACCAATTGCTTCTTCTGGCTGTGTTGTTCCAAGAAACAGTTCTAGAGGAGTTATTTGCCCAGGTGGTTAAATAGATGAGAACTACATAATGATCTTGCCATTTTCTAGGTTCCAGACACAGAGCTGGGTCATAGGGTTTGAGATATGTAGATGTAGCTGATGAGACACAACTAGCTTCTGGAATGACAAGGCCTTCATAGGTCTTTGTGTCTTGAGACAAATACAGTCCAAGTACAAGCTCATTTATCTGGGATGAGAACGCCATGCCCCATCCAACACAAATCACAGTGACATCAAGTTCCCTCAAATCTTGCTTTAAGAGTCTAGAGCTTTGCCAACATTTCCCAAGTTGTAGTTTTGGGTCAGAAAGGATTCTGGGTCTTGAGAAAGCACAGGGCCAGTTGTCTGGTTACTGCATTTTCCTTGGCCTTCTGCCTCTCCTAGGAGTTAGCATGGAGTGCAGGAGACACTGGATGCCTTCTCTGGGCCTTACAGTGGGACATTCACTGCCTGTATTTGCCTGTGGTCCTTGCAGGGGCCACATGCAGTGCCAGGTACTGGGAGACGGAGCAGAAGATTCAGAAGGCAGCCAATATAGTTCAGTGGGCAGTGCTTGCCTAGTATGCACAAAGACCATCACCCATAAAAAAAGAAACTCCTGATGTTTCTCTTGTCCATTCTTGAAGTTGACAGAGTCCTCCTATATAGCTGAAATGGTAGATGTTTTTAAGAGGACCTAAATTGTGAAAGAAAAAAAAAATAGTTTGGGGGGCTTCAGAAAGCTAAGCACTGGAATTATCCTATGACTCAGCCATTCCACTTCCCCCAAACCAAAAGTAGACTTACAATAAAATGTATCCTTAAGTATTCACAGCAGCATTGTTTGAAATACACATGAGGATGAGCAGGAGTGATGTTATGAAATGCTGTCTTCTCGATATGACATGGCTATCACAGTCATGAACTACAGAAGCTGAAGTTTCTGTATAAGATCGGCCAGTGAACTCCATTTTAGATATATAGATGATCTCCTGGCCTTACCACATATTGAGTAGCTATTGGCAGTGGGTAGCTGCTGGGGAAGGGAGAATCCTTCTTTTGAGAGAAGGTGACCACAAATAGGTTTTTCATGATCCTGGGGGATGACCCCTCAACCATGCACATATAAACAACACTAACTGGATTTAGTGGGTTATTTTTTTTAACAGACACAACAATAGGAGGAAGAATCATTGTAGAGGATATGTGGGTCTAGCAGGGTAGAAGTGATATTTCATTGCATACATGTATGAAAATTCTCAACAATAAGGAAAAATTAAAATATGTCAATAGATAGAAACAACACAGTTATCCACCATTCAGTAAATAGGTAGAAAAAAGTACAGAAAAAGGAATGGTTGCAGGGCCTGAAGACAGGAGACATTCAGCTTAATGGTTAAAATGTTTCCATCTGGGGTGAGGGAAGAATTGTGGAACTGGATGATGGTAATGGTTGAACAGCATCCTGAATGGACTAAACACCACAGAAGTTTAAGTTGAATAAATTTCAATAAGGTATGGTGACTCAGACTTACAATCCTAGTACTCAGAAGGCTGAGGCAAGAGGATCATCATGACTTCAAGTCTAGCCTAGAGTCATAGTTTCAAGGTAGCCTATGAGACTATGTTTTTTCTTAAATTATTCCATGCTATGTCAATTTTACCACAATTTACAAGAAAGGGGAAAATCCTCTGGACTGTCTATTGTTCCTTATCTTGTGTCTCCTTGAAGCCTCTGCTTGGATGCTGTTAGAGTTCCCCCCCCCCAAGTTTGTACCTAATTCTAACTGGGTTCAATATTTCTCCAGATAATTTGAGGCTAAAGTGGGCTTCTCCATATAAGCATGCTATGCCTCTGCCCAACTGATGAATTTGTTCCATCCAGTCAAATAAATTCTCTGAGGAAGAGCATCTGGGATTGGGATCACCTTTGAGGCCTAGGGAAATAGAACTCAATGGATTCTAATACACATACAATATAATTCAATAGCCACTAGGGCGCTAGTACACAGGGGACTGCCAGATCATGGCTTGAGATGTGTTAGTGCTTCCATGTTCATCTAGTCACAACCAGAGTCTTAGAGCTACCCAACATGGTCCATGGTTTCTCCACAGCTCTCCTAACTAAAAGCACCCTGGTACTTAATATTTCTATAAATGCTTTCACATAGATAATGGATCTCTGCTTCTTCAGTCTAGTTCTGACAGGTGTCAAGTCTCTGAAATGTACTAGGAATCTCCCTAAAACACTACTCAGACCACCAAGTCTCAGTTCAGGGGATTCTCCGCATATCTCTCTTCTAATCATATTACCAGTACAAATAAAGTGTCCATCATACCTGGTGGTTCAACATTGCATCAGGAGAGCAAGCCCATAAGGTGATATTCATGAGAAGAAGACCTGAGTAGACTAGGAGAAAGGGAAAAGGAGAGATCTAATAGCACCCATCCTACATGCCCTCATCAGCCCAATAGGAAGACTCAGAAGAGCTTTGTGGTATAAAGGTAGGGCCAGTCTGCTTGGCTGGTTTATGAGTGATGTCCCGGGGGAGGTGTGGAAAGCTGGAGATAGAGTCTGTCATAGCCCAGGGCAGCGTAGAGACATTTAAGCACAATGATGAAATTTGACAACTTACCAGCCTATGGTTTGTGTGAACTCTACTGGCTTGCAAGATGTCTAAGAATTACTGCCTAAGGGTGTCTTCTACTAGCCCTGTCACTGTACAGATAAAGGGCCTTCTGTCACTTTTAAGTACTACCCAGGTACATGTTAGAGCCCTTTTTACCTCACATTTTGATGTCTTCCATGTTTTGTTGCCTCTTTGATGTCCTGAAGCAAAAGGAATATTTTCTTGGTTCCTTGGCTATGCAGCTGGGCTGCACCTTAGTCACATTTTCCCAGTAGTAAAAGGTTGAATAGTCAAAAAGTTCTACACAATTCATATCATTCAACTGAGTCCTGAAATGAAACACTGTGTAGAGTGGAGGGCCCCACAGTAGCTAGAGAGGGCTCTTTCAGACTCACACATGGAATCATGGTATACCAGCATCTTCCTGGTACATTGGCATGGACTGTGTATGAAGACCATCCACTGCTACTCTGAGACCACCTGCCTAATAATCTGGCCCTAATCGCCCCCAAAAAAGGAAATGTCTTGTCCTAGAGGTTGGAATTAGGAGCCTATGTTTGTGTCTAGCACTAAGCATGCAGTCTCTGCTGATGCAGAGCAAGGCAAAGGCATTAACAAATCCCTATATTTAGATCAAGTTTCATGCTCTAGACAATCTAGAGCAATTAGCACCCAGAGGCTCTTGCCTATCCTAATCACCCACAATTCTCTAGAGGCACTTGTCTTGCAATTCTGGGAAAGATGACAATCTTGGTTGCCCTACGGAAACTACAGTTTATGGGGACATTTTGCTCAAAACCAACATGCAAATGATACAGGTTTAATAGAGAAATTGATAGTATATACATGGATATTTATCTGTGCATCTGTAGTTATTCAGATATTTGCTCTAATATCTCCCATCCTATAAGCCCAGTCCTGATATGCACACATGTGCATCTAGTCATACACAAAATAATGGGTTGGCATATGTCACCTTACCCAATTTTCAGTGGCAGCAGAAGCTATGAAACTGAAGCAGAACCCTCCCCAGGAAAGACAGCTGGTTTTCTTTGTCCTTGATGCCCTTTTGCTAAATGTTGAAAGCTCTTAATGCTGAGTCTCAAACACAGAGCTGTAGCTTCTTATTAAAAAGAAAAATCTCAGAAGAGCCTATGACTGCCTCTCTACCGAAACAGCAGCCTAGTTGGGGAGTACTCAGGAGACATACCTGAGGGCAGTCAAGGAGAGACTGCCTCCTCATTAGCTACCCCTCAGTGTTTACTGTGATGAGCACCAGCAGCATGAGATGTCCCTTGACACCCCAAGGAGGTATCCTGTGCTCTGTTTTGTTAATGAGTATCCAGACAAAAGTAAGTGGGAATCACTTGCATGAATGTGCTTGATGGGTGCACACAGATTCTCACTTATGCTACTGTTGGAGTCTAGGAGTATTGCCTACCTTCCTAATCCCTAGTATCCTTATTCCCAATAGCTTCATGGCAGACTAACAACTAAACAAAACCTCTAGGTGTCCTGCCAGTGAGTTTTCAGAAGCCCACTTGGCCAGAATTCTAGACTTATAGTTTCATTTTCCCTCCCCTCCACCTCATCCCACCATCTATTTGTCTGCTTGTGTATAGATTTCACTAAAACTACTGTGTACTTAATGCCACCTGAAAAAGAATGTAGAACCCATCTGTTGCTAATCTAGGTTCCCTGCAAGAGGATGGATATGAAGGTGTACAGTATATGAACACCTGTTGATTCATTTCAGACATTTCCTATCATATGTCTTTGGAATTTTTTGACAGAATATTGAAGGGACAAAATATCAGTTTGGAATTTGAGGAAATGAAGTCATTTGGGTTCATCTGTCCATTGGTTCACTAAGCTGCTCTTCACTGTTTATTTACTTTAATGGCTATGGGCCAAACATTCTGTGAACTGCTTTCTGAACAGCTTGAGAAAACTATGGTTTCTGAACCTCAACCAGGCTCTGTAACAAGCTTCAAGCTGAAGATCAGAAAAGCAAAGCAGTGGCTCCCACCTCTACTGAAAGATGACCCTGACTCCTCAGACTGTATGTAATCCCAGACAGTTAGGCTCTCCTCGGTGTGGCTGGAGAATGAATGCCAGCTCCAAGGCCTTGTTCCTGTCTTATATAACTACTTAATGCTGGGATTAAAGGTGTGTGATCCCAGGTGCTGGGATCAAAGGCATGAGCTGTTACTTTTCACTCCTGTATAGGCCATGGTGGCCTTAAAGTAACAGAGATCCATCTACCTATTAATCCTGAGTCCTAGGATTAAAGGTGTGTACCACCACTGCCTGATCTCTATAGCTTGAGGGCCACTTTGCTTTCTAAATCCTCGGGCAAGCTTTAATAAATCATAAATAATATATCACCATAAGGCTCCTTGATAGGAACCTGGTCATGTAAGACTGGTTATGCCTCTTATTCTACCCAACAATTTCTGCCCAACCTGTAGTGTTCCATCCTCAAATGAATTTGGCAAAAGTCTAACGTCCTTATTTGAATCATGAGCATCTCAGAAAAGTCAATGATATGTGCAAATTCTCTTAAGATGATGCAGCGTTCTACTGTCTGGATGGATGAAGATAATAAACTGAGAGGCAGCCAGGTGATCATTGGTTTTCACCCTTCATCTGGCCATGACCCACTGGATAGACAATACAAGACAAACCCTTCCGGCTCCTGAGGGGTAGCCATTGTTACTGGAGGATAGTGAATTTCCAGGGCTCCTCCAGATCTGTGTTAGGAATGTCACAAGCCTTTGAGGCCCTATACATATCATATAATCTGCCCATCCCAATCAAGAGAGTAATAGCAGGACCTAAGAACACTCCTTCATCATTCCTCATGTGATAAAATTGGCTCAGGAAGTCTACATGGCAAGGCTAAGACTTCCCTGTATCTACCTTATGACCAGGGACATATGTCATGCTGCCGCTGTCCACTCCTAGTCCCTACCCTGGATTAAACTAAGATAGTTGATTTCTTATGGGAGGATCTGGTGATTTGGTTAGTTCTAAGTGAATTTCATGTACAGGAAGGCCTGAGGCACACAACTCTAGGGGGAGGGGGTTACTTTGATGTTCACTTGGCCATAAAAGCCATGACCTTAGCATGCTAGCAGATGTCGGGCTGACACAATCAGCACCCCATCCTTATTTTCACATGCCTTTTTCTCCAGACCTCCTCTCACTTTACCTGACAGACAATCCATGGTTATTAACATGACTGAACCAGGGATAAGAATCTGAAACAGGGAAACAAAGAGTTTCTTTGCTCCTGAAGACTGCTTTTATATATAATGGGCAGCTCTCCCAAGGTGGCGATCCCACAGTGGGGCCTCTTCCTGTTGTTTGATATCTCCCCAACCCAAGGATGCATCTGCACAGAGGAATTCCTTATTTCAATAACTTCATACTCGGGCTTTTCTTTTATTGCAAGTTTTTCTCATTAAAAACAAACAATACAGAAATTCAGAGAATAGAAAGGGGTTTGCTATTCATTCCTCAGAGGTGACTACTCTAAAAGATTGAGTATTATTTCATCCAATTGATTTTAGTATGTACATAAGCAATGTGTGTGTGTGTGTGTGTGTGTGTGTGCGCACGCGTGCGTGCGTGCGTGCGTGTGTGTGGAGAGAGAGAGAGAGTATATAGGTGTAAACTAAAAGGAATAATAACTACAGTGGTTGCTCTAAATTGGGAACTTTCCTCTAAATATGTATATCAGGCAGCTCCTTTGCATTCCCCTTTCAGACACTGTTGTGTTCTAGTTTATCAACACACCCTGATTCATTTAAGCAAGACAGTGAGGCAACCTACAAGTTGAATGTCTACTTTATGGATTGTCTTTTTTTAAAAATTGGGTGATCTGTAGATAGGTAGGAATTGAAATTGTTCAGCTAGTTCTAGTCTGTTCTTGTGTGTCTGCCTTTGGCAGCAAGTTCATTTAGTGACATCAGCATAGTCCCTGAACTCCTCTTTTAAGTGCACAAAGAATAACCTTTGTGTGACTTTGAGTCTTGTTTAGTATACAGACAGCATAATGCTTTATTTGAAATGTAATAGAACTGTTTAAATGAGACACAGCAACAAAGAAACAAAAAATGCTTCTAAAAATACTGTAATTGTATGACTTTTGACAAGTGTAACTCTAAACTGAGAGATCTGTTTTATCTGTAGGCTTCCTAGCATTAACTTTAATATGTCAAACCTTTCATTAAATTCATATTCTCTCTCTTCCCTCTCTCTTCTTCTCCTCTCTCTCTTTCTCTCTCATAAACACAGGGAACCAGTAAAAGAAGACAGGAAGGAGACAACTTTCACTTTGCAGCAATGGCTGATGGTGGCTACCCTAATAAAATCAAGAGACCTTGCCTTGAAGATGTCACTCTCTCTATGGGCCCAGGTGCCCACCCTACTTCTCTTTCTACAGAGCTGCAAATGCCCACATTAACCATGAACCCTAGCTCTGCAGATCTTGGAGTGGCTGGCCAGTCATTACTCCTTGAGAATAATCCTCTAGACAATAATACTGTGAATAGTAGCGCTATGGGCTCACCATTTGGGGTGTCATCAACTGCAGAAACAGGACTGAAAGGGCACGCTGGTTCTTACTATGAGAAAAACAACAGTATGCCAGCTGTAGACCAGGAGCTTCAAGATCTGCTGGAAGAACTAACCAAAATTCAGGAGCCTTCTTCAAATGATCTTGACCTTGAGAAGATTCTGGGAAGCAAACCAGAAGAGCCTCTGGTTTTACATCACCCACAGGCCCACTTTGGCCCCCCCACCAAGCTTCCAGTTCAAATGCCACATATGGAGAGCCTTGGATCCAGCAAGGAGTTTGCGTCTAGCTGCAGTCAAGTCACTGGCTCATCACTACCAATCTTGCCCTCATCCACAGGGATCAGCTATTCCATTCCTTCCACCAGTAAGCAGATAGTCTCACCCAGTTCTTCAACGGCACAGGCTCAGGTAAAAAACCAGGTCCAGACCATGCTCCCTGTCACTTTGCCTCCGTTATCTGTGCCTCAGTGGCATCATGCCCACCAGCTGAAAGCTCTTGCAGCCAGCAAGCAGGGATCTGCTACAAAACATGGTTCCAACCGCAGCTGGTCCAGTCTGCCTCCTCCAGGTCTCTCCCCACCTTACCTCCCAGTGCCATCACCTCATCCACCACCACCACAGCCACCACCACCACCATTCAGCCCACAGAACTTCACAGCATCCTGCATGTCGTCCAATAGCTTGTCTGGCAGTTCTGTGCAAAGCTCGCCCAATGCCTTACTCTCCAGCATGGCCCCCAGCAGCAATGCTGCCCTTGGGCCCACCTTGCCCTATGCTCCAGTGAAGCACCCAGGTCTGCCACACAATCAGCAGCCACAATACAGCCCCCAGAGCTCCATTCTTGCCAATCTGGTGTCCTCTACTGTCAAAAGCCCTCAGGGACACCTAATATCTGCTCTGCCTACCAGCACCCCAGGGCCATCCCCACCCTATCGCCCGGAGAATCTCTCCAGCCCCGGCTTGCCACAGCAGTCCTTCACTCCACAATACTCTCTGATCAGAAGCCTCACCCCCACCAGCAATCTGCTAAGCCAGCAGCAGCAGCAGCAGCAGCAACAACAACAACAGCAGCAGCAGCAGCAGCAACAGCAGCAGCAGCAAGCAAACTCCATCTTTAAGCCTATGACCAGCAGCCAGCAACCCAAAACCTTGAGCATGATCATGCAGCAGGGCCTGGCAAGTTCTAGTCCAGAAGCACCTGAGCCCTTTACCTTCAGCAACACCAAGCCCTTGTCGCATTTTGTTTCTGAGCCAAGCTCACAGAAGATGGCCTCCATGCCTGCCCCTTCCAGGCAGCCATCCCTGCTCCACTACCTGCCTCAGGCAACACCAGCACATGCTCCTTCTGCCACTGCCTCCTCTACTGCCACTGCCACTTTGCAGCTCCAACAGCAGCAGCAGCAGCAGCAGCAGCAGCAGCAACAACAGCAGCAGCAGCCTGACCAGTCTTCATTCCTCCTACAGCAGATAATGCAGCAACCCCAGCGCTTTCAGCGCATGGTGGCTTCTGATTCCATGCCCACTTTGCCTGGACAGGTAAGGCCATCACCTATTTGGTGGTGCTCATTTGGGAAATAAGAACTATGTGAAATGTTATACAAACTTGGCTTTGGCAGGCAAATCAAGGCTATTATCCTCACTGAGGCCAAACTTGACCCTGGAAAAGCCTGTGTAAGTCAGATAATTGTGTATAGTTAAATACAGTGTTCATGAGGCCAAAATTATGGCTCCAGGGCTTGCTCAGCTCACTTAACTCTCCTGGGAGGAAAGCTGTACCCCTAATCTGTGCCCATGGGAAGGATTCAGATGGGATAAGTCAGACATCTATAGATGGGCTGTTTCCCTTGCACTGAGCCACATACCTGGATGCACACATGCTTAGAAGGATGTAAGGAAATCACACTGAAGCATTTGGGGCTTGTCTGTGCTAACCTTAAACTGAACACAGCCTCCTAGAAATACCCCAGCAACCTTCTGCTGAGAAATGTTAATGTGTGCTTAATCATTGTGCGGGATACTGAGGCCTCTCCTAAAAAGAAGAGACAGACACCTCTAAAGTAGTGACTGTTGTCATCTCCATTCTACAAAGGAAGAAACAGTCTCAGAAAGTTGCAATGACTTGCCCAGAGTCACACAGTTAGCAAGGGCCAGAGCAGGAGCTTAAAGCTAGAAAATCTTGCTCCAAAGTCTCTCTTCTTGAGATTACTTTTTTCTCTTTACCTACAGTCTTTTGAATCATTAAATGCAATTGATTACTTTGATGGTGTCTATCATTGTTCCGACTTTTCTTTTCCCTGATCCTTGCCTGTATTAATTATCTATCACTTTGTAAAAAGCTACTCTATGTGTCAACTCCAAACCACATGCATAGCTCACAGGTTATACAGGTCAGGAACCATGGCTCAGCTGGTTCTTCTGGCCCAGAATCTATCAGAAAGTCACTGTCATCTCCAATTTCCATGGGGAAGGAGCTTCTACACTCACACATGGCATTGTTGATAGGAAGCAGCTCTTCACAAGGACCTCAGGAACTGTTTATTAGCCAGTCTTCTTCAGGAAGCATCACACAACATGGCAGCTGGCTTCACCCAAGTGGATGTGAGAGACAGGCCAAGTAGATGCAAGGATGGAGATAGGGATGGGTAGGAATGTCAGGAAGCTAGAAATCAGGTCTTTAAGATACAGTCTATGGTATCATCATCAGATGTCAGTCTCAGGGAATTACATGAAGATGTTGCAGGGCTCAACGTCTTCCTATAGAGTACTGTCAACCATGATGCATCTTTCATTCATTGGTTCCTCATATGAGCTGATATGGTTGACCATTAATTAGCACCCCCAATACATCATTTGATCTAAGAGGTGCCTTGCTAGAATGGTATCCTGATGGTGTTTCCTACTTGTTCAGAAGTCCCCAGAGGGCTATAACATGACTCCACATACTTCTTCAGACACAGAGCCGCTGGGGCTCTCTCTGCCATGCACTTACTCTGTAACCTTAAAGTGCTCAAAGTTCTTGGCCTTTGTCTCTGCTGGTTCCTTTGCCTGGCTTTCTCTTCCATTTCTCTTCTGTCTAACTTCTGCAGCTTCTTCAAGCTCAAGTTCCATCTCTTCAGGAAACATTGACTCTCCCCAGTGTTTCTACTTTCTGCTGGGCCTCTCTTTTCTGGAGAGACATCAAAGAGACAATATCTAAATATCTACAGAATGCTTGGGGAGAGAAGCACATGCCAGGGAGTGACCATATCTTCCAGGGTATACATGACAGCTTGCTAGAAAGAGACTCTTCAACCAAATCTCATAGATCCCAACCAAACACAGTGCTTGATACCATGTAATTGACTGTCTAATGGGTGCATGGAGCAGAGAAAACTCCCGAAGGGGTGGCTGGTGGCTAGAGTGAGTGGCATGAAGACAGACCTAGCAAGCAGGACAGGACAACCACCTGGGGACTTGAGCCCTTGTCTTTGGCTCAGGAGCACTGTGGTTTGATGTCATTATAGGGCTGTTGCCATCACTGTGCGTGGACTACTGCGGCTTTCTGGCTGGAGCACCAGCATCAGCAGTGGAACTCTCTCACTAGCACTCATGGACATGTGCCACCATCTAACCCTGTGAGCCACTTTGTTTGTTCTTATCTGCAATGGGATGTGTTTGTAGTCTGACTGTGTTGACATGGAGCCAGTTCAGACGGTTTAGGGGGGATGCTTAATGATTGAAGTCATGACAATTATGCCTAGCTGATCACCAAGGTGGGATTGAGATTGGAGAATGTGCTTAGGAAAAAGACCAAGCAACCATGCCTTCAAATGATTAGAAGTATAGAAAATGCTCCAGAGACCATACAGAGAGAGAGAGAGAGAGAGAGAGAGAGAGAGAGAGAGAGAGAGAGAGAAAGAAGCTAGACTCCCCATAAGGACAGTAGTATTCCACTATGAACTATCTTCCCAGCCAGGTATAGACCCCATAGGCCAGGCATGGAATTCTTCACTCACCTGTTTCCTCTCTTACTCCTCAGAGATAGGGGGTTTTATCATTCCAGTCAATGTTGAGAAGAAAAGGACAGAAAAGTCACCAGAGTGGCCCACAGTCACACAGCATATCAGATAGCCAAGCATCTGCCTACAGAGCCTGTGTTCATCTTGCTGTGAATAAGGCACTGCCTCCAGAATGTTCTGTTCCTATCTTCCCTTCTTACCCATTTCCCCATCCACAAAATGGGGAAATAGTTGAGTGAGGATGAAATGAGATAAAACATCTAACACTCTTTGAATAAAGCCAAGCAAAAGGGGCTTTCCATTTGGAAACGGGACCTTAAACCTGTCCTCCACTGGTTGAAGACAGTCTCTAAATTAAGACAGAATATGAGCATCTCTTCTCCAAACCTGTATCTACCGTGATGTTGCCAGGAATTATGGGCCTTGTGAACCTCGTGGAGTTTTCTCATTATAGGCTCAACAAAAATGTCAAATGGTCATGTTCACCTTGTAAGCACTCCATTCCAAATTCCTGAGTACTCTTATGCTCCTGCTACAGCTTTCCCCAGTGCTCTGTTCACGTAGCATTCTTCCAGTAAAAAAAAAAAATGCATCAACAGCTCCCCTTTTTAACACCTCTTTCCTACAACTATAAGGTATTGAAACAGCTTAGTCACTCTTCCCGGGGAAACAAGAAAGAGGTCAGTGTTTGAAGTAAAATTTGGTATCCTTGTGTGAGAACAGATGGAAACCCCAAAGGTGGGAAGTGCATGATTCTCACCTTAGCAGCAGCCAGGCTGTCTGTACAAGCAATGGTCACCTGATGACATGGTAATCATTAGCATGGTCACCCTTCCCCTCTATGATCATGGTTACTGTGGGAATACTGGATATGTGTGTGAATCCGGAGCTATTTTCGAAAGGAGTGTTTTCTTTTAATTTAAGATGAGAAACAGAGTTAAGCAATAATGCCCACTCTAGCTGTCTATCAGGCTCATTCTTCTGTGTTTCTCAACGTGAGAGATTTCACTTTACCAGTGGAATTAATGATTCTATTTATATAGACCACCCCTTCCACCTACGTTACAAGGGAAATGACATATGTCTTCAGGGCATCAGTTCAGTGTGACAAGTCAAGCAAGGACACTGGATATACACAGAGCTAAAGTTCTAATCCAAAGCAGTTGTTGACAATGAGTAAGCCAGGGTCAGAAGCAAATTTCACTAAACTTTCAGAGTCTCAGCTCAAAATAAAGAGAGGATCCCCCCCCCCATCTCATGGAGAACTGAGGAAGGAAAGAGAGAGACAGGGGCTGAGTATACTAAGACAGGACCTGTATGGGCTGTAGCCTGATATCTGAAACCCCTGTGGGCAAGGGAGACTCAAATGCTGAACACTTGGGACTTGAAAAATGTATATAGCAGATATACCAAATATGCTATGATCCCCTCCAGAGGAGCAATATGAAAATTTAACTGAATTCAGGTCAAACATTGCTGCCAAATAAATCTAGTCCCAAACTCACAATATAAATTGTCCTTTGGGGCTACTTTGACTTCAAATTACAGTAAAAAAAATAGGCACATGAAATTGTTAGAGAGAGATTCCCCTGACAGACAACCTTAATTTGCTCCATCTTCTTCTTACTACATATTAATTCTACAAAAAATATATGCCATTATGACATGTTCATACTTGCACATATTTTAATCATATTCACCTCCATGATCTTCACTTAGCTCACCTCTAATACCACCAATCCCTTCCTGATCCCTAATAATCCTTATACTTTCATTACCTTTTTTTTAGATTATGCATATAAGAAAAAAGCATTGTAATGTTTGTGTTTCCGAGTCTTTCATATACCACTTAACACAACCAGTTACATCTGTTTTCCGGGGAAACATATATGATTCCTTTTGTTTATCCATTCATATGTTATTTGGCACTTAAGCTATTTCCATATCTTGATTATTGTAAATAGTGTTATGATAAAAATGAGCATATACATATCTCTGGCACAAACCCAGAAATAATAAAGTTCTTGTTTTAACTAGATTTTCTATGGTGCTGGGGATTGAAGCCAGGCACCCAGACATATTAAGCAAGTGCTTCACCAGCCTGGAAGATCTACTTTTAATTTATTGAGGAACAATCATAATAATTTCCTTAGTGGCTACACTACTTTGTAATTCTACCAACAGAGTATAAGAGTATATCCATCCTTCCATCTTTGCTAGAATTTATTTTTGTTTGTTTGTTTGTTTTCTTGATGACTGCCATTTGACTGGGGATAAGATGGAATCTCAATATAGTTTTGAATTGCATTTCCCTGATGGCTAAATAGATTGAACATCTTTTCATGTATTCATTGGCTATTTGTATTTCATTTGAAAATTGTTCAGTTCATTTGCTTATTATTGATTATATGATTTGCTCTTTTGTTTAGTTTTTTACCTATTTACATATTTTGGCTGTTAATCCCAAGACAGATGAATAGTTAGCACAGATTTTCTTCCATTTGTCAGTCTGTCTCGTCACCCTGCTAATTATTTCCTGTGCTATGCAGAAGCTTTTTTAATTTGGTGAGACCCAAATTGTCAATCATGCTTAGGAGTTAGTTCAATTTTGTTACCAGCCACTGGAGAATTAAACTCACATTTACTCCCAAAAAGGAAAACAAGTCTGTTCAGGAGACGGAAGTGATGCTGTGCAAGTATGTGGCTAGCAAGAGGCAGCCTCCAGCCACAGTGCCTCCTGCATCTGTGCTTTGTTGCCCCATGCAATTCTGCATGGCTAAGACTGCATAAGGAGGAGGGATGTGGATGGAAGCCAGTTGCACTAAGAACAGAAAATGCTAGAATCTGATCTTTGAGACAGGCTGCAAGGTACAGGAGGAAGAGGGCAGCTGCAATGAAATACATCAAGAAGCACATGATATTTTGACAAATTTTGAACAGAAGGGGGATTCCGGTTAATCTAGGAGAAAACTAGATTAATGCTTTTCTGGGCCAGATATGTTTTATATATTCAACAAGTCACATATCCTCTTAGCTTAAGAGGCAGTGGATCCCTAGCAACTATGAAGGGACACCAGTGCTATGTGCCCTCCCTGAGGCACTGGGGTTACAATATGTTCAGGGACAAGCTCCTCCTCCTCAATCCACCCATGGGCCAAGATCTAAAGGGGCATGCACTGAAAAAGGACCTCAGCCCTGGTGTTCCCAACAGGGCCAAGCAGTAGGACTCAAGGCTAAGTTCACTTTCTTCCAGGCACAGATAGCTGATGTACAGGCCGCCATGTAGATGCTCAGGATGACTTCAGGTGGGCAGGAAGAAGGCCTAAGAATGTGATGACAGCAGCTTGCTTCCCTATCAGTGGGAAAGCAGGTCCTCAACTGGCCAGATGGGTCTGAGAGTGTGTACACAAAGGGGAAAATAAAGGCCAGACCTAGCCACCCCCACATCCAGGCTGGGCCAAGACCTGTAGTAATTAAGTACAACATGCTCACTGTCTCTCCTTGTCCATCTATCTCCTTCACCACTTATTCATACCCCCAGAACCTTTAAATAGAGTATGTGTGGAGCCCCAAGACTACTTTTGATTTAGATTCCACACTTAGTAGTGCATGAGTTTAAGTTATCTGCATTCAATCTCCAGACTTCCATTGAAAACAAAAATGATCAGTGAGGTTCGGAGAATTCTTTCTACAATGAAAGCTCCATCAGCCCTATTTCAGACTGCAGTCAGGAAAGATGCAAACTGAACCTTTTCCTGTTCTCAGAATCACTCATTAACATTTCCACAGTGACCTTTAACTTACTGAAAGACTTGACCCCTCCAATCAAATCAGATGCACGACTCGTGGAAGAAGGGCCTGTCACCTTGGGCTTTCAAACCCTTCCACTTGCTTTGCTGCCTGTTTTGTCCTTGTACAGTGGTAAGGGAAGATTTTCCTGACATGTTTACAGGCAAGTTTCTTCACATTTTCACTTTTATTAATTCTGGTGAGAGGTAGCATAGATTTCATTTTAAAGTTTAGTTCAGGGGAAATGCAAAAGCTGTAGGCTTCCTACTGTAAGCCAAGCTGTAGGATAGGATGCCTACTGTAAGCCAACTGATAACAAGGGAAGGGCCTAGACTGTACAGAAGAAGGAAGTGGGGGCGGGGAACACATGTCAGGTTTCAAAGAGGCATTGATCAGAGCCCAGGTTTGACCTCCAAACTTCTCTACCAGACATGAACATGTTTTCCTGAGTGAGAACTCTTATTTTATACCTAACTGTCACACTTAGCTGTTCCTTTTTTTCTTAACTGAGCTGCAAATCTATTTAGTTTTGGGACAAATATTTTGGGAGGCTACTTTAAGACAATAAGTGTTAGGAACACTGGGACATACATTTGAAGAGACTGATCACTACTGACACACCTCAGTGTTGAGTAGCAATGTTTTAACCACTCTGGGTTGAGAGGAAATGAAATAGCAGTGCTCAAAAACTTAGCAGTAAGGTTACCTGAATCAATTTTCCCAGTTTCCTTTTGGGGTTTTGAGTATTGTTAATCATGCCCCACCCTACAGTTTCCGTGTTTTAGATCCACCAGGATTGTAAATCACAGGCACATGGAAACCTTGCTTGAATCTATTGTACCTTTAGACTATCCCTTAGAGGTTGGCAGAGCCTGAAACTTCTATCCGTTTTTAAAAAGCTCCTTGTACTCTGACCTGGCTACTTTTGAGCTTGAAAGGTGCAACAGAATAGACTAAAGTGAGCCCTAAATACCTTCAGGCTCCAAATCCTCAAGT
Organism: Phodopus roborovskii; assembly: GCF_943737965.1. Taxonomy (NCBI): domain Eukaryota; kingdom Metazoa; phylum Chordata; class Mammalia; order Rodentia; family Cricetidae; genus Phodopus; species Phodopus roborovskii. The sequence goes on along the minus strand of NW_026125778.1, from coordinate 296,411 downwards.
TAAACCAATGATGTATCAAAAATATTTGGGGAAAAAAATCTGTGTGTTCTGAACAAATACACTTTTCTTGTCATTACTTCTTAAGCAATATAGCATGATTGTTTTCTGTAATCAGACTTTCCTTTGGTCTGCCAGCTCACAGATAACATGGAGACTTATTATTAATTATGAAAGCTCAGCCTATACCTTTGAATTGTTCCTAACAAGCTCTTGTAACTTGAATTAGCCAATTTGTATTAATCTATGTTCTATCACATGGCATTACATCACTTCTATCTTGTACCTCCTGTTTCCTCTCCATGTGTGTCTCCTGGCATCTCTTCCCTTCTTTCCAAAACACTCTGTCCCTGGATGTCCCGTCTAACCTTTTCTTGCCTAGCTATTGGTCATTCAACTCTTTATTAAACCAATCAGAAGGTGCCTTGGCAAAGACACATCTTCACTGTGTAAATAAATATTCTACAACAATTTGCATAATATTATATATTTTAAGTAATCTAGAGTATAACAGGATGTATATCAACTCTATGGAAATACTACCATTTTATTCAACAGACGAGTATCCACAGACTTTGGAATCTGAGGGAATTCCTCACATCAATCTTGTGATGCATTGCTGACTCCTAACTCCAACATGGATAGCAGGTCCTAAGATAACAAGTACACAATAGGACTCCAGTTTAGTGGTTGTTTGAAGCAAGGCAGTTGCATGTTAGATTGGAAAATGTGCAGCCTAGACTCAGGAAGAGGGAAGGCACAGGTTTCAGTTACATAAGAGTTACAACATTGTAGAAGAACTCCATACCACAGGGCTGTACAATTTAAAAGGCTGTGACAGTTGATGTTATGCCACATATGATTTTGTAGCTCAAAACAACATTTTTGTCCACACAGACTGAACGTACAAGAGTGTTTCTCTAAGATTATAATGTATTTGAGAAATACTGCTGATGTCATAACCATTTCTGTCAGAAAGTATTACATTATTGTGATGATGTTGGGGTAATCAAACCAACTTCACTGCCAGTCCAATGAAAGAACATGTGCAGTTGTGTACTCAATACTTCGTGTTTACAGTGAAAAGAAATGGCTATGTTGCTAGTTTTTTTTTTTAACTATTTCCTACATTTTCTTGTTTGACTGTGCTCCTACCACTTATAAACAAGAAGTTTATGGTAGAACAATTGCCATATTTTGCTGGCAGTTGCTCATCTCTCTTGTCTACTGTGTCTCTTAATTTTATAACAATACCACAGTTGAGTGATTGACCTGTATGTATCATGTAGATTTGTAGAAGTATACTCAATAGTGTTCCAACAATGATGAAATCACCTAGCAACACATGCTTGTGTCCCCATGATTAAGTGACACATAGCTGTGTCTCAATACAGGAAAATTGAAAAGGAAAGACTGTACAGTTTTAAAACACTCTTTAATCCCCCACTAATTAAAAAGCAACATTTTTCAGTAATATTAACGTGCTGTATCAAAATATCATCAAGCTGTATCAAAATATCAAGGAAGTGAGTGAATGTCTATTCATCACATATTACAAATCATGTTGTAGGAAGCACATGTAAGTTAATCACACAAAATTGAGTTACTGCACATAGGCAATGCATAGAAATACATTTCCTGGTAAATTAAACAATATTACTGGCATTCTCTGAAAATTTCAGAAAAATGGCAACATGGGAAGTGTAATGTAATGACTTAAATAGGAATAGGTATCGTCACTGATTTTGAATATGATAAGAAACCCTATTTGCTTCATTTGCTGTCTGGGTACCCACAAGTCTGGAAACACCAATAAGGCTGACAGTTTTCTAGATAATACAGGAGCCAATAGAGAATGCTGGTTACTTGCTATCCAGCATTGACTTTCTATGAGCAATTTCAGGGCTTTGGAATAAGAGTTCTTGCAAAGGGATCTCAACTACAATGAGAACAGGTTCCATTGCCTAGACACTGGCACACAAAGTAAGAAACAGAAGCTTCTGACAAATATTCTGTTCAAATGTCTTGTAGAAAGTTGGTACATTGGTTGTTGTATACACAAGACCTCTAGTTTTGACCTCTCGAGGGTTTGGTGCTTTCTGCTTTTCAGAGTTATTTTTTGTCTTGTATGGGGTTCCACTCAATACTATCCCTCAGCCACAGGAGAGTATATTACCTAGTTTTGAATGTGAGCAAAATATGAGACCCTTTAAATAAGAGTAAGAATGTGCGGAGGAAGGAATGAAGCAACAACTGAGGTACATCTGCTAGCCGTCAGAGAATGTTAAGTTCTTGAGCCTCTTTGGATGGATGGTCTGGGGTAAATGTTGATAGAAGCTCTCAAGACTTAGCACCTTTCATGAATTCAGCTGTTTTCACATTGAGTAGAGGAAACACGTCTGCCTCCTGTGTAAGGACACTGACTACAATGTATCTTTGTGATCTAGTTGTGTTTCTTGTGCTTCTACAGCATTCATATAATGTCTGAATATGTGTGTTTCTTCAACTTCCAACAAAGTGTCATGCTTCCAGTGGTCCTCTGTGCAGGCTATTCTGCTGTTGGTGCTATCACTGTTGTTAATGAAGTTTGTAAGGAAAAAAACAAGATCTCTGGCAGCCATTTCACATACCACAGTGACAGTCACATATGATAAGAAAATCCCAGAAGACAGCTAGCTTAGGAATTCAAGCTACTTGTGTTATTATTTGTTCATTTTTAACTTAAGGTTTATTCATACCATTCGAAGGTGGTCCTGAACCTCCTGGTCTAAATCAGTCAACTGCAGTCTTATGAGCTATGAGTGGTCTCCAGTTAGACAGTGTGTCCATAGCTGCTATTTGCTTCTGACTAGCACAGGATCAAGTGAGCATGATTTAAAGACTGCTTGACATATGTTCTTTCTTCTTAGGCTTAAAATGCAAATTAGTAAGCACATTTAGCTATGCTGATCATGAGGGCATGTGTAATCCTAGAACTTGGAAGACTGAGGCAAGAGGATCACAAATTAAAGGTCAGCTTGGGTGTGGTTGCATACACCATCCACCTCCCACACCACAAAAAAAAATGATACTGCCCTGGTTGTATTTGAATAAGCTTTCTGTCACTTTGACAAACTGCCTGACATAATGACTTTGTCAGAGGGAAGACTTTCTTTTAATTCATAGTTCTCAGTCCATTGTTCATGTAGGACACTATGGTGGGGAACACATATTAAACCAAACTTCTTCAGCTCATAGCAGCTGGGAAGCTGTGAAGCATAAAGAGACAGGGATATTAGGAGTCAAGAACGCGCTCTGAATGATCTAATTTCCTTCCTGTAGCCCTTACCTCCTAACAGCTCCAGCACCCCTGCCACAGCACCACATGCTGGTGATCAGGCTGCTATCACAGGATCCTTGAGAGGCATTCAGAATTCAAACAATGCTAAAGCATTCAAGCAAGCTCATACCATAGGATTAAAAATAATGAGTCATTTATTTTTTTACTTTCTAAGTATAGACTGATTTCTTGTGGAAATTTTGTCTTTGGATTTTTGTTTTCATTTATTTTTGGCTATTTGAGAGCTACATTGCTAATTGCTTTTAGTTTTAATTGGGAAGCATCTTCTCTAGGCTAATCATATCACAAGGAGTTACCTTTCTTTATCTCCATCATCAGTAAGAGTACTGAATTCCATTAGTTCTCTATTAGTTGCTATATTTAGAACAATAGAAACAACGAAGCAAAATGGGTTTGTAAGGGTATTCTGTGGTGATGCTCTAACCATGGAAATTGTCTTTGAATTCATGGAGATCAAGCCATACAAATTTGTTCTGTGAATCCCTTTCTCCAGGGGCTTCACCAGCTCTAGAATTATGCCACAGTAGAAATGATAAGATTATAACCAGGGCCTCAAACATTAATAAAACTAAGCTAGTAAACTCTTGAGTGGTGGCATGACCTCAGAAATTTACAAGTCTCCAAGACGATCCGGCTCTAAGCCGTAAATTGGTTGTGACTTGTAAGACCTAGATAGGTTGATATTTCCTATAGATTTTAGGTTCCTCCTCCATGAATAATTTAATACAAATTACAGTATCTTGAAGTCAATCAGCTGAGTGAGATTCTAGTTCTATATGTCCTCCCTGAGGCTTCAGAGGTTTGAAGACAGCTGAGATGTTTCAACTGTCTCCACCATGAATTCTTTGCCACTGTTGCGGCTACTTGCTTCTGACCTAAGTACAGGACATTAAGACAAGATCTTCTTAGTGGGTACAAATTGACCAGATTAGTGGTTCTCAACCTGTGCTTTGCGACCCCTTTGTGGGTTGAAGACCGTCCACATGAGTCACATATTAGATATCCTAAATGTCAGATATTCACATTACAATTCATAATAGTAGTGAAATTACAGTTATGAGGTGGAAATGAAAATAATTTTATGGATGGGGAATCATTACAACATGAGGGACTGTATGAAAGGTTTGCAGCATCAGGAAGGTTCGAAACCACTGGGCTAGACCAAGCAAAGGGTTTCAGGTACATTTGGTGCAGTGGAGAAGAGAACAGGGGTTTCCCCTGATTCTTTCCCATCCATCTTCTTTGTTCCCACCCTCCTTCAACTCACTGGCTAGGGTAGCAGCCACATTTCTCCATCTTCCCTGGCCATTGCCTTTGCTAATTCCAACCCATAACACGCACGCACTCATGTGTGTGTGCACACATGCATACAGAGAGAAAAACTGATAAGCATTTCTCTGTAACTATTTTATGTGCATCTATTCTCTATTCTCCAAGTAGGTAAAATGTTGGATGTAATGCTGGACAAAGGAACAGAAAAAGAGAATAAACTCTTGTGGTTGCTCTAGAGTCATCAGTAGACTACTCAATAAGACATTTTATAGGCTTTTGTTCCATTATCATCTCTGAAATCAAATCTTGACTTTCTGGTATGTTATTGAACTTTTCAAAGGACTTTAAAATTCAGGAACTTGGTTCCAATATTTGCTCTTAAGAGCTAACACTGTCTGTTTCCTGCAGATAAATTACAGTTTGGATCAATTATTTTCTTCACAAAAACCCACAAAGTACATATTGAATTGTACCAGAAAAGCACCAGAATTAAATATGACCTGACTCTCAATGCTCTGCTACAGCATTGCCTTTCAAATATGCTTCATATTCTACTAATGTAAATTTAAAATTACTGAACTAGAGATCTGAATAAAGAGCCTAAGATGGTGATATGTTTGGGTATGTTTGCTGGAGTGTGCTAGACATTGCAGGTATGGTACATTTCTCTTTAAGAAAGCTGGTCAAAGGGATAAAGAAACATGACTCGAGGCTAAGCAAGGTTACACAAGCCTTGGGCTTCATCATTAGAAATATAGTGTTCTTGTATACAGTCATACCACCCTGAATATCCCTTGTCTCATTTGATCTTGAAAGCTAAGAAAGACTGGGCCTGCTTGGTACTTGGATGGGAGACATATAAGATTCTTTAACCTGAGGCTGGTAGTTTAGAACAGACCTCATGAACTCAGAAATCTGAGGAGCCAGGCTAGGTGGTCTATCAGCTAAAATATATTCAGTTGCCAGTAGCTGACAACCCAGATCACTGTTGTTTAACCCAAAAAACTTAATAATTAATTTAAAATATATCTTAATGACTTTTTATAAGGCAAAGTGCAGCAATTTGGTGGCTTCAGGTTGCTCTAAATCATTAGCTTAACCCTATCATCCCTGGTGTGTGACTACCTTTTAGACCTTCCCTCATCCTTCAGCTAGCTCCCCCTTGTGGGAACACTGTACCTGTCCACAAGTTCAGAAGCTGCCAGCTTCCTTCTGCCCACCCCCCATTCAAAGAACCCCATTACAGTCTCTATGTCCAAGGAGAAAGGAAATTTCCTTCCCAGAAGTCCCAGGACTTCAGGAGTTTATTGACTAGAAGGAATAACATACACATTATGTTGCTTTCTGTCAGCAAAACTGAATGCCCCATCAGTAGAATCTCAGGTAGGATAAGGTACCTCCCACACATTTTCTAGGAGTGAAGCTAGTGGATAAGGCCACTTGAATGAGAATGGGTATCTAGAGAAAGAAGACACACTTGGTACTGACTCAGCCCCCTATCAGCCACCATGCACTGCTGTAGTAAGTCTTGGTGACTGGCCTCATGCATTCTCTCCCTCTTGTCATGGTCTCATTTTCCCAAATGCTCAACCCTATGGAAATTCAATTTACCCTTTGGTCTCAGTCTCCAACTGAGAAACCCTAGTGATGTTCCATCCTCAGAACTGGTACTGTATGTGTCTCCTCATGTTCCAAGGATCCTTGATTTCCAAGCTCATCTGAGTAGAGAAGGAATAGAAATATGGACAAAAAAAGTAAAGTTTTCTCATTTGAAATGGTGACATTGACTGTGGATCTCTGCATCTGCTTCCATCAGTTACTGGATAAAGGCTCTCTGATGACAACTAGGGTAGTCACCAATCTGATTATAGTAGATGGGCCAGTTCAGGCACCATCTCCACTCTTGCTAGGAGTCTTAGCTGGGGTTCCTTGTGGATTCCTGGGAGTTTCCCTGGTACCAGGGTTCTTACTAACCCCAAAATGGCCCCATCTATCAAGATATCTCTTTCATTACTCTCTCCCTCTGCCCTGCCTCCAACTCAATCAACTTGATCCTTCATCCCACCATCCCCTCCCCTTACCAACCCACCCCTTCCTCCATTTTACCCAGGAGATCTCATCTATTTCCCCTTCACAGGAAAATTGATGCATCCTTCTTTGGGTCCTATTTGTTCCCTGGGAGTCTTCCTGAATAAAGGGAGGAAGGATTCTATGAGCCAGAGGGTAAAGGTAATGACAGAGGAACACATAGAGACAGCTGAACTGAGCTAGTGGAGCACATGGACTCTGAACCAACAGTTAGGGAGCCTTCATATGACTGACCTGAACCAACAGTTAGGGAGCCTTCATATGACTGACCTAGACGCTGTGCACATATGTGACAATTGTGTGGCTTCATCTGTTTGTAGGACTCCTAGCAGTAAAATCAAGACCTGTCCCTGGCATCTAGCTGGCTTTTAGGAACCTGCTCACCATGGTGGATTACCTAGCCCAGACTTTTTACAGGGGGAGGAGGTCGGCCTGGTCCACCTTGATGTGCCACACTTTGTTCAAAGCCATGGGAGGCTTGCCCCTTCCTGAATGGAGAGGAGGAGGAGTGAATAGGGAAAGGGAACCAGAGGAGAGAAGGGAGAGGAAATGCGGTCTATATGTAAACTAAATTTAAAATGTTAATTAAAAAAGAAAACAACGATGAAATTGAAAATCAACATTGAATGGTCACTGAACCAAATCCCTGAAGCTCTTCTGAAACAGGATCAACTGTCTCTTGCTTTTCTGAGGTTCAATCTCCTTTGGAGTTGTACTACTTTGTTAAAATGTAGGACTAGGTCCCACAGCTAGAATTTTGGACTCCATAGGACAATGCAGGACCCAAGAATTTTTATTTTCAATGGGTTTCCAGGGGATACTGCTGCCTCTGCTCCAACTCTGCTACTTTGAAAAGCTCCATGGTGAACAATCCCCATGTGCTCTTCCAGTTTTGATATTTACCACTCTAGAATTTCTTACTACCTTAAAATACATGGTTTTCTAACTGGAACATACCAAATTATACCATGCAAAGAGGTGGAAATATCTTGAAGGACACATTTGGTCTCCTATATAAGTACAAATTATACCTACATATCAACCTTTCCTGGTCCCAGCCTTACTCTCCCTTGCCTTGGGTAGCTCTGCCACTTGCCTCTTGTTTCAATTAGATCATCTGTTTGGGATTCTGTGTACAAGTAGGACCAGGGAATATTTATCATTCTGGTCCTATCTTGTTTTAGTTAACATAATCTCCAGTTCTACCCACATTGCCACAAATAATAGGTCTTCATTCTTTTTCTGGCTAAAGATACTCCATGCAGATGTGTACCATATTTTCTTTACCCATTTATCTGGTGATGGACACTATTATGAGAGATGCCACACTAGCGTTGCAGTGCAGATGTCTCTTCACACAGTTCATTTCCTTTGGCTGTACATCTAGTGGTAGAAAAGTTGCATGCTCTTAATTTTTTGAGGAACATCTATATTGCTTTATACAATGTTTGTACTAATTACCATTCCCTCCAGCAATGTGCAAGACTTCCAGTTCTTTTACATTCTTATAGCATGTGTTCTCCTTAGACTCTTTGATAACAGTCATTCTGACTGTGGTGAGAAGATATTTCATTATCATTTGGATTCACTTTGTCTATAAAATTGAACCAAATGCCTACTGGTCATTTGTACTTCGTCCTTTGATACGGGTCTATTTAGCTGGATGTCTGGTTTGTTCCTTGAGTTTTTTTTTCTTATGTTATATATTGATCCCAGTTCCCTCTCTGTCCTTCCCTCCCTCTCTTCCACCCTCCCATGCCCCCCGACCACCTGCCCATCACCATTCCCCCCATAGACACACTCCACATGTAAGGTGATGCCTTCTGGGAGGGGTCATATAAATCTGTCAAGTCATTCGGAGTAGGGACTAGGCCCTCCCTCCTGCCTCTAGGTTAAGGGAGTATCCCTCTATGGGGAGTGTGCTCCCAAAGTCCTTTTGTGCACCAGGGATACATCCTGGTTCCACTGTCAGAGGTCCCTTGGACTCCCCAGGCCTTCTAACTGAGACCAATGTTCAGGGGGTCTGAGTCGGTCCAATGCTGGATTCCCAGCTATCAGTCTGGGGGTCCATTGGCTCCCCCTTGTTCAGGTCAGCTGTCTCTGTGTGTTTCTGTAGCCTGGTCTTGTCCTCCTTCTCTGCATCTGGATTCTAGGAGTTCAGCTCAGTGTTTAGCTGTGGGTGTCTGCTTCTGTCTCCATCAGCTACTGGATGAAGGTTCTAGCATGGCATATAAGGTAGTCATTAATCTCATTTTCGAGGAAGGGCATTTAAGGTAGCCTCTCCACTATTGCTTAGATTGTTAGTTGGGGTCATCCTTATAGGTCTCTGGACATTTCCCTAGAGCCAGATTCCTCTTTCACCTATAATGGCTCCATCTATTAAGGTATCTCTTTTCTTGCTCGCCTCTATTCTTTCTCCAACTCAATCTTCCTGTTCCATCATACCTACCTCTCCCCTCGTCTTCTCCCCTTCTCTTTCTCCCAACTCTCTCTCCGCTCCCCTGTGGTCCCAATTTTCTCAGGAGATCTTGTTCCTTTCCTCTTCTCTGAGGGACCATCTATGTCTCTCTTAGGGTCCTCCTTGTTTCCTAGCTTCTCTGAAGGTGTGAATTGTAATCTGATAAAGCTTTGCTCTATGTCTAATATCCATATATGAGTGAGTCCATACCAAGTTTGTCTTTCTGTGACTGGTTATCTTACTTAGAAAGATTTCTTCTAGTTCCATCTATTTTCCTGGGAATTTCAAGATTCCATTACTGTTTTTTTTCCCAGCTGAGTAGTAGTCCATTGTGTAAGTAAACCACATTTTCTTTATACATGCTTAAGTTGAGGGGCATCTAGGTTGCTTCCAGATTCTGGCTATTACAAATAATGCTTCTATGATAAGTATTGGCACAAAAATAGACAGGTAGACCAATGGAATTGAATTTGAAATCCCCGATATTAACCCACACACCAACGAACACCTGAATTTTGACAAAGCAGCTAAAATTATACAATGAAAAATAGAAAGCATCTTAAACAAATGGTGCTCGCATAACTTGATGCTGGTGTGTAGAAGACTGCAGATAGATCCATATCTAGCACCATGCACAAAACTTAAATCCAAATGGATCAAAGACTTCAACATAAATCCAGCCACACTGAACCTTTTAGAAGAGAAAGTGGGAGGTACCTTGAGACCACTTCCTATACCTAACACCAGTAGCACAGACACTGAGATCAACAACTAATCAATGGGACCTCCTGAAACTGAGAAGATTTCATACTTTTTTATTTAATTTTACATGTTGATCCCAATTCCCTCTCCTTCCCTCCCTCCCCTTTACCCTCTCTGCCCCCTCACGTGCACCCTGACCTCCCTCCCCTCCCATCCCCCCACCCCAATTCCACATGTAGGACAATGCCATCCAGATACGGTCATGTAGATCTGTCAGGTCATTTGAAGTAGGGATAAGGACTTCTCTCCTGTCTCTAGGTTAAGGCAGTTATCCCTCCATGGGGGATGTGTTCACAAGGTCCTTTTGTGCACCAGGGATACATCCTGGTTCCACTGTCTGAGGTCCCTTAGACTGGTCAGTCCTTCTGGCTGAGACCCATATTCAGAGGGGCCCGAGTCAGTCCCATACTGGTTTCCCAGCTATCAGTCTGGGGGACTATTAGCTCCTTCTTGTCAGGTCAGCTGTCTCTATGTGTTTCTGCAACCTGGTCTTGTCCTCTCCGTCTGCATCTGGATTCTAGTTCGACTCAGTGTTTAGGTATGGGTGTTTCCTTCTGTTTCCAACAGGTATTACATGAGGGCTCCATGGATAAGTTAGTTGTTGATCTCACTCTCCGGGAAAGGCATTTATGGTAGCCTTTCCACGGTTGCTCAGATTGTTAGTTGGCAGCAGTCTTGTAAGTTTCCAGACCTTTCTTTGGGTTCAGTTTTCTCTTCAAACCAATATTGGCTCCCTCTTTTGCTCTCTCTCTCTCTCTCTCTCTCTCTCTCTCTCCCTCCCTCCCTCCCTCCCTCCCTCCCTCCCTCCCTCCCTCCCTCCTGTCTTCTATTCCTACCCTGACTCAATCTTCCTAGTCGTACTACAGACACAAGCATAACCAACAGAATTCAAGAGATGGAAGAGAGAATCTCAGGCGCGGACCAAAGAAGATTTCATTTTTCAAATGAATTTTTAAATGTCCTAGAAAAGCTTTCTAATTTTGAAATTTGTCTTTGAAAACTTATAAAGTTATCATGTTCTGCTAGATTACTGCCTCAAATGATTGTTCATGCAACCTCTTTTTAATTAGTCAGGATTCCTGGCTTTGAGCAGCAGAAATACATTTCAAATATGCACACTGGATTATATCTGTTATCTCATGTAACCTTGAGTGGCCAAGAGTGTCCTATGTCTGAAATTTTAAATTTCATCTTAATTCAGTTCTGATTTTGCTTTTCACCTTCACTTCTTTAGTGCTAGCTGTGGTCCAGCAAGCCTCTAGCACATGGTTTTCTCGAGCTGCCTTGGTGCTTACAGGTTCACAAGAGATCTTTCCTAACCTATCCTCCCATGAATTCCTGAGAAAGAGTTCCTGGCTTCATTTGTGCAATCTAAATCATTGAGCAACTGTAGGGAAGTGTATACTCCTAACAGAGGGGACACAGAACTGTGGCATGCTGGTTTGTCTCATCATTAGGGACAGCAGAAGTTTCCAAAAGAAAATATGCAGACAACAAAACCAACAGGAACTTGGAAACAATTAACTTTGATTTAAATGTTCTAAAATTTTCAGGGACGTGAGTTATGTGGCTCTGTTTTTATCTAGTAGATTGAATACTTACTGGACCCTTGCAAGTTGGAAACATATCCTTCATTTCTGGCCTTTTTTCCTATATTTCCTTACCAAAGGTGAGGGTTCTACATTTTAAATTGCATTGTTAGTGTTTTCTATTATGGATTTGAAATTCAGCTCTCTTTCTAAGTTTCCACGGAAAAGTTTTCTAGCTTCCAAGATTGCATGGCTGTTTTTCCCATCACAATTATTTTTTCTAAAGGTTTACATATTAAAAAATTATTATTGTTTTACTGGAGTTTTAGGAGGAAGTAAAAGCAAATATGGGTGTTTGATCCATCATCATTACTCAAAAGTCTCTCTATGGGAAATATGCTCCCAAATCCTTTTGTGCACAGGAATACATCCTGGTTCCAAGGTCAGAGGTCCCTTACACTGCCCAGGCCTTCTAACTGAGACCCATGTTCAGTGGGTCTGAGTCAGTCCAATGCAGGAGTCCCAGCTATTAGTCTGGGGGTCCATTAGCTCCTGCTTGTTCAAGACAGCTGTCTCTGTGGGTTTCTGTAGCCTGGTCTTGTCCTCCCTCTCTGCAACTGGATTCCAGTTCAGCTCAGTGTTTAGCTGTGGGTGTCTGCTTCTGTTCCATCAGCTACTAGATAAGGGCTCTATGACGGTGGATAAGTTAGTCATCGATCTCTTTATCAGAAAAGGGCATTCATGTTTCTTGAGTTTTTTAACCAAATGCTTTGTTGGTTTGTCTCTGTTGAGTTTTAAATTTCGGCCTAATATCAGATGTAATATTCTCTTTTATGTATACTATTTGATCATTTGCTGTGGTTAAGCTGCTTTAATACTCTGTCCAGCTTTGCCCTTTAGACCTTATCCCCCGAAACCTTTGTCTACTCTAATTTTCTGAGCCCTTTCTTATAGTTTTCCTAATAGTTTCATAATTTCAGGTCTTACACACGAGGATTCCTTTTTATATTTCAGAACCCTTTACAGTTTTTGAGCTGGCTTCCAACTCACTCTTTATCCAAGGATGACCTTGAATTTCTGTTCCTCCTCTTTTACCTCCCAAGTGTTAAGATTACAAATTTATGACCACATGCCCAGTTTCTGCATTCCCAGGGATAGAATCCAGGGCTTCCTGAGTGTTAGGCAAGTAATTGAGCTATGTCCCCAGGACCCACTTAATACTTTAATACATTTTGAATTAGAGTTTTGTAACTCTGAACCGTAGGGATTTGCCTGCATTTTTTGTAGGTGAATACCCAGTTTTCCTACTACCAGTAATTGAAAAGACTGTTCTTTTTCCAAGTTATATTCTTACCACTTTTGTTGAAAATCAGACATACATAGATAGATAGATAGATAGATAGATAGATAGATAGATAGATAGATAGGGTTTTTTATAATTTCTATTCTGTTCCCTTAGATTGTATGTTTATTATGTCTTTGTTGTTATTTCAATAACATGCTTCTTTAATTACTCTAACTTTTTAGCCTGTTAACACCTCCTGCTTTGCTATTTTTGATCAAGGGTGCCTCTAACTATTTGTATGTTTGGGTGATTACATACAAACTTTAGAGCTGTTTTTGCTAATTCTTTCAAGAATACTATCTGATTTTGTATAAAGGCTGCATTGAATCTACATCACTTCGTGTAGTACGGGCATTTTACAGTGTTGATTCTTCTAATCTATGAACAAAGGTTGTTATTTAATTTTGTCCTCTTCAGTTTCTCTCATGAATATTTAAAATGTTTCATGATAGAGGCTTTTTTGTCTCTTTAGTTAAATTTGTACATACATACCTTTTAAAATCTACTGCAAATGAGATTTATCTCTTGTTTTCTATTTCAAATAAATCATTGTTAGTATATAATAATGCTGGTCATTTTGCGTGCTGTTTTTAATATTCTGCAACTTGGGTGAATTTACTTAGTATATAAATAGCTTTGGAAGTTTCTGTGTGTAAGATCATGTCATTTGAAAACAGTGACATTTGACTTTTTTTCCAATTTGAATATGGCCTGGATAGGGCTATTTTGTATAAAGTAGTAACAGTGGCCACGAATGGTTGTGTATAACCATAATCCCAGTACTCATCAGAATTGAGAGTGCAAAGACAACCTGGGCTATATAACATTACCCTGAGTAGCAACAACAAATCACCAAAAGAATGGTAAAATGGTAAAAATAGGCATCCTTACTTTGTTGTACAGATGCTGGAGAGAAAAGGTGTTGTCAGGTTTTTCCCAGTTCATGTAAGTTAATGTTGGTTTACCATAAATGGTCTTTGTGATATTGAGCTATGTTTCCTCTCTGGCCAGTTTGATCAATGTTTTTGTCATGAAAAATGTTGGATTTTACCACGTATCTTTTCTACATTCATTAAGAAGATCTTATTATTTTTATACTTTCTTCTGTTGGTGTTGTGTATAGTGTTTATTAATTTGCTTAAACTGAATCATCACTTGCATCACTGATATAATTTTCACATGATTATGGTCAACAATCTTCTGAATATGCTGTTGTGTTCATATGCTGATGGTTTGTGAGGATTTTTATAACTGTCTTTATGAAAGGTATTGGCTTGTAGGTATTTTGTTTGTTTAGGGTGTTTATCTGGTTTGGAATCATGGTATTGCTAGGTTGATGTAATGTGTTTAGAAGAATCCTTCTTCCTATGTTTTTGGAAATAACAAGAAAATTGGTTTTAATTCAACCATGAAACCATATAATCTTTGGCTTTTCTTTGATGGGGAACATTTATATTTCTGATCCAATCTCTCCTCTTGCTATTGGTCTATTCATATTTTCTCTTCCTTCATAATTCTGTGCTCCTAAGATATATATGTCTACTAGAAGTTTGTCTGTTTTCTAAATTACCAAATTTCTTACCATGTAGTTATTCATAATAACTGTATTCCTTCTGTATTTCTGTGGTATTGGTTGTTATAATTTAAAAACAGCAACTGGAGAGAAAGAAAGGTACCATGTGACAGGGTTCAAGCAGAGGGTTTTTTATTGGCGAAGGGGATCGTAAAACGGGCAAAGGGGAGGGAGACTGGCCTCTGGAGACAGAATCAGAGGAGATGGAGAGAGGGAAGATGGGCAGAAGGGCAGGGGGGAAAGAGAGGGAGAGAGAGAGTGAGAGAGACAGAGGGGAGGTGGGAAGGGCCCTTTTAAAAGGGAACAAAGGGAGCATAGTGAATGTGCACTGCAGCTTCAGCTGCAGCTGAGGAAATACCCTGTCAGAGCCCCAAGGACAGGCCAGTACAGATGCTTCAATACTGAGAGTTTTAACATCTTGCATCTCAGTTTTTTAGTTTATTTACTTATGTCTCCTTTTCTTAAACTACCTAACAGTCTGTGGGTTTTATCTTCTTTTAAAACGTTGTTGTTGCTGCTTGATATGGGGAGCACATGCTACAACACATGTGGAAGTCAGCCAACACCTTTGTGGAGTGGGTTCTCTCCTTCCATCTTTATTTGATTTCCAGGGATGGAACTCAGATCACCAGGCTTTTATAGCAAGCTCCATTGCCCACTGAGTCATCTCACTGGCTCTCTTTTATCTTCTCAAATAACCATCTCTTTATTTTATTGACTACTTAGATTACATTTACATTTACTTGGTCTCTATTTCTTTGGGTGTTTTGTTTGTTTGTTTTGATATTGGGTTTTTCCCCGTTTGGGGTTTTAATTCTTTCCTTTTAAACATAGGTTCAGTCAGTTTTAGCTTTTCTACTCCCTTGGGATGCAGGATTGGAGATCGTTTTCTTATTTGATGTGGGTGTTGATGGTTATAAATTTCCCTCCCAGTAGTGCTTTGGTTGTATCCCATAGACTGGATCTTCATTTTCACATGTTTCAAGAAAGTGTATGTCTTCCGGGGCTGGAAGGATTTCTCAGTGATTAAGAGCACTATCTTTCCACAGAACCTGTATTCCATTCCCAGCACCCACTTGTTGACTCATAATCATCCATAACTCCAGTTCCAGGGTATCTTATGCCCTCGTCTGACTTCTTTGGGCATTGTATATTTGATTTCTTCCTTGACCCATTGTGTATTCTAAAGTAAATTATTTAATTCCCATGTGTTTATAGTTTCCAGTGTTTCTTTTTCTTGATTTCTGACTTTATTGTATTATAATTAAAGAAAAATATATCCAATATAATTTCAGTTCTTATAAATTTTTTGAGACTTATTTTGTGGAATGTTGTAAAGTCTATACTATTCAATGCTTTTATTATTAATCAATTCTAAATAATATTCTGCACAGAGACAAAAATGTATATTCTGTAGCTGTCGGAATGGGATGTTCTATAATTAACTGTTAGGTCCAGTTGGTCTCAAATGAAATTTAATTCTCCCATCCATTTCTTGATTCTCCATTTGGATGATCCATTCATTGTTAAAAGTAAGTGTGAATGTCTCCAATAGTATTGTATTGGAGCCTGTCTCTCCCTATAGTCTATTAAATTTTGAATTATATATTTGCACATTCAAATATCCAGTGACTTTCTGTCACTGTGACAAAATACTAGTGACAATCTAAGGGATAGAGATTTATTTCGGCTCACAGTTTCCAAGGTTTCCATCCATGGTGGCTTGACCCCCATTGCTTTGTGCCTAGAATGAATTTGAACATCACAGTGAGAGTGAATGGTAGAATAAACAATCTCACATTCTTGTGGCTAGGAAACTGAATCAAGAGGAATGAGGACAAGGCCCCAAATACATTCAAGTACACCCACCCATGCACACACTCACACACACAATGACATAAGGTCCTATCTCCTAAGGATTCCATCACCTTCCAGTAGCACCATGAGCTGACGACAGAGCCTTCAACTGATGAGTTTAATGTTAATGAGCTGTTAAAACCCAAACTCCTTAGACACATTATCTTCATTATCTCTTTTTACTGTTAATATGATAACCTTCTTTTTATCTCTTTTTACTGTTTTGAATTTAAAAATCTATTTTATTTGACATAGGTATGGCTACTTCTCTGTTTTGGAATCCCCTTTCATGAAATTTTATCTCGTCCCTTCATTTTTAGTATATATGTGATTGGGTATTTCATTTGTATCCATCTCATTGCTCTATGTATTTTAATTAGATAATTTGATCCATTTACATTCAAGGTAATTACTGCTATGTAAGATCTTACTATCACAGTTATTTAAAGTTATTTTCTAATCATATTGTAGTATATTAACCCCACTCAAAGTCTTCCTTTGTGATTAAGTGGATTACTCCAGTCATGTGTTTGATCCCTCACTTATATCTGAATTTCCCACTACAGATATTTACTTTATAACTACTGTGAGGCATATAAGATAATTTATTTCCTAAATGTTAGCATCTTAGCATGGTTGTAAAGATAAGTATAGAATCAAAAGTGAAAGAGAAAATATACTAATGAAAACACTCTCCATGTACACTACATTTCTCCTGATGTTTGGAATCTTTGATGCTCCACCTTATGAATTTGTATATTGTTCATCTTTTAGTATATTAATATATTCATATTTTCACTTTTGCTTTAGCCTTCATCCTAAGGCTATGAATAATTTATGTACTATGCTTATAGAATTGGATAATTCTGAATTTCTATAATTATTCTTCCTTGTGAGTTGGATACCTTCCCATGTTGAATTTTCACTCATTAGTATCTTTTGCTTTAATGCTTGCTTGTGTAAAAGGTCTCATAAAGATCTGCTGTCAGCTTCTGCTTGGAAATGCTTTTCATTCCTTCTTCCTTCTCTAGAAAAGATAACTCTTCTAGGTATAGTATGCTCAGCTAACAGATTCCTTTTTCCTTTAGTACTATGAAAATCCTCCCACACTTGAAACCCTGATTATAAGATAAGAGTAGACAAAGTTGAATTAAATTTGACAGGAGCCATTTGGCCTTTCTCTACCCAGATACTTGAACCCTTCTCTGAGGTGATATCTTGCTAGTACAAAGAAAGTAGGTCTGTATAGACAGACAGGAAATGAGGTGGCTGGTGAGAGACAGGAAATGAGGTGGCTGGGAGGAGAGAGGATATAAGCAGGAAGTAACAGCAACTTGCTGTATTTTTTCTGCTGGGAAGCTAATGAGGTAAAAGTGGCTTTGGCCTTGCTCCTTCTCTCTGATCTCAGAATTTTCCTCTATATCTGACTCTGAGATTTTATTATTTAGACAAATTAAGAACTCTATTTATACTTCTGTACTGCTGGAAAACTTTCTAGTACTATTATTCGTTTATATGAGCCATCCAATCCTTTGGCATTCTCCAGTCTTCCTTGATAGTTGTTCTTTTTATACTGTCCCAAGGCTTTCACAAGCATTCTTCATTTCTTTTCACTCTTGTATTCTCTACCTGTATATTTGCAAGTTACCTGTCTTCAAGCAGACTACTTCTTCTGTTTAGTCTATCCTATTTTTGTTGTCTTTTTGTTGTTGATTTTTAATTTTTCTGAGTGCATCTTTCAGCTCAAGAATTTCTATTCAATTTTTAATTGCTAACATATTTTTTGTTAAGTTTTTTATTCGATTATTAACATGTTTTCTTTAAGCTTACTGAGTTTTCTTTAAACAAACAGTTGTTTTAAATTCTCTATGTAAGCCATATCCCATACTGACTACTACCTTATTAGTTTCTGGTTCCTTAGTTTCAATAGTATATAAAGTTATATTTTTCTGAAAGCCCTTGATGCTTGTTGTATGTGGCATCACCTTGGTATTGAAGGATTAGTTGTTTATAAAAGCTTTAGTTTTTCCTGTCTTAAGAGAAATTCTAAGCAGGCTGGTTATTTTCATGGTGCTTGCAATTACTTCCAGTGCTTCAACACTGGATAACATCCAGGCCCAGATTTGCTGAGAGTCTGCTGTTGATGTATTGTCAACTTTTTAGTTGACATCCACATGCTGATTTGTCCCAAATACACTATTGGTATTTCTTAAGAAAGAACAGGATTGAGGTCCAGAGAGATAGTGCTGCTGGTAAAGGCCCTTGTTACCAAATGTACCAACTTGAGTTAAATTCCCAGGATCTACATGGTAGAAGGGAAAACCGACCCCCACATGTTGTCCTGTCATCTCTGCACATGTACTGTGGTATGAACACACCCACACAATACACATAAATGCACCCAAAATTACTATGGAAATATAATGAAAACAGAGTTCTGAAAGAGAAGGAAAATAACAATAAAAATAGTGTCCCAGCAATTTTCTCTCTTGGGCTGGGGTAGACACAAATGCCTCTCCTATAGTTGATGGCCTATCTCTACACACTAGGATTTTGCCTGGTTCCAAGAAATCTTATGACTGGACCAGCCTCAGGCTTCTAGGTCATCTTACCTCTGCCTAGTCATACCATCATGTTGTGCCATATCGCAAACCCACAACCTGCTAAGATCATTTTAACTCCAGGGTAGAACCAAAGGCCACAGTTCCCTAATCCACCTATTAGTATTGAGGTAGACACATATCCCCAGATGGTTGCAGCTCACTCCAGGCAATGCTAGTTGGAATAGGTATCTGGCCATGAATCCTTGCCTAGCCCTTGAGCTAGTCCAAAGGCTCTGTGCCCAGGCCTTTAATGTCTGCCCACCGTTAAATTTCACCAGCCTAAGATGAAATTTGATGACCAAGTTTTCTGCTTCATGCCCTGATCTATCTCTAATGAATGTGACCTTGGGCCTTGCTCTGCTGCCTAAGGATGAGAAACTCAGTTACATCTGAGACTTACAGCAAGAAAATATTTTGTCTTATGTGGAGGTTCATATCTCAACTGGTATTGATCCAGTACAAACCACAGACCTGCTACTGTCATACACATCTGTGCCTAGTGCCATGGATTTTAAAGAGCAATCTGAGAATACTGACTTGGGATTAGATATGCTAGCCAAGGTTTGGGGATGAGTTGTAGTTGTTCTTCAATGTTTTTCAGTGCCTACTCCATTGGTTGCCACCACAGGGTTAACTCGGTTGTAATATTTCTCAGAGCAATACATGGTAACTTTGCTATAAGAATGCATGAGTGTACTCCAGCTTCTCTGGGGGAACCTAAGGAAACAAATAGCAAGCACTGTGGAAGGCAGAGGCTGAATGGCAGAAATGGCAGGTGGTGGAGAGGACACTGGGACACAAAGGCTCTAAGGCCATTGGAAAGAATACAGTCCTGGGCATAAAGGTGGGAAAGTAGTGGCTCTCCTAAACCAGGACAACATGATGAATCCCAAAGTGTCATGTGTCTCAGTTACTAACTCCAAGGGAGACACACAGAAATTGGAAGAACTCAGTGCTGGAGACTTTCTGTTCCTCTCATTCATGGCCTTTGCTTCCACTATGGGTCCTAATATCACTATATATCCTAGATCCACCGTCCCTATTTCTCTTCCTGGTTTCCCGACAAGAGAAAGTGCCTGCTGTTAGAACAAATGAGTCACAAGAAGGTGCTATGGTTGTGGTCTTGTATGAGGAGCACTGAATTATAGTCTGCCGTGGTGTGGGGAAGGACCTTTTCCTTCTGGGAGTCTCAGCGTCCTCACTGTTTAGTCAGCTTTCTAATGCAGTAACAAATACCTAAGATAATGAAACAAGAAAGGGAGAGCATTATCTCAGTTCACTGCTGTGTAGAGATGCCAGTCTATGACTATCTGACTGGGCTGAAGCACAGAATAGCATGACAGGACAGAGGAGATATGTCTTTGCACATGTACTTGATAGCCAGTTGTAAAAATTAAAGAGAAGAGACAACCCCCCCCCAATTCCCTAAAATTCCCCACAAAATTCACCTCTGAAAGATCTACCACCTCCCAACAGTATCCAAGATATGGTCTAATCCTTTAACAAAAAGTGATGGGGCTGGTGGAGTGACCAATCTCTTAGGGTATTCCCAGATTCAAACTGTTGTACTCACCAAGTTGAGAGCTGAAAGAAGCCAGTGTTGCTCGTAATGGGGTGTTCCAGAATTCTAGATCCAAACAGGACTATGTGGTAGAAATAAGTGCTCTGTGGGATCTTGCTGACCCTTCCAATCCGGCTTCAGCTTGCTTGACTACCTGGGGCAAACACTGTGTCCACTCCTTTCTCTACAGAAAATGATGCCCAAATGGGTGGCCTAACACTGCCCCTCACATTAGAAAAGGAGATGGGAGAGGTGTGAAGTAATGTCAGAAGGCAAAGTCATTGGTGGAGGTAGATAAGAAGGAAGAATTTCAGGCAGCCATGACATAGGAAACCAGCTACCTTGGTGTCCACAGATACATTTCATGGGAAGAAGACAGACCCATATCCTAAGCATCAGTTAACTGGCACTCCAGACCAGGCACATTCCCAAGCTCTTGTTGATAATGTGCAACTTCAGGCCCACAGCTTTAAATGTTATGCTCCACCCCAAGCCTATTGAACCTGGAGTAGCTCCAGAAAGACAAATGATTTGTACAAGATAGCAAAGTGACTTTTGAAACTCTACACTTGTTCCTTTGACATAGCACTTTCTTTACCACTTCCAGGGCTCTCAAGAAAATCTGTGGTAGAGCGCGCTATAGATATGAAACAGAGCATAAGACACCAGCCACCAACCAAGGGAAGAAACAAAATATTGAAACTAGCCTAGGAGTTTCCTGGGTACACAGACTCTGAGAGACCACACTTAGTGCTGGCTTTCCAGAGGCAACTCCAGAAGTAACGCCAGACACTGAGGAGTTGGGAGAGCCCTGTAGTTTCCATTCACGGAACCTAGACTTCCACACATGGTCCTTACAAAGACTTTATGTTCATCCTTATTCATCTTGACATGAGGGGGTTTTTTGTTTGTATGATTTGTTTTTTTTTTTTTTTTAATGTGCTATTGCTTTCTGATTGCAAGAGTAATCTGTTCTTTTGGAACTGAACTTAAAATGCAGAAAAGTATTTTTAAAAACCCACAAACTTCAAGGGAAAATACAGTATGTAAATATGAACATATAATAACCTGAGGATAACTTCCGCTAGTATAGGAGAATACAGCATTTTATTTTTTCTATACAGACATATCTATATTTCTCATTGGCATATTGCTATCTGCCTGCATATGTAACTTTCCCTCCTTTATTATGAAATATGGCATGACTGTGGGAAGGTGTGGAAGATCTATAGGCACTGAGTAACAGGAAGTGAAAAGTAGAAAACTTGTCTCCACAGATTGGGTGGAGAAACAAAATGTTGGCCCTAATATGTCCCTCATGATCACAGACTATCCACCACATGGGGATCCTCAGTACCCTAATGCTAAGACAATCATTCTCATTCTTTTCTAGATAATTTCACTAGTATCTAGAGGTATTTTTGGTTTTGTTCTTTAATAGGATCTCACTGTGTAGCTTAGATTGGCCTCAAACTCATGACAATCAATCTTACTCAACCTCCCAAGTGCTGGAATCACAAGCATATGCCACGGCACTCTGCTAAAAGAAGTAATAAGCCACTACTAGCCGGAGGCCTCTAAAAGAAAGAAAGCTGGGCTTTCCCAGTGTTCCTTTGTCCCCAGGTTCCCTTTAAGGGAAAATGAGAGCTAAAAGCAAAATGAAACTAAGAAGCGATAAGAGTTCCCATCTCCCTGCTGGGATGTAGGAAAAATTGTGGATAGACTGCTAGGCTTGCAGAAGAGATGCGGCCAACAAAGGATCAAGTCCCATCTCTGCCCTAGTTGGGGAGAGGCACACACCCACAGATGCAGAGACCTGCTTATTTCTTCAACACCTTTGAGCCAACAGAGTTTCTGTTGGCCTCCACCTCATCTTTCCCACCTTCCAGTACCAGAGAATCTGATGGTCCTGCTCTAGAGTATAGTGATGATTTCACCACACAGACCAAGCTGTTTTGCCATGTTCCCCTCTGCTGACTTGTGATTCCCCCTCAGCTGAGTTGTCAGTCTGCTCTGCTGTCAGTGTGGTTTTTATTTAATGGCTTTGTTTGGTGGTGGTGGTGGCACTACTGCTATTGTTTTCAGGTGTGGTCTGGCTATGTATCCCAAATTATCCTGGGACCCTGCATCTGAGCAGTCCTCTCCCCTGACTTGCTCTTCTACAGTAGCTATAGTCATGCCTGTCAGGTCTGCTTCTTAGATTCACAAATTATGGTGCTATTACCTCTCCTCCTAGCCTCCTTTTCCCGGTGGGAATTTGTTTTTAAAAGCAAAATTAAACATAGAGGCTTGCTGTAGTTTCATGAATCTTTGGAAGGGAATGAATTTAGGTGCATGCATTAGATCTGCTGTTTAAAGCCGGAAGTCCTCAAAGGAAATCCTGCCACTCCCTTCCTTAGTGTCCGAACTCGACTGTCAATTGGATGGCTCCTTTGCAAACCCAGAGCCTAGGAGTAATGAATGCTTACTCTGCCTAGCAAAGAGGGAGAAGGAACATGAAATTGGGAGGACACTACTTCATCTTGAAGTGCAATGATTAGATGCCTAGAGTTTTTGTTTGTTTGTTTTTTTAAGTCAGACCCTGGCTCAGCCTCCAGCTCTGCTACTTGCTTACCACAGGTTTTTGTGATAGCTGCAATTAGGAGAGACTCTGGCTGATTGGAATACTTCTGTGTAGCTAAGGTGTGTGGTTTCTGCCTCTTATTTAAGGGGAACAGAAACTGCACCACATAGCCTAAAACTGTGATATAAAGAAAAGAGATTATTAGGGACATTTTAACTCCCAGAGGTCTCTAGTCATAAGTGTATTCTTGTATATGAGACACACTTAAGAATAGTATCCCTTCCTTTGCTTCACTTTGTGCTTCAACTGAGGGTTGTAGTGAACTTCAAAGTGCCTACTCCTTATGATTATGCTACTGAAATAGGGCTGTCCACACCATTGAGCCATCTGCTATAGTTGGTTCCATGTGTCATCTGCAGGCTTTTCTGCCTGAAGGAAAACAAAGGAACTGCAAAAGGAACTGCAAGCATATGCTAATGTTGACGGAGGTCAATTTCTTTATGTTTTTTCCTTGATATTGTCTGAGAATTCCACAATGCATATAATGTGATTTGAACACATCTACTCCCATTTCCTGCCCTATTATTCCTCTCCTGTCCGCCAACACTGTTCGCTTCCAATATCACTACTCTTTATTTTTTTTAAATCTACTTGGTGTTGCCTGCATATGTAGTGTTTACACAGGTCTAGTGCATGTATTCACAACTCATATGTGTGACTGCCCTGTTGTCTGGAAAAGTCTGTATTATTGTAGTCACCTACTTCCTTTGCTCCTATAATCTTCCACTTAGAGCTTGTGAGGGAAGGAGTATGATATAGTATGACATAGGTGCCCCATTTATGTCTAAGCACTCGCAGTCTCTTATCCTCTTCATGTTAACCAGTTGTGGGTTTCCAGGTTAATCACCATCTATTGCAAAAAGAAGCTTCTCTGATGAGGGTTAAGACATTTTCTAATCTATGGGAATAAAAATACCTTGGGAGACCATTTAATACTATGCTCATCTAGCACACTAACCATGGTAGCTTCTTTCCCAACATCTACGACCTAGCCAGTCATGGGATTTTGGACCAATTATTAACAGTACCAGGGTAGTTTCGCCATATAGGAGGCCTTCAACCACATCAGAAAGTAGTTGTGCCATGCTATAATACTGGTGCCACTATTGTACCAGTTGGCATATCTTGCTAGGATACTTGCTTTTGAAGCTCACAGTATTCACAGTTGAGAGAGATTAACAACTCCTTTTCTCCTCAAAGTAGCGTGCACAGTATCTTTCAGCTTATGAATGCTAGTCAGTAGGGATGAAGTTTCCAGATCAGAACCAGCTTGATTTGTCCAGGTTCTATGGCACAGATATATAGTGTATTCAACAATGGGGTCTTACCATGGAGTTCGGAAGACTAATAGGGATTGTCTGTAATGATTGGAAGCCCATAGGACCCCACTGACCAACAACCTAAAAAGAGGCAACCCATGACTGGCACTGAGCTTTTATTTGATAACCTATAGTATCTGTAGAGCTGCCCCCCGGCCCCGTTATAGGGTAACTCAATTTAAATACATTTCATACATTTATAGATGTATACTTTACTAATTTTCTACAGTAATAGGTTTCCATATGGTTAATTCAAATGTCTTTCCTGTTAGTTAGCCCTCCTCATACTTCCTCCTCTGCCTTGCCCTCCCATATCCTATCCCAGGCAAGCATTCTTGATTTACTATTACTTGTTTCCACTTTGCACCAAAAGTGTTCTTCCCATGACTCCTTAGTAGTTTCCTTACTGCTATGGATGAATGGAAGTCCCTTCCTTGAGTAATATCTGTTTTTTTTCCTTTATAATTTAAATTTGAAACAAGCTTGTTTTACATGTCAATCCCAGTTCCCTCATCCTCCCATCTTTCCCTACCACCCCCACCAAACCCCAGTCAATCCCCTTTCTGCTCCCAGGGAGGGTGAGACCTTCCATGGGGAGTCTTCAAAGTCTGCCATATCATTTGGAGCAGGGTCCAGGCCCTCCCCCACGTGTCTAGGCTGAGGGAGTATCCCTCTATGTGGAATGGGCTCCCAAAGTCCATTTATACACTAGGGATAAAAACTGATTCACTACCAGAGGCCCCATAGACTGCCCAGTCCTCCTAACTGACACCACATTCAAGGGGTCTGGGTCAGTCCTATGCTGATTTCTCAGCTATCAGAGTGGGGAGCAAGAGCTCCCCCTTGTTCAGGTAAGCAGGTTCTCTGGGTTTCCCCAGCCTGGTCTTGATCCCTTTGTTCATCACTCCTCCCTCTCTGCAACTGGATACCAGGAGTTCAGCTCAGTGTTTAGCTGTGGGTGTCTGCTTCTGCTTCCATCAGCTACCAGATGAAGAAGGTTCTAGGATGTCATATAAGGTAGTCATCAATCTCATGATTCGGGAAGGTCATTTAAGGTAGCCTCTCTACTATTGCTTAAATTGTTAGATGAGTTCATCCTTGTAGATCTCTGGGCATTTCTCTAGAGTCAGTTTTCTCTTCAGATCTATAATGGGTCCCTCTATTATGCTTTCTTTCTCTCCTCTCTCTACCTCTCTCTCTCTCTCTCTCTCTCTCTCTCTCTCTCTCTCTCTCTCTCTCTCTCTCTCTCTCTCTCTCTCTCGTTCTCCTCTATTCTTTTCCTGTCTCAATCTCCCTATTCCCTCATGCCCACCTCTGCCCTCCTCTTCTCCCTTTCTCTTTCTCTGAAATTCCTCTTCCCTCCCTCTATACTCCCAGTTTGCTCAGGGGATCTTGTCCCTTTCCCCTTCTGTGAGGGACCATGTATGTCTCTCTTAAGGTCCTCCTTGTATCCTAGCTTCTCTGGTGGTGTGAATTGTAGGCTGTTAATCCTTTGCTCTATGTTTAAAATCTATATATGAGTGAGTACATACCTTGTTTGTCTTTTTGTGACTGGGTTAGCTCACTCAGGATGGTTTCTTCCATTTCCATCCATTTTCCTGCAATTTCAGGATTCCATTGTGTTTTTCTGCTGAGTAGTACTCCATTGTGTAAATGTGCCACATTTTCTCCATCCATTCTTCATTTGAGGGGCATCTAGGTTGCTTCCAGGTTCTGGCTATTACAAACAATGCTGCTATGAACATAGTTGAAAAGCTGTGCATGTTGTATGAATGTGCGTTTTTTGGGGATATGCCAAAGAGTGGAATTACTGGATCTTGAGGTACTGCCTGAGGAACCACCATACTGATTTCCAAAGTGACTGTACAAGTTTGCACTCCCACCCACAATGGAGGAGTGTTCCCCTCTCTCCACATCCTCTCCAGAATAAACTGTCTTTGGCACTTTTGATTTTAGCCATTCTGACTGGAGTAAGAGGGTATCCCTTGAACAATTTCATCACCAAATCTTTCATCACTAAATCTTTTCAAGATGTAAAATTACAGAGGATTCCTGAGAAACTTAAAAATAAAACTTTCATTCTCTACAGATGAGCCCAATTTTTGGTTTACAGTCTCATCGTGGAGTAGGGCAAGTCTTCAGAACCTGAGAAATATGTGTCTATCAG
This sequence comes from Phodopus roborovskii, assembly GCF_943737965.1. Lineage (NCBI taxonomy): Eukaryota > Metazoa > Chordata > Mammalia > Rodentia > Cricetidae > Phodopus > Phodopus roborovskii. Next base: position 269,917 of record NW_026125778.1, on the reverse strand, counting down.
GACTTTTCAAATTTGGTGTTTAACGGCACTATGGAGGTAGAGGCAAGAAGATTAGGAATTTAAGGTCAATCTCAACTATATAGTGGGTTCAGTATGTTCAAACATACCATAAGAACTTGTTTCTGAAAAGTTGCTATAGAATAGTATTCAGAGTTCTCAAGGGGCTAAGCATGTAGGCATGAAGAATTAAGAATACAAGAAAATCACATTTTTCCTCTGCCTCACTCTGATGACCTCTCTCTAAGGACAAATGGGAGCTTGATGAGCTGCCCAAGTAGAGTGGCACTGAGCTTGCTAACTAGGACAAATGTCATTATAATATCAAAGAAATGTTTGATCTTCGGAGGGGGATTGTTGGCCTGTTTATTTTAGATAGACATGTTACTTCTAAAATAGTCTAGGTAGTCAGTCATTTTCTTTTTGCTGTATTTAAATAGGTATAATTCATTCTTAAAATGTCTGGAATCTCCCCTGGAACACCTCATCTGTACTTTCACTGTAACACATTTCCACTTCAAAGCTTATTTTCTATTTCACAACTTAGTAACCCAGTACATGCTACTGGGATTTGGGAATGAAGCAAACCCATGTCCACATCTTGCTTTGGTACTAAATAGCTGTGTGACTTTGGGCAACTTAGTTAATCTCTCTGGGTCTCCATATCCTCCTCTGAAAGTAAAGACTGTAATAGCCCCTGCTTCATAGACCGTTAGGACAGAGGTAAACCAAATGTTTAAAGCCCTTGAGTTAATTAGTCCAAAGAGCACAGTAAATGATCAATAAATTTACCAGTGTAGCTTTTATTGTTATTTTAAGTAATATATGCATAGGTGATCACTAAGTATCTTTTTTAGTGAGTGGAATGCATCCAAATGTTTTTCTTGAAATTCAGGGATTGAATATTCCCCTTTCCCATGGGCTGCTGGGTAGACACTGTGAAGCACTTACAGCTCAAAATGAAAAACAAGAGACACTGCTGGATACAGGAAAGAAGGCTTTCCCAATCCCTTGAGGCATGACTGCTGCTAGACAATTGTATGCTTGTCAGAGTGTCAAGGCTCTGTTGACCACCTATTTGACTTTTGCCTTTGCTAATGTGGGCATCAAGATAAAGTTATTTCCATTTCCTGTCTGAAGGAGCTGGGTCATAGATTTCACACCCTCTGAACTGGTAAAATCCCTGTCTTGTAAACAACATGGCAAGGGAGCTCATGTCCACACTAGCCCTAAAACCTTAAAGCCCTGCCCGGGTCTGGTGCAGTAAGGGCTGCAGCTTGGGGCCTAGCTGAGACGAGGCACATTCGTGACTGGTTTTGCACTCACCTCAGGATATCTATACACTAGTGCCTACAAACCATGGTTGAGTAGGATTTTTTGTTGTGAGGGCAGGGTGAGGGTGGGAGGGATCCAAATATGTCAAAGTCATTGTCAATCAATGAACCAGCTATCTGACTTAGCTTTATTCCTGCTTCCAACAAGAAAGTGACTGCTTAAGGAAGGATATCACTCGTATGAAATCCTTTTTATTCCCCCAAACCAACCAAAAATACATAAAGAAGCATTGGTGCTCCAGGGAGAAGTAAATGTCACACAGTATGTGCATTTTCTGTGGAGAGAGACCATACCTTCTAACTGATCCATAGAAAGCTACGAGCACAAAGATATTTGGTTTTGTTTCCCCAAACCAGTTGATGTGTGTAAGCACAACACTCAAAGAACCCCATTAGTATGTCAGGTCAGTGACAAAATCAGTCAGAAGCCTTTTGTGGCCAAACAGCTGATGGATTGTTCAATCGGTTGTTGTAGACTCATGTAGACAAAGCCTGCAAGCTTGGGGAAGCCAGGCCTCCCCAGGTCAGCCTCGGGCGACAGCCCCCATCCCGACAGGCCCTGGGGAGTGAGTCCTTCCTGCCTGGCAGCTCCTTTGCTCATGAGCTGGCCCGAGTCACCTCCTCGTACAGCACCTCAGAGGCAGCCCCCTGGGGCGGCTGGGATCCGAAGGCCTGGAGGCAGGTGCCTGCTCCACTACTGCCTAGCTGCGATGCTGCAGGTAAGTCAACCCCCTGTGCCTCGCTTTCCTCATCTGTCAGCTGGGGCACATTCCCCTGCTCAGCCTGCCAGCCTGCCTCATGGGGATTTGGGAGGAACTCAGGAGGTGACAGCTCTGAAAAGTAGGCCCTTTGCAACCAACCGATAGGGCTCTATACAACTATGGGGGATTTCTAGTACCTTCTACACTTCTTTCTTCTTAGCATTCTTTGGCAAAGTGAAGAACTCAAGCAGAGTAGTTCAAGCAGCTTGACCTCACCTCTAGAAAGAGTTGGTGATTGCTTAAAACAATCTCTCCATTGACACCCACCTTCTAGCAACCCATTTGCTTATTTACCTGCCTGCCTGCTTGCCTGCCTGTCCTTGTGTCCAGGCTGGGAGACTGTACCTCCAAATCTCCTACCCAGTGCCTGCCTGTCTGATGCCTAGTGAGAATTCAGGAACTCTCTCTCCTGACAGTAATCTGCTATGGACTCTACACCCCATACTATTCTTTGGCCTCACTCAGGACTCCTGCTCTAGAAGTGGGCAGCTGGATCACCCTCCTAAAGGACAGGCAGTCTAGGGGGACATGTTTCAGTGTTTTATGGCAAGCCTACCAAAGTTATCTATGAATTTAGCTCAGCCTCTCTCTCAATTCTTGAGTCTGGAAGGAATAACTGCATGCTTCAGAGTCCCATTAGTGGTCGTGAGAGCAAGGTGATGGATACCAGCCTTGGCAGAAGATTTCATTTGAACCAAAGAATTATTGTTCTGAGGCCTGAAATATCAATGCCCACCGGATGTCTGCCCTATCTGTACAGAAACCTGCAGAAGATGGTCATCGAGCTGAAAGGCCTCCTGAGATTCTGGCCTTTAATGGAAATTCTGCTTTAGTACACACAGCTTTGTTCTCTTTATCCTGCGTGCCCTGGCCTGGAAGAACAAGCCGTGCTTTCCAGTCAAGAGCTATTGATTTCTCTCCCTCAGATTCACAGCACTGCTTAGCTGCCCCTCCCCTGCTTCAGCTGAAAGCAGAAGAACCTTGTCCAAGCCAAAGCTTCCAAAGAAACTTAATTAGCAAAACCTCAGGAGACTCTGTCCACTTTGAATGGCATGTTTTCACCTGGCCCTGCCCAGCTCTTTCTTGGCCACAGAAGCCATATGAGAAGATCGCTGCCAGCTTGACTGAAGGGTTCCTATTCCGAACATTACTAATTCTGTGCCAAGACCAGTGCCTTTCATGGTGGAGTGAATGAATGCACAGTGCAGTGCAGTGACGTGTCTGCATTCCTTCTCAGTCCCTGATCTCTGCAGCCAGTGGGGTAGAGTGAATCAGGTATTGCAGGGACAGAAGAAACACAAGGCTCCCTTCCTGAGGATCATGCGCAGCATTTAAAACAAACACTGCTGGGATGGATCATCCAGCCCTGAAGCCACCAGGACCAGGTTGGGGGAGGGTACCTATACAGACCTTGGTCAAGGGCAAAGAGAGCCCTAAGGTACAAATGACCTTCACAAAGTTATGTCATTCCCTTTTGGTGACATTTTTGTGAAGCCCCCAGTGAAGGCTTCAGAACACTCTAAGGGTAGCTCTAGTACTGTGAGTGAAGTATGTAGTCATTTATGCCAAGTGACAGGGAATGAACTCAGCAGCCAATTACCACCCTGGGCCTTGCATAATAAAGAAATGGTATGGCACATCTGGTGATAGAATGACCTGAGGACTCTGCTCATGCCTGACCACTGGGTGCCCCTTCACCTTACCAACATTCCTTTAGAGGACAAACTACCTCCAGTGATTGACTTGTGTCTTCCCAATATCCCTGTCTAGTATAAGCTCCACAAGGGTAGAGCCATTCAGCAATGCTCTCAGGATGGAAGCAGCATGGCCCTGAGCATAGCAGCTGTAAACATTTGTCAGCTGACTGCTAAAGGGACTGGCTGAGTTACCCTGCAAGCGTCATCTTCCCACATAGTCTTCAGGCAGATAGGATTGGAGGAACTCAGAGTCATAAGCATGCGAGACTGACTTTCAAGTCTGACTTCCCAAGTCTACAAAAGAACGTAGTAGTGTAATAAGCCATGCCAGCGCTCATTAACCTTTGGGATGAATAGCTGAATGCCTTCTGTAGCCACGCGGGCTGGCTTCCATGGAGACTCTCAAAAGGCAATACCTGCTGCAGGAGCATGTTGGAGGTGCCTTGTAGGAAAAGCATGAGCCCTTCTTCTCTCTTTTTCCCTTTCCATTCCGTTTCTCCTTCCTTCTCCTTTTCACTCATCTATTTGCCCCATCTTCTATCCCTCTCCCTTATCTCCCTTTCCTCCTCCCATTCATTACATTCTCTTTTCCCTTCCTCCCACTACCTTTATCCCTCTCTTCCTGCGCCCTATCTTCCCTCCTCCTCTTTCTCAACTCTTTTTCCCTTCCTATCCTCCTCTTCGTCCCTCCTTCAATACTCTGTTTTCCTACAGGGTAGAGAATCACAGGGTAGGTAATGTCTGTTCAAATCATGCCCAAAAAGGGTATGTCCAGTTTCTGCTGGCTTCCTTGGCCCTACCTATTCAAGTTGGAGAGTCCCTTTGTGTAACTGTTGATCTGGTTAACACCTAATTTTTCCTCTTCAGGAATGAGAGAGAGGACCAAGGCTGTGGCACGGGGGGCTACAGGAGACATTAAAATGCTGGCTAGAGCTGATGTAGTGCAGCTCGCTTCTGGCATGGCCTATGATGAGATGTGTGCTGCTGATAGGCAGAGGCAGGGTTAGGCAGCCCACGCCTTTTGCCTCTTTCCTGCTTGGCACATAAGTCAAGGCACTAGTGTCCCAAAAGCCCCCAGAGACAAGTGGCCCTTACTGGCTTCTTGGGTACCAGCATGAAGCTTCCAGAAAGGCGGGACGTGTTGGTGAATATGGCTAAGTGGGGCTGGGAGAGGGTGAGACAGAGGAAGAAGTAAGGCTTCCGCTATTGAGACTCTGCTGGCCCCAACCTCAGGCTTCCTAGCTTGGCCATCGGGAGAGAAAGAGTCTTAGGCTCCACAAGGCCTGCCTACCAGTGTCCCATACAACGAGATTTGTATGAAGATTGCAGCTCTGGAAACTTGACATTTAATGACCCCTCCATCTGTGCTGAGAAAAAGCCACCAGACCTGGGCTATCCTTCACAAGAGGGAATCCAAGAGTGGACTGTCACCAAGCAGCAATTCTCAGCCACCATTTCCTCCTGGTCACTAAAACCATTTGTCATTTCCTGTTTTCTCCATTTTCCTATGGTTCTAATTGTCAGTGTCAAAAGGCAACAACTGTTTTCTTGGGGCTTATCTTTGGAGCACATTGACTCAGAACAAAGGATAGGAGCCTCGTCTGCCAAACAAAGGAAGCAGCCTCCTCTGGAGGCCTGGAGAGAATGCCTGGCTGCCTTTGCCAGGGACAGCAGGACCCTGGTGGGAGCAATGGGCTCCAGGGCAAAAAGCCAGCCCATGGAGGACATTGAGACTTGGGGGGGGGGGTCCTATGAAGCTGGCTGTCAGCATCCAGACAAGCCCAAAGCTGTTAGATCCTGGTCAGATCCTCCCCCCCCACACACACACACAGCCACTTTGGGCACTCTGTGATGTGTGCTTCCCTGAAGAAAATCTTCCCAGAACCATATTTATCCTTGTGAACCTAGCCCAGGTATCCAGTGGTCTATTTTATCTGGTAGGTTAGGTGGTCTAGGATGCCACCCTTTGACTAATGCCTTTCTTTCTGTTTGCCATGCCCCTGTACACACTCTGCCTATCGGTCCTCTGTCCCTTCGCACTTCTCTGTCCTACCTTGATTTCTGTTGCGTCACACTCTTAGTCTCCAGCTGTCCCCTGCCCTTACCCCAAGACAACTGTGATACTTGAATCAAATGAGGCAGACATTTCGGGGTAGAATGCAGGTGAGCTTGGACATCTTGGCCACACAGGCTGAAGTGAATGCAGTACTGGGCCCACCGTTATGAGGCATTGCACTTGCACAGCAATTTAATCCTTATTGAGCCTCACATGTCACATCAGTAATATGGAGACTTTAGAGCTTTCTCGGTGTCCTTAGGAGGAAAAACAGAAGTGAAAGAGCCATCTTTAAAAATGGTCACCCACACCGAGAATCTTCAGACAGACTGAAATGAAGTGGCCTGGGCTGGTCATTTGGCCCCCAGACTGCCTTTGGATTATGGCCTGATGACAGGAAACAGTGGGTGTGAAGTGTTTAGGACAGTGAGACAGAACCACCCCACCCCGACGCCCTCCAGATCCAGTGATTTAGTAGGAAGAGGGCAGCTCTCTTGGGCAGCAGAGGAGTCTCCCTCCACCTAGTACATCCAGATAGCCCCAGTGCGGGAGAAGGCAAGAGCTCCACAGGAAGCAGCCTAAGGTCAGGGCAGAAAAGCAAAGCCCAATTTGGGGAAGTGGCTTATGCTGTGGTCGTCCAGGTGCCATGGGTTTGTCCTCCGTGCCTTGGCAGGAACTGAGGCCAAGAGCTGCTGCCAGGCTTGTGAGCCGGGCACCCTCCCAAGCATAGGCCTTCTGTCCCCACCCACGGCCACACGCCAGCCCTGCTCAGTGCAGAGAAGGGCTCCTGAGAGCACTTTGCTGGAGAAACTGGCCCTACCCAGGCGTCGCATATCCTAGGATCCGATCTTCTGGCATCGGGGGTCACAAGGCCAGCAAGTGACCCAAGCGTGTGTGCTTCCGGGCGGCCACCTTGGATGGTTGGCACACTGGCACAGACTGTTTGGGAAGGGCAGAAAGGTGGAAGTGGCGGCAGGTGGTAAGAGAAGGTGAGGTCTGACGTGTGCCAAGTCACACCTTCATTCCAGTCACTGCCAGCCCCCGCCAACGTGAGGGGCTCAAGGCTGTCATCCATCACCATGCCCGGCCTTCAGGCTTCACTGGTAGCCTGCTTGTCATTTTGCCCTCGGTGCCATGAGCTGATTCCGAACAGGGCTTGTGGCCCTGAAGTAGGGCTGCTCCCCTTGAACACCCAGCTCACTTGGAGATGAAGACAGGAATTCCCTCCCACTCTCCATACTACATCAAGTCAGGGAGAAGGGAAGTGGCCAGTGAGTATCTGGCTGCTCTGAGTGTGGAATGGTGTGTCCATTAGACCACGTGACCATTCAGGACCACCTGGATCAAGCTTCAGTACTTACTCCATGACAGTTTTACAGAAGCGGGACAGTCACCAACAAATAGCCTAGAGATGCTCTGTTCTAGCCCTAGCAGCCCCAGCTCACCATCCATCCCTTGACTGGATAATTCAAAGTATTTATCCCTAGCCCCCATTGTTTGCCATCTTCAGGATATAGCTCCTTTAGCTCAAGCTCCCAGAGTGACATGCCCAGATACCCTGTTAGTACTGTGGGTCTGGTTTGGCCAAGTCAGAGTACTATAAGACTGTCACCTCCCTCCTTCTACATACTCTGCTTTCAATAATGCAGCCTGATGTTACATTTGCTCTTTTGGCAACCATATCTCACTGCTGACCCATCCTGAGCAGACAAACATCCAAAATGCCTAACTCTTTCTCTGTGTGCTTTTGCTATTGAGCTCTGTCTCTCCTGCTCTATCCTATGCTGTTACAGTTGGTTTCCTTAACCCAGATGCAGACTCTTTTATGTCTACTTGTGTGATCTTGTTCAGGAGGGTGGGACATGCATGCGAGTGTGTGTTGAAGTGTCCACTCATGCTTTTGCTGCACCACAGCCAAGTCCTAGGTCCCCACACAGCAATCCAAGGCTGATATTTCTTAGTATCTGTAATCTAATATGACATTTCCATCTTCTGTTTAGCAAGGGAAGCAGAGATCAGGTCCTATGGCAATGACCCCTAAGCAGCGGAATTCGTATATCGCCCAGCAGATGACTCAATTTCAAGGTAAGCAGAAAAGATAAGTGTTCCTAAAGGAGCCAGTGAGGTGGAGGGCCAGTTCATTTATGACCCTACAGGTTTTGCATGTGCTGTTAGAGGGACAGGAAGAAGTCTGAAAGTCACATCCTTAGTGCCCAGGGTAGGAATCTAACACTGAGAGCAGTTCACCTGCCTCTGAGAGCACTACCCATCCCAATAGAAAGCCTGACCATAATGGTTCCAGTATCACTGTAATTGAAGAGGGTGATTAAAAAGTCAGATCCATTAAATCCCCTATTCTGTTGTTGTTCATTGTGATCTGAAGATAGGATCTCACTCTAGAGCCCAAGCTACTCTTATACTCCAGATGTCCATGTGCTTCATCCTCCCAGTGTGTTGCACTTACAAAAGTACATCAATATTACCCCACTTTCAATGAGAAACAGGTCGCTTGGGGCCCTGCCTTGCCCCCCTTTAACACACATGTTCCAATTTATTTCTGATGGGTTTCAGTCCCTTAATCTAGAAGGTATGGGGAATGAAAAAGGAGTTGGAGATACTCTTCCTTATATAGTGGTTGTATGTGTGTGTGGGTGTTGCCATATCCTCCGCAGATAACTAAGGATTACTATCCTATATAATGGGTATCAGTCTCATCAATATGTATTAGCAGTGGTCAGCAAAAACCAGCTTCAACTTCATGGAGCTTACAGATGCACCAAGGCAACCTGAGTTAAACAACTCTCCAAGCTAGTGCCATGTTATGTAATTCACAGGTCCTGAATAAGCAGTGCTTAGCACTTGCTGGCTGGTCCTCACACAGGTAGCCTACATCTTTATTTCAGGCCCATGTTACCTAAACATCCGTGTTTCTCAATTCTTATGCAACACACCATGCTCCCTTTGACCTGGTAGCACCCAGGGCTGTGTCCTCCTGGCCAGACTGGAGTCAGCAAAAATAGGACTCAGGGGACTAGCTTTAGGAGGTCGGATCATAACAGAGGTGAAATACTTGCTTCGTTCTACAGAAAGATCGTAGGCATGGTTACAAGAAAGGGAGAAAATCTACTCATAGTGTCAAGCATAAGCTATTGGAAGATCACCCAGGCCAGGACTGCTCCCTACTTGACCCACAGCAAAGTCCAGCACCACCACTTACCTTAGTTCCCACTCTACCAGAAGTCCCAGTAAATATGGGTCACAGTGGCATGTCTGATAATGAAAAGAAACTCATCCCCAACCGAAAGCACTGAGGGTCTCACCTTTCATCTGCTCCTATGTCTCTGCCATGAGCATTCCAGGACATGAGGCTTCTGAGTTTCCAGTCTTTAGAAAAAGCCTCCACTGCAGTTCAGATCATATACACGTGAGCCTCTGGTCTGGGTACTGAGGCTGCTTAGGCTATGAGACTTTGGAAGGAACAGAGTATCCCTCACCCCTGTGTGTTACATTTATCAAGTAGAGAAACTAAGACAAGTCATGCATTCTGTTATCTAAGTGGCTGTTCTTTCTTTCTCAGGCCCTCCCCCACCTCTCCCTTCCTTCAAAATAGGAACCATCTGTTGAGGGATGGATAGTGCCAGAATATTAGAGTACATGTAATCCCAGTCCCTGCTTTCATAGAGCCTCCAATATACATCAAGAGGCAAAGAAATCAGTTGACATTTGAAGTCCAGCATTATCTGCTCTTTGTACAGCAATGGTTCTCAATCTGTGTGTCATGAGCCCCTTCGTGGGTCAAACGCCCCTTTCACAAGGGTAGCATATCAGATATCCTGCACATCAGATATTTACATTATAATTCACAATAGTAGCAAATGACAGTTAGGAAGTAGCAATGAAATAATTTTGTGGTTGGGAGTCACCATACAGAAGGAACTATACTAAAGGGTCCCCAGTATTAGGAAGGTTGAGGGCCACTGCTATAGTGACTGCTGTTAGCATGGGGAATTCTTAGGAGACCTTAATTCCAGGCGGCTGGCAAAGGAATGATGGGGCTCGGGAGGGACTGGGAGAAAGACAGCCACGGGTGAGGTTGAAGACTACATTGTGCCTGTAGCTCATGCCCAGTGACCACAGCCCAAATTCAGGACACCTTTGGAACTAATCCCTATGCCTCTTTCTATGCAGCAGTACAAGAAAAAGTCATCTCCAAGGGTAGCCAGACCAAGGCAAGACCCTCACCCAACCAGCATATGATGCCACCCAAAACTGAGCTCCTTCAGAACAATCTGATCCCAAGAATATTAGCACCCACAAATCACGTGGGTATTTTCTCATCAAGTCTGAAGAAGCAGCAAGTCAACACCCGCCTCCCATTTTCCATCTCCTCAGGCTTGGGTCAGGATCCCCTGAATAGCCTTGGCTCTGTCTGTCCCAAAGCCAGGGCCATGCCCCCAGAAGTGCCCCTGCCCAAGCTCTGTTTCAACCCCCTGGGCAGTCATCCCTTGATCCCCCATCAGCTCAGCCTCCCCCGTGTGCCAATCAAGTCTCCAGTGTTCAGTAATGCAGTCTGGAAAGTGGCAGCTGCGGCTGTAGCCATTCCAGTTTCAAAGGGATCATCACCCCTGAGCCAAGTAGATAGCATGCTGCAGCAGTTTCATAGCAACTCCATCATCTTTTCCAAGGCACCCATAAGTATACCCCCAACAGTCCTAGCATTTCCATGTCAGCAGGCTGTGGCTCAAGCCAATCACATGGCCCTAGGAGCCATGCCTGGCCGGAAGGTGCGAGCTTCTCTGGCCAGCCCCAGATTCAGCTTATTGGGTAATCAGAGCCTTGTGCAGAGCCCAGCACAGGGGCCAGTGCCTGTAGTAAGCATCAAGTCCCTCCAGCAGAGCATGGCCAGCTGCTCTCCCATGAGTCCTATTCAGGGACTGGAGCCACCAAGGTATGCAGCTGCTATTGTTGCCACTAGCCAGTCCCCAGGTACATTGATCAGAACTGGCACACTCCCTGAGCCACAGGACAATGTCTTGCCTCAGGCCCAGTCCCCAACAGATGGTCTGATTTCACCATCATCTGCAGGCAGTGAGGTGGATTTCATGGAAGAGCTTTTGGAAGGCTCCAATGTGGCCCCAGATGAAGACTGGGTGTGCAACTTGAGGCTGATAGATGACATTTTGGAACAGCATGCTGCTACCCAAAATGCTACAGCCCAGAATGCTGACCAAGTCACCCAGGGTGCTGAGGAGCTATAAAGCAAAGCAGGGTGCTCCAGAAAGACCCATGTTCTCACTCAAAAGAGTGGCCTGAATCTGCAGCCAACTTGAAACTGGCCCCAGACACCCACACTAGGCTCCTAGTTACAATCTGAATCCTGTCATCCCTGCCCATCCCTCTATCTACCTGATGAATAAAAAGCTGGTGATTTTTCAAGCTACTTGTATATATTTGAAAATTTTGTAAATGGTTTTCCTAATCATAAATGACAGAAGTATTTATACTTGGTTTTGTGGCTTTGTAAATAAAGTGGCAGCTTTGGTTTCAATAGAGTTGTGTTTGTTATACATTGTTCCAAATATGCAGACTGTGTTGTTCGCTCCAGTGATACCTTGTTAAACCAGGTGGCTGAGTCACTGAGGTTGTCATGCCACGAGAGATGTGGATGTGACCAAGGGGTGTTGTGCAAACTGACAAATGCCAAATAGAAAGCCACTTGGTCATTAATTTCCACTCCATTACAAACTGTACTCCCCTGTGTGACTCTATTTCTCACAAGCCTTTAAATCTCAGCTAATTCTTTCCTAATGAGCATTTACAGCAAAAGTCATGGTATGATTACGTGTCCCACAGAGACACTCATAGAAGGCCAAGAGCATCCCTTTGGTTTGGTTAGGAGAGGTGCAGAGATAGCCTTTGAGCTGAGCACTGTGTGAGCCTTCCCTTCCCTCTGTCACCTATGGTGACCTGCAGATGCAGAGAAAGCCCCAGCTTCAGACAGCTTTGGTGCACCATCACAGTGTGATGCTTTAAAGTCTGCTTTAAACCATTTGACACTCATTTTGATGTAAATCTCTGGGGTTTGGGGGGAAAGTCTGTAAACATTAATAGTTGATTTGGGGTTTGTCTTTAATAGTTTCTCTTTGCAGTTCTCGTCATGTATATTTAAGCGTCTATTAGAGAAAATCCACAGCCACTGTCCCGTAAACTTTTCTCAGTGTCCAGATTTTGTGTAATCACATTTTAATTGCCACCTTGTATTTTGATTCTACATTTGAAATCTGGCATCTATTTTGGGCCAGTGCAGTTTTTTTTGTTGTTGTTGTTATTGTTGTTGTTGTTGTTTTGGTTTTTCTCCCATTGTTCTGTAATAAACAGCCAGGAGAAAAGTGTCTCTGTGTTCTTATTTTCTTCAGGGAACCTCTAGTCCCCACAAATCCAAGTCAGGTAGGACTTTGGTACCCTCAGAAGCTGTTGTTTTTATCCTATGCATCACCAAAATGCTGCAGCAGAGTGTGTGTGTGAGTTCGAGTGTGTGTTTGAGAGAGAGAGAGAGAGAGAGAGAGAGAGAGAGAGAGAGAGAGAGCCTGTGCACATGCACACATGTGGGTGTGACAAATTTCTCAGCATGTGCTATGGAATGTTTTCTCATTAGGGCCCAGAAGCCCTAATGACCCCAGCCCTTCATCTTACAGAGGCAGAAACAGGCTTGCAGGCACTTTGGGAATTCCAGACTGGGGGCAAGAGTGGAGAAATTCTCTCTGAGATCCAGGGGCTCCTAACTACCATGGTTTTACTTTGTGGGAACATATACTTACTTTCCCTGGTCATCCTGCTGTAGCCCTACAATATGGGCTAAGTTTGGCTCCATACAGAAATGAGTTCCTGCTTCATCCACTAGAGATGAGGTGTCCCCAGAAAGTAGGAAGATACTGCAGACAACAAATCACAGAGGGTCAGATCCAGTTCTTCTTCCAGAGAGGGCTCCTTTACATAGATGTTTGGTAGGGGCCGACCCTAAGATGGAGACATCCCTGGTCCCACTGTTCAAGAAGTAGACCCACACTTTATAGACAGATGTAAGACCACAGTAGTATGTCCAAGCAGCTGTGCACACTTGCAGTGTGTCCAAAGTCTAAAGTCCTTTCCCCGATTTAATGTAGCTTGCACCACACCTAACTCTGTTCATTTGGAAGCATGAAATCAGAAGAGTACGGCAACAGTACAAGGAAAGGTCAACATTGCCTCCCCTCTGGGTCCCGGCCACTAATGGAAAGGCATGACTGAGATCTGCCTCACTTCCTCTGGAGGAGGAACTTCACCCCAGGGTCCCAAACCCAGATCTATTAAAAACATTTTGGTAATATATTGTTTATGATTTATTAAAGCCACTGAACATGAAAATAGCAAAGCAGCCATACTAGTTAGCTATAGAAGCTAGGCAATGGTAGTACACACCTTTAATCCCAGCAGCCATAGAGATAGGAGGTTGTGGCACACACCTTTAATCCCAGGACTCAGGATTGAGAGGTAGACAGATCTCTGTTAGTTCAAGACCACACTGACTACATGAAATTGATCCAGTCCTAAGAGAAACAGCTCATACAAAGGTGATCTCAGCACTTGGGATCACATGCCTTTAATCCCAGAACTAGGGAGGTGGTGACAGGAGCATATGGTTGGATAGAAAAAGGAATATAAGGAGGAGACAGGAATTCAGTGCCTTTTGCCTCTCAGGATTCATGGAGATGGAGACAGGATTGCCACTTCAGCTAGGTAGAGGTAAGATCTGCTGGCTTGGCTGCTTTGCTTCTCTGATCTTCACTATCCACCTGCCTTTTCCTTTCACCCCCAACCCAGAACAATCTGGCTCCTGCTCAGTTCTTCCTCCTAAGTCCTCTTGTCAAAACAACTCCCTTGTACCCATAAAGCCAAGGCAAGCTGCTTACTCCCCAGTAGAAGTAGGGAATGCCCCTTCCACAGAGCTATGATGCCTCTCGGCTCCTTGAGGGAGTTCCCCTTGGGCAGGGCAATGAGCTACTCCTTCTCTAGGGCCCTCAAGAAGATGTTGCCCCTTCCACATCTTATTCTCAGTTTCTTAAGGTGCCTTCATCCTCTCCCTATCTTCTAGATCCATCTTCTGAGACCACACCCAGCATGCCAGCACCCTAGTAGTTGCTCAGTATCTGAATATCTCAGCTGAGAAGAGTGTAGTTCGTCTGTTCAGGGCTCTTACTTTCACTTCCCTCATAGACTGGGTCCCCTATTTATCCCTGGAAGAATGATGTAGACCAGTTAGTATTTTCATTGCTGTGAGGAAATATCTGACAAAAGCAGTTTAGAAAGGGTTTATTTTAGTTCACGGTTTAAAAGGAGATATGACCAATTTTTACAGGAGGACATGGTGATGACAGCATGAGACAGCTGACCACATCGGACATATATCATGCACATGTATGAAAATGTTATAATGAAACCCATTATTATATATAATTAACATATGTTAGGAAAACCTTGATGGGAGATGCCATTATGTATATATGTTTCTCATACTGGTTAATGAATAAAGCACTGTTGGCCAATAGGAAAGGAAGATAGGAGGGACTAGGAGACAAGGAGGAAAGAGGAAGTAGTAAGGAGGGGTCAAGATGGAGAGACTGGAGAGACGAGACGCTGGCCCCACTCCCCGGTAAGAAGACCACGTAAGACCACGTGAAAATACATAGAAATGGGTTAATACTTAAGACAGAGCTAGCTGATAAGAAACTAGTAAAGGGCCAACAAAATTATATCAAATGCAGAGTCTCTGTGTGTTAATTGGGGCTGGCGCGGCAGCGGGGCAAGACCAATGGCGGGCGGAAAAACCATACTCCTTACAAAACCTTTTAAAATTTAGTATTATGAGAATTTTCTACATGAGTGTTGATTGTATTTCCATCAGTTTTATCCTTCTCTATACCCTTCCAACTCCTCCTATATCCCTCCTACTCCCTCTCAAGTCCCTCACCTCTTCATCTATAATTTTATACACATCATTATCATTTGCTGAGTCTATTTAGTGTTACTCATATGTACTTATGTTTAGGACTGACCATTTGGGACAGGATAACCTATCAGAATATTCCTAACCCCTGGAGAAAACTGATTCTCCCTCTCTCAGCAACCACTGATTGCCTGTAGTGCTTCATCTAAAGATGTTTTGTGAAATTCCTCCCAGCCCCCTTGGCATGTCAACTGGTATGCTTATTATGGGACTTGTTTCAATAACCACATTATTGAAATTTCATGAGTGCAGCATCGCTGTCATGTCTAGAAGGCATTACCTAGCATCAAGCATCTTGATTCCCTGGCTCTTACATTCTTTCTGCCTGCTCTCCATGATGTCCTCTGAGTCAAAGATTTAGGGTTAGCTGATTACTCCATGGTCACGTATTCTATGCATTTTGTCCAATTGTGGGTCTATGTAATGGCCTCTATCTTCTTCTCTGATAACCACACACATAAGTAGAATTCAGATAGTTAGAAATTATAGTGATTTAGGAATGTAGCAGTAATAGGTTTCCCTCTAGAATCCATGACCTCTCCTGTCACAAGTAGTTGGCTAGGTTTACAGTACCAGGCATGAACCCCTCCTTCTTCTAAACTCCTCAAGCAGTGCACACATGTGGAGCACAGACAATCCAGCAGGTAAAATAACTAACCACATACAACAAAAAGATCAATTTTTAAGAAGAAGAGACAAAAGTTGTCCATGGGGTTCTTGATGCCCACATTCAGGGTAGGTCTTTCCACTAATATTAAACCTTTCACAGACACATTCAAGGGTTTGTATCCTTAGTCGTGCTCACCTTTCCTTGATGTCCTCTGAGTCTCAAGTCATTCTAAATCCTACCAAGTTGACAATTAAGACCAAGATTTGTAGGATGGAAGACGTTGTGGGCTGCTGGATCCTCCCATCAAAGAGCTCAATTAATATTGCCTAGTCTAGAGCCCCACCATCTGCAGCAGCACCCCAGTATTACATCTTACAGCCCCTCCCCCCACTATAGAATAAAAGCTATGCAATTCTTGGCAGCTTCGGAAGAACACCAGATGCCTGATGACCTTATCCGATTGCTAAGGAGCAGGTGATTCTTCCACAAACCACCCCATCATCTCCCTCCAAGCACTGAGGCCAAACCCAGGAATTATAACAGAGATCCCCAGGAAGGTGAACAACCACACTGGCTCCCTCTTCTCTTACTACAGGCTAAGCCTACTTGGGAGGGAGATGTGTCTAGGACCATATCCTGTGTACAACCTTTCATCTGTCACACTTACTCCAGCTTGAAAATCATAGGATTGAAACACAAGTTCAAAACCATGTTTGCTTGTCTTTCCAAGGATGTGGTCATTCTGATTCAAGCCATAAAAGTAGCATCCCTGCATCAAACTTTAGAAAGTACACAGAAATGATCCCCAACAGGTCATCAGTGGATTTTTTTCACTTTCTTCTTCTCTTCTTAAGTGGAGTTTCCTCTTTGTCTTCCCCATGTTTTCCCCATGTATAATCACAAGTCCAAACTGCTCTATTGTGTTATCTGGGAATCTGGCTACCACAGCCAACTCATCTCCAGTTTGTAGGAAAGTGAAAACCTTTGATCAGGAAAGACACGAGGCACATGGAAGCATGCCTTCCTGGAAATGCAACATTGTCATTTCTGTTCTCTGAATGACTTTGCTTTACAGTTGATGAATATGTGTCCTGACACTAAATATTCCAGCCCACAGTCAGCAACAGAAATGTGTGGCTCTTTCAAGATGTCCACCAGAACTCTGGCTGCCATAAATGCTGCCTGCCCAGATTTCTGCCTCCTTCAGAGTGCCTGTGTCTGCAAAACCCCTCTGGCGGGAAAAGTGAGCAGACTTGGCCCAGTGACAGACAGCCTTGGCCTGTAAGAAGTAGTGGAAGGACACAGAAAGCATGAATTCAGGCCACAAGCAAAAGTCCCAGCCACCTCAGAGACTCATGGGACCTGAAGACAGATTGTAAGCCAAGGGGCAACATAGAGCAGTCATTAAGCATTGGATCTCTGGCGCCAAAGCCCCTGGGCTCAATCCATAGCTCCACTACTTGTTAGATATGGGACATTGTACAGGTCAGCCAACTATTTAGCCTGTCAGTTCCTCAGTGCCCCTATCTGTCAAATGAAAAAAAAAAAGAAAGAAAGAAAATACGTTATAGAGCTTTTGTGAAAAAGGGAAAAACAAGTGCATTCTTAAAAATTAAAGATAACTAGGCAGGGAAATGGAGAGGTGGCTCAGCAGTTGAGAATACGCGCTGCTGTTCCAGGGAACCAGTGTTTGGCTCTCAGCAGTCATATGCAATAGTAGCTTATAACCTCCTGGGAGGGAAGCTCTGATGCCTTCTTCTGACATCCATGGGCATCAGAACACACACACACACAGAGAGAGAGAGACAGAGACAGAGACAGAAACAATTTTTTAAACACATCGTTAAAAAGGAAAGCCTAAGATATATTTCAGTTGATAGGATGCTTGGCCAGCATGGACAAAGCCCTGGGTTCCAGCTCAAGCACTCTATAAATTGGATGCGCTGACTACTGTGTGTGACTTATGCCAAATAGGGAACCAACAATAGACCACCGTAACAGTTCCACCAGTGTTCAACTTGGTAAACCAGTGAGTTTATGGAGGATACTTCCAGGAGCACGGATTACATGATAAGCAGGAAAAAAAAAAGCAAAAACAAAAAAACACTCCACCTCAGTGTAAGCCTTGAGGTCTGTGCATGACTTGCAGGCAGCTTGTTAAGTTGGCAACTGTTCACGGTTTCTAGAGTCTTCTAGAGAGGCTTGGTGAGTCTTGTCAGTCTGGGTTGGCTTGTCAGGCTGTTTACTTCCAGACTCATATGAACCTCCGTCCTCCCTCCAGAAGGGAATGTTTTAATTAGGAGGGAGATAATACAAGAGTGACACCTGCCTCTAGTCTCAGTACTGGGCTGTTGGGGGCACGATTTCAAGGTCAGTTCAGTGGTCCTCCCTGCTGTGTTATATGGGCTTCAGTACATGCCCCAGCAGCTGGGCAGACAAAGCCCACCTCAGAGAGGATTTTCAATGCAGTATCCAAGCACATGTGTCCTCACTTTTGGACATGGTCTGGCAGTGACTAGCCTGTAAGGATCCAAAGCATCAGAATGGAGACTTGGTCTACAGGGGACTTTGTGCCAAGGATAAGGTCCATAAAAGGATGGAGGCTACTATGGGCTAAGGAAGGTGTCGATGAACATGTAGTTTAAAATAGTTCTGTACCCATGCTGGAAAGGAGAGCCAGTTTCCTAATGCACAAGTAGTATCACAGACCCCCTTCTAACCCTGAAGGAACACAAGGATGCTAAAGGACTTCTGTGCCACATGATCTTTCTCAGATGCTACTTAGCTCCTTTACAAATCAAGATTATATTTGGGAGAAATAACAATAGAGGAGTTGGGTAACCCTCCTATCTTGAACAGTGATCATTTGCAAGCTGTCTCCTTAAGTCACCAGCCCTTCCCTACAAGGCTCACATGGAGGGGGGCAAGCAACACTGACAGCATGGCCTTTATTTTGTCCTCATCTTTTACTCAGTGTTGGCCTTGGAGGCACAGAATTCCTGGTGTTTTCCAGCAGTCTATGCCCATAATGCCTGAGGACAAAGTCCCATGCCTCGCTCTATGTATGTGCTCCTTCCTAGGGCAGCTTACTGCTATCAACAGCTCCCTCTTCCTTCTCCAATGAGACAGTTCATAGTTTGGAAGGCATGATGTCATCCCATGAGCAAAATGTCTTAGTAAAAAAAATGTATTAATGTGCTTTTCTCATTTACATTTCCTTGTCAGTGATACTCTACCCACAATATTCCCAAGGCACTATTCTCTGAACACATCCTCAGACAACTTGAAGTTTAAAATGACCAAAGGAAGGATATAAGGAAAAAGACAGCTTTTGATACTTTAATATTGTCTGCAGCAATACAATAGCTTTGAAATCTACTGAGATGAAGTTAGTCTTTGATTACTGTGACGGTCAGATTTATGTGTCACTTGGAACAGGTTCATGTCACTAGTCATTCCATCAAACACTAGTCTAGGAATTGTGAAGGCAGTTTGTTGCTATGAGTGGGGTGTACAATACATTCATTTTAAGTAAAAGACGCTATGAATACTCAAGAACATGGTCCTCTGATATGAGTGTGATCTGGCTGCGACATCTGTCACCCTATTGATCGCCAGGGTTGATTCAGCTGCTCTGGCTAGGCGGGTGTCCCTTTCCTCCCTCAAGGCTCCATGTGCGTCCCTCCCGAAGCGTGTGCTCGGACGAAAAGGACAAACTTCCCCCAATACAGGAGGACCAGTCTTGGGTCAAGGGTATACGAGTAGCTGCGCTCCCCTGCTAGAACCTCCAAACAAGCTCTCAAGAATGTGGGCCTCTTTGTCCAGCTGTTTTGAATGTAGGATCACCTGGTATTCTGTTTCAGGTGGTCTGGCTTGCTCAAACCACATTAGTCTAGAAGGAATCCACATGTTTTCATTTTCTGTGGAAACAAAAATAGAAATCATTTTCCCCAGTAACTTGTCCTTGAACTTAAATTTTGGAGTCAAAGCATTTTTTAAATTTAATTTATTATTTTACAGTTCCCTCTTCCTCCCTCCATCCCTTCTTCCTTTCTTTCCTCCATCCTTCCCTCCCTTTTACCCTCTCTGCCCTCTCACATGCACTCTAACCACCCTCCCCTCCCATCCCCCCACCCCAATTCCATATGTAGGTGAATGCCATCCAGTTGGGGTCATGTAGATCTGACAGGACAAAGCAGCCTTACAGACTACAGCCAGGATTTCTGCATCTTCTTCGAATCCCCCATGACAGCGCCCATTATCAGCAGGAAGTAGTTTGGAAAGAATGATGCCCAAATTCCCAAATATTGTCTATAAATGTTTATTTTCATTTAAATGGACTAGGTTATATAAAAAAAAAGAAAAGAAAAGAATGTGGGCCTCAGCCATCAGTTGAGAGGATTTAAGACCAGGGTCGCAAATAGCTCAGTGGCAGAATGCTTTCCTGGAATGCATAAGGCCCTAGGTTTGATCTCCAACACTGAAGGGAAAAGACTTAGAAACAAGGATCAAATTCTCCCTGTGGAAGAAGAAATTCTGTCTCAACACAGAAGTTTCAGTAATGAACTTGATAAGCCATTGCTCACAATTACATAGCCATACATTGTTAAAAATATATGGTACATCTTTATATGCAAACATATAGATATGTGAATATATGTGCATGTGTGCATGTATGTCAAACTCTCAGCAGCTGTGATTGCCGGCAGGAGCTCTGAACAAGGCTAGATCCATCAATATCCCATATGGAAGGGAGAGGGGCTCACGAGGTCATGTCTCTCCCTGGGGATCTTAGGCAATTAAATAGTTGTGAGAGAGAGTGTAGACACTGGAAATGTATCTATGTTCCCTTTAAATAATCCCTCACCCATAGTCCAGTAAGTAACGCTAATGAAGCTCATTCGGTCACCAAAAAGGCAGGGTATGAAAATAGAAAGGGAGCTAGGTGGAAAGAGGGTGAGCGCAGGTGGGAGAGGGACAAGAGAAGGTACTGCAGGAGTAATCTGATCAATTGCAATAATAAACCCACGACGATGTATAATTAATGTACAATAAAAACTGTCAAAATGTAAACAGTGGGCTGCACAAAGAACCTTGAAGTCATTCTCCTCTTTCCACGGTTCACTATCCCAACTCACAGCAGATGAAAGGTCCCCAAGGGTCAGTACCATCTATGTCAGGATGGGTGAGGCAAGTCGATGGGAAAGGGGCAGGGGCTCTTCCAAATTGTCTGCCAAACATGCCTTGGTGCTGATAATTTAAGATGGGGGTATTTGTTATCTGTCTCTCTATATACTAATGTGAAGGAGTTGTATAGCTAGCCCCAAAACTTCAGTAGCTAAGGCAGCTTAAAACAAGCCTACCATATCTGCAGTTACAGCTCTGTTGCTGAGAACCTTGCTGCATGGATCCTGATTATCTGGGAGCGGGCAGACAGAAGATCCTCCCATAACTTCTGCCTCCACTTGAGATGATCCCAAAAATCCAGGCTTCCCTTAAAGGCTGCACAATAGAACACATAACAAAGAATAGAGGTGGCTTACCAAACTTCAGTGGGCACCTGGGACAATATATCCCAACTAGATGTCACTCATTAGCAAATAAAAGGCCTAGTGCCAGGAATAAGTTACTTCTTTTGGAATTTTTGGTCAATGGGGTCCTATAACCCCCCTAAATATTTTTTGTTTTGTTTTTCAAGGCAGGGTTTCTCTCTATTGCTTTGAAGCTGTCCTGGAACTCACTCTGTAGACCAGGCTAGCCAAACTCACAGAGATCTGCCTGCCTCTGTCTTCCAAGTGCTGGGATTAAAGGCATGTGCCACCAACAGCATTTTTTTAAACCTCTAAATGTTACAGGCTATATTGCTCTTGGTTGCCCTCTAGAAATTGACAGTGAGCTCCTAATGCTGAAGAGTTCACTTACTTGCCCTAGCTCTAACATGCAGTTTTAAGATTGCAATGTGAGAAAGTTGTCTCTAAACCACAGTGGAACAGAGTCCCAGCACAATCACGATGGAGATTGCAACTCCAAAAGCAGGCATCTTTAGAGCATCAGAGTCTCAAGACAGTTTCTGGAAGGGCCTCTCTCTTTAACAAATGGGTCTCTGGTTCATACTGAAATCAATCAGCATTCTGTGAGCCTTCTGTAATCTGCAAGTCTGTGAAAACATGGCAGACATATCCCAAAGTCACCAAAAGAAATTCATAGTGTCTGTAACTCTTTTTGATGGATTGAGGACTATGTCCACCATGGTTAGGACATTGATGTGCTTTTTCTTTTGAGTTCACCATCATTATTTGGAACCATCACCTGAGAGAAGGAAGTCAGCTTGCCTTTGCACCAAAGTGTCTTTCCCCCTGAAGTCTTCCCTAATACCATTCAAGGTACATATGCTGGTTTGTGTGTGTGCATAGCGCCACAGGCTGAGTGTTTTAAATGGATGCCTGATAAACTGCAACATTAAAAGCTGGGTGCCTCTGCCCATAGTCAGCCTTCCTGAGAAAATGAAATGTGAATCCCACAGAGCCTGACAAAGGAAGCTTCTCTTCAAAGCCCTCGATTCACAGCTCTGAGCTAGACTGGGCCAACCTTCAGGCCCCAGAAAAGGTTCTGATAGGTTCCAGGGACCAGCTACTCAAGGGTTTCAGGGAACATTCAATTGTCTCTCAAATGCAGGCTTCAGGAACTAGAAATGGGTGGACAGCAGAAAGAAGAACCCCCAAATCACACTTCCCAAACAACATCTTTATACAGAATAACATGGTGCAAGAAGGGTGAAGGTTTTGGATCTGAGTTGCTTTCTGGAAGTATTATCCCGGGAAAACTAAAGGAGCTGATCAGAATCCCTCAACTAGGAAGGTCTAATTCTAAAGGTAAAAGTTCAAAGCCTATGCTCTTAACAATGACTGCATGACCCTAAGCCATGATACCAGACTGTTGTGATTGTCCACTAGCCAGATCTGGGAAAAGAACTCCTTTTTTGTTTGTTTATTTGTTGGTTTTGTTTGTTTGCTTTTTATTTTGTTTGCCTTGCTTGTTTTTTGTCGAAATAGATCCCTTTCATACAATACATTCTGGTTACACTTTTCCCTCCCCCACTTTCCCTCCACCAGCCCAAATCCACACCCTTTATTTCTCTTTATCATTAGAAGACAAACAGGCATATAAAAATAATATTAAAATCAAATAAGATTAAAAAATAGACCAGAGTGGTACAAAACAAGCAAACAATAAAAAAGACCTCAAAGAAAAAAATAAAATATATAAGATAGTGTGACACACACCAGTGGGTTTTCCTTTGATGAGTATGAAGTATCTTTCCCTTTCTCTTGTGATCAGTTTTGGCTTGTCAGGTATTACAATGGCTCCCTTGGCTTGCTTCTTAAGAACATTTTATTGGAATACCCTTTTCTACCTTTTTACCCTGAGGTAATGTCTACCCCTGATGTTAAAGTGTGTTTCTTGGATGCAGCAGAAGTATGGATCCTGTTTTAAAATCCATTCTGATATTCTGTATCTTTTCCTTGGGAAATTGAGACCACTGACATCGAGAGATATCCATGACCAGTATTTGTTGATTTCTATTATGTTGCTGTGATGGTGTCAGTTATTTTTCCTGTTATGATTTGATGGTTAAGGATCATTTATTCCTTGTGTTTTCTTGGATGTGTTCAACCTCTTCCAATTGAGGTTTCCCTTCTAGCATCTATATCTATTTCCATCTATTATGACTGAAAATTTCCCTGGGTATAATAGTTTGCATTGGCATTTGTGGTCTCTTCTGTTTGTAGAGCAACCATTCAGGCACTTCTGAACACAGGTGCACCCAAGCAATCCAGAATGTTCTTTGAAGATCGTTGACCCCATAGCATTTCCAACCACAGTTTCTCTAAATGAGATCACATTCACAGCTTCCGAGTAGATCTATTTTGGGGGAACCAATGACTGAATCGAAACATGCCTCTCTGCTTCTAGTCCTATTCCTACAAAAATCATCTCTTCTCTAGAAAGATCCCGGGGACTTATGAAACTCCATGGACTCTAGCCTTGCTCCTCCTGCTTCATCTGCCCAGCTGTCACCATCCCACCTCCAGCATGATCTAGGCACTTAGGCTTGTTTTGTTTCTCTCAGTGCCATGCTCATTTGCACCCAGGACTTCCAAGCCTAATGGTCCCTTTACCTAGGATGCTCTTCTACACCATCACCATTGCCTTGAATCTTATCAAGGGATCTTCTAACCAGTTAACCTATTTATTTTTCTACCATATTGCTTCATATTCATTTTACATTTGGGAGTTTTATTTATTCCCAGTTAAATGTTCATCACCCTTCCAGCATATAAAATCCATAAGAACATACCTGTAATCCATGCACTTTGGAGTCTGAAGCAGAAAGATTGTGACTTCTGTGCCATCCCAGACTATGAAGTGAGCTCCAGTCCAACCTGAGCTACATAGTGAGACTCTGTCTCGATTAATAAATTGGACATTAAAAAAAACAAAACAAAACAAAATAAAACTCAGTGAGGGTAAACTTTTGCGCTTCTCTTTTCCCACCAACATTCCCTACTGTGTAAAAGTGGTTCCTGGCATATATTACAGGCACAACAATAAGTTGATAGGTGACAACTGCACCCAGTGTCAAGATTGGGCATGACTTTTGTCCTTGAGTAAGCACAGGCTAATTTTCAAGGGTTTGAGAAAGTATTTGAAAAACATAGAAATATTCATTGTAGAGACACCTCTGGAAGCTACTAGCCTCTCCTTCAACTTTCTCAGTGGTTTTCATAGGGCAGAAGATATATCCTTGTGTGGTTATAGCAGCCAGGATCAGAGGAAGTGATTTTTCTCAGGAAAACTCCCTAACAAATGGCATCATTTTGAAAGAGGCAGTACCTGTATCTGTTCTCAGACATGGCTCAAAAGAGAATGAGTAATGCCGTAATAAAATACAAACAACCCAATTAACAAATGGACAAAGGACTTGATTAGTCATTGCTCCAAAGTAGTTATGCAAGTGTGCTAAGCACACAAAAAAGATATTCAACACATTAAGAAATGTAAATCAAAACCACAATGAGATACCATCTCACAACCATTAGGGTAGTAGTCATTGGGAAAGAAAAAGAGAAAATAATAAGTGTTGGCAAGGATGTAGAAAAATCAGAACCCTTGTACTTTCCTGGCAGAAATGCAAAATTGTGAAAACAATTTAGTAGCTCCTTGATAAATCAATGTAGAGCAACCATATTATCCAGCAGTTTCTCTTGCAGCCATATACACAAGGAACTGCAAATTGTATATAAACAAATCTTACACAAAAATATTAGCAGCAGCTTTATTCACAATAGTGAAAAGGAGGGAACAACACAAATACAATGAATAGATGAATGGATAAATGTACAAACATAGTATATCATATCTATGCGTTGAAACACTATTTATCCATAAAGTGGAATGAAGTAGTGGTACATGCTGCAATGTGGATGAGCCTTGAAAACAACCTACTACATGGGAAAAAGCAGACATGAAAACCCACCCATTATATGATTCCACTTATATAAAATACCCCTTAGAGGCAAAACCAAACAGATTTAAAGCAGATTGGCAGTTATGAATGTTGGGGAGTAGAAGGTATAGAAGAGCCAAAGCTAATGGTTGTGAGATCTCCTTTTGGGTGGGTAGGGGGTGGTAGTGGTGATGAAAGTAGCCTGTGTTTAGATAGTAGTGATAATCATATAGTGCTGAGAATGTACTAAATGTCACTAAACTGGATACCTTTTAATAGTTAAAATGGTAGGCTCTGGCTACTTATATTTTAGCGTGATAATAAAACAAAAATAAAAGGAATATGAAGGACAGCTAAGAAAGGGTCTCAAAGAAAAGGACAGTGAGAACTTTGACTATGATGTTCCTTCCTCAGAAGCCCAATCCTGAATTTTCAGTCATACCATGCATTTGAGGCCCATGGCAGGGAAGAGTCCTGCTGTGCTTATGAGGAACTCAGATTCTGGCTGTGGGAGAGACCCAGGAGGGCTTGGGAGATACAATGATCTATGATGCATTTGTAGCAGGAAGGAGATAACAGGGCCCTCTGCTCCAGGTAGGTTAAAGCATCATGTGAATATAACCTCTGCCAAAAGCCACAATCTTGTTTTCTTCCACCAATCAGCTCCCACTCTGCTGCCATCTTAAGTTGTTATTTAAGGGGTACTTAAAGGAGCAGTAGTGAGGATCTCTCTCACACCAGAGGGGTCCATTTGTGGGGTGGATTTTACCTACAATGTTCTCCTACCAAAGTAGTCCCCAGGCGACCTTCAACAAGCCCTCTCCAACTCCTACAGTGATAACTAATAAAATTCTGCTGGCTATATTGCCTGCTCTATGAACTTGGGCAACTTTCACTATCTCCTTGTGCATTAGTGATTTGGTTAATTCTCCTTTCCTTCTAGTGGAAACACTTTGCTCCAGGGAGTGCTTCTGTCTCATGGTTCTAGAGCCAGACTATCTAGGTTCAGGCCTTACTGTTGCTACTTACTAACTGATACATCTCAGAGCATTTACTTCCTCTACCCTCCATCTACAGATGGCTAAACTACCTTAATAAGAGCAGCCTCAACTTGCACTCACATGCATATGCCTACACACAGAATATAAAAATTAAAAAGTAAAGAAAATCACTTTTAAACTTTTAAGAATATATACTTATTTTCATGAAAATTTTATATAATGTTTATATGAAAATGTATATGACAATTTCATGTTTTTATTGCATTCACCCCAACTCCTCCCATTAACTCCTTCCATATTCACCCCACCTCCCGACCTCCCACTAATGTCATGTCTTATTTTGTTATTTGACATCTCATCACCAGCTCTAGTTTGTGCTTCTCATATATTCCTGGGTATGAGTCCATCCACTGGAGAATGGTCAACCTACCAGGGGACATATCCTTAAAGAAAACTGACTGGAAGACATCAACTGTTAAGTTAGGGGTGGAGACAACTGAGCCACTAGCCCCTCCATGCTAGAATGTTAACTATTCTGATATTGTTCAGGTCTTATCCAGGCAGCCACAGATACTGTGAATTCATGAGTACAGTGTTCCTGCCATGCCAAACAAGATTCACCCAAGTCCTCACTGCTCTATAGCTCCTACACCCTTTCTACCCTTCTTTTGTGGTGGTCTCTGAGCCTTGGGGAGAGGATGTGACACCACTGACACCTATTCTCTGCATTTTGATTACCTATAGGTATAAAAATAAATCTTGTCCGAGAGAGTGGCTTCAAGCATCAGGTGAGATCTCCTACTGTAGGGAAAGCAGCTGCACCATCAAGTGAGATCTCTTACTGTAGGGAAAGCAGCTGAATCCTCAAGTGAGATCTCTTACTGTAGGGAAAGCAGCTGGACCATGATGATAAATGTTCAGTGAGTGTCGGTCATTAGCATCTTATCATCGTATGCTGCTGATTGTTCTTAAGTGTATAGGGACAGAACTTGGACGTAGAGCTACCATGCCTCCCATCACAAATCCTCAAAAGAATATGATCAAAATCAATTTCACTCTTTGCCATGGCAATATGTTGGGACTGGCACACTGACCACCCACTATTGTTCTATGGTACAGAACGATGTGGCTGGAACAAGAGATCTAGATGTTTTCGTGACACCCAGACACTTGGCTAGATTCTATATTCCTGGGAAGGCTATTTCTTGATAGAGTATTGACTATTCTAATCAAGGCGCTTCAGTGCTCAAACTGTTAAATATAAATAGGTTAGTGCTGTG
Organism: Phodopus roborovskii; assembly: GCF_943737965.1. NCBI lineage: Eukaryota > Metazoa > Chordata > Mammalia > Rodentia > Cricetidae > Phodopus > Phodopus roborovskii. Next base: position 242,630 of record NW_026125778.1, on the reverse strand, counting down.
TGAATGTGGGACTGAAAGGAATTAAATGGAAGCATGCTTTCCTAAGAGGAGTCTAAAATAAGCATGCAGTTAGCATGCAGAAATGGCAATAATAGAAACTCTGGGATATGACTGACACGCCTGTGCCAAATGAGACTCCACGTGGTCCGCAAACCAATCCTTTAAGACACAATCTAGAGACTGCTGACAAATCCATACACATGGACAGAATGAAATCTTTCTCAGTTCAGGGAATGTTAAAAGTGGATGGGACAATGAAATGTGGTACATATGCCATGGGGAACAGACTCTGGGTGTCATTAAGGGCACACTGGCCTGCTTCATAAAAAATCATGGGGAGCCTCTGTATGGGACTTTTTAAGCTTCCTACTTGGGAAAGCCTATAGAACTAAAGTTATCACTTATCGCTCAAAACAACTTTGGACTCGACCAAGAGTCTAAGAAGGAAACTTTCAGGAAATGTGATAGAGGCAGAGATGCCCTGGGTGGGTGGTACCATAGGCAATTGTTTAAGATTTTATTTCCCACAGCATTGAGACAATGCAAAATGAGAGTCTACATGCACCTGGCTATGTTTAACCAGACAGACCTAGGGACACAATTTTAAAAACACCTGCATGTTTTAATAAAAATTAGCCTTGTGGCATCCCATAAACTTGAATCAACTTTCTTTCTACTTCTGCTATTAGTTGAATTTTGTCTCCCTAAACAGATATGATGACGTTCAACCCCTCTTCCAATGTCTCAGAACATAAATTTATTTGGAAATAGGATCTTTCACATAAAATCATTTAAGCTACAACAAAGTCAAGGGAACAGGGTGGATCCAATATACACAGGGTATGATATGACTGGTGTCCTTCTAAACAGTAAGGGACACAGGGAACAACACCATGTGCGGGACAACACCATAGGAAAACAGGAATTTTAACAGAAAGCTAGAGCAGAAGCATGGAACCAATTCCTGCCCAGCCCTTGGAGTGAACCAGCCCTGGAAACGTCTTCATTTCAAAACCATGGCTTTCAGAACCGGGAGCCAATGCATGTCTGTGGTTAAGCCCCCAGTTTATGGTACTTGGATCCAGAGAAGATGAACATCGCCAGACTTCAGAGCTAGGCCAACTCAGAGGAACAGGCTCTCCCTTACAGTTAGTCAGCCCATCACTTGAGGTCATGGAGTGGCCAGTCTAGGAGAGCTGACCCAGAAGTTGAGATGGCTATGGAGGGAGGAGAAAGGTGTTCCTCTGAGACTGACAACATCAGTACACAGTGTCCACATCACAGTTCTCCTGAAGCCTCTCCTCCACAAAAACCCGGAGGCTCCTGTTGTAGTTGACAGGAAGCTGGAGAGAAATTGTGTATGGCTGGGTTTATGAAGTTCAAGAGCTGGCCTCCTTTTCCTGTGTTGGGAGAAGGGTATAAGGGAGACTAGGGAATATCTCTGATACACTAGCCAACAAATCAATTTCTTCAACAGGGTCTTCTTGCCACTGGGAAGAATGAGATGCGGGTCTTAAGGACCATCCTTTGTCTTCTTTTGATTTTGTTCTTTGCTTTATTTGTTGGTGCTGAAATTGTGCCCAGCCCTAGTCCAGTCCAGTCTAGGCAAGTACCATATATCACTGAGCTACAGCTCCATGACAAAGTTGCCCTATGAATCTTTATACCCTAGCTCAGCAGTTCCTGACCTATGGGTCACAACCCCTTTGACAAACCTCTATCTCCAAAATATTTAAATTGCAATTCATAACAATGACAAAATTATAGTCATGAAGAAGCAACTAAAATAATTTTATGCTAGGGGAGGGGTCACTACAACATGAGGAACTGTATTAAAGTTCACAGCATTAGGAAGGGTGAGAACAACTGTCTAGAACATCAACATGAGGAACTGTATTAAAGGTCACAGCATTAGGAAGGGTGAGAACCACTGTCTAGACCATCAACATGAGGAACTGTATTAAAGGTCACAGCATTAGGAAGGGTGAGAACCACTGTCTAGATCATCAACATGAGGAACTGTATTAAAGGTCACAGCATTAGGAAGGGTGAGAACCACTGTCTAGACCATCAACATGAGGAACTGTATTAAAGGTCACAGCATTAGGAAGGGTGAGAACCACTGTCTAGACCATCAACATGAGGAACTGTATTAAAGGTCACAGCATTAGGAAGGGTGAGAACCACTGTCTAGACCATCAACATGAGGAACTGTATTAAAGGTCAGAGCATTAGGAAGGGTGAGAACCACTGTCTAGACCATCAACATGAGGAACTGTATTAAAGGTCACAGCATTAGGAAGGGTGAGAACCACTGTCGAGACCATCAACATGAGGAACTGTATTAAAGGTCACAGCATTAGGAAGGGTGAGAACCACTGTCTAGACCATCAACATGAGGAACTGTATTAAAGGGCCATAGCATTAGGAAGGGTGAGAACCACTGATTTAGCTTAAACCTCATTTGAAATGTTCATTGTAATATGCAGTATACCCAAGTTTGTTTAAACATAATAAAATAATTTTCATGTTATTTAGTATTTTTCCAAAATTAGAGTAAAACTTACCACCCAGGAAGAAGAGTCAAAGGTTTTATGGATTCCAGTTTACAAAGGCCTGGCCCTCTATCAGGATGCCATTTAACACTAACACATCCTCACCACTTCCCCTCCCTCAGGGAGCAAGGGGTGCCTGAAGCATACTGATCCCAGGACTCAAGACACTCTTTGCCTCATACCCACAACTACCTCAGGCTTGGCACTGCTTCTTCCAATTGGCCCTATGCCAAGACTGGCAGGTCCTGAATGTGCTTCCTGCCCACGAGAGGGCTCAAAGCCTTACAAACCTCTGCTAGGGAGCAGCCCAGCTTGCAATTCTCCCAATGCCTGGCGATGAGTCCTATCTACTACCACTTGGGATACCAGGGCTGTGAACATTGAGAGTTTTGGTGTGATTTATCTATGCTGACCTCCATATTCTACTTGTGTTGTCATCGTTGCATTTGTGTGCCTATGGAAGCCACAGAAGGACATCCATCTTACTCATTTAAGACGCAGTCTCTAAGGCCAATGAGATGGCTGAACAAGTAAAAGCACTTGCTGTACAGGTCTGACAGCTGGAGTCCAATCCCCAAATCCCATGGTGAAAGGAGAGAAGTAATTCATGTAAGTTGTCCTCTGACCTCCACACATGCCCCAAGTCATGTGTGCACTGTACTTAAACACACAATAGGATTAGAAAGGTTATCTTTGAGAGAGGGGAGAGGGAGAGCTTGAGAGAGGAAGGAGGTGAGAGGGAGAAGGAGAGAGGGGGGAGAGGGGAGAGGGGAGTCTCCCATTGAACTGGAAGCTCACTGTTTCAGCTAGGATGATCTGCCAGCAAGCTCCAGGGATCCACCCATGTGCAACTCCAACCATGGAGTCACAGGCAATCACAACCTTCCCTGCCTGAACTCAAACCTGGGCTCATTTGATTCTTTTGTTTTGTTTTGTTTTGTTTTGTTTTTTGAGACAGAGTTTCTCTGTATAACAGCCCTGGCTGTCCTCGAACTTTGTAGATCAGGCTGGCCTTAAACTCACAGAGATCCTCCTATATCTGCCTTCTGGGATTAAAGTCATGCCACCATGCCCAGCAACCTTCCCTGAAATTGTACTTGGTTGCTATGGATTCAAACTTGGATTGTAATTACACAGAAAGAACTATTACCCACTGAACCATCTCCCCAGCCTCCATAATTTTGATCGTCTTAATGGAACTTTACTAACTTATCCAATCCCTGGAGCATTTGCTGTGTGGCCAAGTCTTATGAGAAATGACAGGGAGTAGCCTCTAGGTTGTGAGCGGAAAGATATTTCAGGATGACAAGTGTCATGGCCAGTGCAAACTCAAGTAACTATGAGGCTACACGATTAAAAGAGCACGCCCAGCAAGGGGAGAAAGCAAAGTGCTGAGATAGCACAGTTGCTTTTAGAAAATAATGAGGCCTGGGAAACCGAAGAAATCAAATCGAGGAAGGAGGTGCATCTCAAATGAAATATCGAATTTTCTTTTTTCCTGTTTTTCATTGTGGTAATAAAGGTGAAGCCTAGGATCTTGTGCATACAAGTGCTCTAGCACTAAACTACTGCTCCAACCTTTACTTTGAGACTAGATCTCACTAAATTTCTCAAGCTGGCCTTAAACATTTAATCTTCCTTCCTTCTCCTCCAGAAGAACTGGGATTATAGATGTGAACCACCATGGCTGATGGGTTGATTAGAAAATGCACTGCCCATCATATATAATATCTAAAAGTACCTCCACAAAGCTGGCAGGTCTAGCTAGAATCCTGAAGTAAGCTCCTGTGAGCATATGAACCCCATTTGTCATGGTCATGCTCCCTTAGCTCAGATTCAAGGATCTAAAGTAGAAGACAGAGTACAGCTGTCCCTTTGTTGGGATGTTCCTCACCACTCATGTCTATGCTTATGGAAGATGAAGCTAGTGAACTAGACGTGACTCAGAAAACAAAAGCTATAGGTCATGCTCCTAACAAGTAGCTTCTGTGATTCACATACTCTCTTCACATTGGTTTTAGTTACTACTGATATTAGAGACATTTTAGGTTCAGGGTAGCGGGAGATATCCAGCTGAGAAAAGCCTAGAAAGAGCTTGTGTACTCCAAGAAGCACTTGGGAATGCCCTGGAGCCTCATCTACACAAATGAGTGAGGTATGGAGACTGTCTTCCATCTATGTTGAGTAGCTCCTAGAGATATCTGAATAGATTATCTTGTAGCACTTGGACATGGGTGCCTACTCTAGCTCTTCTGACACTAAATGACCATTACTGCCTAATGAAGGTGAAATCCTCAGGATGGATGGATGGATGGATAATTGGGGCAATAAAGGGGAGGTTGATAGAGAGTTGGAGAAAGCTGCAGAACGAATGAATGGGTTTACATTCTAAAGGAGCCCTCAGGAAGCAGGAGAGTACCTGAGCAGTGGTCAGGTACCAAAGAAATGGTAAGAGCTTCCTGTGTATGGGCCACTCATGCCCAAGCATCTCATGCATAGCTGAGGACTCTCACTCATAACCCCACTTCTGTTATAACTGAGACAAGTGGGGCTTGGGGAGCCAAGGTGACTGCTCAGAGCATAGGCTACTAAGTAAGAAAGTTGTAATTCAAGTAAAGTCTGCCAAGTCTACTGAATAGGGTATGGGAAGGTGAGAAGGCAAGGCTCCAGCGCCCAGATCCAAGCCACGGCTGTTCCATTGTGATTCATTCTTCTATGGGGACCTCAGCTAAGTCTTCCTTTAAAAGAGGACTACACAATACCCTGCCTCAGGCTTCAGCTAAGTCCTTCCCAACTTGGTCTAAAAAGGGAGCCACAATCTCCTAGGCTGGACTTCATTGCCTGTAACCGCATCCAAAGGGCCTCTAGGAATGGGTATAATTCCTAGGTTGCTATGTTTGAAAGGAGATCCTGGCCCTGGCATTGAGAAAGAGTTCCTGGAGCAAGCATTGACAGCATGACCCTTGAGTGTTTTTAATAGCCAGAGTAAGGGCACCACTGAGTGCTAAATCTAGAAGGTGAGACAAGGACAGGCAGGAATGGAAAGGTGAAGGAGGGAGGGAAGATGGCTCAGGACTACTGTGGGCCCAGATTGTCTGGCCTCCAGTCGCTGATCAGGCTGCCCACTAGGACAAAGGTTGTGGGACTTTGGACTGCTTTGGTACTCACATGCAGACACACCCTGCTTCTGCCAGGCCTTTATAGGCATGACATTCTATCTCTTCCTGTCATAAGAGTCACTCCTACAACTTTCCCACCATCTCCCAACCTGCTCATTATTGCCCTAATTCCCCACCCACCCATTCATCCATCTATTCATCCATTTACCCATCCAACCGTCCATTTATTCACATGAAAATGATATGCTGGACACTTACGTTGTAGAACAGAGGTAATGGTTGAGGTCTTTGCTCTTACGGGACAGTTATGATTATTCACTATCAGAAGAGCTGGGCTAGACAAAGTTCCACCAAGAGCCAAAAAAAAAAAAAAAAAAAAAAAAACAAAAAAGAACAGTTTCACTCTATGGGAGTCAGTAAGAAGAGGCTAAAAATCTTGGGCATTAGGCAGTAGATAGATCTACCATATGTTTGATTGTCTTATAATATAAGTTCGTAACTTTCCTTGTTGACATCAAATTCTAATTATTACCAGTGGCTTTTCCCAACCCCACTCCTATTCCTTTGCCCATACTACTCAGGCCAATTGTACCCACTCATTTCCTCATTCTCCACACTGTTCAACAAATAATGCGTAGCACCTCTTCTGGTTCAGTCTTTGAGGCTGCAGAAGATCCAAAGCACGTCCTGACCTCCTAGAACTGACAGCAATGAATCCTCAAAGAGTACATATTAACAGTAATGCTGTGGCAGAGGAGACTTGGGAGCAGAAGAAGCCCTGAGAGGGAACTGCCTGACTTGGCCTGAGAGTAAGTAGAGACTGGATTGGTGACACACAGGTCCTAATAAAATGCAGGAACCTAGGTTTAAGATGAACAATGCGTAGCATTTCCTTCTGTCACTGGTCCAGGAATGAGCAAGTGGACCATTTATGGACCTTTCCTGGTTTTCTCCTCTCGTGCAATTAAATGAAAAATCATATGGTCACATTGGCTATCTACAGCCACACTAGTGACACAGTGGATACGAAGATTTGTATGAACACTGTGGGTGGCAATGAAGCAGTAGTTGGGTCTACCATATCTTTGGATTTCCTGTAATTAGTCCATAAGCTTCCTTATTAAATCTAATTTTTAAGTCAACATAAGCTCTGCGCTTGCCACATAGCCTGTAATTTCAGTACTCAGGAGACTGAGGCAGGAAGGTCACTGGCAAGTTTGAGGGTAGATTGTGCTACCTATCCTTTCTAAAACAAGGGGTTGGAGTGACATAAAGATATTTTGTCTCCTTCTACATGGTAGAAGGAGAACCAATTAGACATGCACACCAAGGAACACACATTCTCACAACTGTACATACACACATACTTTTTTTAAGACCATAAAAGACTTGTCAGATTGGATCATCAGCAATGTGACAGGCTCTGAGAACAATTCTAAGATGCTACAAGTCCAAGAGTTCTCCCACTCTCCTGCCATGAGCAGTACAGAACAAAAGCAGACCACATCTGTTCTGGTTTGTGATGCTGACCTGATGGCCCAGGGCCTGGAATCTTGGGCAGCTTATAGTGTTTCCCAGAAATATATGCCTCCCTATCCTTTGAGCTCCAGTGCCTGAGGCCAGGCCACACTTCTCCAAGAAGGTCCTGATTGGAATATTTGCAGCCTCATTTGATGAGGGAGCTTAAGGCAACAATGCTAGAACCAGTAGGAGAGACCAGAGATGCACAAATGTTCTATAAGGTGTGCTCAGGTGCTTGCATTTGATACAGAGACCCACAGAAAGACCCAAGGGACCTTGAAGCAGAACCAGGTATATTTGAATATGTGCATTACAGAGTCCTCTCTAACATCAAGACATATGAGCAAAGGCTCTGGAAATTAAGAGTTAGTTTCTATATGCTTCCAAAATGACTTTTGGAAACATGAAACCCATGTCACTGTGAATAGAAGCATCAACCTAGCTTTGTAAGACTTTAGTTTCAACGCTGTCCCAAAGATTCTTCTGGGATCTGGTTCATAATGAAGGTGTTTTCATGGCCAATGTGAACTTCTGAGACCTTCTCGGGGATGAGGGTTGCCCCCTAAATCCTAATTGCTCTTTTTGAGGTCTTAGGCAATTTACAGAAGCCTTAACAAACAGCCAGACTGATTATAGAAGCATGGCTTACCTGAATATCACATCCTAGACAAGACCAAGCTTGCGGACAACTCTCCACACTGCAGACCTAAAGAACAGAGTCCTTTCTGAAGTGATGAAGCCCATCTTCCAAAAGAGCTATCTATTAATTGCTGCTTTTCACTACACAGGTAAGTGGCAACCACACCACACTTGGGCTCAATGCACCCTCACAGGTCTCTTAGAGGCCATCCAGATGTGAAAGAACATAGGAATGTCTCATTACATCATTTCTGAAGACTGGCTCAGGATGAATACAAGCAATGCTGCTGGTTTGGCTACTCATCTCAAAGGGGTAAATGCTAATGGAAGGTACTGGAACAGAACATTGGGGTCTTATGTGAACTGAGTGGACATTTGAGCCAAAGCCCAGTAATTCCTGGCATGGACCTACCCACTATTTTCTGCCTTTGCCTGAAACCGATCCCTAATGAGGGCTTTTATTCCCGAGGCCTAAATGGGTATTAGGTACAGGGGACTTTCTTTTAAAAGAGAAGTAAATTCACATAGAGTAAAACTAACCATTTACATTGTGTAATTTGGTGGCATTTAGTACAAATACAACACTCTGCAATAAACATGTCTACTTGGTTCTGAAACAGTTCCATCACCCAAAAAGACACCCTACACCCCTCTAGTAGCTACCTAGCACTTCACCCTCTAACCCTTGGCAACAACTAATCTGCTTCCTACTTCTATGGATTTCCCGTTCTGGACATTTCCTGTAAGTGGAATTATAATGTGACTTTTTTATATCTAGATTCTGTTAGATGGGATGCTGTTATGAGTACCATCCATTGCCCTAGTTTGCTTTACTGTATCTCTGATAAAACACTAACCAAAAACAACTCAGGAAGAAAAAGGTTTTTATTTAGCTTGTACTTCCACATCATGGTCCATGACTGATGATGGCCAAGGCAGAAGCTCAAAATAGGAAGCGGGGGGCAGGAAATGAAGCAAAGGCCATGAAGGAACACTGCTTTACCAGCTTAATCAAAATGGCTTGCTTGCTTGCTCAATTATCTTTCTTATGATATCTAGGGCCCAGGGGTGACACCATCTACAGTGTACTGGGCTCTCCCACATCAATCATTAATCAGGGAATGCCCTCCCCCCAAAGACTTTCCCACAGGTCAAACTGCTGGAGGCAATTCCCAAGTTGAGGTTCCCTCTTACCAGAAGACTGTATCTTGTGTCAAGTTACCAAAAACTAATTAGCACAGAATCCACATTGTAGTTATATATCATGGCAGCAAGGCTTTCTATTGCTGTCTGTTGTATGGCAATAGCATGTTTTCTCCATTCATCTGTTTGTTAGTCATTTGTGTTGTTTCTAACTCTTGGTATTGTAAATAGTGCTGCTATGGACATTGATGTTCTGAACTGAACATGTGCTTAGATTCTTTGGAGTTTATTCTTAGGGGTGGAATTTCTGGGCCATATGGTATTTCTATGCTTAAATTTTTGAGAAAACATTAAAGACTTCTCCGAGGGCCATCCTGGGAAAAAAAAAAACAACCTGTAGACTATGTGCCAATTTCTGTGACTGGTATCAAGGAACAGAGACTCGGGATTTACAGCCTTCAAGCCCTATCCAAAAAAAAAAAAAAAAAAAGATAGAAATCCAAGTACCACATTTTTTCATCAAGATTTCTTTTTCCCCAGCAGGCAGGCAGTGGATAGATTTCCTCACCTCTGGGGCTGTGTGCAATTGCCAGAAGCAACATCTGAAGAGATTCAGTTACAGAATCTGGTCTCCAGGTCCAAAGGTGAAGTCTCCCAACAGGCTTTTATAGGGAGAACCAACTAGAGGAAGACAGTGCTTAAATGCCACTGACAACAAGTCCCCTTGCCTTTGGCAGATCCCCTGCCTAGGTCTCTTGAACAAAAGTCTGCTATGCTGAGGCTGAGCTCACATGGCTGGTGTCCTACCATTTGGATGATCCTGATAACCTTTCACCTTCTGGGGCAGGGATGTGTCTTAGGGCTACTGAGTACAAAACATATAACACATAGCCACTAAGGACCTTCACTGTGGCAATCCCTGGCCTGGGAGTCAAGGATTCATTCAGTGAGAATATGTTTCCTCAGACATCAGCTTTGTTTCCATGTGAGGAAGAGCTAGACACTGAAGATAGAACTCTGAATAGCTGGATGAGACCTCTGACTTCATAAGCCATCATTAAAGGAAGAAGCCTCTCCGACGAAAGAATGCCAAGGTGTGGTACCACAGTACACCTACTTGACCATGTTAATAACATAGAAAAGTGCATAGTGATTGGAACATCTGTGAATTTCTGATAGGAAAGGAAAAGTGTGCAGCCACAGTAGAAAATGTTTTGGTGGTCATTCAATAAGATGAAAATTGAGTCATCATTTGATGTGACCACTCATCTCCTAGGTATGTACCTAAAGTAATTGAAAGGTTATATTCACACCAGAATGCTACCCATGTTCATATCAGTAGCATTCATAGTAGAACAGGAAAGAGGTATAAAAAGATTCAGTCTCCAGAAACTGATGAATGAACAAAATGTGCTCTATCTATACAACAGAATAATATTCAGCTAGAAAAAGAAACGAAGCATTGGTGCCTAATCCAATTTGATTTGTTCTTTAAAAACATTATACTAAGCAGAAAAGGCCAGACAGAAGACAGTCCATTATATGAATTCATTTATGTGTAATTTCCATAGAAACAGAGGGCAACTTAGAGGGTGCCAGAAACTGGAGTAGAAAGGAATATGGAGTGCCTGCTTAATGGGTGTGGGTCTCATTTTAAAGAGATAAAAATATCTTGGAACTAGATCAAAGTGATAGCTACACAGCTTTGTAAAAGTACCAAATGCCAACACATTGTATGTTTTAAATAGTTGACTTTGGGGCTGGAGGGATAGCTCAGCCGTTAAAGGCTAGGCTCACAACCATAAATAGTTGATTTTGTATTTTGTGAATTTCATTTTAATGCAAAGCAAATGCATTGCTTGAGGGGTCAGTTTTTACTCAAGGAGGTCAACAAAGGCCTCTACAAGGAAATGCCATTGAAGCCAAAGTTTGGAAGTAATGAGTGAGGGATGCAAAGAGATGGGAGAAGAATACTGTGGGTTGATAGGATATAACAGAGTGGAACACAAAAATTTTCCAGCCAAGTAGGGGAGACAGATGTACTGAAAGTAGCAAAACCACCAGTCTAACAAGGATAAGGAACCCATAAGGAGGTGCTGAATTTTCCCTGAGCCCCAAAGGCAGGAAAGAAGGATCATGTGATCCCTGAGATGGTCATGAAGAAGGGGCCAGCATTAGCTGGGAGAAGAAAAGGGAGAGGTCATGAGTGAATAACTCCCAGGGATCACTGCTTCAATGAATGAGTGGAGAAACTGAGGCCCAAAGCAAGAAGATAGCAACCCCTCTGGCACAAGACTCACAGAACAGAGTGGGCACGGTGTTTTGTGAACTGGATCTCTGAGAATGAAGTTTGGCGATCAGCTCCACTTTTCAAAGCTTTTCTCCGACTGAGCTTCGTTTGCGCATCTTTAAAATGATAATCGGAACAATGGTCTGTCCAAGCTACTGTGAAAATTAGAGTCTGAAATGCAGGAGGTTCTAATAGAACAGTAACACATGTTAGCTATCTGAGCTTTCCCTTCCTTGCTCTGAAGCCCAGCTGACATAACTAAGTAGCCTCTGAACCGGGAGCGTACAAGTTGCCCAGCAAAACAGTACCTTCTGGAGAGGCAAATGGCCGCCACATATCTCAGCAAATAGGATACAAAGTAGTGGGTACCAAGTACTCACAAGGGCACTGGAGAGAATCAAAGCATATTTGGGCTCAGTATTAATGAAGCAAGCCAGAGAGCTGACTGAAATCTACCTCTCAGTTTTCTTTTGAGTGACATGGAATGCGTGTTTGAAATGCAAAGAAAACAATAACTTGTGCCATTGTTTTGACAATTCAAAATGGTTTTGGTGGCAGCAGTTTCTCCTACTCTACACCCAGGATGTTCCCTTTCACTCTCTAGCAGCTGGACAAGCTCCAGCGAGGCTTACTAGAGAAAAGGCAGGAGATTCCTTATATTTGCTTTTTAGATAAACAAATGGATAAGCTTGTAGTGTATGTATTTTCCAACGATTTCATGAAGCATGCTTATACTAAAAAACTATTTGTTGCTTAGCAGACATTTATATTGAACTGGTATCCTGTATCTGTATTTGCTAATGCTGAAAAGGCTAGTACAAGCCAAGACAGGGATAGTTAGACCATTGTCTGGTCACAAATGTGGGTTACTAGGCAAATTGCAGGGGAGGGGGCAAAGCCTGTCTGAGTTCAGCCCAATTCTGCTCAGATTGCTGGAAACAGCCATCTTGTGGACAGCATCCAGGCACACAGAATATTTCCAGTGCTGGGCCAGGAAGGCAACTGAAAAGATGGATCCGTCTCCACACCAGCTCGGAAAGTAACTGATCTTGGTGGTGGGTACTTGTCAAGCCACTGCTCAGATTATCACTTTCTGCACCTCTCCCTCAGAACCATCAGAAGCCTTTGAGCTCATCTCTGACAAGTTTGGGGAATACTCCTAGTCAAGCACAGCCCCACAACAGCAGCTCATTTAACAGGGTTTCTTATTGTCCACTGTTCACCAGGCTGCCTATTGAGCACCAAGCAGGGACACAGTGGTGAGTAAAGAAAATACAGCCACTATCCTCCCGGAGCAGGAAATCTGCCTTTGCTAGATAGGAATCACTTTTGTGCCAGACACTTATTATGTATCATTGTACAGCCCTCAGTTACTCTAGTGCCATTTAGAGCTTCCCATTTTAGAGATGCCAACAATGGAACTCAAACATAGCATAAAAGTGTTATAGCTTAAATAAGAAATGTCCCAAATATTGAAGCATTTAGTCTTCAGTTGGTGCTGCTGTGTGGAAAGGCTATGGAATCTTTGGGAGGTATAACCTCACTGGAGAAAGTTTAACACTGGGGTCAATCTTTAAGGTTTTATAGGCTGGTCCAACTTTCTGTTTTCACTCTGTTTCTGATACATGGATAAAAATGTGATCATCCAGCTTCCTGCTTCTGCCTCTATGTTTTCCCTGACTATTGTCATGTTTTTCCACCATAATGGACTCTATTCCTCTGAAACTGTAAGCCAAGGAAACTCTTCCTTAAAATGCTTTTGATCATGGTGCTCTATCACATCAAAAGAGAAGTAATTAATAGAATAAGCTACAGAGGCATGTGAGTTTGCTGTAGGAACTCTTTACCTGGGGAAATATAAATAAGCATTTCCTTCCCTCCTTATGAAGTTGATGGAAGATGTCATTATGTATATATGTTTCTCATACTGGTTAATAATAAAGCACTGTTGGTCAATAGGAAAGGAAGATAGGAGGGACTAGGAGACAAGGGGGAAAGAGGAAGGAGAAAGGAGGGGTTAAGATGGAGAGACTAGGGAGACGCTGGCCCCTTTCCCCAGTAAGAAGCGACAGCGGGACAAGACTGGCAGCAGGCAGGAAAAACCGTACTATTTACATGAAGTGTCTCAAATAATTCCACCACAATCCAATTTTGGGCACCAATTCCTTTATTGGGCTTACTCACAGATGAGGGTTTCTTACAAGAGCACAGATGACCACTAAGCAGGTAGACACACCTCTGGAATACCTTCCTCCAACATGATGATGACTTCCTAATAGCTGCATCGATGGAGTCCCTCCATTGGATTAACCTTCCCCAGTCTACATACTTGAGCATCTTTTGATCAACAGGTACAGATGGAGTAGCTGCAATCTCGGGTGAGGGTCCTGTGAGTGTACCCCTCCTTCTATGAAGGAATCCAGTCAATGAGCTGATGAGGGAGAGTAGGGGGGTTTCTACAACAGGTTTTCAACCCAGGCTTCTCAGACTCAAGCAAACAGGAAGTGCCCAGAATTTAAACCTAAACATAAGACACTGGGGACATCTGGGGATGCACTGTCATTGGTGCAAGGAAGCAGGAGACAACCTAAATGTGGAGACCCAGACATCTACTTTGGTAGAACTGAAGAAGGTATGAAGCAGCTAGGTGAGGTAAAATGGGGTAGAGCTAGCTGCTAGTGTGGCCAGATCAGCAGTTATACCACAGCCCCATGGTACTGGAAGGAATGGGTATCTAGCCAAGTAGGAGGTTTGTCTTATCACAGTTGTTCATTCATCACCCCAAAGTAGGTACTGTGGTGCCTTGACTTGAAGTCACCTCATTTTCTCAGTAGAAGACAAAGCTTGCTCTGGTATGCCCTTGCACTGGGGACTCAGAAAATGTTCCTAAGAGAATCAGACATCACCCAGTACCCACGGCTTCATTTGTCCACCTATTCATTTCCTCAGCAACACCTCCTTAGTATTTTCAATAAGTTAGGCTAGATGTGGGTGAGTGATGAAATGGTTGTGTCTGGATGGTGAATGGCCCTGGGTTCTCTCTGGCTCCAGGCATCTGGACCAGGGCATGTGCTGAGGAAGCTTGTACCTGTCACAACACAAGGGGATCATTTGGGGCTGATGGCTCGTCATCAGTCCTCCTGGAAAAAGAGAGACAGAAGCCTTTGCTGGTGGCAACCTAAGCAAAATAAGTTTCCATCCCAGAAGTCACCTTAGTTGGCCTGTTTCCTCTACAGAGGGAAATCTCAACCAAGTTTCTTAAAGTCATTACCCCCTGGGCTCCCACACAGCAGCCAATGTAAAGCTAGGATCTCCAAGGCTGTGCTTTATGCCAGTTGAGTTCCAGGGGCAGGGCAGAGGCCCTGGACCTTTCCCTCACAAGTAGGGATCAATAGGGGGAGCTCTCAAATCCTCTAGTATTTAAATGGCACTGGAGAAGCCCAGGCCATTCTGTCCCTTGATTCTGTATCTAACCCTAGCTGGTCACAGATCCCCTGCTGTGTTTGGGGCTACTGAAGTTCTCACAGTCCCTATGCCCTCCCCATCCCTAACTCAGGTTCAGTGTCCCTTCCATCCTGTGCATGTGGTGGTGGTGGTGGTGGTGGTGGTGGTGGTGGGGTAACCTGGACACTCGCCACTTCCCTGGCCCTACTCCTGTCCCAGACTTCTTCACAGTTACACCTTCCCTTCTTTGCCCAGCCCAGTCACTTGCTCCATTTGGCTGTAAGCCTAGGTCACAGATTGCTTCCCTTTTAAGTGAGCTTGCTTCTCTCCCTCAGCCAATCTTGTAGTCATCTCTGACAAAGAATGAAACTCTCCTGCTGGCTGTCTTCCTCTTCCCCCTGCTCACTGTCCACCCAGCCCAGCACTACAGTGGGAGCTGAGGACCTGAATGAGATGAAGAGTCTCTGACATGCTAATAATGGAGGTAGGAAAAGGGATTATTGTGAGAAATATGATAGTATATTGGTTGGCTGTGTACACAACAGCTGATTTATGCCCCACATGTCCACAGAGAGCAAAAGAGCTTCATACTGGTAGGGACCCACCCTTCTAATACATAAGCAAGGCCAGGCCAGGTCTTCCTTCCACAAATCAGCTCCCTTTGAACTTACACAACCAGAGGCATTCACTTATTTATTTATATGTGTATTTGTTCACTAAGATATTTCTGAGCCTGTAGCTCAGCTAGTCCAGTGTTTTAGCATGAATGAACCCCTGAGTTTGACCCCTAGCAGTGCATAAAATGTGATTATGGTAATCCACACCTGCTAGCCCAGCATTCAGGAAGTAAAGGCAAGAGTATCAGAAGTTCAAGGTCATGCTTGGCTACATAGTGAGTTTAAGATCATGAAATTCTGTCTCAAATAAATAAATAAATAAATACATCCAAAGCACAAACAAGAAAACAAAACAAAAAATCATTTCTTATTTCTCCCCACCTATATCATGCCCATGGTAAAAAATTGAGGATTTATCACTCCCAGCCCCAGCATTTGAGCTTAAAGCTCCATGGGGAGTAAGCTATGAAAACATAACCATAGTGGAAGCCAGTAAAGGCTGTGCCCTGAACATGGAGGACTGCACTATCTGAGCATTCTACAGAGTATGATATTAGAAAAGAGCTTAGCTTCTTGCTTAGCTTCTTGTCCGATCCACGACCACAGTGTGTTCATTGGTCTCTCGTCCACCTGGGCTTTAACTTGCTGTCTGTCCCGGGAATCGTTAAGCTGAATGTGAGAAGATAGGTGCTAGATTAAGCACATGAGGCCCAGTTATATCTGAATTACAACCCGTCAGTAAGCTTGGGTAAAAGTACAATCCAAACATTGCACACGATATCCTCATGCTGAAAAGTGTGCTTGTATGTATGGTATTCAAATTAACTTAGAACGCTGTGTTTTCTATTTTAATTATAGAAGCTTTGTGTATAAAGTATGGCAATAGGCTAAGGTGAACTTGATTGGGAACAGTGGTGCCCTATTTACCAGGTTTTCTCAGATGAAAGTTATATGTAATTCCTTAGTTAGCATTTGGTATCTATTGTGGTTTAATAAGGATCAGAAAAAACAAATAGGCTGAAAAGATGTTTATTCAGGGAGAAATAACTTACAACATAGATGGAGAGGTGCTGCTTTTACTAACATTTGTCCACAAAAGCTGTGCTGCCTAGCCTGGCTTGGTTTGATTAGCATAGGCAGATGGCCAGAGTTATTGATGTAGTCATTGTGGATGAAACACCTTGGCCTTGAGAAAGGAAGAGGATGAAAAAAAGAGTAAGCTTGCCCCTCCATTGTCCAGACATCTAATAGCATGTTTGCAGCCAGCCTTGAAAAGGCTGGCCTTGAACTCCTGATTATCCTGCCTACGTCTCCTCAGTGCTGGGATTACAGATGTGTGCCTGGATAACCAACCCTTTCCTTTGTAAAGTACATAAACTTCAGATATTTTATTATAGCAACTGAAAATGAACTAGTACAGTTATTATTCGTCAAGACAGTGTGTGTTGAAAAACTGGGCTTCAAACTGGCTTCCATTGCTACCACCCACTACTGTTTTGAAGTTACATGTATATGGCAGATTAAACAGTTGCTGGATGAATGAACACAATGAACTCCATCTAACAGTCAAACAGATTTGCTTTACTTAAATGAGAGAAATTGGCCGTGGGTACACAGCCCTGAGTAATCCCAGAGAACTTCCTGGGGGTATTATTGAACCGTAGAGCTTTCACATGCAAAACCTTGTTGCATATCAGAATTGAAGCCAAACAAGATTGCTATGTGTTAGGGATACATCACATACAGTACCAAAGCACTGGCAGTCATGCTTAGAATTGACTTCATTCAATTAGAATGCATTTTACTCTATCATACAAGTACTTGCTAAAAGTCAACCCACACATGGACTCTAAAACAGAAAGCAATTGTCATCTTGCAATATGGAGTTGGGAAAATGGCATCAACGTGAGGAAATTACCTCTCAAGTCACAGGATCCCATTGTTTACAAGGTGCATATTTTACTTTCTTTGATTTGCAAAAGGAAAGTACAACACAGTATTTAAAAAGGTATTTTTGTAACTGTGAGAAGAAAAAAATCACTGTGTGTAACTGAACTCTATTGAAATGCTGGGCTGTCAGGGTTAACATTTCAAAACAGGTCTTGCTATACTTCGGCTTAGCAGCTGGTAGCAACTCCCCCAAACCTTCAGTGTATCATTATTATCCAGCTATAACTGCCTCCTTCTATGTCATTGTTAAGGGTTGAATTGCATTCTACGAAAATATACAGAAATTTTAACCCTAGTACCTGTGAAAATGTCTTCCTTTGAAAATAGGTTATTTCCCAATGTCCAAGTGAATGTACGGTCATAATCCAAAATGGCAGGTGCATTCACAAGAAGTGGAAAATTTAAACCCAGATTTAAACCCAGAATCACGCATTCACACAAGGACATTACTGTGTGAAGGTAGGGGTCCAGCCATCATAACATAAAAAGAAAATGCACATAAACTACAAGAAGGAGCTTTGGAAGGACAATGGCACCACTAATACTCTTACTTCCAACTCCAAGCCTCTAAAACTCCAAAAGAATTCATTTTTATGTCTTAAGCCATTCAAATTGGAGTGTTTTGTTATGGTAGTCCCAGGTAATTCAAGCATGTGCCTTCTACTCCCTTGTATTACTTCTCCCACCCCAGCCCGACTTTTTCAGTGCTCTGTGCCCTACATGCTTTCCTGCACACATCATTCCAAGACTTTATAGGAGACCATAAGTTCAAGGGAGAGGGACAGCCTCAGCTTTCCTCTGGAGTACTGATAAAGATGTCCTGCTGTGAACATATTCTGTGGTCAATATAAATTTTGTCTATGCTGGCTCCAGTTTAGCGTGACCCTTTTCCTTTTCTATTTGCTGATGTTCCTGTTGTTAGTGGAAGCCTGTTCCAGGGATAACTGTGACTATTAAATCTTCCCTACCTCACCATGGACTTTATCAGTGCATCCTGTGTTCCATATCAACTTGGACATTGCTAGTCTAAAGCATTTGTCACATCGCCTGAACCATGCCTGCTTTGAAGAATATCCCTTCACTTCTTCCACAGGTCATGGTTCTGATTACTTGTCATCTGCACTTGGGTTCTCCTCCTTTTGTGGCTGAAAGCCTGGGCCGTAATGAAATAGTTGGCAAAGTCTGTATCCATTGTGTTCATTCATTACTTGTGTCATACAGTAAATGTTTGTCCAGTCAATAAAGATAAATGTGAAGAAGCTTCATGTCAATTTGTTTAAGCATTTGTTGCCCTTGTAAATTAGCCCTGCCTTGCTTACCTTCTCTGTGTCTTAACCATGTGTCCCTATAGCAACAGACACTGTGTCTAGAATATCGAGGGTAACCAATGACTAAGATGTTTTTCATTTAGTTTAGTCGAAAATGAAAAGATGTATATGTGGCACATGTGAATAACTTCAGCACTGGAGGCTGTGGCAGGAGGATCAAAAGTAAGACTGCTTCAAGAACAACAAAAATGTAACTCACTGGTTGAACAATATTAGAAATGAAGATAATACTGCTATATTTACTTTCCTCCCTGAAGGGATACTATGTGATAGTGAGGGTTTTTTTTTTTGTTTGTTTGTTTGTTTGTTTGTTGGGACTGTTGTAGTGGCTCGTTTACCCAGTAGTGTGTTCTCCCACAATAGCTATAGCATGTGGGGCAGTTTTGAAATGACCCATTTCTACCTCAAATCCAGACAAGAGTTGGTAGAAAAATGCATGACTAATAACTCCTCAGGCAGATTTAGCACCCAGCAGTTTGTGAAAGAATTATATTTATATCAGTTATGTTGAACATCAAAAACAACTCTACACTTTTTAGGATAGGCAAATGCTGGCAGTCACTTTTATCTAAAATGGTCAAATGTCTTCATCTCAAACATTTTCTCAAATATTATTTCCTTCACACCATAGACTCTACTCTCTACTTCTTTGAGCTCACCTATTTTAGATGCCGTGGATGAGTTAGATCATGCAGCATCTGTCTGTGTGTAGCTTATATAATTTGACGTGATGGCCTCCAAATCTCTCCATATTTCCACAATGACAAGATTACATTCGGTTTTATGACTGAACAATAGTCCATTAAGTATATATACAAAGTCATACTTGAAGGGTTTTGTTTCTTTTCTGTTGTTTGCTTTACTGTGGTTTCATACCAAGGACTCATTCATGAACAACTGTTCTATTTAGGAAGGAGCTTGAGTGTGCAGCTGAGAAGCCATGGCTCTGGTCTCAATGCTACTTATCACAACACAATTACCTTAAGATTCTCACAGCTTCCCTGAGCTTGCTTTTCCTCGTTTATGAAAGACATATGGTCACTATATTAATTACTTTTCTAATGCTGTGATAAAACACCATCACTATAACTTATAGAATGAAATATTTATACGGTTTCTAATTCCAGAAGGATAAAAGTCTGTCATGTGGGGAATCATTGGAAGCTGGTGCAGAAGGATGAGGGCTCATATCCTGAAAAAGCAGAGTGAGTAAGCTGGGAATGGTGCATGGCTTTTGAAACCTTAATGTCTTGGCATATTTCCTCAAGCAAGGCCACTCCCAAAAAATCATCAGCAACCGCGGACTAAGTATTCAGAAATCTGAGCCCATATTGGACATTCTCATTTAAACCACAATAGCCACTTTATTAATTTACCTTCAAAGGACATAGCATAGAACAGATAAGAAGTAGCATAAGAAGTTTAGCTGATATTACAGGCTATAATTTTAGCTACTTAGGAAGTTGAAGCAGGAAGAACACAATTCAAGGCTCGCCTGGTCTACAGCCACACTGGACAATTTAGTGAAACTCATTTCAAAATGAAAAAGTGCAAAGAAAGGCTAGAACATATGAAGCATTAGGTTTTTTCAATATTAGTGTGTGTGGGAGGGAGATATGCAGAGCTTTAAAATGCTTTGGGAACTTGAAAAAAAGAAAAGTATTACACTGGCATTAGGATACATATATAGACCAATGAAACAGGATTGAGAATCTAAAATCCAATCCCCATATTTATCATTATTCAAAGTGTGATAAAAATGAAATATGATTTAACACAAAACACTATTGTTTGAGCAAATAATTCTGGTATATCAAATATTCATATGCAAATTAGGAAGTTAGATTCTGTCTTAGTTATTGTTTCTGTTGCTGTGAAGAGACACCATGACCACAGCAACTATTATAAAGGAAAAACCTACAATTGGATGGCTTACAGTTTCAGTTTAGTCCATTATCATTATGGTGGGACATGACAGCATGTAGGAAGACATGGTGCTGAGCAGGTAGCTGAGAGTTCTACATCTTGTGTAGGCAACAGGAAGTGAAGTGAGACACAGCATAACTCGAACATATATGAGACCTCAAAGCCTGCCTCCACAGTGACACACTTACTCCAATAAGACCACACCTACTCCAACAAGGTCATACCTCCTAATAGTGACACTCCCTTTGGGGCCTATTTTCTTTCAAACCACCATAGACTCCCTACCTCTCTCATATAAGATACAGAATACATTATAAAAGAACTCAAGGCACATTATAGATCTACATGTAAGAGCTAAGAATATGTAATTCCTAGGAGAAAATAAACACTCATTACCTCAGATTTGACAATAATTTTTTTTTAAGTTTGGCATTGAAACACAGATAAAAAATAATAAAATAGGTAATTGTTCCTCTTTTTGTGACTGGGTTACCTCAAAGTATGTACTCACTCATATATGGATTTTAGACCTAGAGCAAAGGATCAACAGCCTATAATTCACAACACCAGAGGAACTAGGATACAAGGTGTATTCTAAGAGATTCATATAAAGTCCCTCACAGAAGGGGGAAGGCACAAGTCACCTAGAGCTCAGGGGAAGTGGGGGGGGGCAGCGAATGGAGAGAGAAGTAGGAGAAAACGAGGGGGAGGAAAGGAAAACACGTGCGACCAGGAAGATTGAGTCTGGTTAGGAATAGAAGACAGGAAAGAGGGGGGGAGAGAGAGAGCATAAAAGAGGGAGCCAATATTGGTTTGAAGATAAAATTGAACACGAAGAAAGGTCTAGAGACCTACAAGACTGCCACCAACTAACAATTTGAGCATCAGTGGAAAGGCTACCATAAATGCCCTTCCAGGATAGTGAGATCAACAACTAACTTATCCATGGAGCCCTCATCTAATGCCTGTTGGAAACAGGAGCAAACAACCATACATAAACACTGAGTCGAACTAGAACGCAGATGGAGAGGACAAGACCATGCGGCAGAAACACATAGAGACAGCTTACCTGAACAAGGAGGAGCTAAGGGCCACTAGACTGATAGCTGGGAAGCCAGCATGGGACTGACTCAGGCCCCCCTGAATATGGGTCTCAGCCAGATGGACTGAGCAGTCTAAGGGACTTCAGACAGTGGAGCCAGGATGTATCCCTGGTGCACAAAAGGACTTTGCAAACATATCCCCCATGGAGGGATAACTGCTTTAATCTAGAGACAGGAGAGAAGCCCTAGTCCCTACTTCACATGACCTGTCAGATCTACATGACCCCAACTGGATGGCATTCCCCTACATATGGAATTAGGGTGGGGGGATGGGAGGGGAGGGTGTTTAGAGTGCATGTGAGAGGGCAGAGAGGGTAAAAGGGAGGGAAAGAGGGAAGGAAGTGAGGGAGGGAGAGGGAACTGGGATTGACATGTAAAATAATAAATAAAATAAAATAAAAAAGAATGAACTTGGTAGCCAGAGTTAGGGCAAGTAGAAAAAGAGAGAGCTTCCTCTTTTATATATGTAGGCTAGAACTAGATGGTACGGTCCATATTAAAAGTGGATCTAATACTTAATTGATATGCGTAGCATAGATCTGTGTTGCTATTTCTAAGAAAGGATTTATCTCTGTAACTCTGGAACTCATTCAGTAGACATGCCTGGCCTCAAATTCTGAAAATCAGACAGCTTCTCCTCCCTGAGTTTTAGGGTTAAACATATGTACTGCCACCAAATAAAGGTGGATCTCATCACCTTATCCTAAACAGGGTTTCTCTTTGTGCCATTGGCTGTCCTGGATGGAACTCATTCTGCAAGTCTGACTGGAAGCTCATAGAGTTCTGCTGGCCTCATCATGTGCTGAAGCTCTGTGGTTGCTCTGCCATGTTGAAATGCTGGATCTTTGTCAAGCAGCAATGGTAACATTGTACTACACACAATTATTATTTCACAACATAATTTCATGTGCTATGGGTAAGTAAATGAGTAATTATTATTTGAAAATCCATGCTTCATCATGTCCCCATGATTTTCCCATGCGGCACTTCATCTTGAAGTACTTCCTTCAAAGAGGATCATAAAGAGATTCTTTATAATGTCAGGTAAAGAGATTTACTGAAATCAAAATAAAACTGTCTATGTAATTGCAGGTTTTTAGACCATGACATTTATTTGTAGACTGGAAGACAAGTTTGTGGGATCTATGCTGGTCTACAACTAGTGAGACATTCTTATCTCCTCAGAAACATCATTGTGGGAAAAGACTCAAGGCTTCCAAATGAGAATGCCTCTATTGAAGAAACAGTGACTTCTTATCTGACCACATCACAGAAAAAACAGGAACTGAGAATGTGCGAGGGTTTTTTTTAAAATATGGGGACTATTCACTATTTGGTTTCTTCAGATTATTTAGTTTTGCATATATTTTCCTTCTTTCTAAGTCTCTTAGGACCTCTTGGATGCATTATTTACCATGTATTTTCTTTATTTTTCTAAATTAATCAAACTGGATAAATATGTTTTAAGATTTAAAAAAAATAAGTAAATAAAATAGATAATTGAACTTCAGCAAAATGAGAAAATTCTTGTGATTTAACAGAAACCATCCAGAAAGTGAAACTACAACCACAAAATGGAGTTGGAGATTTTACAAATACTATATCTAATAATGGGCTTGTATATAAAAATAATTCTTACAATTCAATAATTGAAAGAAAAAACTAACCAGTTTAATAAAAATGAACAATTATTTCACTAGGTTTTTCTTCAAATATATGATATAAACAGCTAGTAAGCAAACAAAAATTTGCTCATTAGCTTCTGGGACATGCAAGTCAAAAACAAGTTCTCACCCATTCCAAATGCTGTAAGTAAAAAAGTAAGGGGCTAAGGATATGGCTCAATTGAGTAAGTGCTGAAGGCACTGCTTAAAACGTCTTCAGAATCTCATGAGGATCCGGATTCAATGTTCATAACCCATATTAAACAAACAAACCAATGAATGAACAAATGAACGAACTGCCAGGTGTGGTAATGGACACTTCTAATTCCAGTTCTGAGAAGGTGGATCCCTGGGGCTAACTCACCAGCCAGCCTAGGCTTTGTATCAAAAATTCAAGAATGTAGAATGCTCAGTCCTAAAGGAAACCTGTATACCACATGTATCCTCCCCCACCCCCTGTCCTCAAGTTCAAGGATCATTGAGGAAGAAAACTTGGCAAGAGTGTAAGAGCCAGCAGCAATGGATAACTACAAGTAAACATTATCTTCTGGACACAATAAAGCAGCTGCACGCATAAACTCACAATGGTTGCTACAAAACCTGTGCAAGCCCAAGCCAGACCAAAGTCCCATGTGAAGAGCGGAGTTGGGCACACAATCCCACCTCTAGGTCTGGAGTTCTTGGCAATTTCTAGCTGCTCTGAGAGAGGGAGGAACTGTTTTCTCTAAGAGTATAACATTCAGTAGGTTAACCACACTCCAGTGGAAGATCACATATCGAAGAATATTTTAAAAGCACAAACTGGTCTTGAATGGTTTAAGAAAATAAGACACAAAGTTGAGTGAGTAGGGAACAGGGTTGGATCTGGGAAGTGTTGGAAGAGGGTGATAAATATGAAAACATGTTATATGAAAGTGTCAGAGAATTAAAGAAAATAAACAAGGCAGATGCACCTGTGGAATGAAACCTAAGGTTGTCCTCTATGTTCCATAAGCCTGTGCATACATATGTATACTCATCCTCCTCCACATGCATCTGCATACACACAAACACACCCACACAGAAGCATACCCATGTACACACACACACACACACACACACACACACACACACACAAACACAAACCAGTGCAAGGAGTGTTGAAGCACAGCTGTGTTTCCAGCACTTGAGAGGCAGAGGCAGAAGGATCAGGAGTTTAAGGTCGTTCTTTGCTATATACTGAGTTTATAGACTAGGACACATGAGATGCTACATCAAAGATAATTTTAAAATCTAAACAATAACAAGTGTTGAGAAACACTGTAACTCTTAAAGATTGCTGATGGAAATATAATATGGTACAAAACTGTCCAAATTTCTACAAATGAGTGCATAAGAAAAAGGTAGTAGGTATGTACATATGATGGAATGCTAGTCAATTGTAATGAAGCATTGACCCATGTTACAATACAGATGTACCTAGAAAATATGTTAAGTAAAATAAAGAAGACACAAAATTCCATATATATGAGAATAGTCAAATCCACACACAGGTGGTTGACAGGAGTGAAAAGACAGAAATTAATTGTGGATCTGGGATTGTGTTAGGGGGGAATGAAATTTTCTGGAAATAAATGTTTATGTGGTTCTGTGAATATTAAATATTAAACTGTATACTTAGCATGGGTAAATTTCATAGTACTCAATCATCATCATCATCATTGAATTAAGATCTTGCTTCATAGAACTCACTAACCTGGTACCTGCTGTTAGTGCATGGTGGCCTCGATCTCACAACAACCCTCCTGTGGCAAGCTCTTAAGTGCTGGAATCAGTTTTGTGCCACCATCCTCTGCTTTAGAAATGATGTCACAATAAGTCAGTTGAGAGGCAGGGCTTATGAAAGAACTGAAATGGGAGAGAAGTAAGGAAAGGGGTGGAGAATTCGGGGGCTTGTACCCAGCGTTTTTCCACGTATATCCCTGAGATGTTCCAGGCTCTGCTGGCACTCTGTTAGCAATGGGAGGTCTACAGCTGTCCTTGGTAATACTGCTGCCAGAGGCTTACATGCTGCTCCCTAAGAACAAACAGAAACAGAGGAAGGAGTTGAGAATGGGACCAAGAGTCTATGCTGTTCACAAATATCTACTCCTGGAGTGTCCCACTTAGAGATTCATAGGGTTGACAGGCTTCTTTGTGGGTGTGTATGTGTTCTCCATTGGTTAATGGTCTATTTGAAGAGATTCCCTGAGGGTGTAGGTGGGAAAGGAACATCTCCATCACACTCTGTCTAGAGTACTCTGTCAATGGGCTCTTCCGCAGCTGCCCACCTAAAGATGGTGTCCTCAGGAAGTGGTTTATAGAGCAATCCTGTCTCATCTTGATGCTCTGCTTCATGGAGGGCTTGTTCACTGAGAGGAGACATGGCCCAGGGAAGGAAAGGATCTCCAGCTGCACGGTTCTCATGAAGCTCTGGCAAAAAGCAGTAGGGAAGCATTCTGTCTGGAAAAAAAGGAGTGCTCTTTTTGTTTCAGTTTCCTTTTTGAGACAGGATCTTGATGTGAAGCCTGCTTAGATTGGCTTCAAATGTGCCATCCTCCTGTCTCACCCTGCCAAGTACTGGGATTCCTAGTATGTAGGTTCACGTGTTCCTGTATCTCTTAATCTCTCATGCTTCCAGTTGTTCTTAGTCCTGGTTCCTTATGTGAAGCCTGTTTTCTTTTTTAACCTTGTTCCATATTACTTATTGGGAGGAAGGTGGGGCATTCTAGGAATGCATGTACAAGTCAAAGGAACCCTTACAGGGATCATTTCTCTCCTTCTATCACACCTTTATCAGCTCAACCATCTTGCTAGTCCTGTTTGTTCTTTGAAGCAATGCCTAATATAACTCAAGCATATATCAAACTTGCCATGTAGCCAAGAATGATTTTGAATTTATGATATTTTTATCTTCACCTTCCAAGTTCTGGGATTACAAGTGTGCATCACCATACCTGGTTTATGTAGTGTTGGGGATCAAATCTACACTTAGTGAATTCTAGGCAAGCACTCTACCAACTGAGCTATACCCATGGACTCAAGGCTTTGTTTCTGAAGTAGGACATGAAATCTCTGTCCTAGACTGAACCTGATCTTGAAAAGTAGTTTCACATTAGAGACAAGGCATAGAAAACATTGTCATTGAGTCTGAATTTTGTTTTCCCTGTCCCATCTACTTGGGAAGGTTTACTCCTGTTGTTCTAAATTCTGGGAAAATATACATAATGTTAAAATGGGCCATTGTGGACAGAACTAAAGAAAAACATCCTGAGTGAGATAACCCAGAACCAGAAAGACAAATATAGTATGTACTCACTCATAAGTGAATACCAGATATACAGCAAAAGATACCCAGCCATAATCCCAGAGAAGCTTGAATCTTCTTCCAGAAACAGATGGAAGCAGATGCAGAAATCCACACCTAACCAATAGGCCAAACTCCTGGAGTACAATCAAAGTGAGGGAGGAGCAAAAATATGAACAAAGGAGTCAAGACCATGATGGGGAAACCCACAGAATCAGCTGACCCCAGCTACTGAGAGATCACTGACTCAGGCCTGACATATGGGGAACCTGCGTAAGACAGAAGTAGACTCCCTTAAAATAGGTGACAATGGTGCGACTGGGACAATATAGGAGGCCACTGGCAGTGGGTCCAATATCTAACTCTAATGCACAAACTGACTTAGTGGAGCCCATTCTATATGGAGAGGTACTATGCCCAGCTTAGACACAGGGGTGTGGGGGTGGAGAGGTGCCTTGGTCCTGCCTCAATGAGATGATGGGACAGACTTTGGTAGACTTCCTATGGGAGGCCTTACCTTCTCCGAGAAGCAGATGGGAGGTGGGGGAGTGGGAAGAGTGGGAGGAGAGGAGGGAGGGAGAACTGGGATTGGAATGTAAAAAAAATAAATTAATAGAAAATGGGTCATTGTGACCATTTTAAGTGTACTATTTACTAGTCTTAAGTACATTCACACTGTTGTGCTACGAATCTGCCCTG
Source organism: Phodopus roborovskii (assembly GCF_943737965.1). Lineage (NCBI taxonomy): Eukaryota > Metazoa > Chordata > Mammalia > Rodentia > Cricetidae > Phodopus > Phodopus roborovskii. The sequence goes on along the minus strand of NW_026125778.1, from coordinate 215,307 downwards.
TGCTTTCTATAGCAGCAGTGGTTTTTTGCATTACCATCAGTGGGACAAGAGAGTTCTAATTTCTCGTCATCCTCAATGACACTTGCTTTTTTTTAAAATTTAAAATGTATTATAACTATTTATGTGTGCACGTGCCTGCTCTCATTCATATGCACATGCCATAGCACTCATGTGAAAGTCAAAGAACAACTTCCCAGAGTTGTTTCTCTCCTTCCACTATGTAGGTTCTGAGGATTGAACATAGGTTGTCAAGCTTGGTGGTAAGCACCTAGTGAGTCATTTTGTCAGCCATACATTGTTTTGATTATTATAGCTATGAAAGAAGTTTTTAAATGAAGAATATTATTTTGCATTTTTGGAATCTATTAATGGCTGTATGAAATCATTTGAATTTTGATAGAAATTGCAATGAATTTATATATCACTTTGGGTAGTATTGACGTTCTAACAGTATTGAGCCTTCTGATATATAAACTTGTGGCATCTTTCATACATTTGTGTCTAAATTTTTCTGTCATGAATAGCATAATGTTCTCACTGTACAAGTTTTTCAGTGTTTTGTTGTTTTATTAACTTTAAGCCAGTTTCATTCAGATTCAGTAACTGTTCACTGACAGGTTTCTTTTTCATGTCTCATTTTTTTTCCCGTTTTCATTGTGTGTTTGAGTGCTCCAGTACTCACACCACCATGAAACAGTAAAATAAAAGGAAACTGCTCTTTTAGTGATCTGTTTGGGGTAAAGCATGTTTGACTCTTTTTCTTCACAGTGCTTACTTCCTCAAAAAAAGTAAGAAACCAAGATTAAAAAAACAAACTCAGCTTGGTGGGGTGGTGCATGCCTGTGGTTCCTACACTTGGGAGACAGAGACAGGAAGATTCCACGTTCAAAGCCAGTGTGAGGCACATATCAAGATCCTGTCTCATGAAGCAAAGGGCTGGGGCTGTAGCTGACAACACCTCATAGGAGTGGAGTTGCAGAGAGTAGTGTGGGGAGATCTTGTGACGTTGGCTTTGATTTTCAGCTGAACTTCGGCGCAACTTAGTTTTTTTTATTTATTTATTTATTTTTTTACCATGCTCCTTTCTGGGCTGAACCTCAGAGTCATGTCCCCCACTGCACCTCCCATCCTGCACTGTGATGTTTCCTGGGAAACAGTGTGATGTCATAACCCTGTGTCCAAGGATCCGTGGGAACAAAGGACCTAGATTTGTCTCAGTGTGATTATTTTCACACCCCATTACTTGCTTTAAACCTCCATTTAGCACCTGGGAAAATAGAGCTCACTGACCAGTCAGACACCCCCGTCAAGGCGGCCCCATCTCAACCTTGAGTTCTGGGAGAAAAGCAAAGAGTGAGAGAAACAGCATCAAGCAGCAGCAGCAGCAGCAGGAGCAGCAGGAGCTGCTGCAGCAGCAGCAGCAGGAGCAGGAGCACTCTCATCTACCTGTGAGATGCACCTGCACCCCTTCAGTGTGCCCATGGTACAGCACATCCCTTGCTAAGTGTATAGGGCAATCTTCTCTGTCCTTTGTTTTTCCAGGTTCCTTCACGCTAACCTCAATTTTCTTGGAATACAATTACCTACATTGAAATTCACTCATACATGTCAAGTTTATAGTTGGAGTTTGGGCAACTGTACAGTTTCATAATTACCATCGCAATCAAGACACAGTACATTTCTATTACTCCCTAAATTTTTCCTGTTCCTGCCCTTGGAAGCAGTTTCCTCCCATTCCTCTGTTTGGTTGGTGATCCCAATCAACTATAAACCTGACTTCAATAACTATACTTTTGTCTTTTCCAAGCTATAGTAAGTGGTTGGGAGTATAGCTCAGTGGCTGAGCACTTGCCTAGCTTGATGAGAATCTAATTTTGATCCTCAGTACCATAAAAACTGTAATATAAATGGAATAGCATAGTTCCTACTAATTTTTACAGTTTATTTCTCTCAACGTTGTATTTTTGTGATTTATTCATATTGTAGCATATATTATCACTTTCTTCATTTCTATTGCTAAGTAATATTCCATTAGGTGCATATGTCATGATTGCTTTAGCCATTTATCAGCAATAAGAATTAGATGGGAATTTGAGTGTTTTTGTTCTTGTTAATTTTTAGTTAGCTTAATAATGGTTTCAATATATATTGAGACAGGGTCTCACATAGCCGATTCTAGCTTCACACTCTATGTAGCTAATAATCTAAATTGAATATTTGGCATGTTGACACATGCCTGTGACTTCAGCAGAGGAACAATCTCACTTGACAGATGAAAAAAATGGAGGTTTATAGAACAGTATTTGCAAAGATGAACTAGGATTTGAACCCTGACACCTTGATGCCCTGCTCTCATCTCTTTTTCATGGCCATCCTGATGACTTAAAAATACTACCTCCGGATATATTTTTATTTAATCTGAACATGCAAGGATGCAACAATCCCCAAACATGTTCTATGATCATTTTATCAGAGGAAGCAGTGTTTTGAAAGGTGAAATGGCTTTCCCATAGCCAGCAGGTTGCCCATAAAATTGGTGCGATCCAAACCATTTTCTAATTCTAAGTGCATCCTGCTAGTGCCCAGTGCCTCATAGGGACATTCTTGCTCAGTCTTTCTTCAGCCTCTTCCTTCTTTCACAAAGACGTTCCTTCTTTGGAGATCAGGGAGTGAAAAATGGGAGATGGAGGCCCAAGCTCTCTCATATGCTCCTCCTGGCTCTGCCTACCCCTTTTCCCCAACTTCAGCGAACACAATAATAACCAGAAGGCAGGAGTCACTCAAAGAAAGTCTTAGCAAAAGCAAGAATTTCAGGAAGCTAGGTTGGCGGTGGGGGACACAGACAGAAGTACACTAAGTATAGGATGTGCAGCTCTAAAAGGTTGTTAGGGATGTTGTATCATGTCCCATCTATTGCCCACATGCCCCAAAGTAACAGGCCAGCCATCTCTCCACAATCCTCCTGTCTTGGGGAAAATATGTATATATCTATATTTGTGTGTAAAGTGCAGGGAAAAACTGAAGAATGGTTTAAACACACATGCACCCACACATACGCGCACACACACACACACACACACACACACACACACACACACACACACTCCATACACCCTATCCTGAAGGAATGTAGGTAGGACTTGTCGAATTATACTAGTTGTTCGCTAAGGTGTCAGTGCAGGGGCAACTCCTCTGTTACACACATTTATAACTTTCAAATTGTTGTTAAATCTGTGTGTTCCTAAAATCTTCTTCATACTATAAGGCAGGCACGGCAGGGGTCACTGTGCCTATTTTCTAGCCTAGGGAAAATTCTTCTCTACTTCTCCTTTCTGGTTGGTCTACATAATTTCACAGATGAGAGTAGACTGGGGCAGGACCCAGACAGACTCTGGAGAAATCTCTAGTGAGGACCTCCTTAGAATGAGGACCACCTGTATCTTCTTCACCCCTGACTTCCAGCTTGAGCAAAAGGCTTTAGCCTCATTCTTGGACACTTAAAGCGTATACAAGTCTCCATGCAAGCTGTTGCTTTCCCTCCTCCCATCCTTATTTTCCTCTACCCCTCTGCCCCAAGATTGACAGACATTGAGAATCTAGTTATTTCGTAGCCACCAGGGAGCCTGTCCAGCATGCAAATTTAATGAGCATGCTTTGAAATACAGCACAAATGTGAATGTAATTCAAAGAACTTTATAGTCTGGGGAGAGGAGCTGGCAGAGCAGACATTCAAGCAAATGATGACATCAGTACAATGAAAAGCACTCTAGGGGAACCTTCTAAGTCTGCCTGGCCCACAAACAAGTGCTATTCTGCTGTCTGTCCAGGAGTTTGGCTAGTCCAGAAAGAGATGAACAAGTGGAAAGGGCTAGAAGGGGGGGAAAATCCTGGAATATTCATAGTAAAGAAAGACTGCTGTCAACTTGGAGGGCAGAGAGAAGCAGACTGGCAGAAGTGGCTAAAGAATGAATTGGATTCACAAATGTCTTGTTTATTATCTCAGTAGTCTCTCTCTCTCTCTCTCTCACACACACACACAGAACCCCCCTACAAAAGCCCCCTTTAATCCCTGAGGAATATAGCTCCTAGGATCTCACAGTAGGTTCTTGAAACCATAAATGGTGCCAAGTATATATTAATATAGTCCAATGAAAAAATGCAATTCATGAACTAAGAACAGTAAAAAGTTAATAATAGGTACCAATAAAATAGAATAAAATTACAATACTCTTGGGCTTTGAGGCCATTACTAAATGGGAGAAGTGTACAGGGTACTTGAACTCATATCACAAAGTACCACTACAATCAATCTAACAACTAAGACAGCAACCAAGTGACTAATAAGTAGGAAGTCTATGGACAGCATGAATGGCCTGGAAATGGAATGATTCACATCACTGCTGGGATGGAGCTGGGTTGTGAGATATTTCCTTCTCTCTCTCTCTCTCTCTCTCTCTCTCTCTCTCTCTCTCTCTCTCTCTCTCTCTCTCTCTCCTTCTTTTGGTTTTTCTTTAAGAAAGGATTTCTCTGTATGACTTTGGAGCCTGTCCGGAACTCTCTCTGTAAACCAGACTGGCCTCGAACTCACAGAGATGCCGCTGCCTCTGCCTCCCTAGTGCTGGGATTAAAGGCATGTGCCACCAACACCTGGCTTGAGATATTTCATTACCTCCAAATAGTGTGAAATTTAAAAGTTATGAGTTGTTTCCTTCTGATAGTTTCCATTTAATACTTTTGGACTGCAGTTTAACAGTGGCTAACTGAAACTGTGGAAAGTGAAGCTAATGGTGTGGTGAGATACTGTATAATATGTGAATATATGTGTGCATATTTGAATGATATTACGCAAAAGAGTTGCTTTTAGATGCTTAAGAACCAATCAATAGAAGAAGAAAAAAGACCATGGTGATGTAATCCCTGTTTACCTAAAGTTGTCATGTAAAATTAATATGTAACACAAAACCAAGAGACACTATGTATATTCTTCTATGAGCCAGACTGTGTTTATTTGATCAAGTACTAAACCGTCTTCTTAAATTTGTACCCCTCCCTGCTTTCACTTTCTGTTTACTGTTTCAATGATCATCTGACGAAAACCTCAGAAAGCAGAAGTCATTTTGACCTGCTTCCTTTTACTGATTCAATAGTGCTCTTGGAAAGGTGCTGGCGCAGCATGAACTACACTCACAGCTATACTGTGGGCTTATGGGTTGCAAATACTGTACCAGGAACAGTGATATGTTTCAACTTCCTGACTCAATAATAATAGTTCAACTTCGTGACATCTGCTATAATTTAATCTACAACAGTTTTCCCTCTAGATTCTCCCCGTCTTTTTTTTTTTTTTTGTACAGACCTAGTGAGAGCTAGTACCAAAGTACTGGGACTATGGGACTAAGCTCCCCAGTGGCTTTTGCCTGGCGCTGACTCCAACTTTCCTACAGGGGTGGACCCTGGCATCTTGGCCCTGCCCATTCCCACCACCAATTAGCAACTACAATTCCCAGATGCCTCTGGGCTCTGGACCCATCAAACAGGGTTTCCCAGCAGCCTCACCGACGAAGAGCTAGAAGAGACTACTTAGGTCACCCAGCACCTTCCTGCCACCCCCGTATCACATGTCCAGCTCCATCCAATCAGAACTGGGAGGAGGGAAGGCATCAGCCGCCTGAGGCCTGGAGGGCTCGGGGGCGGGGCGAGCGTGGAGGGGCGGGGCGAGCGTGGTAGGGGCGGAGCGGGGGCTCCAGAACTGAGCTGCGACTCCGGCGGCTCCTTGAGCCTGAGGTGGGTGAGCGTACTTGGCTGGCCTGGCAGGGAGCAGGGCGCTATGGGGACCCAGAATGGGAGGGTCTATAGTAGGAAGTAGGGACTCCCTAGGGCGACGAGTCTCCAGGGGCCTGGCAGCCCCGCGGGGGTGGGGGTGGGGTTCTCTGGAGCGCCTTGGCTGTCTGCGCAGGACTGAGGCCCTGGAGCTGCCGGCAGGTGCCTTTCTCCGGCTTTTCTGTTCTCCTTGCCCGAGGTCCCCAGGTGGCGGCAGAATCGGGGAGGTCTGAGGATCCTCGAAACCACTGACGGTACTTTGCTTCCTTGTCCCAGGGTGGTGGTCCCAGGGTGGTGAGCCCACGGGGCAGCCGCCCTGCCCTCCTGGCGAAGGCTCCTTACCCTGGCCCTGAGCACGGGGCAAACACCCTCCGCATTCCTCCGGGACCTGCCAAGTGGTGGCACCCTGGCACTGGCCGTAAACCCTCTTTCATTCCTCTAGGCCAGTGTTTTGTGCCATACGGGGGGGGGGTTATCTACTTTTGAAACCGCTGAGAGATCTCCCAAGGAACGGTTAGTTCCCCGATATGCAGTCGGAAGTGTAAACACTCACTAGCAAGTGTTCTTGGCCGGGTTGCCTCCCTTAACTGTCCTTTGCGCTCAGGAAGTGAAAACTAATTTTAGTATTTGCTTAAACACAATAAAGTGACAAAGTGACTCTCTTGAAGAAAAGAAAAAAGAATATATATATATATATATATATATATACATATATATATATATATATATATATATATATCGGGCTTGATGGACGCGTTTGAGGTATGAAACAAGTGGGTTGTAGCTGGTTTCTGAACCAGACCTTCTCAAGAGTAGAAATTGAATTTTTTAGCACTGATGTTCAGGTAGTTCAGTTTTCTGAATTGGGGAACTGAGGCCCAGAAGATGTTCGTGTGACCTGGGCTTTAGGCAATGTAAAGGCAAACCTAATGTGACAAGCCAAGTCTCTGGGGGTTCCATGGTGTCTGCTAGTCTGGGTTCCTCCTACCACAGCTCAGTTCTGTTCCATGTGAAGTATCCACCTTAAGAGTACTGAGACTGAAGTTTTACTACAGGTAAACCATTTTTTAATTTTCTTTAAAACTAGTTAGTTTACTAGCTAACCTTTGATCCATCATGTACACTTAGGAGGATCTGTATATTTGTCAAATTTGACTCCAAAGAACTTCAGGCATTTTTTAGAATTAGATCTAGCTTTTAATAGATCTCATACATTGTAGGAGATTCAAACTGGTGGCCCTATTGAGTAGTGGAGCAGGCTTGTGAAGTGTTCAAAAGTCGCTAACAATTATGTGGGATTATAGATTTTGGTACTCTTATTATATGTTCTTATGTTTTTCAGTTCTCAGGGGTTCCATTCATTCATTAAACATTGCCTGTGGAGTACCTGCAGGGTCTGGCCTAAGCAAAGGAACACAAGAAGGAAACACAGTTAAGGCCTTATGCACTTGATATAGAGGATGTCTGACAAAGAAAAAAAATAAGTGATGTGTTTATTAGATGAGTTGTAAAATACTAAACTTTGGAAGCATACAATGACAGTAAAACAGGCTGGCAAATTGAGAGTGCCTTTGTCATCACTTTGAGTTTCTAGTTTTTGATAGTTGTTACTCCAATAAAACAAACACATTGAAATGAAATAAATCTGGATCCAAGAGATCCATTCTTTCTAAGAGTGCTGCTTTGTTAAGTTCATCACAGCTTCATTTTTATTGTATTTTCCCATTCAGTGGAAGTTGTAATTTCATACATGTAGAATGATGGTATTCACATGGATTTCTGTCTCCCTAGATCACTGTTAAGTGCAGAAGTCTCTAGTGAAGTCAGGATTACATGGTGATTTCTGGCTATTGTCCACTTGAGGATTTTTGTTCTAGTGTGCAGGCTTGTACTCTGAACCTGTTATCTGAAATGATCATCTCCGTGTTGCCTGGCTTGTAGAGATGCTAGCTCACTTTGAAATAATTGCAGAGTGAAAAAGCACTTAAGACCAGAGGAACAGGAGCACTTATTAATAAACTGATGTTGACAAGAAGTCACTGTAAAAGTCATTTTTTCAGTGCTACCACTTTTAATATTGTGTATGTTCAGTGTTTTCAAAACAATATTTCTGAAAAGGACTGTTACAAAAAGTACTGTAATATTGCTTCAAAATGACAAGAGGATTAATAAAATGTAGTTGCTTTAGAAACCATTGAAAACACATTGTTCAAGCTTTTATTGAGGGCTCAAAAATAAAGAGAAAAGCAGAGATTCTTGAAGGCTCCCTAGGTGACACTTTTAACCAGTGGTCAGATGATTACAAAGGCTGTGATTGATTTCTAGTTATTTCTAAAGATTATCCAATTTTACAATAGCATAATGGGTTTCATTCATTATTCTTTATTCCCTCATTCTGTTTATGACCTCTTGGAAGTTCTAATTTCCTTATTTCCTGGTTTTTAGTTCATGTCTTCCTTTTTGGCAAGTATCAGAGGGACAGGGATTATCATTTGCCTAGAAGATATGGGCTCAGGATTGAGAAGTCTAAAAGCCATAGTGAGTGTGGGCAAGCTGCTTAACCTCCATGTCTGTTTCTGTATCTAGGAAATCAAAACAATTGTAATAGTTTCTCAAAGTGCTTCAAACTGTCCTGCACATAGTAAGCATTCAAGGAAAGTTAGCTGTTGTTGACTTGCTTGGAACTCCTTTCTGCTATGTTGTTTTTTGTTGTTTTGAAAAAGGCCCTCACTACATAAGCCCAATCTGGCCTCAAAGTTAGGACAATCTTCCTGCCTCTGCCTCTTTGAATTGCATATATGTGCCACCACACCAAGCTTTGAGCACTTCTTTTTGTGAAAAATGAGAGTAGCAATGTTCTAATAAATCATTGGAATTCTAATAAGTTAGATTTTTCTAGACAAAACTTTGCTTTCCATTGTTGATGTGAACCTTTAATTACATATGGCAGTGGTAGCCATGTCTGCAGGTCTTGAGTTACTGAATTCTCTTTGCCATGTGGAGTGAAGATTCACTTGGAGTCATATTCTGCTTGTTACCACAAACAGTAACAGAGTAGGAAGGGCCCTCCAATTCCAATGCTTTGTAGTTAAAAGATGGTCTTGCATTGGCAGAACTTTCAGTACCCTTTACACACAATACCACAGCAGTCTTATTCCTTTCAAGAATATGGAAGCACCTCTAGATAATTGGCATTGTACACAGTGCCTTCTTGCTATTTCTGCCAGAGGAATGGTTAATGAGCCTTTTGTCCATGTGAGGTAGTGGAGATCTCCTTGCATTTAGATTCTAGACATAGGTTGAGGTCCCAGTTTTTCTTAAACTCCGTGACTCTGGACAAATTATTTTAACCTTGTTGCTGGGTTGCTGGTGGCACTTCTATTTGGAAGATGGGGGTAATAAAACCTGCCTGCCAAACTTCCAAAGACGTAATGGGACTCAAATGTACATTAGAACCCTTTGCAAACCATGCTGCATTATTATTATCACACTAAAGTGTTACATAAGTTATTGATATTTGGCTAGTGTTAAAAGGGCTGCCTTCCTGTTCTTGGCTGTCTCCTGCCATGGAGCTATGGGTGTGGCCTCTGCCTCAACTCCCTCTTTTATCTTGATGCCTGTAGTATTTTATTCTGATGCTTTAATGGACCTGGAACATCAGTATCCTTTTTGATTTCCCACTCCATTCATACCTAAAACAGTAGCACTGGGTAGCCAGTAGTTAAATAGCAATACCAAAGTGACTCCTATGTAATGGAGTTTTACCCACCTCAAGTGTATATACATGGAAGGCTTTTCTTTTCCAAATAAAGACCAGGCCTCAGCTATTGAGTAGGGCTAATGCCTATAATTCCATGTGAGAATGAAAAGTCATCATGATCGTGTAAAGAGGTCCAAAGATAGGATTGTTCCCTATATTATTGTCACTCACCCAATCTGTAACTGACAGGCCTTTTTGTGAATGACAGGGTCTGAGTTCGGTTTGTATGGTACCTGGCTTTGTTTCTCAGCATCTCAAGATGACTCCACACAGAACTTTGCTGGACTTGACAGATATCTCCTGCATGTTGCAGTGGTATTTTGTTGTTTTTGTTTTGTTTTATCTAAGGAGTGGTGAGGTGCAAGATGGTTCATACAATGTCTATGAAACTTAACCTGCCTCAGAGCTCATAGTAGGCATTTTGTAAATATTGTTGACTTCAATCAGAGGAGTGTCACCTTAGATTTATTTGAGCATGTCCATTTGAATCATTCTGCTATATGCCTACAGATCATGTTCCTTAACCAGGTTAAGAAGCAGAGCCTGTGCCTAGCCCTTCTGCTTGGGTTCTGATAGTGGATCAATAAGATGAGTCTGAATGGAGTGTTAGGAGAGATTTCATGCATTGTTTTTCCACCCCTTTCTTCCTAGTTTCTTGGTATTTGGATTCTGTCATGAGTTCAGGCTCAATTTTGCTTTGTTTGCAAATATGTTTGGAATAGGAAAGCTAAGGGAAGTTGAAGGGTAATAGTTAAAAGTAAAAAATAAAATTAACCTGTTTGTAAGACATTCAGCTCTCATCCCATTGTACAGACTTGACAGCATATAGTGGTGCCCTTTATTTAGCGTGTGATAATGGTTAGATGTTGATGTCACATCCTTGAAATTCTGATGAGAAGGAAGCACTTTGTTTCCTGAGCCTTGTAATGGGACACGCTGCTCTGCCAGTGTCATCCTTTCCTCCTTGTGGGAGTGACTGGGGCAGAGGTGAGTTGTAAGAACATTCCTAGCATTGGGTGGTGGTGCTTTAAATTCCCTTTGTTGACCTTTATATTTCTTTATGGCCCTGAGATTGCTTAGGTGGGGTTTTAGAAGAAAAGGGACTTCACTTGATTTCAGTATTGTCAAGAAGTGATCCCAGCTGTTTTACTCAACTAAGAACTGCAGGTATATGATCATGACCCCCGGCTATGACTCATACTATACCTCCTAGTTAGTGCTGTTCAAGGGTAACAGCCTGCAAGAGTTTGTTTTAAACTTCAGGGAGACCTCAGGAGAGTAGGCCCTTCACACTTGTCTGTGTGACTAGCCGCAACCATGTAATTTTAGAGTTTCCTGGTTCTGAGATGTTCCTTGTGAAGGGCAGTGGTTGAGGAGAGGATGTGAGAAAGCATATGTCCCACCCTCCCTCAAAGAGACTTATTAGAAATGTCCTTCACCTCTTTGCCCCTAGCTGTAAAGTCTGGTGGCTTTTTACATAGAGGATAATGGCTTCTTGCTTTTTAGCCTTTCAGCCAAAATCAGATAGAAAAAAGGAGGCGAGTCTAACCCCATAGAACATTTCCTTTTTTCCTGTGATCAACTCTAATAATTTCTTCAGAGATTCCCATCATTTGTTTCATCAAACAATTTCCCGTTGCTGACAAAGATTGCCTGAATGCCCTTATGTGGATGGAAATTTCTGTTCTTCCCAGTCCCACTCCCATTCAGTCCCTTATAAACACACTGAGGCTTACATTAATTATACACAGGTTGGCCAATGACTCAGGTATCTTATTGGCTAGCTTTCTCATAATTATTAACCCATTTCTATTAATCTATGTTTCTCCATGTAGTCTTGGCTTACCAGAGAATGCCCAGACCTGTTACTCCTTTGGCTACTACATGGTCTCTCTCTGGCAGCTCTTCTTTTCATTCTCTTCCCACCTATACTTTCTTCCTGGCTACTGGCCAATCAGTGTTTTATTCATCAGCCAATAAGAGAAACATAATAACAGCATACAGAAGGGCATCCCCATCAGCCTTAACCCTCAGCAGCTGCTCCTGAGAGCTTGTAACTTTTAGTTGTCTCCTGAGTGCCTAATTTGTAAATGAAGTCTGAGATGGTTGATAGGATGTCTGGTCATAACCTGGCTTCCCAAGTCTTTGAAACAACATTAGCCAACAGAGAGTGTTAAATTGAAAAGGTAAACAGGCAAGATACATTTTAACATATTTTCTGTAACAGATTATATGTAAAATATAAGTGTATTTAAAATACCATCAGTTTTACATGTAATTACCTTAACAATTAATGAAGCATCTTTTTTTTTTTTCTTTTGTAAGAGACTTGGAAATTACTTGTGTATTTTGCCTATAGGATATGCCCATTTTGACTAGCCACATGGTTCATGCCAGAGAGTTGCTTGTGCCAGTCGCTACAGTGTGGAACAGTAGGAAGTTGAGAGCTACCTTTTGGCTTTGATTTGCTGAAGATTTCATCAGGTTGGCTTTTAGTGCCCAACCAGCTGCCTCAGTAATAACTTACATTGATGTTAGCCTTAATGTTTGCCAAGCCTTTATCAGAATGCTTTGTACATAATGTCTCCTTTGAGGATGAAATTATTAATGTAAGTGCCAAGTTTCTTTCATAGAGGTTAGGTCTACACCGAGATTTCAGGCAGCAGCACTGGGACCTGAGCCCAGGGATTGTGACTTCAGGACTCGCAACTGTGGAGCTCACCTGACTATGGCGTCTCTTTGTATTGGTGTTAAGAAGGCAGTGCTGGGCATGGGTATGGTGCTACATACCTGTAATCTCAGTGTTCAAGGGGTTGAAGCTGGAGTTCACGATAGCCTGGACTTTACAGTGAGAATCAGTCTCCAATAAAAATTCATGGAAGGAAGGAAGAGATGAGGCGGGGGAAATAAAGCCAGCAAGCTGTTGTCGAATACATGTTTTTGGTGTGTGTATCCTTTCCCTGGCTCTTAAGAGAGGGTGCCAAGTCCCTAAATAGAAATTTCCTCACCTTAGGAAGACTGCAGACTGGTGGTTTACTAGGCTGGCTGCTCATTAGAACCACCTGGGGGGCATTTTAAATGCCCTCTGCCTGAGCCCCACCCATGTACTTCTAGGTTAATTAATCTGTGGTGAGACCTGCATGAACAGTTTTGAAAAGTCATCTTGTCGTAGGATTATGCAGCTCCACTGAGAAGACCTGTTTGAGGAACACTTATTCGACTACTGTCAAGAGTCACCTGAACTTCAAGGACCAACTGTGCCTTGGTGAGTATGGGATGAGGCAAGAGCAGCCAACTCCTGGGTGATGCCCAGGCTGCTGCTGTGTACTTAATACTTAGATTAGCCAGCAGCACCAAAATCACCTGAGGAGTTTGTGCAGCAGCACCAGTTCCCTGGCTCTGTGCCTGGAGCTTCTGATTCAGCAGGTCTGGGCCAGAGCCCAGGTTCCATGTTTGAGAAGTTGTGTTGTTTTTAATATTTCATCATCAAAGACTGAGTTCACCTTTGGCTTCATGCAGATGTACTGCTAACACACATTTTGGGAGTGCTAAACAGAAGGTGGATTGTAACCAACCCTCTTTGTGCTTAGAGGATAGTAACACATAGACTCACCCAACTTTTTAATTTCTAAGAGGTTTTCTAGTTGAACTGAAGCATTAGCTGATTGGTCTTGTTTGGACAGACCCAATGTGTACATGCTCTTGCTTATTGCTGCATTTTATTGGTAGTATTTTAGTGTATTTATCATTGTGTTTCGGCTTCAGTTTTCATTTAATTTAATACTGCAATGCTAGCCTTATAAAGTGAGTTAGGACCTTCCCTTTCTTCTCTGGAAGTGTGTGTAAAGTTGGAGCTTACTTGAATGTTAGTAGAGTTCAGGGTAGAGCCATCTGGGCCTGGAATATTGTCTCTATCTGATTGTTTACTCATCTGCCCCTTCCCCTTTATGCCATCATCTCATTAGGTCTCATAGGCCTCAAGCTCACTGCTTAGCAGAGGCTGGCCTTCTCTTGATAGCCTGCCTGCCCCCCGGGATGATAGGTGTGTACCACCACACCTAGCTTTACCTTTTTCTTGGTTAATTTTATCAAGTTTTTTAGTTGTGAACCAACCTGATGATATGATTATACTTACCCTGTTTTTCGAATTAATTTTGGTTAATATTTGAATGGTTGAAAGTTAAATTATTTTAAGATCGTATTGATAGCAAGATACATTGAGAAAACTCTTGCTCCCGTCCCTTTCTCTGGACAGACATATTTCTACTTCTTCCACTACAGATCATCAGCCTTCTAAGTTCTCTTCTTTGGAAAGCTTGTGCAACCATAAACACCATACATACATACATACATACATACATACATACATACATACATACATACACACACACACATATTTGCATCCCCTGTTACCTTCATACATCAGTCAGGCTTTGCTTTTTCCACATAGAATTTAGTTTGGAAATCACTTTTTATTTTCTTCTCTCTTTGTATTTATTCCATTGTTTGGGTGTTTCAAAACAGTAGTTTCATTAGTATTACATTCTAGCATATTTTCATTGTAATATTCTAGTAATTTTCATTGTAAATCATTTGCTCATCTGTAAGGTTTCTAAAAGTATGTTTTTAAAATCTGAAAATGTTTGCTAGCAGTTTTCAATACTGATTCCTAACTTCACAACCATGGAATATGAGGTGAATGCTAATAGCTCTTGGACACTTGGATGCTAGGTTAATCTGATCTTGGTGATTGGCCACCTTGTTCTGCTTTGTATACTCATCTTTATATTGTGTCTGTCAGTAACACCTACCTTTTATTACTGAGTAGTATTCCACAGTTCACTAATTGATAACCATTTGGGTTGTTCATTGAGGACTGAACTAAGACCAATCATTGCAACTTTGTGTGGGCTCATGTTTTCATTTGCTTTGTGGAAACTTTACTTTAGCAAGATATTGTTGGGCTTTCTACAAATACAGGCTTTAATATTTTTTGTGTGGTTTTGTTTGTTATTTTTTTGGCTGGCCTAGATCTTCTTTGTAGATTGGGCCACCCTTGCACTCACAGAGATCCACCTGCCTCTGACTCCTAAGTGCTAGAGTTAAAAGTGTACTCCATTATGGCTAGCTTACAAGTAGAGTTTTATTTTTTCCTTTTATGTTATAGCTACCATTTTCTTGTCTTACGGAACTTGTTAGAATTTATAAAAACTGTAACAGCACATGGTAAGACTGACTGTTCTTGCCTTATTCACATTGTTGCAAAGCTTTCCATTTTTCATTATTTTTGTAGCAGCTGTAGCTTCACAGAGATAGCATTTCTTTTTTATGGGATACTTTTTGAAATCATGATTTGTTGTTGAATTATGTTTGTAGATGCCATGTTTCAGATACGGTCTTCAAAAAGATAAAAGGGATAGCCTAATCAACTATACCATTCATGCCCATTCCCCAATCATCACACCCCAACTTTTAGTCTTAGTATTAATATCAGAATTTGTACCTGGAACTTGTTAATTCTTTTTATCCAGCTGAGAAGTAGCCCTTATTGCTTGTTCAAAAGGCATGGACGTTGTCGGATTCAATAAATATCTTTGAACTGGAATTTCTTCATCCTGTCATTTCCATTATGTTAACAGTAGTCTTGGTTCCTCTTCATCATCTTCCCTTTTTGTATTTATTGCCCTTTTCTTGGATTAGTTCTTTCACATCCATGAGAACTTCTCTTTCAAGAATGTCAAGGTCTAGAAATGTTCATTCCTTTCACTTTGTTCTGTGACAGGAATTAATGAAGGCTTGCATTTTTGCCTAGAGTAATAGATAACTACTCAGGTAGGAAATGACTTATCCATACTCTGTGGGTCACCAAGCCTTTATCTTTGTAAGTTTTCAAAGATATTAATTAAGCCAGCCTTTGGGGATTCCTTTGGACACTCTTTTAGTGTGGCAACATGCCTATTTGGCAAGTGACAATTGTTACTTCTACTTTTTGCTGGCCTGCAAGGTCAACTTGCTGTTATAAATTAGGACTATTTAAGATGGATCAAGCCCAGCATTTTCAACAATTAAGAGATGTCAGCCTGCATTCCCTGTGTTTCTTCTATACAGGAGGGTCAGGAAGCACCAATTCACAATTTTTCTGCCTGGTCTGGAACTATTCTTTAGAATTAACTTCAGAGACCAGGGTGCATTTAAAAAAAGTTGTCAGTGGTGTCTATATTTGACTGAGAACTCAGCATTTGTCTCTAGGCCATAATCACTGTGAGGCATATGTATTAAGTGGAGTGGGCACTGGTGTTGTGGGAGCATTGTTTCTGGTTACAAATTTGGGATCCAGCTAAGTTTTATAATATGGCATCTTGTGTCGCTTTAATGTCTAAAGGCAATTTTGCTTTGAGCCAGGGTATCACCATATAGCCCTAGCTGGCCTGGGGTTTGCTATATAAACAAAGCTTGCCTGGAGATAACAACCATCCTTATGCCTCAGGCTCTCTAAAGGCAATTTCAAAGGACATTGGTTTGGTGGCGGGAATCTCCACCTGTTTACTCTCCGTTAAAAGGAAGGCTAGACTTTTTCTGACTGTGATTTTTTAAAAATTTTTATGTGGGTAGAATCCCTTTCTAATCCCCTTCTTTGCTACTACCTATTTAATAAGAGAGCATTATATCCTTACTTTCATTTGATCATCTACTGGGAACTGGTTAGTGACTAAGAGGGCTAAGCTGCCCCAATTTAACCTCTACAATCTTTTGTGGACAAGTTGTTCTTCTTTATATTTCTCAATTGTCATATGAAGTTACTAGTATTACTTGCCAAATGGGGTTGTTTGTGGAAATTAAATGATTTAAAATGTGCTTAGAACAATGGCTAATAGGGTGGCAGTCAGTAAATTACCATTGTCCACAAGCAGATGGATTACTTTTGCCTCAGTCTTACTGTATCACCTTTATTGCTTTTATTCCGAAATTATTTTCATTTTCTCATATACCTACCTACTCACTTTCTTTGCTGCCATCCAACCTGTATTAGCCCACTGTCTCCCAATTATCTTCTTGAAGACCCATCTCAAGATTTTTGTTGTTGTTGTTGTAAGGATATTTTATTTGTATGGGTGCTTTGCCTGCATGCGTGTCTGAGTGGCACTAATGTGTCTGGTGCCCACAGAGACCAGAAGAGGGCATGATATACCATGAAACTGAAGTTTCAGATGGTTGTGAGTCATCATGTGGATGCCCAAAATCAAACCTAGGTCCTGAGCAGAAAGTAAAACACACACGCACACACACAAACACACACACACAGAGAGAGAGAGAGGGGGGGAGGGAGGGAGGGAGGGAGGGGGAGGGAGATTTTTGAATTTCCCATTGTGGTACAGAGTGGCTGCTTGGTATATATTGGCTCCTTTTCAACTCTCTGGAAACAAGATTAAGTAATTACATATAGTATGCATATCAGTATTTCAATACTAGTTAATTTAATAACTGTTCATGGAATGCTTATAGTTTGGAGAACTAAACTCTTCTGCTGACATGATCATTTGTAAACTTTTCATTTCCATGGGTGAGGACATCCCTGTGTGGTATGCTGTCTTCAAAGAAGTCTTAACCCCCTAGTACATCAGAATGTGGCCTTACCTGTAAATAGTGTCATTAGAGATATAGTTAAAGTTGAAGATATATCATAAGGGAAGCTCCTTCATCTATCAAGAAGGGTGCCATTACAGGAGAACAGTGTAACAAAGCAGGGATACATAGGTATAAGACTATAATTGAAATGATGCTTTTACAAGTCAATGAATGCCAAGTCACCAGTGGGTACTAGACAGGTGTTTCAGAGGGCTCAAGTCTTAACTGACACCCTCAGAACTGAGAGAGAATCCCTAGCTGTTACTCTAAGCCATCCATTTTGTGGTTCTTTGTTATAGAAGCCCTAGAAAAGGAATACATTGTCCAAATGCTTGGACTAGTGTTGACAAGCCTGAGCTCGTGATTAAAGTTGTAGGTTTGCCTTCATTATCATGTTACCTATCTTCTCGATATAATTTGAGTTTTAAACAAATTTGCTGCTAGGCCAGAAAAGGTGTAGGAAAAATTGACTCCAAAATGCCAATGTAGTTCTTGTACTTTGTGCCAGGTAGGTATAGGAGACATTTCTAAGAATGCTTAGAACAGCACTATTTGGCCCTGAGACTGTGTTTCTGATGCTCACATCAGCCTGTGTGACAAAAACAAAGAACAGAATCACACTAAAACCAACACAGTATTTGCCAATATATGCATATTTACAAGATCATAAAGCTAGGCATAGCAATTACTATAAACATACAAATCCATCCTAGGGAGTACCTTTTAAGTGTCTGAAATCCAACTTCTCCAAAGACATGGAAATTTTTCGAGGCCATTGCTCGTTACTGGGTGATGTGTGCCCAAAGTGTGCAAGTGACAGAAAACATAGCCTTTAGGAAACTCTAGAAATCTAACAGAAGGAGACCCAGAAGGTCACTGGGAGGTCCAGTACTATGTGAAATTTGAAATATTAGAAACATATGCATTATATAAAGAAGTGGAGTGTGCCTATGTGTAAGAAGAGCCTAAGAAAAGCACTTGCTTCTACCTTTGAGTGAAAGCACCTGGAGGATGCTTGTTCCCACCCAAAGCCCTTTCCTCTCAATTATTTCTACAAATTGCACATGTGCTCTAAAGCACCACCCCCACTAATTCTGCTTGGAAGAGTCTGCCACTGCTGCCAAATCTCTAGGCTTTTCTCTGAGGGTCCCTTGGCCCCCAGCTGAGAAGGTTTGATGAAATATAATGTTGAAATGTAGCATTCTCCATTACTGTAATAGTTATAACTGTACTTGTTTTTACTCCTTTACTCTTTGCTTAAAAATGTCTTTTGCCTATAAATTTAACATATAATTTTGGAGAATAGGTCTCAGTGCAAAAAAATAATTCAACAAAAGATTTTGTTTTGTTGCGGAGTAGATTAGCTGGGTTCATGAATATTGGAATTTGCAGGTGAATGGGAATTTGATCTACTCCTATTTTAAAACTTTGTTTACTGTCAGGTATTTGACTGTTACAAGATCCATTGGTGATTCTAATGTTCTACTTAAATGTCTGCCCTATCACTGTGTTGCCTTTGTTCATTAAAAAAAAAAAGTAACCTGATAGTTGTTGGCTTTTAAATGGTTTATTTGTTGTACCAGTTTCAGCTTATAATATCTAAAATTACTCAGTTCCATGGCTAACAGCTCATGTCACTAAAGCCAGTCAATTATTCTGAAGATGTGCTATTTGTCATGAGGAGACCAAGAAATAGAATAAATGGATCTATTTATCCAAAGTCCGTCATAAGGTCCTGGAAAAAAAAATGATTTAGACTGCCTTTCAGCTGCCTCTGAATTGGTTTCAGCCAAAGCCCTTTGTGACATTTAAAGCTACAAAAAGTAGATGCATCTTTGAGCTGAATTCTTATGAGAGTGAATTTCAAAATGAAAAATAACTTAGCACTTTACGTTTTCTAAAGCTCTCATCAAACCAGGTAACTTTTAGTATTGAGATTTGAAGTAGTCAAGGTCAATTGATCTAATACATATGAGTTACATATGTCTATTTGAACAATTAGCTACTTGCTGAGATTAGATTATCATATGAGCCACCATCTTCATCAGAGCAGCTATGACTGCTCAAGATTGGGTTCCTTGATTATTGACATTCCCCTTCGAAGGATGTGGGGAGGGTCATTGAACCCTCACCTGATCTCATCTATTCCCTTCTGCATCTCCCAGCTGGTGGTACACTATTCTGTTCTAATTACAAATGAGTTTCTGGCGGGGAGATGCTAGAGCATGTAGAGGGCCAAAGGTTAACCGAAGGGGAGACTTCATCCATGCTGCTGTGGGGAAGTTGTCACCTATACCAGGGTGAGACTTTTGGGTGGAGAAGCTGCTTTGGGATCACTCCTGCTACTGTAAGTAACTCCTCATCCATATTCCCTCACTAGGCCTAATCCACAAGTTCTATTTTTTATGTAATTATACTTTGTTTTGTTGGTGGTGCCCTAGAAAGAGGGGGTAGACATCTGTTTAAGTCTCCCCCAGGGAATGAATTTCCCTCAATACCTAGTTTGAAGAATGACTTAAGAGTTCATGGAAAGCCTCTAGTTGGAGGAGGGAACTGGTCATTTGTTGTGGTATCATTTTCATGATCCTCCTCACCTTTGGCCAGGACAAGTGGTATCATGCCTGTTTTATGGACAGGGAACTGCACTCTATGCAATTTCAGGGCTACTATTACTAAGTGACAGAACTGGAATTGCAAACTCGAATTCTTGGATACACAATTCTCCTTTTCAACCATATCACACCGTTTTGAAGCTGGGCAAACTGAAAAGTGGGGTGACTAGTTTATTTTGCAATTTAAAAAGACTTGATTATGTATTTGGGCTGAGGAAGTTCATTTGGAAAGGACTTAATAGTTTAAAGCATGGGGTAGCAGCCTTTGCTGTGAATGAAATTGTATTGAAATGTGTAGTTCTTGTGTTACTGTTTTGGTGCTATATTGCCAAGTTGGGTGCTTGCTATTGAGATGTTTGGCTCAAGGACACTGCATAGTTACTATCTGAGCCTGTGTAGAAATAGTTGACTATCTCTGGTCAAAGGAAAATTCATAAAAAATGAAACAAACTAATACTGTTTCACATCATAGTTATTTTCATTTGGGTTGGGATAGCTCTTCTTCCAAGTAAGCAAATGTACAATCTAAATTGATAGTCACAATGGGCTCAAAATGCCTGGAGCATTGAACAGTTCTTTTGTGTGCAGCCAGTAGTTTCATTGAAGACATTATGAGGTCTGTTTCATTTTCTTGTCTAAGTGGCCCATGGTCAAAGTTACTTTTCATGTGAAAAGTATGAATCATTGGACCTCTCATAAACCGTGCATTTATCAGCACTCTTATACTGACTAGAC
Source organism: Phodopus roborovskii (assembly GCF_943737965.1). NCBI lineage: Eukaryota > Metazoa > Chordata > Mammalia > Rodentia > Cricetidae > Phodopus > Phodopus roborovskii. The sequence continues at coordinate 194,754 of NW_026125778.1, read as the reverse complement.
AGTAGTCCTTACTGGGCTTGATGCTTCCCAAGAGGCCAGGTTGGAAATGAGGGGGAGGGGTTTGAATGAAAAGTTCACTATTAAAAATCACAGCCCTTTTATTTCATTTTAGACTAGAGTTAGGGCAGTATGTTGGTGCTCTAGAAAGACGGACTGAATAGGGAAAGGAAGTAAAGCATCAGAGACAGGGAGGATAGTGGGGTCAGGAAACAGATGAAAACGAAGTATGTAATGACACACATGAAGATACCATGAGAAAACCCATTGCTGTACATGCTAATCAAAAGTAATGATAGATTGTTCAGTGCTTGTTGTGAAAGTGTGAGTTCAGTCCTGAACTCCATGTCAAAAAGGCAGGTGGCTACCATACACATGTAATGTCATCACCACAGAGGTAGAGACAGATCCCTGGGGTTTGCCTACTCTACTTGGCCAGCTCCAGGCCGGTGAGAGACCTTGTCTCCGAAAATAAGGTAGATGGTACCTGAGAAATGACACTTAAAGTTGTCTTCTGGTCTCCACACAGATTCACACACAGGGGCACACACAGAGATAGGGGGAAAATGTCTTTAGATTGATATCATCCACAATTCACATCTTAAGCTAGCAAAGGGATTTTTACAGTTTGTTTTTATAGCAAATGGAGTATTTGTTCTAATAATATTGTGTACCACTGCCTGAACTTCATGACATTGTTTTCAAAATAGACTTCCAAGTAAAAACAATGATCTTCAAAAGACTGAAATTCTAAGCAAGCTGCCTGTTCATGACTCCTTGTTGGCTGGCAGGTTTTGAAAATGTTGTTCTCAGACTGGATAGGTCCATACAGCCATTTGGACTGGTGGGGGAAAGCACCTCTAAATTCATTTAAATGCCAAGGCAAAGTAATAAATCACATTAGGCGTCATTAAAGGAGAAAGCATCATGCTCCTTCTCACCATTCTGTTTGTACACAAGAAAATTCAGCAACTAAAATCTAAGCAATAGTGGGGAGGCTACCTTAAATGTAATTCCCTGATAATGAGATTGACGACTACCTTATATGCCATCTAGAGCCTTCATCCAGTAGCTGATGGAAGCAGAAGCAGACACCCACAGTTAAACACTGAGTCAAACTGGAATCCAGTTGTAGAGAGGGAGAAGTGATGAGCAAAGGGGCCAAGACCAGGCTGGAGAAACCCACAGAGACAGCTGACCTGAACAAGGGGGAGCTCATGGACCCCAGTCTGACAGTTGGGAAACCAGCACAGGACTGAGCCAGATTCCCTGAATGTGGATAGTAGGAGGATGGGGCAGGCTATGGGGCCTCTGGTAGTAGATCAGTATTTATCCCTAGTGTAGGAATGGACTTTGGGAGCCCATTCCACATAGAGGGATACTCTCAGCCTTGACACATTCGGGAGGACCTGGGCCCTGCTCCAGATGAAATGACAGATTTGAAGGCCTCACTGTCCCTGGGGAGCAGAAAGGGGATGGGCTGGGGTTTGGTGGGGGTGATAGGGGAGGATGGGAGGGTGAGAGAACTGGGATTGATACGTAAAACAACCTTGTTTCAAATGTAAATTAAAAAGGAAAAAAAAAAAAAAAAAAAACAAAGTTCAACAGAAGCACTCAGCAAGAGTCCTGGATTGCAAATCAGGTGATACTGGAGCTGGGGCTCCCACCTCTTGTTTAGATTGTGCTGGTAAAGGCCTTGTGAGAGCCAGGGCAAAATGTGCTGCTTTGAGACCTATTTACTTGTTGCAAATGGTCTGTTACATAGTCTAGGTGTTTTGTGTGCTCTGAAAGAATAGTTTATTGGTCTGGAAAAATGTGTGGGAGAAGGGGTTTAGGCGGCTTACTTTGTTTCATGGGAGAGCCTACAGAAGAGGGTAAAACTGTCTCAGTTCCTTGGTGCAAACTGTTTCAGAGTAGTATAAGTGAGCACTTCAGCTCTGCTGCCCAGAGTATCAAGTAAGGAACATCCTGATGAGCCAGGGACTTTGTTGTACCTTTTTATTTATTTGAATAAGCTTTCATGGATTCCTGGCTTAAGGGAAATGGTGTCAACATCCTTGTCCATGTCATTATTGACCAGTTAATTCATTTAGCACATAACCTATTAAGGACCTCATAGATGCTGGTCACTGTTGCAGGCGCTTTAAATATAGGTGTAAATAAAACAAATGAATCTAGAACCCTAGCCTGCAGATGGCGGCCCCTCTTGCCAGGAGAGCTCTAGTCCTTTTGCGGAGGCGGGCAGTAACCACAGCGACTATATGAAAGGGGCTAAGTGCTGGCACGAGAGACAGAAGCAAGGAGAGTGGGAGACCCACTGAGATGCTGAAGGCTATGTTGTGCTTACAGCTAAGCTTTATTCTGCAAATACCACCGTGATGTACTTTTATTTGAGGGGGATTAGAGGCCCTCAAGACTGGTGAGCTGGGTGAGTTGAACTCTCTTAACTTTTTGTTGATTTGTCTTCAAGACTCCTCTTTTACTGATATTAGAACCAGTCACACACTTCATTTAGTTTTGCTTAGAGAGACAGCTTGGGAGACTTCTCCAGATGAAAAGTACTCTGTGATGTCAGGAGACTTAAGCTAGTTGGCCGTATCAATGACTCAATCCAGGAACTTAACCCCTATCTAGTCCCTGTATCTCTGTATCTCTGTATCTCTCTCTGTCTCTCTCCCTCTCTGTCTCTCCCTCTCTGTCTCTCTCATTTTACATATTGATCCCAGTTCCCTCTCCCTCCCTTCTTCCCTCCCTTCCTCCCATGCACCCTGCCCACCCTCCCATCCCATTCCCCCCCATACTCCATAGGGAGGGTGATGCAGTCCAGGAGGGGTCAACAAAACCTGTGCAGTCATTTGGAGTAGGGACGAGGCCCTCCCTCCTAAGGGAGTACCCTTCCATGGGGAATGTGCTCTGACAGTGGAACCAGGATGTATCCCTGGTGCCCTGTATCCTTTTCATCAGGAGGGTATTTGGCTTGAATCATCACGAAAGTATCTTGTTGTGGGGGATAAAAATCATATCCTTTTTTTAAGTGAGAAGTTTTATTGGAAAGAGAAGGGGGTGACACAACATGACTCTTGTCTGCCCCAGGGGAACAATGGTAAAGGCTGGGGGGAGCATAAGTGGGCAGGGATCTGTCTTTGAAAGGGGGTCCTTTGCTCCTGGCATGAAGACAATGTACCTTGGAACACTGAGCTGGCCAGGGTACTGCCTGAGTGAGTGCATTCTGCCAGGGGACAGGGGCAGGCCAGTGTAATGCTGGAATCCTTTTAATAGTAAAGATCTTTGTTGTCCTCCAGGTGGTGAGAGTCCTCCCTAGGGTTAGGAAGTAGTGCTCAGTATTTGCTCCCCTGGATTGGTAACTGGAGCATCAAGATTGCTTAATCTTCATCAAATGAGGCCAGGGTTCTTTCAGCTAAATTTTACTTGTGTGTAACTTTAATGTCTTCCAAGTAAGTTTTCTGGTCTTTGTAATGTCAAACATGAACTCATTACCTCCATTGTCTCTTGCCTCGGGGATTATTAGCTCAGCAGGTCAGCAGTGCCCCAGTCCTGTTTCTTCAGTTCCACTTCAACATTTCTTCCTTATATTTCTTTCTTCCCCTTGTCATGAAACCATTGATACACCTATTTGTCTGTCTTGCTAAATTGAAATGATAGTGAATAGCAGTCTTGCGCGGTGGGGCTTCTTCTTACCTTACATTTCGCCCGCAGAGTGTCCATGAGCAGTTTGATGACTGGCATTTTGGGACTCATTGCCTCGTTTTGTCTGATTTGCTTGTTTATTTCTCTCCTCTTCCTCCCTTGCTCTCTTCCTCTGCTGCTGTACTTCCACTGGATTGTCCTGGGTGTTGTGTCTGGTAGTGTGTCCTTAGTTGTTGTTGTTTTTTTGAAGAGTTTCTGACTTTTCAATTTTGTGACTTTCTCAATGTCCTTCTTTTGGTCCATGATGTGAGTATACTTTCAGATCAGACCCTCTCTTAAAAATCCTCAGCACCACCAGTTTTCAACAGAAAGGAGTCCTGGATTCAGTGCCAAGTATCCACAAGGCAGATCACCTGAAAATCATATCTTTGTGTACAGAATTCCCATTTTTTAAAATTAAGCCAAGATAGTAAAAACAACACTTTTTAAAGACTTTTTAAACAAATATTTATTATTTTTATTTACGTGTGTGCGTGAAGCTGCATGAGTTCATGTGCCCTGTATGTATACAGGTGCCCACAGAGGGCATCTGAAACACTGGAACTATTTGTAAACTGCCTTATGTGGGCATTGGGACGAGAACCTGAGTCATTTGCAAGAGCAGTCAATGCTCTTAACCACTGAACTATCTTCTCCAGCCGCCCCCAATGACTTTTTTTTACATAAAAAGGATTAAAATTTCATTGCTTGAGGCTTTGGGCAGAATGCTTCTGTAAATGCCTCCTGGGTATTGGTCTGTTTAGGGCATCTTTTACAATGGCACATTGCTTCCTGTTCCAGTCATTGTGGGCAAGTGCAGTTTAAGTTTATAATTCAGTCATCAGTAGCCAAACACTGTCCATGTTGTAGCTTGCTTTCTTCCTGGTATTTCTAAGGCAAGGGCTTATTTATAAAATGGATTGTGTTGACCACAGTGAATAATTAGCCTTTTATAATTAAAATGCTGATAATTACTAACAGATTCATACAGTAGTTCCCTTGAATTATTTTGCCCAACAATGATAAAATTAAATAGTGACAGAAGCTCAGAGAAATTAAATAACCTGCCCAAGGTCAAATAGTTCCTCAGTTGCAGAGGCGGATTTGAATGGCGACAGCTCCAAAATCTAGCTCATCAAGTCTCAATGTTGCAGCTTCTTCAGACTGTGGGGATCAACTACCACATTTGACACAGAGGCTCACTGATGAAAATTTAAATCCCGGCTTACTGTGGAACCAACCCTTATCATCACCCAGGCCCTTGAATCTCTGAGGATTGTGTTTGATTCAGCTTTTAACAGTAACAGTATCTTGCATAATTCCCAAAGAGAAGGCTTTAGACATAAAGACCATGTTATATGATGCTATGTATATGAGGGCCCAGAGTGGGCAGATATGGAGAGATGGAAAGCAATCTATCTGGCTGCTGAAGGGCTTTAGCATTGGGAGTGCAGAGTGTTTGTTGATGGCTGGGCATGAGGCTTCTCTTTGATGTGATAGAAATGTTCAGGAATTGTGATTAGTTTCACAATTTGAGGTTAAAACTTTTACGTGATGTTTTTTTTGTTTGCTTGCTTATTTTTGTTTTGTTTTGTTTTTTGTTTGCTTGTTTGTTTGGTGTGACTCTGGGAATTGAGCCCAGATTCTTGTGTATTCCGGGTCACACCATACTATTGGTTACATGAGACAGGTAAGGGTGTGTATGTGTGTGTGTCTGTGTGTGTGTGTGTGTGTGTCTGTGTGTGTGTATGAGAGAGGGAGGGAGGGAGGGAGGAAGAGAGAGAGAGAGGCAGAGAGAGAGAGCATGGTTGGCAGTTTGTGAGTACTTGTGTGTGGTATGTGGAGATGTTATTCCTCCAGAGTGGTCTACCTTGGATTTTTAGACAGGTTCTCTCAATGTTCTGGAGCTTTGTACTTTTGGAGCTCACAAATTAAGTTAGCCTGGCTAGCTAGTAAGGCAGGGTCCCCAGTATTGGGATTTACAAGCATATACCAGACCAGACTTTTTAAAACTGCAGGTTTTGGCCCGATCATCATGATTTCAAGGCTAGCATTTTACTGAGTGAGCTATCTCCCCAACCCCCTGACAGTTCTTTTAATGGAACATGTCCAAAAGAGTCCATAGATATCCACAGTCACCTTGAAGTAGATATGGCTTACCTGCTAGTGACTTCATCCCTGTCTATTCTTAATATTGATAACTAAAATAACAGGCATTTCTTGTTTTCCATCATTGCTAACATCTTCACAAGTTTAAATAAATACTTACATTTGAATGGTTTTGTGCAGCCAGTGAGATGGCCCAACAGATAAAGACACTTGCCTTGCAAGCTAGATGAACTGAGTTTGATTCCCACAACTCAGGTAAAGGTTGAAGGCGAGAACTGACTCCACAACCTGCCCTTGGACCTCTATACATGTACTACAGCATACATACCCACACGTACACATTATGTACACAAGTACAAATATCTTAAAAATAGTTTTATGTATTATCTTAGGCTTCTCTATTGTCATGAAGAGACACCATTACAATTGCAAGACTTAGAAGGAAACCATTTAATTGAGGAGGCTTGCTAACAGTTTCAGAGCTTCAGTTCATCATGAAGGGGAGCATGTTGGTGCGCAGGCAGACATGGTGCTGGACCTGAGACTGCTACATCCTGCAGGCAACAGGAAGTCTACTGACTGTCACAGTGAGGAAAGCTTGAGTAAGAGACCTCAAAACCATCCACACAGTGACACACTTCCTCCAAAAAAGGCCACATCTCCCAATAGTGCCATTCCCTTCGGGGGCCATTTTCTTTCAACCCACCACATGTATGCTCTGAATATTAAGCTTATGTCCATGGCTGAACTGAAGAATTATGAATTATTTAGCTGAAATAATACTTTTCTAGAATATACTAACAAGCAATTCCTATAAATAGATTTCAGTCTATTCTATTTCACATTAGACATTTTAATATGGAGAAAATAATTCTTGAAGGGGAATTGTATAAGTGATATTATTCTCCCTTTCATAATTCTGTTTGGATGCTTGTAAAATATCTTTAAAAGTTAAGTGGTATAGAAATTTCATGCTTGCCATATATTGGTAAACATTACATTTTTTGTTTGTATTTTTTATTTTATATTACTTTATTTTTTATTTTACATATCGATCCCAGTTCCCTCTCCCTCCCTCCCTCTTTCCCTCTCTCCCACCCTCACATGCACCCCAACCACCCTCCCCTCCTACCCCACCCACATGTAGGGTGATGCCCTCCAGGTGGGGTCATCTAAATCTGTCAAGTCTTTTGGAGTAGAGACTAGGACTTCTCTCCTGTCTCTAAGTTAAGGACATATCCCTGCATGGGGTATGTGCTCCCAAAGGCCTTTTGTGCACCAGGAATACATCCTGGTTCCACTGTCAGAGGTCCCTTAGACTGCTCAGGCCTTCTAGCTGAGACCCATGTTCAGGGGGTCTGAGTTAGGCCCATGCTGGATTCCTAGATGTCAGTCTGGGTGCCATTAGCTCCTCCTTGTTCAGGTCAGCTGTCTCTATATATTTCTGTAGCCTGGTCTTGTCTTCCCTCTCTGCATCTGGATTCCAGTTCGGCTCAGTGTTTAGTTTTGAGTGTTTGCTTCTGTTTCCATCAGCTACTAAATGAGAGCTCCATGATGGTGGATAAGTTAATGTGGGCTCCATGATGGTGGATAAGTTAATGTGGCAATTTGAAAACTATGAATATAATTTTCTAGAATAAGCATGATGTCATGTATGGGGTTTCCCTTTTACTATTTAGCTCCTGTTTCCTGTTCTGTGTTCCCCAAACCTTTTTTTGCAATTTTTGGGACATAATCACATTCACAAATACAGGCAGTCTTTGTACTTCATGATCCTTTTACTTCAGCCTCCCAAGTGCTAGAGCCCAAATTTGTTCTACTACACATGGCCCTTTATAGCCATTTATTATCAATATGTTTCTCTCGTACAGTACCCTCTTAACTTTTAGATGAAACTTTGGTGGAAATGTGTGGCATACCTCTAGACTCTCCCTCTCAAGTCTAAAACCCAAGAATACAATAAAGGCACCAATGAACTCGGTTTCTTTCCCCCCCCCCATTGGATATCTACTGCCTGTGCTCTGACTAGCTCTTTGTATTTTTATTGTTTTGGGCTCAAGGATGTAAATAGGGCCTACAAAGTTAAGTACTATGTGTTCTCTTGAAATATTTAACTATTTAATCACATGTTCAATTAATAGACAATTTTGTTTTTCTTGGTAGTTTCCAGGATGGCTTCTGCATCAACATCTAAATATAATTCATACTCCTTGGAGAATGAATCCATTAAGATGGTAGGTTCAGTTTTTACATTTGTCTACATCGCTACATTTCTCTCTTCATATTTGTGTTAGACAATCATTTAGGTCTTATTGAATCGTGAATTTCATTATGTGTTCATATAGCATAAAGCAATGGAGACACATTGTTCTAGGAGAGATTTAAATAGAATGTGTTAAGTGATTTTTGCTTTGTAACTGATTTCCTAAAGCTTTGTTCATGAATTGCTTCCAGACCTTACATTCAGGTGTGAAGCAGTCCCCTGTCTCCATAGCGCTCTGAAGGAGGCAAGACTGACTACGCAGGTTACTAACCTTTCATAAATAGGGAATTATTTGATGGCTGTGATGATGAGACTTACAAAAGCCAAACATGTACAAACTGAACATAAAATGCTTTAAAGTAGCCAGGGTAATTTGTTCAATTAGAATGAGATTTTCGGATCATAAATTGAAAGGGAGAGGTGTATTCTGATTAAGTTTTATTCATGGTCCCATGAAGTTTTAAGATGATTCTCCAAAAGGTTACTTTATTTTCTCACCTCACAGTGTGTAATTCTCCCACCTCACAGTGTATAACGATGATCAATCAGAAAGGGAGCTATCTTTTCATTTTTATTTCCTGATCACTGACAAGGTTGGCCTTTTATTTCCTTTGAAAGCTATATTACTGTCCTTTCCTGTTGGTTAAGTGAAATATTCATGTCCTTTGCCTGTTTACCTGGGAGGGAGGTTGGGAGATTCTTTTCTTAATGGTTTAAGAAGTATTGTTCATAATGTAATAACTCTTTATAATATACAAATCACTTTAATTCAGCCTTTTAATCTTATATCATTCTAGTTTGATTTTGAGATACTGAGATTTAAATTGTCTGTGGCTTGGTTGGTTGGTTTTGAGGCTGGGTCAGGCTATGTTACCCAGGCTGGCCTCAAACTTGTGATGATACTGCCACAGCTTGCCAAAGGATGTCATCATGTCTGCATTGCCTGAGTTTAATGATTAATGCTTTTCTGTCTGCCTGTCAGAGTTGCTAAAGTGATTAGATGAGGCATATACCTGAGAACACTCTGAAACAGGAGACCTATAGAAAAATACAATCAATGGGGAATTTCCCAAAATGGCTCCTACGGACCTAATGAGATCTCTGACAGACTACACTTTCTGATACCTAGAATAAGGATCCTAATAAAATAATAGGTCAGAAAGCATATCCTTTGGCACTTTGATACGATTCTGCAGCAATTGCCATGTAGCATACTAACTTTATTAATGTTTGATCATTTTCCTGAGATGTGTTAGCTTTAAAGTACTTAAAAATATTTAAAACTTTTGTAACATTATTTAAATGCAGACTAGGAGTTAGCCCATTAATAAATGTTGTAGCCAGATCAATCTTTTATTTTTCTAACTTTTGTTGCTAGGGATTGAACAGAAGGCATCATGTGAGCTAAAAAAGTACCAGCTATATCTTCATCCTAGATTCTCCTTTCCCAGTTTGAATTTTCTGCTCTAGTTTTCTGAAATACTAAACTTGCATCTTTTCTATAAAAAGTTACTTCTGTTTGCTAACATTTGTGCAAAGATAATACCAACACTTTTGACTAACCTTTCACTTGCAGGTATCTCAAGATGGAGTCAGTCAGGACCTCAGTGAGAGTGTTCCTCAACTCCCAGGGGAGACACTAATTACTGGTAAGGAGTTTTTGAGGCTGGGGGTGCAGACCTCGAGGAACAGTACAGCAAGATCAGGTGGCTTGAGCTTCACTCGCTGTGTACAAGACAGAGAAGGCAAATAGGCTAGCTTTGTTTAGGAGCATCAGTGCTGAGAATACTGCATGAAGAACTCATCAAAGAGTTCTTTCAACAATTCAGTGCTCACAAGGCTAGCAATATTCTTGTTTCTGTACCAAATAGAATGATTTAGCAGGAACAATGTGGGTTATCTCCTGAAAGTTTCTATCTACACTGTTTATAATTTAGGGTTATGAGAACAATTAGATTAAGTCTTCCAGTCTATGATATATGTTTCAAAATTATAACAGCTTAAAGGTTCTTCTCTTTGATATAATAGGAGATTCTTTGCCAGAAAATGGAACATTTCAATACAATATTTTTTTTTCTTTCATGATAAACCCATGCTAAGAAGAAGAAATGTGCTTTGGAAGGGCCAGGTCACTATGATTTAAGAATGCAGAAGCATCTAATAGCTTCTGAGCCAAGTGCTGATAATATGGACATTTAATTTTTGTGTTAGGGTTGGTCCTGCCTGCCACATATCAGTATATTTCGGACAAATAATGAGCATTGTTTCAGGGAACCATTTCATTAATCAAGATTCAAATTTTTATTTTAAATGACTAATTAAATTGAGGTTTTAGAAAAGTACCACAAGACCCATGAGAAACTAGTTAGTGTCCATGGACTCATAATTCTAGTCTTGAAACTGAAACCAGTAAAATATGTCTTTCCTAGTTTCTGGATAAGAGCAAAGAAATTTTGCTTTTGATGGTCTTCATATATGATGTTTGAGTATTGAATATCAGCAGACCAGAAAACGGACCTTTTTTTGGGGGGTGAGGGGGGTTCGAGACAGGGTTACTCTGTTTTGCTTTGGAACCTGTTCTGGAACTCATTCTGTAGACCAGGCTGGCCTTGAACTCACAGAGATTCGCCTGCCTGTGCCTCCCCAATGCTGGGATTAAAGGTGTGCAGCACCAATGCCCAACCTAGCAGGTAGACCTTTAACTAATTGAACTGGCATGAAATAACCTCAGTATATAGTTTTTATTTAGTACCTGCAGTGAAAGGAATTTCAAAGTTATTTTTTTAATTAAAAGTCATTAATATATCCTTGAAAGAGAAATAGCTCAAGTAGTTTCTTTTATAATCCTGAGATGCTAACAACAGCAAAACTAGCATTTCACTACTGTGGTCTGGCTCTTGTCTTCTTGTCTCAGGTGGTCACAGCATTGGGGGTAAACTCAGAAGTACCATGAGTGCTTAGAAGAGACATATGCTTACTAACTCCCCACTGCCCTGATTCAGCCTGGCACAAGATGTGGAAACTTTGCCAGTATTGCTTTCAACACTTTTATTGTAGTTAAACGTAGCCAAGTAGTTTATATTAATTTAGTACTATTTGTTGTATATCTTGGTCTATATTTCCATTATTTTAGGGTACTTTTTTTTATCTTACTAGACAAAGAAGTTATTTACATATGTCCTTTCAATGGCCCCATTAAGGGAAGAGTTTACATCACAAATTATCGTCTTTATTTAAGAAGTTTGGAAACGGTAAGTAGATTATGAGACCATAAAGATGATCCTGTTAAAAATGACGCTAAACTGTTTCTCTTATACCTTGCAAGATTGACTGTGGATCTGATTAACATGGGGGATATATATTTGCTTCTCAAGTCTTACTTTTTTGCTTTTGCAAAAAAAATAATAATAATTCTAAGATCCGTTTTTGTAGGCAATAGAATATAATATTCAAATAGGTTTTATCCTTTAGAATAGTCAGGAGAGGTGAATAGAGTAAACTGGTATAAATAGTGACTTTTAACCAGCAGCATGGATGAGAATGAACAACTTAAGATTTTTAACAAGCTATACAGGTGCTTCAGATTAATGTCCAGGCCCACAGTCTAAGCACACCTTAATTTTCTTTTTTTTTTTTAATTTTTTATTCATTTTACATAGCAACCAGAGTTCCCTCTCCCTTCCCTCCCCTAGTTCCACCCTCCCCCCAATCCACCCCCATCCACTCCTCAGAATGGGCAAGGCCTCCCATGGGGAGTCAACAAAGCTTGGTACATTAAATTAAGACAGAACCAAGATTCCCCCCCCCCCACCTCCACTCATCAAGTCTGAACAAGGCATCCTACACTATGAATGGGCTCCAAAAAGCCAGCTCATGTACTAGGGATAGATTCTGGTCTCACTGCCAGAGGTCCCACAAACAGACCAAGCCACCCAACCGGCACCCACATGCAGAGGGCCTAGTTCAGTCAAATGCAGGCTCCCCAGCTGTTGGGCTAGAGTCAGTGAACTCCTGTGAGTTCAGTTCAGCTTGACCTACCTTGCTCACATAATACCTCCTCTGTTTCTTCAACTGGACTACCATAGTTTGGCAGTGGATTTCTGTATCTGCTTCCATCAGTTACTGGGTGAAGGTTCTATGATGACAAGGTAGTCATCAAGTGCACATGAATTTTCTAAAACATCACAGAGGAACATGTTGATGTGAACCCTTGTTAAAGTCTATCACTCTGGAACTGTCTGAGTTTCATTTCACAAAGCATTAAGGAGCAGGGTAAAACTGAGATGAGTATGCTGTGGCTTACTGCTACTTAGTTTTTCAACCAATGGCCTTAAAATGTTTGTCACCACATTTCAAGGGACATTCCCAATGATGAAGCAGTGACATGAAGTGGAGATACTTTAGAAAGATCAGAGAAAATGTGTAGCTACTGTGTCTATCACAGAAGAACTTATGGTAGATGGGATGGGGTATCATGGCTCACATCAGACTGCAGGGGAAGGTTGCTTCCTTATTCTCTTCACAAATAGGTTTAGGGTACATGGATGAGACTGTTGGGAAATCTGGTTTTAAGCCATCCATTTCCTTATCACAGTTCTGATTAGATTGTAACAATTGCCCTTTTTCTTTTATGTTCTGTAGTATGTCGGAATGTCTGAACTCCAAATTTGCTAGTTAATATACATGTTGTTTTGGCTTTTTTCTTTTTTTTTTTTTTTTTTTTTTAGTCCTGTAGCTCATTTCTCATAGGGATAGGTACAGGAGCAAGCTACAGTGGCCTACCATTGAATATTTTACCTATGTGAGTCAATTCAAACTTAAGGAATGGAAATTAGTGAATGGTTTAGTTTTCCAGTAAAGAAAGGAAGATTGTGAATTACTTTTTCATTCTTCTCTCATACACTACATCCTGACTACAGTTTTCTTCAGTCCCCCCCCAGGTCCTTTCCTCCTGTCTCCCTTCAAAAAAGAGAGCAGGCCTCACAGGGATATCAACTGAACATGGAGTAACAAGTTTCAATAGGACTAATCACAGACCCTCATATTAAGGCTGGATGAGGCAACCCAGTAGGTGGAAGAGTGTCCCAAGAGCAGACCAAAAAAGGACATCCCCACCTGCACTGTTAGGAGTCCCACAAGGACACACCAAGCTACACAATGTATATGCAGAGGACCTAGCTCAGACCCATACAGGATCTGTGATTATCACTTCAGTTTCTATGATTCCCTATGAGCCCTACTTAGTTGATTCTGTGGGCTGTGTTCTTATGGTGTCCTCTACTCCTCTGGCTCCTACAATTCTTCCTTCCCCCTCTTCCACAGGGTTCCCCTGGTTCTGCCTAGTGTTTAGCTGCAGGTTTCTACATCTGCTCCCATCAGTTGCTGGGTGAAGCCTCTCTGATGAGTTGGGCTAGGCACCAATCTATTAGTGTAGCAGAATATTATTAGGAATTATTTCATTTTAGTTTTTCCAGCCATGTTTTGTTCTGTCCTGGATCTCTGGCTGTCCATCTCTGGTTTCTGGCTATCCAAGTGGTGTCATTCATTGATTGGCCACTACTACAAGCACATCATTATTACCCCAGCAAGTCTTGCAGGCAGGGCAGATTTTAGGTTGAAGGTTTTGTGGGTAGATTGGTGTTCCAGTTCCACTGCTGGATGTTTTGCCTGTTTATAGAAGATTTACAGTGAGCTGGGTGTTAGTCTTTGGCAAGCAATAATTTTAGTCTTTGGGGCTTTACATATAAAGTAACTATCGGGAATGTCATTGACATTATTTTTGTGGAATCAAGGAATAACATAGTCCCTGGGAAAGATAGGTAGTATATTCAGATGGGGTTACAAACTATCTAATAGAAGCTTAATGGCAGCTGGAGAGGGTGACCTCTAACATCTTGCTACATAGGATGCTTCCTCTTTGCCAGTAATAACAATTCATGGCTGAGACATGAGAAGCAACAGATTAGCCAATGTGCTGGATGACAGAGTCAGGGTTTGAAATTATTGGAATTGGCTAGAATATAGGGCACAACCTGTGACACAACATTAAAGTATATAGATAGCATCTACTTAGTAAAAAGTCAATTGTACTATTAAAGAATGAAGATCAGTCTTAAGAGGAATCTAACCTTTTGAAGTCAATAATGACTGTTACTTTTTTTTTAAATATACCTCTATTGTGAATTAACAGAGAAATACTATAATGAATGCCTAGACAAAATGCAATAGTATTCCTGTTTGTAGTAATGATATAAAATCCTGATGCCCCCTTTTAAGAGAGGCGTTGATAAAGAGAGTTCATAGATAACTAAGCTAATGAGGGGACCAGTGTATCAGCAGTGACCAAATTAAATGTTGATCTCTTTTTCTGCAGAACACTCTAAAAGGTGGTTTTTGCTGTTTTTCATTTGGTTCTTTGTTACTGTGAGTGAGTGACATAAGCTGGAGTCACTTGGGGAGAGGAAATCTCATCAGATTGGCCCATAAGCAAGTCTATGGCATGCGTTTCTTGATAGCTGATTTGATATGGGGAGGTCCAGCCGACTGTGGCCTGTATAAGAGAAGTAAATAAGCAAGTCAGGGGCATCACACCAGTAAGCACCCTTTTCCTGTCTCTTCTTCAGTTCCTGCCTCCAGGTTCCTACCTTGAATCCCTGCTCTGACTTCCCTTCATGATGGCCTGTAATCTTCAAAATGTAATCATGTTTATCATAGAAAGTAAACTAGCACAGGAACCATGACAGAGCTATCTTTGAATACTGAAGTGCCTTTCTGTGTACCAATGGCTATATACTTGGTTTGTTCACTTTCCAGGAATCTTACATGTATAGATTGAGATGCTTGCTGCTAATATATAAGAACTATCAAAAAATTTGTATTAAAGCTAGGTCATAAGCCCTTTTACCTTTGAGATTCCTGGCTTGTTGACTAGTTATACATATCTGGTTTCATTTTAAGCTGTCACTGATAATTGGGGAAATTGTTCAAATTGGGATAACATAACAAGGTTATCTATATGGTGTGATTTTTGACTACATAAAACAAAATTATTTCTAGAGGAGTCCATAGGGAATATATATGCAAAGTTTCAATTCTTTGGATAACCAGAGCAGAACTATATACATACTTTATTTTCTTCTCATTTGTTGGTATTTCTCAAAATACATAATATGAGTATATATTACCTTTATAATAAAAAAAAACTTAATCAAGATTATTTCATTTTTTCTACATTTTATGTAGATTTCATGCTATTTCTTTTTATTAATAAATTTTATTTAAGTTAGAAACAATCTAATTTTACATATCAATCCCATTTCCCTCTCCCTGCCATCCTCCCATGCCTCCCACCTACCCCCAGCCCATCCCCTATCCACTCCCCAGGGAGGGTGAGGCCTTCCATAATGGATCATCAAAATCTGTCAAGCCATTTGAGGTAGGGCCTAGGCCCTCTCCCATGTCTCTAGGTTAAGGGAGTATCCCTCCATGGGAAATGAGCTCCCGAAGTCCATCCATTCACTAGGGATGTGTCCTGGTTCCACTGCTAGAGGCCCCATAGACTGCCCAGTCCTCTTACCTGGCACCCATGTTCAGGGGGCCTGGTTTGGTCCTATGTTGGTTTCCCAGCTGTCAGACTGCGGGTCATGAGTTCCCAGTTGCTCAGGTCAGCTGTTTCTGTGTGTTTTCCCAGTGTGGTCTTGACCCCTCTGTTCATCATGCCTCCCTCTCTGAAACTGAGGAAAGGGAGGAAGGGATGTAATTATTATTTTTTAACTGAAATATAACCCTTCCTCCCTTTCTTCTTTCCAATTCCTGCAAGTTACTCTCCCTGAAACTCCTTCCATGTTCTCTACTCTCAATTGATAGCCTTTTTTTTGCTTTATTATATTTGTTGCAATACATACATGTATGTATGTATGTATGTATGTATGTATGTATGTATGTATGTATGTCTATTGAGACTCTGTTTCTCCAGTCTTGTTCATGCAACTATTTCTACAGAGTGCTTCACAGGTGACTGCGGGCATTGTGGCTCTTACAACATGTCCACCCCTTCTTCCACAATGTCTCCTGAGCCATAGGCACAGGATCTGTGATATGTATATATCCTTTGGGGCTGGCCTTCTCACAATCCATTGATCTTTGCATTGTATCCAGCTGTGGTTTTGTGTAATAGTCTTCATTTTCTGTAAAGAGAACCTTCTTTGATGAGGGGTGGTAACTCTACCTTTAACTGTGGATAGGAGGATAAAATTTAGAATATAGGAAGGGATTATGCTGGTCTAGCAAAGTGGTGCCAGTAGATACTTTCCTAATAAGGTCCATGACATCATTAGCTCTTTGAAGCTGACTACATTTCTGGTACCAGGAATGATTTCCTTTGTTTACACATGGTAGCCTATAGGATAGGGTTTGGCATTGAATATATAAGTGAAATGTCCTTCTGACAATGAGTGCTACTCTTTTCATTCTTCTATGATGTTACATAAAACCTTTTTTGTTAGTTTATTTTCAAAAAGAATACTTAGTATAAATGCTTCAAAATGAAAATTTTACAAAAACATAATAACTGATATAAAAATGTACGACATAGTCTGAACAATTGAACATAACAGAGGAAAGGTGTTGTGAATTGTTACAGAGTTTAGAATTACAAGGAAGAAAACGAGTGAAGAATTTATAATGAAAAATGGAGGAAGGAAATAAAAGTCTTAGAAATTATGTTTACTAAATACATGAACTTTGATTTAAATAATATGGAACAATCATCACTAATAGTTACTGAAACTATATCAATGTATGACTAGATCCCCCTATTTTATAATGGAGCTACTTGAAGTTAAGCACATTGTAAATTAACACTAAAGGTTGAACTATCATTGAACCATTATTCATAAGTTGACTGTTGCTATTCAATATTATGTATGTATTAGAATTCTGTAAGAGAAAGATGTGAGGCAATATCTCAATGTATACAATAGCAAATTGCTATTTTGTGAACAAATAGCAAAAATGTTAATGGCTATGTAGCTAGTCGTTAAAGCTATCATACAATAAAACTAAGAAAAGTATAGAATAAGACAGTCATCTTGGTACATTCTCTGTACAGAATGAGTTGAATTGATATTTAATCCCACTCTTAGAATCCACTCACCTGGATTCAATTGATTTACATGCAGTGATGTTTAATATTCTAGTGTGTTAATACATCAGAATTTTTTTAATACATTTAACATTGTCCTAGAGTTTCCATTGTTTCAAATATCTGCAATACATTCATTTCTTCAATGATATACATTTGTTTCCCTTACAGACATATATAAAACTAAAATTTATAGCTCAAAATAGCTTTAATTGTCAGTGGTTTTGTTAAAGTCTTACAAAGTTGACTTTTAAAGCAATTGGCCATGTAACATTTAGTGAAAGTCCAAAAGGAAACAGGTATGGTAGCAGAAAATAGAAGGAATGCTACCAAAATGGTTACATTCAGGAGCTGAAAAATAGTCATTGTAGTGTTTCTTCACTTAGATGGTTTAAACCAGAATGGTAATTGTGGGTTGAAAACCTTTTTGTATATTTGATAAAGAATTGTCATCTCATTGGCATTTTGAAGTGGGCAACTGTTTATTCAGATATGTAAACATTGTAGAGGGAGTGATGAATCCAGATGTGTGTGTGTGTGATCATTTTGGAGTCAGGTTATAGAAGTTGTGTGCAAAATGATGGTCACAGTGGTTGATTTTTTTTTTTATTTTGTGGCCCTTTTTGTAGTGTATCTCCTGTCATTTGCCCTGCCCACTGCCTCAAAAGTGGTCCCCTGTATAGCTGACTTCTCAGTTCTGTGATTCTGACTGGCTTCCTGTTTCCTAGAGAATAGAATTCATTCTCCTTTGTTCAGCTTAAATCTTTCTTATATCCAGCCTTGATTCACATTCCAAGCACTTTTTCTCAAGCCCCTTCCCTTTTACCATCATGTAAATGTCCTCCCCATATGTGGATGCCACTTCCTTTTTTATGTACATTTTAATTAACATTTTTTTCATTTTACATACCAAACAGTTTCCCTCCTTCCTCTCCTCCCATACCACCCACACCTGACACCTATCTACCCCCTCCCCATCCACTTCTCACATGAGCTTACACCTTTAAAGCATGGTACATTAAGTTGAGATAGGACCTATCTCTTCACCCTGCATAAAGGCTGGATGCCACTTTCAAAAGTTTATTTTTTTTTTCCTTCAGAACCTTTTCAAAAGTCATGACCTTTTTGAAGCCCCCTCTAGCTTCCCCTGAAATAATCACTCCATCTCTGCCAACCAGCAGTCGTTTCATAATGCTTTTTCAGTTAACACTGAACTGCTCTGAACCCTTCCACAACTACCTTTGTAATACTTTTAATGCCATTTTTCCATGGTTAGTTTTTCTATTGAGCACTTGCCACTATGTCTTGATTTATATTTCTCTGGTTCGTCTTGTTATTGTTGGCTTGCTCACTGGTGCTGTTTCAGCTCCCGGGGATCCTAGTGCATTGGAGATGCTCAGTCAGTAGTATTGGATGAGTGAATTCTGTCTTATTTACATACTGCTACATCTGTGACTTTAAGAAATATTGAATCCCTTTGATCCTCACTAGTGCAGTGGCCAGAGCAGCACACTTTCACAAAAAGTATATTCAGTTAGTAAACTTATATGTTGTTTGTTTGTGCATCCTGGAACTTACAAGTCTTGGTTCAGGCCTCAGTAGTTCTATCACAATTTATAGCCTACTAAATTGTGGTATCCTGAATACCATTGCCTCTGGAGTTCAGAAGTCTCATTACCAGCATGTGACCTTGAATGTGCCAAGGAACTTGACTTTGATTAATAGTGTGACCACAGCAGGAACAACTATAAGCATGTTACTCCATTTAAGCCAGTGAACTCACTCAAAGAAGACTGATCCCTGATTCCCACCCAGGAGCACACTGGCTTGAGATTCTGTTGAATGATACAGGCAGCTTAACGTGCTTTTTTTATTAGGTTGTTGACCTAGAACCATTCTTTGTGCACTATGGTGAATCTTAACACCATGTGCGGTGAATGATAGTATAGCATTCCTTGTCGGATTCTAGAGGAGTGACTGGGAGAAATATGTCACAGCCAATGGAAGCACTTGAAATGTTGAAGTTATAAGTGAGAAGGTGATGAGTCATACTTGTTTATAAACTTGAAGAGGAGGAAAAGAGAGAGAGGCCTAGTCTGCAGAGGGTTTCCAAATCTACACATTATAGTTTCCTATACCACCATACAGACATTTGTGATGGGGAGAGAGTTGAGTAATCTGTGGGAATTTGGCCACCAGCAACAGAGGGAGTAGAAGGGTCAGTAGATGAGATTGAAAAAACATGTAGCCTCAGGGTCAGAAGTCACAGTTTAACAGAATATGTGTTACAAAGGAGGACCACACATCACATGCATGTTTCTGAAAGAGAATGCCAGCTGCAGCGTGGACAGTGGGTAAGGCAGGGGTAGACCAGAAGGATACTTTTGTTCTCTGGATAAGCAAGACAAGCCAAATTGCAATCATAGTGGACATAGGATGGAGGAAACAGGCTGTGGGTGAACTTGAAAGGATTTATGTAGGCCATTATAGAAGGGAGTTGAAGGAGTATCTAGTCAAGAGTGACTCCCATGATTTTTTGCTTGAGTGATCAGAGCTGCTCTCATTTGTTGAAATGGAGCTCACTGGGGAAGCGAGTATCACATAGGTAAAGCCCAGCAGGGATATATAAGTGCATTTTGGACTTAAACTGTACATCTATATGGTGGAAACATCTCCAATATAGTTGGAAATGCATGTTAACACCACACTGAAAGTGGTGAAAACCACCCAGTCTGTAAGGTTCCTCAGGAAGAGGGTGTGCCCTAAAAAAAAGTGTAGGCTCAGTTAAGAAGCACCCTGGGTGACAGGAACCTCGTGGAGAAAGCAAAGCAGCATGACTCAGAACTTCTGGAAAAAGCCCGAGTTTGCCTCTGCTAGAGCTCTGGAGAGAGCAGACTCTTGGGGTTAAGGAGGGATGGAGAGACAGATACATGCACCATGTGTGTGCCTAGTGCTCATGGAGGTGAGCAGAGGGCATCAGATCCCCTGGAGCTGGAGTCACAGAGGGTTTTAAACTGCCATGTGGATGCTGGGAATCAAACTCTGGTGGAAGGGCAGCTAATGCTCTTAACCGCTCAACTATCTATCTGGCCCCCAGAACTCGCCATCTTAAAGCACCGCCTTCTATTTTCTTCCTTCTCTTCTTGGAGCTCTGCTTCCACTTTGTGACAGTTCACTCCTTAGCATCTCAAGGTCTAGCTTTTGCTTGTTAGTTAAACTACACATTTACTGCTTTACCCCAGAGCCTTTGGCTGAGGGCTCAGCTTTCTAACTTCTCTAAAGTGGTTCATACTTTTCATTCCTCATTTCCTCTTCTCCATGCCTCCGTGGCCCTCCACCCACTTGTGGCCCTCCGCCCTTTTGCCTTCGGTGCAGTTAACTTTTTCCTTCATACTGCCTGAGTCTGTATTTTCCTTGGAGTCCCGGCTTCACTCCTTTCTCAACTGTCCATTGCTTTCCAAACCTATGGCTTCAGGCCCAGTCTTTCCTTAAGTCAGAAGATTTGAAAGCTTGTCGTGTGCTGACCATGATACCACACGTCTGGCTATAGTAGGAACACAGGAGACACAGTATCCCCCTTGTAGTAACTTATAGTTACAATGGGATAGCTGGGCATTCCACTCAGAAACATAGAAATACCTGGTCACAAGCTGTGTAAAGTGCTTCATGGAAGTGCAAGAGTATGAGGACCCTGGAAAGTTGTCTAGAGAAAAGGATGTTTGACTTGTAGTCTGAAGACTGAGTGTGAGTGATGTAGAAGTGAGGCAGGGCCAGGCAGGCCAGAAGGAGCTAAGAGGTTAGTGGCTGGGAAAACTCTAAACCGAAAGGAACACAGATAGGTGATGATGTGGTTAGGTAAGGGGAGTGAGTATATCAAGGGATGAGACAGATGAATAACCAACTCCCTTAAAGATTTGACTGTTTGTGTGGGCCAGTAGAACCTGAACTTGATACAGTCCTTATGCTTCAGCCTCCCAGTTGCTAGAATTATAGATATGCATCATGGCTATCTTTTTGCTTCTAATTATTTTAATTAACTTTTCAAAGTACTACATCATGTTTTGAAATATGTTTGCATTGTAGAATGGCTTCATCATACTAAGGAACATGAGACATTGCCTCACACACTCATAATCTTTTCTTTCTTTTTTCTTTTCTTTTCTTTTTTTTTTTTTTTTTTTTTTTTTTTTTTTTTTTTTGAGTGAAAACAGTTATCCTATTTTGTAAGTAATTTTCCAGGGTATAATATATTCCTTCTAGGTATAGTCCCTATGCAGTACTGTGGATGTGGATCTACAATGTATTCTTTGCATCTGACTGGAATTGTGCATGCTTTGATCAATAGCTTCTTATGCATGCCTCCAGGGGTTTGGGGTTTTAGCATTCAGTGCTGCAAAGCTTCTGAAATGTAAGCAGAAAGGTGACAGCTTTCTCTGTGCTTCTCTAGAAATTAGCCCTGGCTGCTTTGTCACTGCAGTTCATGAAGGGAATAATATTGGATGCAAAGGGAGTAGAACAGTGGCCATTAGAGTGGCCTAGAGGAGGTTGTTTGTTTGTTTGTTTTTGGCAGAGTTGGAAAGATATTGACAAATTGAAATTGATTTAAGATGTAAATGTAGAAGGGTGATTCAAAGATAGTAAAAAGAAAAAAGGATGTCAAAGATGGCAGGTTTTTGGCTGGACAATACTGGGCCACTAAGATAGGAAGTGGCCATTTTAGATGTTTAGATGGGAAGAGGACATTTTAGTGTTTCATTCTGGATGCTCTGAATGTGAAGTATGTCTCTATTGGTTAATATTTATAATATTGTCAAGCCCAGATGTACATCTCAAGTCTACCTTTTGCCCCCTCTTCCCTACCCCTGTGTTGTTCACATCTTTTGACAGGGACACTGTTGTCCATCTGAGATCTGAGCCTAAGTCTGAATCATCTTAGATCCCTCCTCAGGATGGTCATCTCTTCTGCTTTTCCCCCATCTCCATCCACTCTCAGGTCTCCCTGGCCCTCCACTTGTACTCAAGAACTAGCTTCCATGATGCTGAGAGGTGGGAATGGCATTCTCCTTGCTAATCCATGGTGTGCAATGCTGCTGCCTGAATCTTTGTAAAGCACCAGTAAATCATGTGCTCTTCTTCTCAGAAAGGTGAACCAGTCCTGCCCACACTCCTCAGGGAATTCTGTTGCTAGCTCTTAAATCCAGGCTATGTGTGTTGTTTATCAAATGTCTGGCCTGTGCACCTGATGCAAGTTGAGATATTTCTGGACAGCCAGTCTCCAGTCATAGTTATTTTATTTCATTCCAATGAAGTCATCACCACACAACTTTGGCAGAATCTAAACAATAAGGCACCAACTTGCCCTCCTCTGACATCCCATTCCATTTTGTGTGAACTCTTCTGATGGCTCTTGGCACTGGCAACCTGGCATCTTGCAATTTGGGCACCCATGTGTTATCTCCCAGATAGAGCTGAGCCCTAAGATCCAGAAGGGCAACTCTGCAACTTGGCTTTGCAGACCCTAGTACCTAATACAGGTTTCTGTTCTTCCTCACAAGAAAGATGAATGCATTATCTTCTCTGGTATATTATATTTAGTCTCAACTATTTAAAGAACTTCAAGGAACAGAAGCATATGTTCTTTTAGTTATAATGGACCTTTGAAACTCAATATTTAATGATATTTAGATAGTGATGACTCATGTTTCCTGGGAGTTGGGCTAATTTTCCTATTCCTGGATCTTCCTGTTTAGCCTGCTGAGTTATCAGACCTAGACCATGCCAATCAGGAAGAACATGGCAAATAGCTTCATTAGGACTGTGGGTGCTTTGCGTGAGGAGCTGGCTGGTTCTCCTCATTGCTTTGTTTTCTGCTTTCTGTTGGACCAGGCCAGTTTGAGATCTAGAATTTCCTCCATATAACAATTAGAGAAGAGCAGTATTCTCTCTCATAGCTGGGCCTGATGGTTCACACCTAGAATCCCAGCACTTGGGAGGTAGAGGCAAGAGGAACATAGGAGTTTGATGGCAGTCTGGTATACTTAGTGGGTTTCAGGCCAGCCTGTCCTGTACAGTGAGACCCTATTTTAAATAAGCAAACAAACATCTCATGTAACTTTTTTCTTTTTTCTTTAAATTAGAAACAAGCTTGTTTTGCATATCAACCCCAGTTCCTGCACACTCCTGCCCTCCCCTGTTGCCCCCACCAACTCCCATCCCATCCCCTTTCAGCTCCCCTGGGAGGGAGAGGCCTTCCATGGGGAGTCTTCAAAGTCTGTCAGATCATTTGGAGCAGGGCCTAGGCCCTCCCCCATGTGTCTAGGCTGAGGGAGTATCCCTCTATGTGGAAAGGGCTCCCAAAGTCCATTCATATACTAGGGATAAATACTGATCCACTACTAGAGGCCCCATAGACTGCCCAGTCCTCCTAACTAACATTCACATTCTCGTGTCACTTTTGAAACTTAAATCTTTATTTCCAGGGTTTGGGGAGCATCTGTAGACCACTTACAGAAATTAGTTTCTCTCTTTCTACCATGTGGATTCCTGAAATGAAACTGTGGTCTTAATGGTTGTTAGTAAGCATCTTTACCCACTGAACCATCATGCTGTTTTTTGTTTGTTTGTTTAGTTTTCCTTTCTCCTGCCTTGAAAACAAATCAAACTTCTTGCTTCAGTGTCAATATTAGAATATCAGGCTTTTATGTAGCATGTAGTGCATATACTGAGGGGTCAGTTTTACATTTAAAAATGCAGTTCACAGACACTCATAAAACTTGGCATAATCCAAGAATATATCACTGTGCATGGTCATGCTAAGATAGACTGTAGTAAGAAGTAAATGCATTATAGTATACTGCTATTTATTTATATGTTACTAAGTCAGGGTTTTCTCTTTGGCATTTTGCTTTCAGTCATGCTGTAAAATGCATAGCATTTCATAGGAATGCATGCAATAGCTAGTCATACCTCCTTACAGGTGCAAAGACAAGTCTTTGCCAGAACATACTGATCCCCTATGTGTGCAGAGCACAGTCATGTCTTCCAAATTCTAAGCTGCTCTTTAACATCATCAGAATGATAACAGTAACAACGCCTGTTGTATTCTGGCTACCATCAGTAGGCACTGTGCCAGGTCCTTTAAATCCATTATCTCAAATCATCACCACTGTACAGATTAGTGTGACCCAGAGATAACACTGACTTGTCCAAGTCCTCCAGCTAATAAAATGTCAGAACTCAGATTTGAGCCACTTTTGACCGTGTTAAGAGCTTGTGCTTTTTTTCTTTATTTTATAACCGAACTTATTTCTTTTTACTTTTTATTTCCAAATTAACCATAAACACACATGATCTTGTACAAATAGGTCAGAGAGATCTCATGCACCAATCTCCCAGATGCCTCCAACAACTATATATTTTGATCAACCAGAAGGTAGCTTAGGAAGCTGAACTCATTGGTTAAAAGGACTTGCCGTTCAAACATGAGGACCTGAATTTGGATACCAGCACTGACCCAGTACCTTGTAAAAAGTCACAAGTGGTTGTGCATACACCTGTAATCCCGGAGCTGCAAGGGGAATTGACTTAGTTAGTTAAATGAACCTGTCTTATAGGAATAAGGTGACAAATGATAGAGCAAGACACCTGATGTATTCCTATGGCCTCTACATACACACACGCACGCGCATACACACATGCACATACATACATACATATGCAAATACACACATGCACTTACATACACAGGTATACACACATGCACACAAACATGCACAAAAAGAAGAAAAGAGAGTAGGAATGGGAGAGATGCTCAGCACAATGAAAATAGTACAGTTAATCAGTATTTGAATGTTGACAGTTTTGTG
Organism: Phodopus roborovskii; assembly: GCF_943737965.1. Taxonomy (NCBI): domain Eukaryota; kingdom Metazoa; phylum Chordata; class Mammalia; order Rodentia; family Cricetidae; genus Phodopus; species Phodopus roborovskii. The sequence continues at coordinate 169,691 of NW_026125778.1, read as the reverse complement.
AGTGTCTTTTTGTACATTCTATAGCATTTGCTACCAAGTAACCACCATCAATAATGAAGGTATGAAACTGTTAGAAAACCACAAAAGAATCCTTCATATTCATGCTCTCCTCTCCTCATCTCCTGGCAACTGCATCCCTGTCTTCAATCCTTATCTTGTCATTTCAAGACTATTACATAGTTAGAAATGATGGCACAGGCCTGTAGGCCCAGCTCTAGGAGGATGGGGTAGAAGGATCAGTTCAAGGCCAGCCTAGACTACAAACAAACTTAAAACAAAAAGAATGGTTTATAAATAGAATCACATAATATTGCATCTTGAGATTGGCTTTACTTATACTTTAGTGTGCCCCTAAAATTTTTTCAGGTACACATATATTTATATTCCATGGTATAGATGTAAGCACAGACTTATAATTTGAATTTCTAGAAAACTCATGACCTAAATGATTCTTTATTTTTCCTTTTCTTTTCTTCCTTTCTTTCACCTTTTCTTTCTTTTATTTTTTTTAATGAGAGGATTTAAAAATGAATGGACTATTTTTCCTTGTATCCCTGAAGGGCATTTTCAAAGAATAAACATCTGTTTACCTTTAATTTTTTTTCTTAGTATCAGTCACTTAACACACCATTAAAGAAAAATTTAGGCTGAATGTTCAGTTACCCAAATGGGGCATTTATATTACACGCTCCAAGGCTTAGAGAATATCATAGAAGAGAGGCATAAAAAATGTGAGTTAGATGATGGGAAGGAATGCTATGAAATTCTGTCTTCTGGATATAACGTGACTGTGGTGCCCTTGGATTCACAACAGCAGAGGCTATCAGCACAAGACTGAGCCCATCAACATTCCATTGGAAGGCTGAGGGACTCATATGGCCCTATTCCTCTCAGAGGTTGCTAGTACATAAAAAGTTATATTCCTCAATGATATAGTCACTAATACATTGCCCGTGGTCCCATAAATTACCACACACTTATACTCATGTAATCAACCCTAACTAAATTCAGAACTCACAAAAAAATAACATGAAAGTAGGAAAGGGACTTGTTCAAAAGAAGTAGTGTTATGAACAGTTTCCCCACCAGGCTGGGCCCAGAGCTGCATCAGTCCTAAGTAACACACAGAGACCCTATATTAGATATAAATCTTTTGGCCTATTACTAGCATTTCTTATTGGCTAGTTCTGTCTTAAATATTAACACATTTCTATTAATTTAAGGGATTCCAGATGGTCTTATCTTATAGGAGAGAGGGTCGAGACCTCTTCTCAAGTCCCTACATCTTGACTCTTTTCTACCATATCTCCCAAAATCCTCCTTGTCTCCTAGTCCCGCCTATCTTGCTTTCCTAATGGCCAACAGGGCTTTATTCATTAACCAATAAGAGAAACATATTTACAGAATGACATCTCCCATCATCCCTTTTCTGCCTCAAATAAAAATAAGGGTTTTAACTTTAACGTAGTAAAATTACATATAACAAAAGTTATCAAATAAGAACCCTAGTTAACAATATTTAGTTCATTACCATTTAGCAAGATTTAAAGAAAATATTCCATTATCTCGCCTATCTTTTTTTTTGGTCTAAAGTCTTATATGTAACTTATCTTTAATCCTAACTAAGGAAAACTATAATCATAACTATCTTCAACTCTATCAAAGACCACAGAAGGTTAATATATAAACTTTAGAAATGACAGAGACATCTTACTACTTGGTCAGTCACCTGAAGTTTTTCTGTAATGTTCCATCTTCAGCCTATAGGCCAGAGTGTGTCTGGCAGACTCCTCAGCAAAGCAGGAAACTTTAAACTGTCCACCTGTATTGGCAGTTCATCCGTCACTTTTCTGTGTGTCCTGCAGAATGTCTGGCAGTCTCTTACATGAAACAGGAACCCTACAGCAATTTCCATCTTGTTTCAGAAGTCACTTTTCTATGGGTCCTGCATATCTAGTTTATACAGCATAAAGTGAAACAGTCCAGACAAGAGCAATATCTTGCCCAAATGGTCTTGGCATATTGAAGGTAAACTCCCTAACGAGTTTCTTTGATGTCCATCTTTCTTTCTGATGCAGGTGGTATTGTCAGGAGTAGTTATGTCTCACTGTCAAGAAAAACCCTAAACCATTTTAAATGCCATATTCTGTAGGTCTTTGAAAGGTTTGAATAATATTTGTCCATCTCAAAGATATCGCTGTAAATCTAGAAATACTAACTAATATAGTTAGCTATAAGTTTTCCTTTTATAGGTAATAATCTATAATCCGTACTAAATTATATGTTACATTTTTAAATGAGCTATGTAAACACAATACCTAAACAAGAGGAGAAATCTACATAAAACAAAATTGACCTTAAATTTGTATTAATAAATGAAAATCCATTCCAAAACTAAGTATTCATTTCTATCATTTCTATGCCATAAAGTGGTTACTCAGTGTGAGGGGAATAGGGCAGAGGAGAATATGATATCTCTCTGTCTCTCTCTCTCTCTCTCTCTCTCTCTGTGTGTGTGTGTGTGTGTGTGTGTGTGTGTGTGTGTGTGTGTGTGTGTAAATGTGAGATAAGAAATCTTAGCATGTTTGGCATTTTGTATCTTGATCCATTTGACTACATATTTTGTGTTACCTCAGTCATAGTGTATTTTTAATTGTTGTTCCCCTTACCGTATTTGGCCAGATACCATAATTATCCTAATAGCTGCATACCTGTCCCACTAAACTGACTGATAACTGTCATCTCTGTTAGCCACCTCTTCCCCTAATATTAAGCATCTTCATCTGTATAGTTTTTTCTCTTCTTTTATGATTGCTATAAACATTTTAGGAGTACAATGACTGGGTCAAAGGATGGAATATTTTTATGGCTCTTCTTGGTGTACATTTCTGGTCTTTCCTTGACTATCAACTCACGAAACAAGTGCTTGGATTGTAGTGAGGAAATTAATTCATGGGGAGAAGACAGAGAAGCAGGTAATACAATTGGAATCTCTCTTAGGTGCTTCCTCAGAGGAGGAGTTGCTGATTCTGATAGATCCAGTTGGAAAAATGAGCCAGAGCTACAGATAGTTGAAGAAATTTTAGTAGTTGGGAAAGATGGATCATTCTAGGCAACAAGGATATGTTGAGCAAAGTGCTTGGTCCTGACTGTAGAGGAAGTGTCTGAAGAATTGGGAAGGATTTGACTTAGCTGGAGGTCAGAGTAATGTAGGAGAGAATCTTCAGAACCTGACTATGAGTGACATCCCAGGCCTCTGGAATTATAGGCAGTGCCAAATTGGTTGAGGATGCATTTAGATGGCATACTTGCCTGTTATAATGCTTGCTCTTTCATGTGTGATCTATATGCTACTTTTAAGTGTCTAATGTACCAAAGGTTAAAACAAAATTGAAAGCTTATGGTTATTTTTACATGTTTCTAATGTTTTTGTTATACTGACAGAAATACTGACTTTTGTAATTTTGTCCATTTCAGGATTCTGCTCTAATACTTGATGTTCCTCTGGGTGTGATATCAAGAATTGAGAAAATGGGAGGCGCGACAAGTAGAGGAGAAAATTCCTATGGTCTAGATATTACTTGTAAAGTAAGATATTTGCTATTTTCTTATACAAAGAAAAAGGCAAATTAGGATTCAATAGTAGAAAATTGATGTGGTCTTAAAAAATCATTTCTGGGGCTGATGGTATGTATACACAGGTGGATCTCTGAGTTCAAAATTATCAAAATCTCTTTTTAGCCTCAAGTTCTAGGCTTGGGTCTTCCATCATGAGTTGAGGTATCAGAAAGTTCCTGGGGAAAGAATTCCCACACATGGGGCCCCCTGTAGTCAAGAGTGAGGCTTCATCAAAGAAGTGGTCAGCTTATTAGCTGCTAGGGCAGAAGTAAAGTTTATGGATAACATTTTAAAAATAAATTTTTATTTAAATAAAAAACCATTTTATTTTACATACCAAATCCAAGTTCCCTCTCCCTCCTATCCTCCCATGCTTCCCACCAATCCCCCATCCCACCCCACCATCCACTCCTCAGGGAGGGTGAGGCCTCCCATGAGGGATCATCAAAGTCTGTCACATCATTTGGGGTAGCATCTAGGCCCTTCCCCGTGTATCTAGGCTGGGAGAGTATCCCTACATAGGGAATGGGCTCCCAAAGGCCATTTATGCATTAGGGATAAAATACTGGTTCCACTCTCAGAGGTCCCATACACTGCCCAGGTCTCCTACCAGACACCCATGTTAAAGGGACCTGGTTTGCTCTAATGCTCATTTCTCAGCTGTCAGACTTGGGTCTATGAACTTCCCCTTGCTCAGGTCAGCTGTTTCTTTGGGTTTCTCCAGCCTAGTCTTGGCCCCTTTGCTCATCCCTCCTCCCTCTGTGCAACTGGATTCCAGGAGTTTGGCTCAGTGCTTAGCTGTGAGTGTCTGCTTCTGCTTTCATCAGGCTTTATGATGGCATATAAATTAGTTATCAATCTCATTATCAGGGGAGGGCATTTAAAGTAGCCTCTCCACTATTGCTGAGATTGTTAGTTGGGGTCATCCTTGTAGATCTCTGGACATTTCCCTAGTGCCAGGTTTCTCTTTAAACCTATAATGGCTCCTCTAATATGGTATCTCTTTCCTTGCTCTCCTTCTCTTATTTCCCCCAACTTGATCTTCCTGATCACTCATATTCTTATATAACATTTTGAAACCTTAGTTTCATTCTACTCCTTCTCAGGTGGTCAGGGCACCATAGTTTTTATAATCATATGTCTGCCCCATGGAGTTGGAGTTGACTGATACTGGCCTCCCAACTATTCCTGGCCCCACTGACCAACTTCATATGTATCATTTCTTCTACCTTTTAAATAATAGTTTTAAATTTTCAGAAGTAAGATGGTTCTTTATGGCACCATATGTCACCACTTAGATACCTTCATACTATGAAAGGAAGGAGGCATAGAAGAGATTTTGCCCATTGTGATCAGGATGCCTCCTTACCTATAACAACTGTTTTCAGTTGCAGTGAATAATATTTTATTTGGGGATGGTAAGTGGGAAGATTACTTGTGATAAGGTTTATCCAGTTGTTATATTAAATATATATATATGTGTGTGTGTGTGTGTGTGTGTGTGTGTGTGTGTGTGTGTGTATTGAACATCTGTGTTCACCCAAGCACATACTAGGACATTGACATTCTTTCCTCAGCACAGCCCTCCCAGACAGATGTATTGATGGAGAATTTCAGAAGAGTTAGGGAGCTTTGCTGCTATGGTCCAATGAATGGCAAAACTGAACCAAATAGGCAGAGGTAACCTCATTGTGAACAATAGTTAACTTTTCTAGCAAGAAAACCTGATTTCCATGTACTGTGTATCAGAAGACCACCATCTATAACATTGTGCTCAGTTCTAGAAAAAGCAAGAAGGAATTAGGAGACCATCTGTCCCAGTACATCCTTGTGTGCATCAAGATATCCAGAAAATTTTGTGAAATGTAGATCTTTGAGTTTTAGCCCAGAGCTGATTCTAAATGCCAAGCAAGACTCAAAAAGTGTCTCAGGAGGCTGTCAGACATCTTGTTAGTGCAGGTGTCATCATTCTTCTCCTCAAGAAAAAGGTGCAGACAGCAAATATTTTAGGCTGTGAAGAGTTAAGTGAGGTATCTGTTGCATGTTCTCCTGTAAGTATTATGAGATAATATTTTTGTTTTAAGGACTATACAAAGATGCTGAGCTTTGACCACCCCAAGCCAATTATTCTGCATGACAGGGAAATAAAGCCTTCACAAAATGGCATGACTTGCCTTGGTGTTGCTGACGATCAATGAAAGAACCTGTTTTAAAACCTAAGTCAGTTTTTTGGCAGTTATTGTTTATTATTATTATTTTTATTACTTAATATTGTTCTTATTTTACATATTGATCCCAGTTTCCTTACCCTCCTACCCTTCCATGCTCCCCACCAACTCCCCCATCCCATCCTCCATCCACTCCCCAGGGAGGGTGAAGCCATCTATGAGGGATCATCAAAATCCTTCATACTTACAGGGGCCCCATAGACTTCCCAGGCCTTTTAACTAAGACCTATGCTCAGGGGGTCTGGGTCAGTCCTATGATAGTTTCCCGGCTATCAGTCTGGGGTCCATGAGCTTCCCCTTATTCGGGTCAGCTGTCTCTGTGGTTTCTCCAGCCTCCTCATGACTTTTTTGATCATCAGTCCTCCCTCTCTGCAACTGGATTCCAGGAGTTCGGCTCAGTGTTTAACTATGGGTGTCTGTTTCTGCTTCCATCAGCTACTAGATGATGGCATATTAATTAGTCATCAGTCTCATTATGATGCAAGGGCATTTAAAGTAGCCTCTCCACTATTGCTTAGATTGTTAGTTGGAGTCATCCTTATAGATGTCTGGAAATTTCCCTGTTGCTAGATTTCTCTTTAAATCTCTCTGTTTTTCCTTCTTCTCAATATTCCTGCTGCCTAGTGTTCTCCTCTCCCCTCCTTTTCTCCCCTTCTCTTTCTCCTAACTTCCTCTCTCCCCTCCTGCTCCCAATTTGCTCAGGAGATCTTGTCCCTTTCCCCTTCTGTGGGGGACCGTGAATGTCTCTCAGGGTCCTCTTTCTTTCCTAGATTCTCTGGTGGTGTGGATTAGGCTGGATTGCTTTATGTCTTAAATCCATATATGAGTGAGTACATACCATGTTTGTCTTTTGTGACTGGGTTACCTCATTCAGGATGGTTTCTTCGAGTTCCATCCATTTCCCTACAAATTTCAAGATTCCATTGTTTTTTGTTTGTTTGTTTGTTTGTTTTTTGTTGTTGTTGTTCGTTTGTTTTTGGTGTTTGGTCCCCCCCCCCCACTGAATAGTACTCTATTGTGTATTTGTACCACATTTTCTCCATACATTCTTCAGTTGAGGGGCATCTAGGTTGCTTCCAGGTTCTGGCTATTACAAATAATGCTGCTATGAACATGGTTGAGCACATGTCTTTGTTGCCTGAATGTGAATCTTTTGGGTGTATGCCCAAGAGTGGAATTGCTGGATCTTGTGGTAGACTGATTACCATTTTTGCGAGGAACTGCCATATTGGTTTACAAAGTAGCTGTCCAAGTTTGCACTCCCACCAGCAGTGGAGGAGTGTTCTCCTTTCTCCACATCCTCTCCAGCATAAACTGTCATTAGTGTTTTTGATTTTAGCCATTCTGACAGGAGTAAGATGGTTTCTCAGAGTTGTTTGATTTGCATTCCCCTGATGGCTAAGGATGTTGAGCATTTTCTTAAGTGTCTTTCGGCCATTTTAGACTCCTCTATTGAGAATTCCCTATTTAGTTCTGTGCCTGACTTTTTAATTGGATTATTTGTTGTTTTGATGACAAGGTTCTTGAGTTCTTTGTATATTTTGGAGATCAGCCCTCTGTCAGATGTGAAGTTGGTGAAGATCTTTTTCCATTCTGTGGGCTTCGTTTTGTCTTGTTGACTGTGTCCTTTGCCTTACAAAAGCTTCTCAGTTTCAGGAGGTCACATTTATCAATTGTTGATCTCAGTGTCTGTGCTACTGGTGTTAATGTTCATTTTCTAATCTCTGGCACTGTAATTTATAAAACCAAACTCCTATTCTTAGTTTGCATTGGTAATTCAATAAGCAGTTCTCTTCTACAGTTTGAAAAGATCAAAATGAATCTTAGCAACCAGAATCCAAAGGAGTACTCATGCCCTGAGATTCTCTACTGCTTCCCACCTAAGTTCCTTTTGTTTTTGTTGGGATCTTAGCTGTTTTTATGTTATGTTTGTTATCCCATCCACTGGCTACTGTGTGAGGCCTGTAAGTACAGAGATTTACTCTGAAGAAGGTTCTTTGCAGTTTGTGTCTAAAGGATTCATGGGAAAGTGGTGTTTTATTAAACATTCAAGGCAGTGCAGTTGGTATTTTGATGATATTGAAGTGACTGCCATCCCAATAAGGTACTTGCTTCAACTCATATTTAAATATTAATCCTACCAAATGAATAAGACTAAGTACACTCTTAAACAACTTTGGAATGGTAGCACAAATTCTAATTGTTCTTAACAATAAAAATGAAGATAGATACTAGGGTTAAAGATTAAGATCAGAAAAGCAAAACATTCAGCCACTAGAGAGAGAGAGTTTTCACCTCTCCCAGTGTTCAGATCTTGTCCTCAGGCTGCACTGCTCCTCAGACTGCCGCAGACTGCATTTGTCTCCATCAAACCTCAGACTGGACTGCTTCTGCCTCCTCCCACCTTATATTCCTCTCTAGTGCTGGGATGGGATTAAAGTGTGGGATCCCAAGGGCTAAGTTCACCTTTGGATGAGCTCTATGTTTCTCTTTTAGACTGGATCAATTTCATGTAGCTCAGAGTAGCCTTGAAGTAAGAGAGAACACTCTGCCTCTTTCTTCCAAATGGTTGGATTAAAGGTGTGCACCACCATGGCCTGGCTTACATGGCTAACTGGTGTGGCTCGATTTGCACGCTGATCTTCAGGCAAGCTTTATTTGTTAGAGCATGAACAAAATGTCACCACAAGGAACAGTTTGCAGGTAAAATTCTCAGGTGTTTCGTACATGAAGTTTTTTAAATTGTCCTGTACCTCAAATAGATAAGGCCTTAGATAAGTGTTATAAATCATTTTTAAAGGCAGGGTCTCATGTCACTCAAGCTGGTCTTGAACCACTATGCAGCCAAGGCTAGCCTTGAACTCTTGATCTTCTAACAAGGTTCTGAGATTATAGGCATATGCCACTTACCCCAGCTGTAGCACAACCTTTTAATAAAATTATCTCCTGAGACCACTGGTGGTGTCACAAAAGGCACACTCCATTTTCTCAGTAGCAGACCTGACATTTATATAAGAGAAGTCCGCAGCAGTGGGATAAACACTTGCCATCCTGTTTCGTATCTCATCTTGCACCTGTAGTTAGTAGTCATGATGCTACTGCATTCCTCTCCCCAAATAATGACCAACCCCTACACTTGACTGATTTAGTGATGTACATGTGGGTTCCACTCATCAGTAGCAACATGTATAGAGTGGCTCTTGGTCCCGAAGGACCCCATTCACCACAGGGGAATAGGTGATTATGAGTATGAGAATTACTGCCCTGCAGGCCCTGTACCAACTCTGATAACAATTTGAAGTCTTTTTGTAACAAGGCAGAGTAAACAATACTGCCAGAGAGTCTTTTTGCTCTTGTGTCCCATCGCTCCTTACTTGGTTTAAAGGCAGTATAGTATATTGAGGTAGACAGTCACATGTTTTCTTTAATAATAATTAAGCCATTGACTATCACCATAAGATCCAGTTGATAAGCACATTGAAACTAACAGGGAGATCTTTCACCACTAGGTTCTTTCCTAGTTACCCTTCCCTAATGAGTCAAGCTGCAGGAGACCAGGTACAACTTACCATTAGTGTATGTTCCTATTTATGTTCCAGACTAGGTGATCTGCTGCCTGTGAGTCATATGCCTTATTCATTTTAATTTTCTGGTTCTGGTTAGCAAGAAAGAATTTTTTTTTTTTACTGTAATTGTGTCTGAATCAGAGACAGAAAGTGATCTGAGTCATTCGTGCTTTGACATGTAAAAAGTATTCCTCAGAGTCACTGGTGAACCACAGTAAATACTGATTTGGAAACAGTCTAATTTGGAGCAAAGTGGTTGAGAGAACGATGTTGTAGTGTTACCAGTGCTTTGTGGCTGTTGGAAAGAAAGTTCCTTAGAGGTCCTTGTGTACCAACAATTGGCAGCTATCCAGTGTTACTGGGGCTGTTTGGAAACCTGTTGGATGTATCTTGTCCTATTGAAATGACTTTTCCTTTCATATGATTATCATGAACTAACAACTAATACCCTATTTTTGGGGATGTGATGTAAATTTGTTTTTGAACTTTTTTCAGTAACACACTTTTAGTATGGGCCTGAAATGTAGCTGGGTGTTAGAGTGTTTGTCTGGTGTGCATGAAGGCCTGGATTCTTTTCTCAGTGCTATAAAAGTACAAAGAAACAAAGAAGGAAGCAAAAGATCCTGGAGCTGGCAAGGTTCAGTAGATGCTATCTGAACTCAGAATGATTGAGTTCAGGTCATTCATTGGTGGTCTTAGAGTCTTCTTCAACTTTACTTGCTTTTTGGAATGTATATAGTAAAGCCTTCTCTGGCCCCTCAGTCTGAAGAATTGTGAAACTTAAGTATATTACTGCGTTAGAAAGGTGGCTGAGCAGTCATCAGTGCTTGCTGCTCTTGTAGAGGGTAAGTTCAGTTCTTAGCATACACATTGGGCTTCCTACAACCACCTCTAACTATCAGAGCTCTAATACTCTCTTCTGGCCTTTGCAGGTACCTGCATACTTGTGCACATACACATAAGTAAAAGTGGAATGAGTCTTTTTGAAAAGTATTACTGATAAAATAAACAAGAATGCCCTTTGTAAAATATGAATGTTGTAATATGTAATGTGGCAGTAAGCTGGGTCTAGCTCACTCCTTAGATAGTCCCAGAGTCCATAATTTATTGTTTCAAATAAAACATTCATCCTTAAAAAAAATAAGATAGAATACTAGGTTTCATGCAAACAGATATTAGAGGATCCTATATTATTTGGATTCAGTTTAAAAGTCTTGCTTGCCTATTAAAGAGATGTGTATGGAGAGCTGCCATTGAAATCTGATTTTGATCATTAATGTATAGTTCCTGAGAATAAAGTGATATCTAATGTGGAGTAAATTAATGTGGCTTATATAGAACTCTGTGAAAGTAGAATTGAATAGTAAAAATTTATTGTATGATAACATAAAATGACAATCATTAAGAGAGTGTATTTGTATTTTAATGACCCATATAACAATATTGAGATTATGTTCTATAGCAGGTATTCTTGAAACTTTATGTAACTTAAATACTGTTTAATAATTAAAATTTCTTGCCAAGCAAGGCATAGTTGTTTGTTTTTTGAGTTTTGTTTTTCTAGACTGTGTTTCTGCTGTCCTTTCTTTAGCACTTTGGTTTAGGAACAGTCTTGTTTCTTGGTTACAGTGGGATTACCTCCAGGTCTTCTTAAACTGCATACGTCAAGATATCATAGAAAATGCAATTTTGTTAGTAGACTAGATAAATCACCCTTATGTGTAAGTGAGTCTCCTGTCTCAATTGAAGAGATTTTCCGCTAACTGTGATTTTCCTTGAAGACTCAACTCTGCTTTCTCCTTTGCCTATAGGATTTGAGAAACCTGAGGTTTGCATTGAAGCAGGAAGGCCACAGCAGAAGAGATATGTTTGAGATCCTCACAAGATATGCCTTTCCTCTGGCACACAGTCTGGTAAAGTCCAGGGATGCCCTAAGTATCAGCATGCTCTAAAGCATCTCCTCTGTGAAAACTGCCTGGGAATTGAACTTCTCTTTCTTGGAGTCAGTGCTTCGTATTTTCTAGTGATTTACTCAGTTCCAGAAGGTTCTCCTCACTGCTAGTATACATGAACCTGGGATGTTCCTGTGCTTTCAGCCATAGATGTGCCCTTTAAAACCTAGTGTGTAAGAAGATAAAATTGGTTAGAACATTACTGTTAAATCTCTTCCCAGAATTAATCACTCTTCACTTTGATACTAACAAGCAATGTAAGCCAGACTTTTGTGACACCATTTCAAAATGGGAACAGATCCACTGATCTTAAGACCATTTAAACAAATACATACTTCTCTGTCTCCTCACTTTTCTCTTCATCCCTCTCTCTCCTTCCTCTTCTCTCTGTCTCTGCTTCTGCCTCTGCCCCCCCTCTCCCTGTCCCTATCCCTGCCTCCATTCCTCCTTCTACGCACCCATCCCTTTCTCCCTCCCTCTCATGAGAAAGAGTATCACGTAACTCAGGCTGGCCACAAACTCTCTAACCAACCAAGAATTACCTTGAACTTCTGATACTCCTGCCTGCACTTCAACTGGGATTACCAGCATGTACCATCATGGCTAGGTTATGTGATGCTTGGATGAAACCCAGGGCCTTATGCGTGCCAAGTGAATACTCTACTGACATGAACTGCATTTGCCTAGGCTAATCTGAAACTCATGATCATATTACCTGGACCTCCTAAGTGCTTGAATGACAAGTGTCTGCCACCAAGCCCAACTTCTTTTTCTTACTGTCATACCTTGCTGGAACCCTCTTACGCCGATCTTCCTCCTCTGCTTCAATCTCAACAAACTTCGAGGTGAACACTCATTGAGGGGAGAACAAAGAAATGATAATTCTTTTAAAATGTATAAATAGTTCTATTAATTAGCTATTATTTTACAACGAGGTCTTATTTAGCTCATGCTGGCCTAAAACTTACTATACAGCTGAGAATGACTTTGAATTTCTAATCCTCTTGCCTCTACCTCTCCAGTGTTGGTGTTTTGTCTGGTTTATGTGGAATTGAGGATCGAGTTGCAGGCATCATGCAAGCTATGATATCACTCTCCAAATTGAGCAACATACCAGCCCCAAACACTTTTGTTGTATGTGAAAAATAACTGTGTAGCAGACTGAACAGTGTGAGGAAGACGTATCATACCACAAAACTGTTCTATATTGTTTTTCTCTATTTCTTTTTTGTGGTGTTTCATTTGTTGTCATGGTAGTTTGTTTTGTTTTAGTCTTTTGGATTTTGTTATTTTACAACAAAGATATAATGTTTTTTTTTCATCTAGTGAGAAAAGACTTTTCTCTTTGTATCTCATTATCAGCAGTATTCTTTCTTTCTTTTTCTTTTCTTTTCTTTTTTGAGTCATAGGAAATATTCACCTAGTAGAAGGGAGAAGCCATCAGGAAGATCTAAGAAATGTTCATATGGTCATATGGTAATAGAGAAATGTTCATATGGTAATAGCAGATAAAACTGTAATGTGCTTTGAGAATAATTCTACCAAAGTTTTCTATTTCTCTGATCAAATAAAAATTTAAAAATATTTCTATGTAAATATTTTTTAACTTTATTAGGATAAATATTTTATAGGACTAGATCTTTTAAACTACCAAGAATGTGAGACTGAATTTTTTTTAGCCAAGGAACATGTTGTATATTGCTTTATGCATATCTATTTCTGTATCATTAGGAATTTAAGAAAGCTCACAAGCAGGTTTGAGAAAGCTGAGGTCTTATTCCATCTTCCTTCAAAATCTGAGACATTAGCTTTTTCTTTTCTCTTCATTCTTTGTGTCCTTTAAAGCTTATTTCTGTAGAAAAAAAAAGTTATAACCTTCAAATAGTCAAGTGGCAAGCCAGATTTCCCCTTAAACTAGTCATCTCTTACTTAATACCAAAAGTTCTGGAAAGAATATTTTAGCCTGTCTTCACTAATTGCACTAACTTACTTACTCATTCATTCATTCATCTAGCCCTTGCCAAAAACCAAGCTTTATTGCCAGTTCCTTCAAGGAGGTGGCAATGGTTAGTGTTAATTGCCAAGTTGGTGGAATTTATGATTATCTGGTAAACAGACCTCTGGTAGCACCTATAAAGATTAGTGCCTCTGTGGGATATTTTTAATAATAACCTTGGAATTACAATATAATTATATAATTTCCCCTTGCCTTTTCTTCTCCCCAACCCCTCGTATGTACTCCCTGCCCCCTCAAGCTCATGTTCCCCCCTTTCTTTAATTCTTATTATATATGCATGCTTACACATATATATCAATGTTTACCTATGATCTCAGGATTGACCACCTGATAAAACTAAGAAGCTTTTCCCTGCAAAGACCATTTCTCTCACTCTCTCCATTTCCTACTTACCCATAGCTCTTTGTTTAGTGTTGAGGCCCGATGAGCTTTCCCATTTCCATGTTAGCTATCTTATTTGGACAGTCATGTTGAGGAGACTTTATAGGTATCGAGTCTCAGTTTCACAGCAAGCTTTCGCTTCCTCTGGCTCTTATCATCTTTCTGCTCCTTCTTCCCAAATGAACCCTGAGCTTTAGGTATAGAAATTGTGTTGTAGATGTGTAAGTTGGAACTGGGCATCACATAATATCTTATCTGTATTTTAGTCAGTTGTACTCTTCTGTACTGATCCCCATCTGTTGCAAAGAGACATTTCTTTGGTGAGGGCTGAAAACTACACTTGTCTGTGGGTATAAGGAAAAATATGTGGAATGTAGTTATGAACTATGTTGATTTAGAAAGTGGAAGTTGTAGGTTCTCCTCCAAGATCCATGACTTTTCTGGCCCTGAATTGTTGGTTAGGTTTCCACTACTAGGCATGATTTCTCTCTTGTTGAGCAGGCCTTATGTCAAACTAGAGTATTTTTGGTTATCACCAAGATATGTGTGCCATTGTTGTAGCCTTGTGGTTAGTGCTATGCTGGTTGCTGTTGTGGTTCATAGGTGTCAAAGGTTGATAAGACTATTTATTGTTTACTTTCCTCCCTTGGATGTTTGCATGTGTGGAGGACTAATTTGATAAGATTAATTGTGGGAAGGTACACTCTAAAAGTAGGCAGCCCCTTTCCCTGAGCTTGGGTCCTAGAGAGCACAAAAGAGAGAAAGCTATTTGAACTTAAGCATTCATTGTCCTTTGCTTTCTGACTATGAATGTGATGCAATCAATAATCTCTAGCTCCTATTGCTGTGGCTTCCCTACAATGATAGACTGTACCTTTGAATTGTGAGCTAAAATAAGCCCTTTTATTCCTTGAGTTGCTTTTATCCGGGTATTTTATCATAGTTATAGAAAACTAAGTAATATAGAGCTCTTGACCTCTTATTGGCCAAATGTATCATCTGACTTCCTTCTGCATTTGGTTTCATCTCTTCGTGCATTCAACAAAATTGAACTTCTTCTTGTATCTTGGGTACTGTCTTCCTTTACCATCTTGGCCTTTCCTCCCCATTCTTTACTGCACTTGCCTTTTCCTTCAATGTAAATGTCTTGTGTTCCACCCTCAGCGTTCAGTTCCCATTATGTTACCAGCTTTGCCATGTTGGTTTCATTTATTCCCATAATTGGAGTTATCACTACTGTGTATATGGCTTCTAAGTTTAGCCCTGACATTACCCTAGAGCGAATCTAACCTCTCTAATGCTAAAGGACTCCCTTCCAGAAGTCCATGGAGCTGTCTTCTCTCTACTCTTCATGAGACCTGTTTTGTGGTGTGGTGTTGTTGTTGTTGTTGTTTTCTGTGTTCTCCAAGCTTGAGAATCCTCAGTTGCTCATGTTAAAATGTGTGCTCCTGGCTTTCGACTCATATCAGTTGCAGCTCCCATAGGTCCTAATTGTTTCTATTTGTGATCCCTTATTTAAGCCACACTTCCAAACTGCTAACCCTCTCACTGCCCTCCCTTCCATTTTTCTTGTGTAGTACTGCGCTTTTTTTGCTTTGAATTTAAATATGATTGTGCCTCTGTGCATGGTGGTGCATGCCTGTAACCCAGCACTTAGCAGACAAAGGCAAGGTATTCCTTTCTTTTTTAATTTATAAAGAAAAGAAATTTATCCTGGATTTGTTTTTATATTTTTTTTATTTAAATTTGCAACAAGCTTGTTACACATGTCAATCTCAGTTCACTCACCATCCCCTTCTCCCCGTCCCCCTCCCAACCCCCATCCCATCCCCTCTGCTCCCCAGGGAGGGTGAGGCCTTCTGTGGGGATCTTCCAAGTCTGTCATATCATTTGGAGCAGGGCCCAGGCCCTCCCCTGTGTGTCTAGACTACCTCTATGTGGAATGGGCTCCCAAAGTCCATTCCTGTACTAGGGATAAATACTGATCCACTACCAGAGGCCCCATAGACTGCCAAGTACCCCTAACTAACACCACATTCAGGAGGCCTGGCTCAGTCCCATGCTGGTTTCCCAGCTATCAGAGTGGGGTCCATGAGCTCCCCCTTGTTCAGGTCAGCTGTTCCCGTGGGTGTCTGTAGCCTGGTCTTTATGCCTTTGTTCATCACTCCTCCCTGTTTGCAACTGGATTCCAGGAGTTTGGCTCAGTGTTTCCCTACAAAACACCAGGGACTCTTCATGATTTACACCCTATACTCTAACTATGCCTGTAGCCCTCTGGTCTACACAGATGTTTCTTAGTATGGATTTTTGTCACCTTAACTTACACTCCACTTGTCTCTCTAATGCCTATTCTCCAGTCATCCTTTAGTGTCTTGCTTAGTCTGAGTTGCTGTCCCATGCCATGTATGGTCCCTTCAAGAAATCATTTTCTGTTTCATTGTTAAGTTCCTCTCTTGGAGTACATACCATAGCTTCCTTATGTGATAATTATGTTGTAATTTTCTTTACCAGCCCTTCCTGTCCATTATCCTGTGAGCTTATCAGGGCAGGCATCACCCTTTATCTCTCTAGCCTCAGTACAGTGGCTTCTGGACAGGAAGGTTTTTGTTTTGTTTGGGGAAGTGCTGGCTGAGGATGGAACACAGCTAAGCAGGCAGTCTACCACTGAGCTACATCCACAGCCCACACATGGGGCTTTTAAAATGGCAGGATCTTAATTAGAGTGTTTCATTAGAAGTGATGAAAAAAATGAGTCTATGAAAATGAGTGGAATAGATCTTTCTGTCAGGACCTAGAATCCTATATCTGCCAATGGAGGGAGGCATCTACAGAGAATTTTATATTAACATGGATTGTTTTTCAGTTCTATGCTGGAAATTCTTGTTTCTTTCCTTAGGATGTTAGTACTGTTATATACTAGGGGAAAACTTAAACTGAATTCAATACAAAGGTTTTAGAAAACTTCATTCTTCTTTACAACTTTTAACTACGAAAATTCATCCTTCAAAATGTGTGAATTAGTCACTAGAGCAATGCAATAATTAGATCCACTACTGCTTTCTTATATCAAGTTCATTTAGAGTCCTGTGTAGGGTAGCATCACGGAAGAAGCAAGGACGTTGAGAATTAGTGCAGAATGAATGATACTAGTAGTCTAGTGAAAATACATGTAGCTCCAATGTAGGGTAGTTTACATCCCATTGTGCAAGAGGAATGCAGAGGAAATTCATAGGGGGGGGGGAATCCTTTAGGAACAAGGTTGGAAGAGTATGTATGGATTTGATAGCTACTAGGCTTTGGACCTTAAAGGATGAATTTAATTTCTGTTGGGCCAGGAAAGTGGAGGAAATGGAATTTCAGGCTGCTGAACAGACCTGGCCTTCAGTACAGAAGAGGCAAAGCTTGCAACATGTCAAGGTGTTTGAGATGGAACGAGGGATGAGATCTGGGGTCACCCGGTGAAGGCTAATGCTAGCATGGAGAGCTTGTGCCCCAGGAAGTAACAGATTCACAAGGACATGATAAAATAAAGATCCCTTCCGGAAAAAAAAAAAATAGAGAACCAAGTCCTGGGCTAGAGACCCACAAGGACGTGGGTGGGAAGGAGTGGGACAAGGGACTCCACAGACTTGGTCAGAAAGGGTGAGGACAAGGATGTGTTCACTTTGCTTCTCAAGGTTGAGTAATGGGAATGGCGGCACTCCGCTGAGAGAGTAAGGAAGTCAGAAAAGGATTTCCTTTGGGGAGGTAATAGAAAGAGAAAAGCGGGGAGGAGACCCCTCCCCTTATCTTCATGTGCTCAGGGTCTACTCCAGCGCCTGCTTTAACTTCTTGAATATTCATGAGGAGACATGGGCCAATTTGAAGAGGTTTAAAGGGAGAGTAGTTTGCAGAGAAAGAAAAAAAGGGAGGGTGGGGGAAGGCTAGAGGAAAGGAGGGAGAAAGCAAGGGAAGCAAGGCAGGAGGAGAAAGAAGGGGAATATGAATAGCGACCACATCCAGGGAAGAAAACTTTACCCTTTAATGTGGGAGAAAGGTAAATGAATGTATCTGTGGACAGAGGAAAGTACAAATGCTCCCCCTCTAATACCAGGTTACAACTGGATCCTGGGGACGGCAGAGGGTTAATAGCTCAAGTCCCTATTTATGAGGCAGAGTTTAGAAAGGAAAGGGGGGCAGTTATTCCTGTGAGACAGTAGGTGAACACAAGTTTCCAAACTGCTGCAGTGGGGATTCAGAAGTGTGCCCAGAAGACTTCCTGGCAGCATAATCCAAGTGGGATTGTACTGAACAATAAAAGGGTTCCTGCATGAACAGCACCACATTGTGAATATTTGTGAAACTGTTAAACTAGTGTGGATTATCTCAGTGATGGTTGTCACTATTTGAAGTCTGAAGTAAACTTGCTGTCGAATGTAAAAAATGGTGTGTGAAGGCCAAGGCCGCTGGGCTGCAAGTCCAGCCATCGGATGAATGGACTGAGAATGGGTCTTCTGTTCAGACCTCCCCTTTGGCCCTTCTGAGTCGTTACCATCTTCAGCACTCAATGTGTTCAAGTCATGACTTAAACTTTAAATTGGACTGGAGCTTTTATAGCCAGCACAGAGTCCACCCCAAACCATTAAGCTTGATTGTCTCAGCCCAGTACAGTGTGCATGGCTTTTAGGTGGCATTTTCTATTTCAGTCAAAATACTTCTTGTTTGATCATTGCTTTTCAAACACCAGAAATGCTTACAAATTGCATGAAGCTCAGCATAGGTTTTAGGTAAGTGAGATGGCTTTTTAGAACTGCAGTAATCTGAAGGGAGAAGCCACAGTCGTCTATCTGTGTGTAAAGCATGGCAAGACTACAGAAAGCAGAGTTTGTCAACATAACAAAATATGGCAAATGGCAAAGTTCAGTCATTATTGATTATTGATTCCATTGATTATTTGGTTCTTTTATACCCAAATGGAGCAATCAGAAATAATATAGTTTTAGATAAGAGTTTCTTTGGAGATTTTTTTCCCCGTTTTTTTGTTTGTTTGTTTTGTTTTGTTTTGTTTTTTTATGTTTTTCTGAGACAGGGAGACAGGGTTTTTCTATGTAGACCAGGCTGGCCTTGAACTCACAGAGACCTCCCTGCCTCTGCCTCCAGGTGCTGATTAAAGGATTTGGCCACCACACTCAGCTAGATGAGAGTTTCTTAAAAGTATCAGTCCTAACCTATTAGTGAGTCATGAGTCAGTGTGTCTCTTTACGTGGAAAAGAGTAGCAAACATGAAGAGCATAACAGAATAGAGATTGTCGTTTGCTGAGATGTTTCTGCTAGCTTGTGTGTTTCAGTTAGTTCCTTACTTATAATCACGGTCCAGAAAGTTTGAAAGGCAATGTTTAGATATAAAGCACAGGTTCAGGTGCCAAGCTCACCGTAGCCACTGATACAGAGATTAGTGAAGGCACTTGATTGCAGAGCCCTTTCAGTATGCTACTGCTAGCATAGGCCATGGGTTCAGTGACCTCTGTCACAGTGAGGCTCAGTGAATTTCCTGCATAGAGACGTTGGAAGTCACATATTTATGTGCTTCAGAGTTCTCATCTGCAAACAGGGATAATAACAGCTCCTACCCCATAGAGTTTTTGTGAGGATTCAATGTAAAGTACTTATAATACAGCCTGACACTCAGTAAGTGCCCAATAAATGCCAGCTGTTCTGTTATTAGCTCACCATTTTCCCAGCAGGTGTAAGAAATAAGGATGACTACTACAACTCCCCACAGACTGTTAATATAAAGGAATTGTGATAGTGTGTGGGAAACTTTAAGCCCTTTAAAAGAAAGATGCTATATAAAGATTAGTGGTATTATTAACAAACCGTGGGTTGTACTTTGATAAAAGACTCAATGGAAGTTCTCAGAGTATTAAATCCAGAAAGCATTCCAACCAGCAGTGCTGAATAAGAGAAGTGATGCTATGGAATGAAAGGCATCCTTCAGAGAGGGCTTTGCGTCCTTCTTTTTCCATTTCATTAGCCCACACAAACTTAACTGCTTTTAGGGAAACGTGGCTGGCTCAGATTTGGGTTTGTACTTCCCATTTCTTGGTGACATTGTGGTTTAAGGTTAAGAAGCATAGTATTTCCCCCTCATTCCTCTGTGAGCTAATGAGCAGTCATGAAGGTGCAGCTTTTGTTTTCATCTGGGAGCATGACACATCTGACCTTGTATCTGTTGAGGCAGGCAAGGGTAATGGGACTTGCACTGGCTGTCTCAAATTTCAGGAGCAAAGCAACTAAGTGGTTTGCCCAGCTTTAGCTGTGGCTAGTGGCACATTGCCTATAAAGATGGGATCAGTGTCTTTAACCATACCGCCTCAACATTGGCAGGCATTAGTCTCCATGGTCACTACCTTTGCTTTTCATAGTATCTTCTAGTTCTTCTTGCCTAGATTTTTCTGCATATGTGTTTCTATTTTTGACTAACACATAGTAGTGTATGTTCTTGTAGGAAGCAATGTGACATTTCACTTCATATATACAATGGGTGATGATGAGATTTGGGTCTTTTGGGGAGGGGAGTCTGGCTTTGATAATGTCAAAATCTGTCATTTGACTTAAGCCGTGGCCATTTTACCTACTCAGCTCTAAATGTGCTGGCTTAGAAGAATAATTACATAAAAATTAGTGAAGTTAGTTATGCACATACACACTCTTGATCATTTGAGAGGTATAAATGAGCCTGTGAATAGAGAATCCAGGGGGGAGTTTTATATTCTCTGCCTTTGGTATTCAGCTCAGAAATGGAGAAATATTTGTAGATTTATTAAAATTTTCAATGAGACAAGGATTTAGTGGACTCCACCTTTTTAGGTTGATTACAGAATCAACAGATAAAAGGAAATAGTGTTTTGCAATGGGAATTGAAATGAGAAGTGCCAGTACATATTTTTCTGCTTTTGGCCTACATATGGCTTAAGTACTATAAAATATGTCTTGAATTTTCTGTTTCCTTTTGGTGAAGACATTTCCCCCTTGGATAAGCAGTAAAACGAGCTAATTAGGGAACTAACTGTATTTTTCCATCTCCAGTCAGGTCTTCTCAGAGATGTAGCCTTTTTCTCTCCCATCTGTCCCTTCCACTGCTGTCTCCCTCAGAGCCTTTGACTGTGCTTGGCTCTTTGCAGCACTGCCTCGCTCCTGTACTCAAGGTCTCATCTAGATACCCCTCATAATTTCTGTCTGCTTCAAAAGAATTGAATTGCCTGCCTGCCTATGCCTCATCAATATCCACTCCAGAGCTCGCAACCACCATTCAGTCAGAACTATTCAAAAAATGGCACTAGACCTTACACATTACAAATGTAGGGCTTATGGCCTTATCAGTAAAGCATGCTAATCTGAGTTTAATCCCCAAAACCTACATTTAGAAAATGGAGCATTGTGGTGTGTGTGTATAATGTCATTGATGAGGAGGTCAAGGGAGGTAGGAAGATCCTTGGAGCCTGGCCCAATTGGTGAACTCCAGGTCAATGAGTGACTCTGTCTCAAAAAAGGGGGAGTGGGATTTAAGAGAGAGTTCAACAGTTAAGAGCACTTAAGTGCTCTTACAGAAGACCTGAGTTCATTCCACATCTGATAACTCGCACTTGCTTGCAATACTCAATCCAGGAAATTTGATGTCCTCTTCTGGATTCTGTGAGCACTGTGCTCACATTTACACCCACTCCAACACACACACACACACACACACACACACATTCACAAACACACACACACACTCACACACACATTCACACACTTTCACACACACACTCACACATTCACACACATTCACACAATTCACTCACACACACACATTCACACACACACTCACACACACACATTCACACACACACTCACACATTCACACACACACTCACACACACATATTCACACACACACATTCACACACACATTCACACACATATTCACACTCACACATTCACACACACTCACACACACAGTGTGTGTGTTTGCGTCTCTCTGTCTCTGTCTCTCTAAAACACTGTGTGACTATCTCTGTCTCTCTAAAACACACTGTGTGACTGTGTCTCTCTTTCTCACACACACTGTGTGACTGTGTCTCTCTGTCTCTCTAACACACACACTGTGTGACTGTGTCTCTCTTTCTCTCTAACACACACACTGTGTGACTGTGTCTCTCTGTCTCTCTAACACACACACTGTGTGACTGTGTCTCTCTGTCTCTCTAAAACACACACTGTGTGACTGTGTCTCTCTGTCTCTCTAAAACACACACTGTGTGACTGTGTCTCTCTGTCTCTCTAACACACACACTGTGTGACTGTGTCTCTCTGTCTCTCTAACACACATACTGTGTGACTGTGTCTCTCTGTCACTCACACACACTGTGTGACTGTGTCTCTCTGTCACTCACACACACTGTGTGACTGTGTCTCTCTGTCTCTCTAACACACACACTGTGTGACTGTGTCTCTCTGTCTCTCTAACACACTGTGTGACTGTGTCTCTGTCACTCACACACACTGTGTGACTGTGTCTCTCTGTCTCTCTAACACACACACTGTGTGACTGTGTCTCTCTGTCTCTCTAACACACACACTATGTGACTGTGTCTCTCTGTCTCTCTCACACAATGTGTGACTGTGTCTCTCTGTCTCCCTCTCTCTCTCACACACACACACACACGTGTGTGTGTATACTCTCTTGAGTCTTCCTTTTCACTCTACACCCCTTTCAAAGATTACTTAGAAAATACTTATAAAATATAAACCATTTCAGGCAGGAGTACATCCTTTGGCTAGCAGGATTGAGGCTGGATAATTTCTTCCATTTTATCTTCTACTTTAGCTACCTCTAAGTTTTATTTGCTGTGGTTTTCTTTCTATTGTGTGTGGGTGGGTGGGTGGGGGTTGTTATTATGAAAGTTGTTTTTCAATCTGTTTCAGACTTCTTCAACCAGTATTTATAATTGTCCCCTTCACTCACATTTTCCATACCATTTTTTATCTATTGCAGCACATTATAATTTATAGTAGTGTCCAATTATTATAATTCAAAGTCTTTGTGGCTTTTCTACAAAAGGGGAATCTTGGAGTATGTTTACTAATGTATTTTCTCATTACTAACTGGAACCTCCTATTCTTTGGAATATTATCTATGGAACACTCTGAGTCTAGGATTGAAAGGGTTCTGAATTTCTTCTGCCAAGCCCCTCAAGCAGTTTGGGAAGGTTATAAATAAATTCTCCAACTGGACGTTTTGGAAACCATTCAGTTTTGCTTTGGGGTATTCTAGGCTGACCTATGGCTGGAGAATCTCTAGGTAGATGGTGGTTAGAGGTATATTTTCTTCTTCAGCACCAGTAATTCAGGCTTAAGTTCTCTTGGAACCCAAAAGAGATTATTTCCCATGTATCCCCTGCTTATGTGGTAGCATTTTGAAGGCCAGTCTTCTTTGAAGGAGGGTTCCAGTATGAGTCCCCATCTTGGGTGAGCCCACAGCTTCATGTCTCATCTTACAAACCCCAAGAGGCCATTAAAACTAATTCATTAGGTCCCGTGTTTTTGTTTGTGGCTAATTTGGGGCTTCTGAACATTTATTCCTGTCTCTCGGGTCCGTTGTTAAATTGAAATAAACGAAACAAACCTGTTCTTCTATTATGTATAGTATTGGTGTGTTCATCAAAAGTCACATGATACCATTGTCCAAGCACTTCTGACCCGTGGCCTGTGCACTTCACAGGGTCAAGGATAGCTGTAAATGTATCCCAACACAAAATCATAAGCTTACTTAAATATGTTATGAGAAATTGGTTTTGAGATTTTGTGGTTTTGTGGCAATTCGGTTACACAATTGTCAAGTGTGAACTTTGTAAATGGCAACATTGTTTTGCAATGTCAAAGAGTTGGACATACCAGAGTATCACATTCCTAGACAATCCTCCCTTTTGGTTTGAAATTTAACTTTTCCTGTAGCTGGTGAGACATAAATCTCTTGTTCTTCCTGCTGCTTTTTTTTCTTTTTTTCTCTTCTTTCTTTTTTTTTTTTTTTTTTTTTTTTTTTTTGTTAAAATGTGATTTATCTTGAAAAGAAAAGTCTGTTTTCTCCTGTTTGTTGGGCAGACTTTCTCTAATGTCGACAAGGACTGCCTTTCTAAAGCAAGATTTACAAATCCATAGTGTCATATTTCTCCTTAGTGGCTACATAGCTGTGTTTGTTTAAAACAACTGTCTCATATTTCCATGAAATATACCCTCTCTGTGCCTTAGTCATATCTGATGTCATCTCCCTCCTCCTAATTCAAACATTAAGATCATAGGCATGTTCTCCGCTGCTTAGTGATTACTAAATCTATATGGTTCTTGTTCCCAGCCTGACTTGGTTCAGAAGTGGGCTTGGATAATTTTCCTACCCATTTGGTCTCCTCTCCACCAGTCTGTACTGTCTGGATACAGCCATGATTGTCTCATGTCCTTGCTCTAAGAACTTCTTCTCCTCTCTGTCAGTTTCAATGCAAGCCTCTGTCTCTTCCACAGGGTGGCCCCAACTCTGTATAATTGTTTACTCTGCTACACTCCTGCAGTCAGACTAAGGTATTTGCTAATGGCCATGTATTATTCTCTGAGTTTGGCTGCCATGCAGCCCTTTGTTCCTGTCATTATTGTTACTATCCAAATTCATCTTATCCTTGTAGTGTTGCTCAAATGCCATCAGCATCCCCAGACATATCTGTCAGAAAGTCACCCTGCTGTTTTTCTGGAGCCCACTATCCCTTGTTGTCAAAATGATGTACAACTGTGCCCTCTTCACCTCTTTCTTGTGGAGAACTTCTAACTCCTTACAGATGGTGATATTGTCCTCCTTGTTGTTTTTGCCATTTAATACCTTGTTTACAGTGGGTCGTCAGTGAATATACTAGCATAAACAGATGGAATAAATATTAATCTCTAGCAAGCGTTCCATCAGAATCGCCTGTGTAGGTAGTGTTTATTTAGCATATTTAAATGTTTTAAGTGTACGTGCATGTCTAGTTTTACTCACCGTTTAGAGGCTAGAAATTGTCATTTCTCCACCTTATTCCTTTGAGATGGGGCCTCTCACTGAATCTCAAGCTCACCACTTTTCAGCTAGGCTGGCTTCTGACAAATCCCAGTGATTCTCTTGTCCCTGCTTCTTCCAGTGCTGGAGTTACAGACACCTCCACAGCTGGCTTTTTACATGTATTCTGGGGTATGAACTCAGGTTTTCATGCTTACAGATTAGACACTGAGCCATCCACCTGGCCTCAATTGAACTTTTTAAATAGTTGTTGTATATTCCTGATTGAAACCCCAGGAGGTATAAAACATTATAAAAAATAACTCTCCCTTCCTGTATACTTTACCCCCTTGCCCCACAAACAACCAGTGCATTCATTTAGTGAATTATATGCCTACCTAGTGCTTGGGGAGACCTTGAGTATCCCTTATCCAAAGTGCTGGGACAAAATATATTTCCAATGTTGCTGTTTTCTGAACTGTGGAACATTTCCATAGCATTTATAGACTAAGCATTTATAATATGTAATACTCCAAAATATAAAGTATACTAAGTATGTTATAATTGAAATATTTCTTATTTGGAGCTTTGTGAACTTCCAGATTAGGGATGTTCAACCGTCACAAGCTACTTAAGCCTTTGTCCCCTTTAACCGTAATGGTATCATGCAGCATATAATTTCTATGTCTTGCGTTTTTTATTCACCAGTAGACATTACATAATGAATGGGCTTCTTCACTCTGTTTTGAACTACACAGTATTCTTTTGACTTTGCTATAATGTATTGGTGTTTTCTTGACAACTATTAGAAGGCATCCATTTCTAGCACAATATAAATACTGCAGTGAATGGTCTTACATATTCATCCTTTTGTATATATTTGAGTACCTCTTAGGCTAACTGCTTTGAAGTACAATTACTGTTTCTGCCACATTACACTTTAGAGCAGATATACCAGTATACAATCTTAGTTACAGTGCCTGGTCTTAGCCTCTGCAATGTGTTAGTTGCTATGATAAGCTAAGTGGATAAAAAAATGTTAATTATATTATAGTTGTAGAGTTCAGAAATTGAAAGAGAAAGATGGGGGAGGGAGGGAGAGAGAATGTTTCTGGGCTACAATCAAGGTTATCAATTTAGGACTGCATTCCTTCTGCAGACACTAGGCTGGAATCTGTGTCCTTGCCCTTTGGCCTTCCAGATGCTACCTGTGCTCCTTGTCCTGTGGCTCTTTTGCTTCTGTCACTTGTTCCTTTACTTACCTCTTGTACTCTATAGTCTCTGAGGACTAGGAGGCAGTCCCCAATAATCCAGGCTGCTTTCTTCCTTTTTAAGATCAGCTAATTAGCAATTGTAACTCCTTAATTCAAGTTCCCAGATTAGATGACAGCCATTTGTTTGGGGAGGGGTGAAGGTTCACTATTCTACCTACGATATCAGTTCAGGGTATCTTCAAATCTTTATCTTTTCATCATAATAGGTAAAAATATAGATACATACTTCTTGTATCACATCTAATTGAATGCTCATTGATATGCACCATTATATTCTGTCTTCTGACCATTTCATTTTTAGCCTTGTTAGGTGCAGGCACTCCTTGTTTAGAAGGTCTATTGACTTGTAATGTAATGCCTTTGCCTCAGGAGAACTTTGGACTGTGCTAATACGCTTTTTCTATGGAGAACTTTAGGACATCCACTTGGTAGAATTTGTTGAGCACATGGTAGGGATCCCTGAGACTTCCTTCAGGTACATTGATTTCACTAGAAGAACTTCCAAGCCTCAACATTTATTTGTATGCACAGGCATGATTTATTGCAGTCAAAAGGTGCAGCGTAGAACCAACAAAGGTGCATGGTATAAAGTACAGGAAACCAGCACAGCTTCCAGAGTTCTCTTCCAGTGTGAGGACAGGATGCCCTTGTGATATTTCCAACCAAGAAGGCTCATTCTTGGTTTTTTAACAAAAGTTGTGTTATAAAGGCGTCCATGCTCTGGTATATATAAAAATTCTAAAGTTTCTGGAAAAGGGGAGCATGTAATACTCAGGGCCTAGGTTATTTACCAGGAGTTGGTCCTTAAGATACCCGCTCTCTAGCGCATACCAGATTGTAGACTCCAAGAAGGAAATCGGGGGTATAAAAACCCATGCCATTTATACAGTTTCAGATTAGGGAACCACTTCAGTGAGTTAGGGAATGGTGGGAATGCTCCTCAAATCCATATTTCTAGGTGACAGCAAGGGCACACAAGGTAAGCAGGTCTTTGTAAAGAGAGACAGCTCAGGCCCATGAAGGCAGCTTTTCTCTGCACAGTTTGCTTTTATAAATTCTAGGGTGTGTAGGTCCCATAGAAAATGCTTTCCTGATCAGCACTACAAAAGCATTCATTATCTTAAGTACTGTAAGGAGTATGGGTTTTTCTGCCCGCTGGTCTTGTCCTGCTGCCGCGCCAGCCCCAAATAATGCACAGAGACTCTGTATTTGATATTATACTGTTGGCCACGTACTAGTTTCTTATTGACTAGCTCTATCTTAAGTAGTAACTCATTTTTGCTGATCTATGTATTTTCACATGGCCTTCTCTTACCGGGGAGGCGGCTGGCATCCAGCTCTCTCCAGACTCTCCATCTTGACTCCTCCTTACTACTTCCTATTTCCTCCTTGTCTCCTAGTCCCTCCTATCTTCCTCTCCTATTGGCCAACAGTGCTTTATTTATTAACCAGTATGAGAAACATATACAGAATGGCATCTCCCATCATCTCCTCTTTCCTGTCTAAATAAAAAGAAGGGTTTTAACCTTAGCATAGCAAAATATATAACACAACAGTTATCAAATAAGAATTACAGTTAACAATATTTAGTCCATTAACATTTATCAAGATTTAAGAAACTATTTCATCATCTATTCCACCTTTGTGAGTCTAAAGTCCTATATGTAAATTATCTTTAATCCTGACTAAGGAAAACTATAACCATAACTATCTGTCTTTAACTCCCTCAAAGACCACAGAAGGATAGTATATAAGCTCTAGAAATGACAGAGACAACTCACTGCCTGGTCACCCGAAGTTCTTTTGTAATCTTTCATCTTCAGCCCATAGGCCATAGTGTGTCTGGCAGACTCTTCAGCAAAGCAGGAAACTTTAAACTGTCTTCTTGTATTGGCAGTTTGTCAGTCACTTTCCTCTGTATCCTGTAGACTGTCTGGCAGACTCTTCCATGAAGCAGGAACTCTGTAGCAATGTCTATCTTGAATCAGCAGTCACTTTTCTGTGGATCCTGCATGTCCAGTTTATACATCACAAAGTCAAACAGTCCAGACAAGAGCAGTATCTTGTCCACATGGCTAGTCTTGCCATATTGAAAGCAAACTTCATAATGCATTTCTTTGATGTCCATCTTCCTTTCTGGTGCAGGTGGTATTGCCAAGAGCAATTATGTCTCACTGTCATGAAAACCCTAAACCACTTTAAATGCCATATTCTGTAGGTCTTTGAAAGTTTTGAAGAATGCCTATTTATCTCAAATACATCTCTGTGTATCTTGAAAACCTAACTAACTTAACTCTAAGCTTTGACTATCATAGGTAATTATCTATAATCTGTACTACATTATACAATATGTTTCTGAATGAACTATATAAACACAATACCTAAACAAAAGGAGAAATATACACATCACAAAATTGACCTTAAAGTGTATCAATAAATGAAAATCCATTACAAAACAAAGTATTCATATCTATACCATAATCCCCTTTTTACCTTTAAAAAGAATTTGGCTGTGATCATTAACCATTTATAACCAAATCCATTTAAATGAAAACAAACATTTATAAACAATATTTGGGAATTTGGGCGTCGTTCTTTCCAAACTACTTTCTGCTGACAGGGGGCGCTGTCATGGGGGATCCTGAGAAGATGGCAGTAGTCTGCAAGGCTGTCTTGTTCAAGCTGTTTTGAATGTTGGATCATCAGGAACTCTGTTTTAGGGGCTCGGACAGGAGAGGATCGGGTTGAATTTCCTGGTGTTCATCTGTCTAGGTTGTAAGTTATTTCTCCCTGAATAAACATCTATTCGGCCTATTTGTTTATCCTGATCCTTATTTACAGCAATAAAGTACCTCTAGGAGTTTGACTTATTTGGGATTGGAAGTGGATGAAAAAAGAAATAAAAGGAAAGGAAAGGCATGACTGTTCCTACGTATGGTAGAGGAGAAAGTTTATTGTAGAGGACATAGGCAGAGACAGGAACATCTTGGAGAGCCCAGAGTGGACATGACCAGGCTGAGCTAAGCCGTGTGAAAAGAGGGCAGAAGAGGGAGAGGGGAGAGAAGGGAAACAGGAGCTGTAGCCAAGACAGCAGAAGGTAAAAGGGGGCAGGTAACCAAATATCTAGCTTATATAGGCAAGAGCCTCTGAGGAAAGGGCAGCCCAGGCCCTAGGCTAGAGAGTTGGGACAGAGGGCAGGGTATGCCAGCCATACCCTGTAACCAGTAGGAAATGAGAGATGCTGGGATAACTTGGAAGCCAGGTCCACTTTGATATGTTAAATAGGTACCTTAGCCATTTGTCCCAGATTTGAAAATTAATAAGAATATATTAGTACAGGGCCCTTGTTGAAATATCTTTTGTTGACTATTACATTGATACATAAGTGGTCTATGGTGTATTGTTCTACTTCTCTTCTTGGATCAGTCATTATAGCTATGTACCAGTTATTCTTCTGTAACCCAGAATCATGTGCTCACTAGACAAGTACTATACCACTGATCCACAGCACCATCCCAATGCTATTTTAACTGTGGAAGGGCATGGGTTTTTCCCCTAGGAGAGAGAGCAAGGTCTCATGTAGTCCAGGCTAGCCTTGAACATATTTTATTACTGAGGCTATCCATTAAGTCCTAATCCTTTTAGGTCTACCTCTCCAGTGCTAGGAAGAGAGGTGTGTGCTATCACTTCCAGATCTTAGCTGCTTAAGATTATTAAGATGTGTCACTATCTAGGAGAGGCAGCCTTCCTTTGTTCCTCTTCTTTTTTAAGTCTCTTCTCCACATAGTTTTGCTTGGACAGTAATGCCTTTGTCATGGTAGGGCCTGCAGACATAGAACTGATTTCCACTGACTGTCTCTAGGGACTCCATAAGGAGCACTATTATCTGAAAGGTATAGACAAGCAAATGCATATATTAGAGTGTACATAAGATCTCATGGGAACATTCAAAGAAGGGTTTCATAGAAGAGGCAAATACTGAAAGATGAACATGGGCACCAGCCAGTTGAGGCCCAAATGAGGGAGTACTGTATAATGTCAAGAAGCCAGACAGATTGCCAATGCAAGGGTTTGTTGCTAAGGACCATGGTATATGTATAAGGGTGCTAGCAATAGATGGAACTATGGTAAAAGGCAAGCCAAAGCTTGCAGAACCTGTCCCATTATTTTTAAAGTTATTCATTGTGTGTATGAGAGGGAGGAATAAAGAAGAAGGGGAAGAGGAAGAGGAGAGAGAGAGAGAACGAGAGAACCTGATTTTCATAGTACTAGAAGGTGATATGCATGCTACTGGAGGAGAAAAGTAATCATCAAACTTACTCAGGTATGAATCCTATGCACTGCAATAATGACTAATGACTGGCCTGGCCAGATTTATCCATTAATACAATAGTGGTGCAAATGTTAGTGGTGCAGATGTTATAGAATTAACCAGCCCCTTTGTGATTGACTCCAAAATCAACTCCACAAGATAGAACTCATACCTAGCACTGCTATTGGGCCAGAAACCTGTGACTAAATAGGTCATAGGCCCTAGGGGAGAAAATAATACTATATTATGCTAAATGGACATAGTAGTAGCAAAATAACTCCTAATAACTTATTGTTAGTCCCATAGATTAGTGCATCTTCCAACCCCCAATGAAGAAACTTCTTCCTCTTACAGTGCATGCCATTTAACAGAGGGACACACAACTGGCCTATGTGCAGAAAATAAAACACTGTCAGCTCTAAATGGGATGTCTCTAGCCTCACTCCAAGGCTCATAGATCTTTATAGAATTAGGAGGCCAAGATTTAAGAGCCAGAGGTGGTAGCTAACTATAAGGAAACAATATTTTCCAGACACAACAGGACAACTGCACAAATGAACTCTGATTATGATGACATTTAGAAAACCTGCACAAGCCCTAGGCAGACTAAATCCCAGAATGGAAGCTGAGATGTGGACATGATGTGCTATTTGTAGCTGAGGAGGTCTTGGCATTTGATAGCTGCTGGGTGAGGGAGAGTCTGTCTTCTTTTAGGGTATGACCGCTGGTAGGTCAACCCATGCTCCAGGATACTGCTCACACCCAGGGGTATTTGGGCAACACATATTGGTTGTGATAACATAAAAAAAATCAACTTAGTGTGGTAGGGAGGTAGGGGTGGATCTGGGAGGAGTTGGGGGAGGGGATTTAAGATGCTCAAAATATATTAAATTCTCAAAGTAGTAATAAAATTATTTACTTAGACTGCTAAACCTCTTATGATTCTTTAAGTGGGGGTTCTTCTTCAGATTTTCATGAAAATATTTTCCAAAATGAAGAAACCTTGCTTCTTCAGTAATATAAAATATATAAATGAGAACATTGTATACCCTAAAATGATAGAATGGCAGCTTTTACAAAGGTCATCAGTTCAGAAGAATATCAGAAATTAAAATTAGAAAAAAAATGGTTCTGTAAATTCCCATTAAAATGGAATAAAACTCAGGCATAAAGGCACATGCCTGTGATCGAAGCACTGGAGAGGATGAAGCAGGAGTATTGCCAAGAACTGACACTGTCATCTACATAGAGAATTCCAGGCAAGCCAGGGTTCCAAAGTGAGACCATGTTTGTGTAAAAGTAACCAAACCAACCCACCAGAACAGAAACAAAAATGTCAGAAAAGACGCACTTAGTAAGTGGTCCCCTAGAATCTTGAGGTTAGATATTCAGAGAAATAAGTTTACTTTGTCGAAGGAGCTGATCTTCCTAAACACCCATGTGTTGTTGTGGATTGGTCATGTCTTTTGAAGGGACTTCTAATGTGCATAACTCCTCAGTGTATCCATGGACACTGTTTTTAATTTGTTCTTCTGGTGCTAAGGATTTGCCCCTAGGTTCTTATGCATGTTAGACAGTCAGTCTCACCACTGCAAGATACCCGGGTCCTCAAATACTACAGACTTTATTTCTGCAGAACTGTCTTCCATTTGAGATTACCTTGAGTCTTCATCAATCTGACTCTCAAACATCCAATTCTGAGGTGACACTAGAAGTCTGTTTGAGGAAGAGGTCTCATGTGATGGAGGAACCCCAGTCAGTCAGAGGAGACATTTATACATCTCAATAAAATTTTAGACACCCATTCTAAAATTAAGATATATGTGGTAAAATACCATAATGAAACCCATTACTTTAAATGCTAACTTAAAATGAGTTTTTTTTTAATTATCTACATGCTTTAAGCAAATCTTTATATAGGTGCCATTTTAAAATAATGGCTAAGCAAAAAGCCAGAATCTGTTGTTATTTTGGAGTTTTTCCCCTAAGACACAACAATACTAAATGTAGCTAAGTGAAAATGACAAGTTATATTCTGTATGTCCAAGCTGTTTTTCCCCCTTGTGCAAAACCAGAGATTTTCATCTCAACTTTGTCCTTTACCATTTTTCAAATGTTACATTGTGTTATTTTTAATGTGGAAAAACATGCGCATGCTCTTTTTGTTAGTCTCCATAGCTTGACTTGTAGGTATTGGAAGTGATGGAGTGCCCAAATATCAATACAGGGTAAAACACAGGAAAATTCTGTGCACTTGCTGAAGTCTGGACCGGGCCTGGCTTTTCTAATATCCTGGCCCAGTGTTGACATTTTCCTCTTACATAAAATATTATTGAGAGAAACTGTTTGAAGAGCACATGGAGTTCTCCTGTTCATTCTTTGTAAATCTGTGATCCCAAGATTCTAACTTTAAATAAGAGCTGTTGCTTAAATAGCTTGACTACAGATTCTTAAGCATTCTGCTACACACTATCTGCCCTTCTAGGACCAGGGCAGGAGGGAAGTTAACTCTTAAAGGCACTAGAAATTCTGGCTCTCTAAAGGTGAGGTGGGTGTCTTGAAATGAAATCTGCCAAACATACCCCATTTCTGAGGAAGAACCCTGGTTGGGGAAGGACCATACCCCAGAAGGAAGCAACAAACAGCACACTGACCAACAACACATATATCACTGATTCATGGCAAAATACATCACCAGTTTGGCTTTACTAGATTAGGACTGAATTTCTCTTTTAGCTTTCCATAAGCAAAGAAATTGCATCACTGCTTAAGCAGTCAAGAGAGTAGATGTCATCCTCACCTGGGTGTATGGCAAATCACAGAGAGTGTGGAATCTTCACCTACTAAGCAAATGGCACTGCTTACTTTGTGCTTGGAATAGAAAGTGCTCTGGATTTGGCTATATTCTCTCAACGAGACTTCACTTCTCAGATAGAGTCAAAACCAGACCCATCCAAGGTTATATTTGCGAATGTCAATTCACCTCAAAACTCTAAAATATATTGTCTAGAAGAGAAAATATAATTCTATCTGAAAATCTCAAGTCAAGTAACCCATTAACTTCAGATTGAAAAGTTTTCAGGCAGGAACTTGGGTTAGGTTGGTAATGAGTTACCACTTGTAGAGGACTTTGTACTTTTTAATAAAATACTGTTGTATGGATTTTTTTATCTTAGATTTCCTGCTTAATGTTTATTTTGTTTTCTGTAATTATTTGCCCTCATGTTATACAACTTCTTGTTTCTTTCCCTTATCTGAATCCTTAAGGAAAAAACAAAAACATCTAGAAAAAGTCCCAGTATGTTCTGCTTTGAAAGCTATAATAAGCATCTGTTGTCCTAGAACGGTTGCTTCACTTGAGCCAAATGGTTTATGGAATGTTTTTTAAAACATGTTTCTCTATAATTTAAAGCTAATTTCTTGAAATGGTAAAAATAGTGATTTAAGCTTCTAGTGTTTTCTACCCCAGGCTCTGATACAGCATCACACTTGTTGCTATGTTATCTCCTCAAGAGAAATTTTAACAATTATGGGATTTAAAATGTTTTGCCAAAAAAAATTGAGGTGTGAGTCTGGCTCTTATCTTCCTGCCACCAGTTCTCTGGTACCTTCTACAAGGGAGGAGGAGAACTGCCACTGAGGTATGATGTTACCCACAAGTGTCTTAGCCACTTTGAAAGCTACTGTGTGACACATGCACTAGCTGCAAGTTTGATACTCCTGTGACCCAGTTTACAGTGTGAAGTGTCATTGTAGAAGCAATTTCTTTTCTCTTTCTTTCTTTCTTTCTTTTTTTTTTTTTTTTTTTAGTTGTAAAGCAGTGGCACCTTTTATTTTATTGGAAACATATCTACAGATTTAGTCTGTTAAACTGACCATGTTTGTGCATAGACAGACTCTCTCCCCCAACGCAGACCAGGAGTCTATATAGAAACAGGAATAATGAGGAGCATGGACACGTGTGTCCCCCGTGAGAAACAGGTGGCATCTCTTTCTCTTTCCAAAGCTGATGTCCTGCGCCCACCCATCCAGCGCTCTCATTTCACACAGTGACATGGCTGGTGGAGGAATAAGACTGTGGATGACCAACACAACGCCATGCTTTCCTGAAATAAAATATATCCCGTTCATCTTCAGGCAGGACAGTCTTCAGGCAGGACATTGTTCTTTGCCTCAGTTTCCTTTCCTATAAAACAAAGGTAGCAGTATGTGCCTCCCAGGGTCAGCGTGCAGCCTGAAGGCTATCTTCAGAAGGCAGGGTGGCCTCCTCTGCTGGCTCAGGTACACCTAGACCTCATTGTGACCCAGGTGTCAGGTGTCCTTGTAGAAGCAATTTCTTGAGAAAGGCCATCTGATAAATAACTGATAGATACTTGTTTTGTTTTTATACTTATACAAAAAATGCCATTGCCTGTACATTGATTTCTCCTTAGTCTAAGGTGTTGAGGAAAATGCGGAGATGGTGGCACTTTGAGCCATAAAGTTGTAATCTTCTGATACTTTTGCAATACTTTTCATATAAGATACATCAAGGGATGCTCAAGGCAACAAGTAAGTGTTAATATCAAAGATTAGGAAATAGTAATGTACTAAGAAAGTGCTACTGGCCTATCAGGAACATTCTTGCATTTTATTTTTCTGGTGAAAAAAAAAAAACTTTATCTAAGCCATTGGTTCAAGAATAGTGTTTATTTTGAAAGTCTTCCCATGTTCACTTGTACTTTCTGGGAGAGATGCAAAGAAGTAAGAGTGAAGCCACTAAAGTCATAGAGAGGTCAGGAACTTATTCCAAGTAGGCAAAAACTGTTTTCTTCCAAAGTCTAATCACACATCCTTAATTCTCAAATTATCTGCCATCTACAACTCTGCCCAAAGCGTAGCATTCAGGATTAGTGAGTATTTACCCATAGCAGATACTAGCCAGGATCGTATTAGGTGTTCAGAGTGATGACATGTCATCAATAGATTGCTTAGTTGTGTGCCACACTTTCTGCTTATGATTAGAGAAGTCCACTAAGCATATTAGTGCTGTTTTCATCAAAGTCCAAGATAAACATCCTTTAACAGACTGCATTTCTTCTCTCCACTGGCACTGAAAAATTAAGCATTAAGTCAGTGTTAGGCTGGGACCTTGCTCAGTTTCTTAGGTGGTCCATGTCATGGCTAATGTGTGAGATGCATGCTATCTACTGTATAATATAGCACTTAGGTCTGACACTGCATACTTGGGAAAATTCAAGAAATCAATGGGTTCCAGTATGTTGGTGATCAGTTTTTACCAAAAAAAGAAAACTATTATTGCAAAGACTTTTCCAGAAATTCCATGTAATGTGGGGGAAGAGACATTGGTATTCAGAGTAGTTAACAGAAGAAAATGAATAGGGAGATAGATGCCTATTAGACAAGTGTCCAGCCACAGCATCTTCAGGATTTGTAGAGGCTTCAGGAATTCACAGTGCTACTCAGTCAAAAATATGTGGTTGGAACCAAGCTGTGTTTTCTTACCTATGTATAGAGGATCTAGAAGTGGCTAAATGGCAGACAGCTATGTGGACCATCAGAAAGCCTTCAGCTTTTGCCATGAGCCAAATGGGAAGCTTTGGGGTGATTTTGGCAGTGGAATGACTTGATCTAACTACATTGTTTCTCTGGTCTTAGAGATGTACAGTTGAAAATGGGAATAATTCAGAGTTACTGTGATAAGCCAAGTGAAAGACCAGAGAGGTAGCTAGGTGGTGACAAGACTGGCAGTACAGTGCTTGGCTCAGTAACCTAGGAAGATGGGGTTCTCATTGGCTAAACGGAAGACACTGCCAAGAACTGGACTACTGAGGTGGTGCCAAAGGTTTTGCTTATGGTGTTAGCCTTAGAGTCAGCCCCACTCCCACCTCATGCCTTTGAGGTACCTGTGGGGGTTGTGGAGTTGACACTTAGATAGCCACTTACAGACCAAGGGCTAGAATGTTCCTGGGGGGGCAGATGGTATTTGAAACTCGGAAATTCATCAATAGTGCCTTGAGAGGTCAGAGTACTGTCATTTCAGAGGCCAGAACATTGATTCAGAATTCACAGAGAGCAGTTAATTAAAAGTTCCCTGATGTTCTGTCTCTTTAAATAGATAAGCATGTCATGACACTCTCTTGAGACAGGTGCAGTGTTTAATAATCATTACTGAAATCTTTTTTTTTTGTACTGACTTTTAACTGATAATTTGATAACAATATTTAAAATTCACAAATACTTTTTAGTCTGGACATCATGTGTGTGTGCGCGAGCTGCGTGCCTGCGTGCATGCATAAGTGTGTTGTGTGACATCATTAAAATAGGTGGCATTTGTAGCAATAGAAAATTGAAGTTTCAAGAGTAATTATCTCTGAAGGTAGAAGTTAGTGTCAGGCTGGTCTGAATTTTCCACAGTTGTTTCTTTGTTGTAAATCTCAAGTTGGGTTGAAATTCCATGGTTAGCAAATATTTGACATTTATTGTGTGAAAAATGAAAATGAATTATTGACTGATATGCTATTGATTCCCACTGAACTTGAAATTCTTTTGTTTCTGGCCTTTTCTAGCCATTATTTGCATTTTTAAATGAAGAGAAGTTTAATGTGGATGGGTGGACTGTTTATAATCCAGTTGAAGAATACAGAAGACAGGTAAGTCAATAAATATAGTTTGGTATGCATTGAATTGCAAACATGCATAGGGACATTGAATTGTTGGTCATCTCAGAGTAAATAAGAGTTTTGCCTAATATGTGTTCATGGCTATGTTATCATCCATATTTTGTATAATATTGTTTGTTATTTACCTTTTATAGCTAGCAAGCTCATTCTGTACCTGCACTGAAAGTGGAATGACTGGGTTCTGCTTCCTTTCCTAGATGAGGAATATCCATTTTGTGGTGGTTATGAAATGAGTCAAATACTTAGGGTCTAGAAAAGTCAATCCTCTATACATTACTTTGAGAGAGAGAGAAAGATCTTGTATGTCTGTGTGTGTGGTTAAGCTTAAATATTGCTGATCTTTTTATTTAAATTATATATGTTCTTAATTACAGATTCAAATGAGTGATAAACGTTTTCTTATAGTATCCACAAAGAGCTTTATTATACTATCATGTAGATGTCACCTAAATATATGTTCATTTGTTATAATAAGAGCATGGGGTTTGTGCTAGGAAAATGACTCAGTAAGTAAAGTGTTTTCAGCATGAGAACCTGAGCTTGGATCTCCAGAACCCATGTTAAAAAAAAAAAAAAAAAAAAAAAAAAAAAAAAAAAAACAGAACCAGATGTGGCAGTCTACACCTGTAATACCAGTGCTGACAG
Source organism: Phodopus roborovskii (assembly GCF_943737965.1). Lineage (NCBI taxonomy): Eukaryota > Metazoa > Chordata > Mammalia > Rodentia > Cricetidae > Phodopus > Phodopus roborovskii. Next base: position 131,975 of record NW_026125778.1, on the reverse strand, counting down.
GTGATACAGGAAAATCCCAGGGGCTCTCTGGCCAGCCAGTCTAGCCAAGATCTCTGTTTCAAAAGATAAGATAGAGAACAATACAGGAAGAGAGCTTACATCAGAATTTGGCTTTCATATGTGTACATACAAATATAAACACTTGCATATACATGTGTATCATGTACATGCACATGTCATTCATACCCTACACATAGTAAGGAAAAATGTCTTGTAGAACTTTTTATAAAGAATGTCACACGCTAGCATATTATGTAACAAAGACACAATTTGACCTCTGATATAACTAATTCTGTGGTACAGCTAGGAATTTTGCAATGGAATTTTTTATATTTTCTCTACAAGGTTCCTAAAATAATTTGGAAATGTTATGAAAAGAGCTTTCAAGAATCAAATTAAGGCCAGTTGCTTTGTATGAAAAGCAAGTGAACACAAAGTACTATTCCAGAACTCTAAACTTATAAAGAACTTCCTAGCCAACACTTCACCACCATTACCCTGCTTGACTTCCGATTTCAGTTTTGATCAGGAGATTTTTATACCCTGGGGTAGATGAATGGAGGTTTGCTCTAGAACACAGTTAGGAGGACTCTTGTGAATTGGCTTTCGAATACTGGTTTTTCAAAGGGTAATTTAATGCCCTCTGTTCTAGACTGACTACTAAGATGGAAGAAAGACCATTAAAATATTGTTGATGATTTAGAAACAAACCTCTCTGACATTATGTATGAAAGTATTTTACCTTATTTATCTTTAGTTGACAATAGTAAGACTTTCCTTTAGTTTGAGCGTCTAGCTTGAAACAAAACATTTCCTGTTTTTTAAGAATTGCATGCATAGAACTTCTGAAGGTATTTTGTTATAGACTGCCATTATATGCAATCTTTTTTTTTCTTGTAACTTTCTGATGGGACTTAAAAACTCTAATTGGACTCAGCATCAGAATCAACATCTGTTTGGTCGTGGTACATAGGGCCAGACCTAAAGAACAGGTACAATGTCTGTCCCCAAAGCAAACACCCAGCTAGCTCACGTTCATGTGTGTATTTGTGCATCTGTGAGTATGGGGAGAGAATATTCCACCACCTCTGGTTACTGTCCCTAGTAGATGTGGGGGTGGCTTCTGTGTCTCCCTGTCGCACTAGCAGTCCTCAAACAACTTACAGAGTGACCCTGGGTCTCCAGCCTCTTGACTTAAACAACTGGTCTGAGGTGGCGAAATGAGCCTCCCCAGAGGGTTCCTTTCCCTCCCCTCAGCACTGTTTCTCATGGACTTATTCTCTTTCCACTTTTGGGAACAGACTGTGTCCTTATTCTCTCTAGTTTGGAACAGGGAGAGGAAGTTGCTACCCTCAAGTAGACATAGGTTAACACTGCCCATGGCACTTTTCTTGGGAATGGAGGGGGAGGGGTGCATGGCTAGGAGATGAATTTGAGCTTATCTGTATTGCACAAGGACTAAAGACTGTGTCTACATGAAATAAAGGCAGGTGTCAAATTCCTTCAAACCTATAGTTAGGAGAAATATTTCAGTCCTGGAAACCACCAGTGTTTTGTCCATGTGCTCATGTTGTCTGGATTATTGATTTTATATCCTTATTTTAAGTAGGTAGGCTGCCAATCATTCTGTGGTTAGAGGCATGTGTACATAATGTTAGAAGGAAGAAAGAACCCAAATATTGCAGAGGTGAGCGGTTTCATGCTGACTTGCATCCCTTCTATCCTGCAGGGCCTACCTAATCACCATTGGAGGATAACTTTCATTAATAAGTGCTATGAACTCTGTGACACATACCCTGCTCTTTTGGTGGTTCCCTATCGGACCTCAGATGATGACCTCAGGAGAGTTGCAACTTTTAGATCCCGAAACCGGATTCCTGTGAGTATCTTCTCACATTTTCCCCAGAAAATGCCTTTCCTTCCATAAGAACTGTATTCATGTATTTCAGAGAAACCTTCTTTTTCTGGAGTTTCATTCTGATGAGTAATCACCAAGGGCCTACTACACGTGTAGCACCATGTGAAATGGTAAAAGAATGAACAGCTGCCTTTCAGGAGCTCTGAGTTTCGGGTGCATGCAGAAGGAAGGCAGGGTTAGAGCTTTGAGTGAGGGTACCGCCAAGAATGGCACACCTCAACTCAGTTGTGTAGGGAAGAAAAGACAGGGTCTTGGATGCTGTCATCATTAAGGCACAATACCTGACAGGATTGGTTCAACTGTGCTTCAAGGAAAGAACTAGAATATTAGAATGTGTATTACTGCAGGCTTTTATGGAAACTCTAGGATGTGTGGATCTGCATCCTGTTTGCCGGCTGCCTGCATCCCCTTAACAAACTGGAGTCAAGTACAGATTATTCCAGACATGCTACCATGTCACTGAACCTAGCTCACAGAGTTCTTTTTCGGTCCTTGAATATTTATGGACATGTCATACTTTCTATTAGGTACATAAATTTTATTGACTAAAAATTTACAGATTGTTTTTTTTTTCTTCCCCTGTTAATTTTCAAGAGTTGTCATAATAAGTACATTGGGTTTTGTTTCAAATTAGTAGATTAAAAAAAAAACAATGGTTGAAGAAATTAAGATTTAATGTCACCTTGTCTTTGACTTCTAAGTGAAGACATTCTTGTCCTTAAAAGGATATTTTTTTGGGAAAACTTCATATATTGTCAGCCTATGAGGAATTCACATTTTTAAATTCTCTTTCTTTTCTGATTAGTGCCTGTTCATAGCTTCCTGATAAAATTGTACTTGAAAGTATGTTCTTTAGCTCATTTTGTTAGATGTGAAGCTAGAGTTAGAAGTTTGGTCTTACGCTCCACTTGGACATGTATTTCTGTACTAGAGCAGCAGCCTATACGACAGTGACAGCAGACAGTTTTCTCTTGGCATGTGCCTTGCCTATACCAGAGAGGGAGAACTGGGATAGTGTGGTATGTGTGGGTTTGTTCCACTATCTGTTCAGCCCTTGTTGAACATCTGCTGTGTAGAAGATTGTGTGTGTATGTGTCTGTCTGTCTTTTCTTGTCCTGTCCTGTCCTATCTGTCTGTTTCTGTGTGTCGTGGTATATGGAACAGGAGAAGAAATGAGGCTGTTGTTCTAAAGCCATTGACCTCAGTCTACCATCATGATCCTGTAGTCTCTGTTCTTCATGAGTGAGAGTTCAATGAAGGAAAAAAAAATAACATGTTATTTTTTTCCCTTTGTGAGGTTATATTTAGTTTTATAATGATGTATTATGTACTATAAGCATTGTCGTGTACTATTTCTAACATACCTTCTGATCATGTGACTCTTCACAATGGGTCTCAGAACATTGTCCAGACAATGGATATGCCAGTTATGGGAAATACAAGTATGATGTAGTTCTTTAAAAACAAAAGTAAAAATATAAAAATAGTTGGTAAGAAATATCTCATTTAAACATAAGTCAGGCTCACATTATAATATACTACTGATTAGTGAGCTCATGCATTTGTATTGTGTTTCTATTAATAGATACTTATATATTGTCTCACAAAAATAGGCTTGTCTTAATTTTATAGAAACTGATAATGAATAAGTAATGTGTACTCATTTGAGCTATTTAGAAAACACTAGTAAGCAAAAACTATCCTGTCACCTATTGAGAACTAGCATTGAATTATCCTTTAATTTGGATCCCAGATTACTTTTCTTCACTAGCAATGTTTCTTAACCTTAACTTTTCATAACCAGCTCATACATTAGTATCTAGATGTGAAATGATTTAATCAGTTTTCTATTGTAAGATTGTAGATCCTTGTGACTTTTTTGCGCTTATAAACAATGCTAGAGAGCAGGGAGAAGCCCACAGCATCGTAATAAAACTGCATCGATAAGCATTCATGTTTGTCACTTGCCATCATAGAGGAATGACTTCAAAGTTATCAGAATAGTTGATCTTATATTAACTGAGCCCAAATGGTTATTTGTTTCATCATTTTTTGGAACTGATTTTGCTGTCTGTGGAGCCTGCTTCTGTAAGCTAATGTGAGTTCACATTTATTGCATACTTCATGGGCCTGCTTCTGTTGTTCTCCCAGCAGTCCTCTGAGGTCATTATTATCCTCTCCGTCTGACCAGGGAGGGCCATGAGTTCAGTGCCTGAGGATAGCACCACAGGAGAGCTGGTTGCTTTCCGCATTTCTTTCATATTCAATTCATAAACATTCACAGTTGACTTTTCAGTGCCACACTGTAGTTATGCATATTTATAGGCCTCAGTATACTATATCAGTTTATAATAAGAATTCATTTTATAATAATATTATATTAATATTTTATATATAATGTAATAATATTATATATATGATGACCGTATCACACACTCTGGCATATGCATTACCTCAGGTAGTTATCATTGCTTTGTGTTGTGAGTACATGAGCCATTTTGTAAGTATCAAAGTATCAAGTCCACTCTAGTCATCCAACCGTGCTAAGGAAAATGAAAACTAGACCTCCTCCACATTTTCAGAATCATCTTCAGTATACAACTTAGTACTTTTCAGGACATTATGCTATCAATTACCATTTATGTACACAGCTTTTCATATGCTTTGAGTGAGCTGAGAAGCCAGGCATCACATGGGCCAGGCTTGCCAATCAATTGAAGACTGACACTGAGGGCGGGCCACATATGTCCTTTTAGGTATTGGGAATCTAGACTTCACAGTGGAGAGTGGTAGCTCTCTTGGCCACCCAAATCTTTCTTTGCATTCCTTGTATTTTCTTCCTCCTATATTACATTCTAGAATTGGGACTTCTGGGAAAGAACTGGTTGACATGTTACCTCTATGGACAGTGCAGTGATTGCCTTTGCCCTTTACTTATTGTTCAAGCTGCTTTCATTTGATAATAAGTCCAGCATAAGCTACTAAATTCCAGGAACAGCAAATGCTTTCTACATCCTTTCAATAATCTTTGTCATGGTAAGCATCAAATTATAGTGTTAATTTTAAATGAAAGTCTAGTAAAACTAACTGTTCTGTTTGTTTCTGAGCAGTTTTAAGGGGTAAATGTGTGCTCTGCTGCAACACATAATGAAAATTACTAGTGAGCAAGTATCCTGTTTTAGCACTGATTCACTTCATCATGAATGCCGGTTTTAATGATTTTCGAAGACTTGCTAAATTAAACTTTCTGAACCAACCATAGGTACTCTCGTGGATTCATCCAGAAAACAAAATGGTCATTATGCGCTGCAGTCAGCCTCTTGTCGGAATGAGTGGTAAAAGAAACAAAGATGACGAGAAATATCTGGATGTGATCAGGGAAACTAACAGACAAATTTCTAAGCTCACGATTTATGATGCACGACCCAGTGTAAATGCAGTGGCCAACAAGGTGAGTGTAGTCAATAGAAACCTAATTTAATAGGAACTTCAGTGTTTTCCATAAATCATAGGTTTATTTTGAACTTTTAGGTTATTATTTTTTTTTTAAGTCAGGCTCTCATTTGGGCCCATACCTGTGATTCCAGCACTAGGGAGGTGGAGGCAGGAGGAACTGGAGTTCAGGATCATCCTCGGTTACATAATGAGTACTATGTTATCTTGACTTACACTAAACCCTGTCTCCATAATGTAAATGAATGAACAATAACAAAAGAAATATTATGAATATTAAGCCTAGTCATATACACCTGTGACACCCATAATCCCAGTACCAAGGAAACAAAGGCAGGAGCATCCAAGGTAGTTTAAACCTATAATTTTAGGACTTGAGAGGCTGAGGCTGGAGGATTGCCATGAATTCCAAGCTAGCCAAGACTAAACAGTGAGACTTTGTTTAAAACAAACAACTAAACAAAAACACAAAATGAACAAGCCAAAGCAAGTCTTCATTAAATGGCATGCTAGAACTGTAATGAAAGTGTGCATTGTATAAAGCCTTATGCAAAAGGTAGTTTTTGGATCCCTTGTGGCTGTGATCATTGTTGTGGTGTGAACTGGTGGGATATCTTTAGGAATTATGGGGAGCTGCTATTATTAAAATTTGAAATTTATAACTGTATCTGAAGATTTCCCCATGTACACCATTTGTATATGTAAACTGTCATCTATGTAAGATGGTTGAAGAATTGAGTTGGTCTGTGTATGAATTTTGTAATCACAAACACAGAAGTTGAGCTTTTCAAAAGCAAATCTCAATTGGATGTTTTGCCTTTTGAAATAGAACATGTGAAATATTCTTCAAGTGGATTAGAGTCATCACTGTAAACATCGGTGACTGTATGGTGTGCTGCCCCCCCAATCTGTTGTAAAATAAAAGCTTGTTCGCTCTTTATAAGTGACCTCAGATTAAATTGACAGGCCTACCTTTGCTTTGGGGGCCTTGTGGAGAGGACTTGTTTGCCTTATAATGGCTTGTTTATGTTTTTGTTTGGTTGGTTTAGACAGGGTCTCACTGTTTAGTCTAGTCTGGCTCCACCCTCAGCCTCTCAGGTACTGAGATTAAATTACCTTGCCTGGTCTCTAGTTTTGTGTTTTTCGTTCTCTTGTCTTTACCTGTGTTGTTTCCAAATACAAGTGAGCTTGCCTCAAGTTGCTCCCTCCCAGATTCTGTCATTCAGATTTATTTTCTCCAGCTGTAGACTTAAATTTCATCATCTTTAATGCTTTGCTCATCCCAAGGTCATTTATCTGACATCTTCAATTATTCAGAACCCATCATAAGAACCTGAAAGCAAAGCAAGTCCTTGAGCAGCCCAGATAGATGCAGCAATTTCTGAAATGGAATGTGTGTGAAGCCTGTCTCCTCTAGGGGATGTTAGACTGTGAATGCGTGTGGGGCTCAGCTCTTCACCATTTGTCTGTGGCTCAGCTGTCCTACATGTTTAATTCTGGGCTGCCTGCCCTGGCTTCATGTTTGCTTTAAACAAGGAATTAACACAGTTGGGGGTTTATGGAGAAATAATTTCAAATTTCTATGTAAAACAGTCATGAAGTTGAATTGGTAAGTCAATTAGGAATTATAAGTAAAGGATTTAGGAAATTAAATGTAAATATGTCCTTGAATTATCCTTAATTTTATATATTTTGAATCCCATTATCCTTCATATATAATTCAGGGTGAACACATGTATAAAATACAATATTTCCATGTACTTATTTAGCCTGAAATAGATATGATATAACATTAAAATAAAGTATTTAGAAAGAATATTTTAAAATATTAAAGTGTGAGAAATGAACACCTTAGTTATATTGAACTCTAAAGCTCATTATAGCAACAGAATTCTTGAATGCCTTTTTAATGTTGTAGAAATAAGCTTCTGTTTCTAGTCCTCTTAGGAATGAAGAGAGGGAAAAATATTAAGGAAAAAAAAAACAGAACACCTAACTCTTAAAGCACTCTGGGTCATTTTTAAAACCCCTCCTCCTGGCTCTGTCTCTCCACTAGTTGACTCTATCCATAACTCCAGGCCCCTGGCCATTTATAACATTCTAGGTAATTTGGATTGTTCACTTTTGTTGAATAAAGAAAAACCAAAGGGAAGACCTTAAAGGTAACCAGAGATGGAGAATTTGAACTTTGGGGAACTCAGTCTGTGCTTGACTAATTGATTTTTACCCTTGCTGACTTCTGTTCTCTTGGCCCCTAATAATTGTTCCTCCCTTGTGTATATTTAGATGTAATCAGCAACATCACATTATTTTCAGTTAAACAAAACCCAGGGCTGGTAAGATCTAGCACCACACTGCTTCTATTTTGGGGCAGAGCACTGAGCTGGATTAAAGTAGGGCTGTGTTAATGTCTGGTTTTGCCAGAAATTTTGGCAATGACTAAAACATGTATTTTTCCTTTTGCTTTTTTTTTTACATGTCATACTCAGTTATTTATGAAAGGAACTCCAGTGTCAGGCATCTCTTCAAATCCCCATAATTATGTAACAGCCACACATGCAGAGAAGCAGGCCCTCTGTCTACAGGAGGGTGAACGTGTCATTGCATTATATATAGGATTGCAGAGCTAGCTAAAATAACCCAGCTCTTACTGTGCTTGCAGTTTGCAGAAGGGACTGCCAGGCAGATACCAGTAACTCTGGCCTTCTTCCACAAAGTGTGGACAGCCAGGAAGAGTGAAAGGTGATACATTTGTCTACTGATTTATTAGCAAAAAGCTCCTTTTAAATGACAAATAGGGGCTGGAGAATTGACTTATTAGTGGTTAGGAGCTCTTACTACTCTTCCAGAGAAACTAAGTTCGGGTCCCAGCACACAATTGCCTGTAGCTCCAGTTCCAAGAGATCTGACACTTAAATTAAAAACAAAAACAATGACTAAAAAGGGAAAATAGAAAATGGGTGTGGTAACTCACACCTGTGATCTCAGCACTTGGAATGCTGAGGCAAGAGGATTTCCATGAGTTTGAGGTCAGTCTATGCTAGCTAGTGAGTTCGAGTCAAGCCTGTGAGACCCTGTCTTTAAAAAAAAAAAAAATCAGCAAGGCAGTGGTGGCACATGTCTTTTATCCTAGCACTCAGGAAGCAGAGGCAGGCATATCTCTTAAGTTTGAGATCAGACTGATCTACAGAGTGAGTTCCAGGCTTCACAGAGAAACCCTGTCTTACCTCACCCCCCCCCAAAAAAAAGAACAAAGGGATCATTTCCCATTAATTTATTGATAATGTTCTGTAAAAGAAGCTTGATGTGCCCAAATATGTTTTTTTCCTCTATAGTGTTTGGAGACTGAGGCCTCTGGCCTGACATATAGTTCGGGTGATATCCTTAAGTTTTATTGCAAGAAGCCTCAATAAGTAACCCTGGGGCATCAGGGGTTCCCAGCTTGCTTTGCTGTTCCAACTCTGGCTACAGGCTTATCTTCCTAACATTGGTATGAAGAAAAAGAGGGCTATTGTGGGGATGACACATTTGCATTCCACTTTCCTGTTCAGTCCCACATGGATGCTTCCCTGTGTTCCTCCTACAGGCAATCTAAAGTTAGTACCTCTTTAAAATCTCAGAACTGTTACACTTTTCTTAAAGGGCCCAAACTTACCTATCCTGTGACATTTCAAAACCATTTAAGAAAATTCATAGTGCCTCTTTTCATTATTGTGGAAATGGATACTTTTCAGTGTTGTGATGGTTAACTAAAGTCCACCCTGGTAAGTGAACACTCTTAAGTACTTCATAGTAGATCAATTGTCTAGCATGTATAAGGCCTTGAGTTCAATACGTAGTACCATGAAAACTTCATGTGCTTCATACAGTACATGGTAGCCATATTTGCCCCTGTTAGAATCTTGTGAGCACACTACATGCAGCTCTGTCCTTGCTGTTTATATAGTAGAAAGATGGGGATCCAGTAGAAAAGGTTTATATATTGAAATCAAAGCAGATTTAAATTCTATTTATTACTTGCATGACTTTGGAATGGGTAAATGTCTTAGTTTTTGCTTCCCATAAGACATAAAACTACAAAACAGAACATCATAGAGCCTTATCAAAAAGTGACTGTTGTTGGCCATTGGAAAGGAATCTGGCTTTTTTTTTTTAATCCTGTTATAGCTAGGGAGTGAACTCCGCTTTACAGGGAAGGACACTGGTGCTTCACGGTTAGTGTTTGGCACCAGATCATATGGTAAGGAGAGGCTGAAGCTGAGCTTTTGGTCTGTGTCTGGCTGTAAGAGTTGTTCTCCTCTAACACAATATAGCTTATGAGGATACTTATAATGTTGGAATGCCTGCTGCTGCATCAGTGTGGCTACCCCTTCCCCAAACAGTACAATAATAGCCACAAAGTTGATGGAGGAGGAGGATTTTGAGAACCTGTTCTTGTTTTTCCAGATCTAGAGGAGCCAGTAATTACAGAACAATTAAAGGGAATACTGTCTGATGAATTCAGTTGTCCCCACCCCACCCCACCCCAGGATATTGCCAGCATTCCATAGTTTTCTCCAGCTCAAAGTATGGCTCGGGTTGTTGAGGCTTTTATTGCATAGGAAGTAAAAATAAAATCACATTAACTATTTAAATTAGAAGGGTTTGGGTAAAAATTTTAAAGTAAATAGCTTATAAAATATTTTGGCTAAGTTACTGATAAAATAGAAAGCCTAACTTATTGTAAACTTGTTGTTTCTTAGGCAACAGGAGGAGGATATGAAAGTGATGATGCATATCATAACGCGGAACTTTCTTTCTTAGACATTCATAATATTCACGTTATGCGTGAATCTTTAAAAAAAGTGAAAGACATTGTTTATCCCAACATTGAAGAATCTCATTGGTTGTCCAGTTTGGAATCTACTCATTGGTTAGAACATATTAAGGCAAGTATACTTTAAAAATACCTGTGTGTATGAAAACACGTTGAAGAAAGTGAAAATTTTCATTAAATATTAAAAAATTACACACAGAAAAAGAAACTGTAGTAGATGATTCTATATTTGACAGTTTGATGTTTCTTTATAATTTCCTTACCTAATTGAAGATTTCACAACATCATTCTATCTTATGTTTAGAGTCTATAGAACTTTCTCTTCCAATCTTGTCAGTAGTACATAATGTCATGTAGGTTTATTTAGGAATAGCCAATTTATTATACAACTCTTATTGGGCATATCACTCATAGACTTAGACAAAGGTGCCTTTTTTGCTGTTTGCATTTTAAAATTTCTTAATGACTAATCTTATTTTATTTTGGGAGTGGGTTTTTTTTTGAGACAGGATTTCTCTGTGTAGCTTTGGCTGCCCTAGAACTCACTCTGTAGACCAGGCTGGCTTCAAACTCACAGAGATCTGCCTGTCTCTGCCTCCCAAGTGCAGGGGTTAAAGGAGTGTGCCACCAATGCCCAGCTAATGACTAATTTTAAAGAATAGGTTTTACACTTAGATTTCATTCTATTGTTTATCATATATATAGTTTCATAAACTGAAAGCATAATTTAAGCAGGTGAATTATTAAGATCCATTGTTCTCTAGTGAAAGTATACTTTAAAGGAATTAAGAGACTTTCAAGTCTCTTAATTTATCATCCTCAGAAAATGAATTACTATAGTATAGTATTATGAACGGGACTCTAGAAAAGAAAAGGGGCATTAGGTTAAGAACTAAGGAAATGTGGGGCTGGAGAGATGGTTCAGCAATTAAGAACACAGGCTGCCCTTCTGGAGGGCCTGAGTTTGATTCCCATCTCCCATATGGTGGCTCACAACACAGATCTGATGCCCTCTTCTGGTCTCTGCATGCACAGCCAGGTAAACACATTCAAAATACCCATACATATAAAGTGAATAGATATTAAAAAAACAAAAACTCTAAGTAAATTTGAAATGAAGTATGGACTTTTAAAGCAATAATCTTAAAGATAAATTTCTTAATAAGTAATGATGTATCAGTATTGTTTTCTTACTTGTGCCAAGTATCCCTTGCAGTGACGCTAAGAAGGGAAACTGGGTTAGGTATCTGGGAACATCTGCAATATCTCCACAGCTGAAATTTAAAATACATTTTTAAATAGCATAGTTTTAATGCAGATTGTCATGTTAGGACTTGTGGAGGAGAAAATATCCCCTAAGAAGGTGGCTAGATGGTCGAAGTAAAAGGAAACATATTCTAAGAGACTGTGTTTTCGGTTCAGAGTAGGCCTTTATAACAAAATCAGCTGAAAAATAGGCTTGACCTAGTCCTTTTAGAAAGTAGAGGGTTGGAGGAACCCATTTTAAAGAAGACAGTTGAGGTGAGCACTCAGAAACTGCTATAGGTGAGTCCAAGTTGACAAGAATAGTGTGTTTTAATTTATTTGCAATGTTTTTAAAAATAAGTTTATAAAACTAAGAAACATTTTTAAGTGAGATTGGTATAGCAAGGGATCTGGGAGAAGCCAGGCAGCCAGGACCTTGACTGTCAAATGCTAGGGAGAGGTCTCAGGGTTTGGGTAACAGTTTGGTAATATAGGAAACTATTCTAGGGGTTGACTATATAATTGATGCAAGAGAAAAGAATGTGAAGTTAGAAAAAGAAGATTCAAAATAGTGGTCTTAATATAAGGATGCAGAGGCTACTGAGAGACAAGTTACTGCTTATGCAGAGCATGTGGTGTGATGTGATTAACAAATGTAAGAGCTTTAGAAAAGAAGACTGACACACAGAGGATGTAGCCACTTGCCTGAGAAAATGATACTTCTATTTTCAGTTGAAGGGCAGTCCTGAGTAGGCTTAAAAGAAACACTGTGCTCTGGAGGTAGTGGTAGGTCATCTTCTGGTGCGATATGTCAGGCACATTCTCATGTAAAGTGGAACTCAAGATAGAGAATTGTAACTGACATGTGAGCTTGGGAGTCAGTGGTTAAGCACTTAACTTAGGCTGAGCCCTTTAGCATGTATGATAAGGGACGCTTCAGATGAGGGGAAGATCAGAAAACTTGGAATGGAGCCCCAGTCATGTTTGAGATCAGCATTTATGAAAAGTGGGATTCAGTGAAGTCATCCCTAAAGACAGACATCAGGGGCTCCAAAGATGTTGGAATGTTTAGAAAGTGTTCAAGAGGATAGACATCTATGATGGGTGGCTGGCACGTCATGGGAATGAGAGTTGGACATTCCAGTGATGAATATAAATTATCCTTTTGAAGATCTAGATATATAAGTGCCTAGAGTACTTTACACACAAGTATGAGGACTGCAATTTTCATCCTCAGAAACCATATGAATGTCAAGTGGTTGTAGCAACTTACCTGCCTTAACTCCAGTTCTCTGAGAGGTGAAAAAGGAACTCTTCAAAACAGGCTGACTAGCCAAACTAGCCATATCAATGATCTCTGGGGTAGATTGAAAGTCGCTGCCCCCATGAATAAATAGAGGAATTGAGGAAGAGCCCCAGTGTCAACCATGGACCTACACATACACCTGAATGCACATGCACATGCACACACATGCAGGCATGCCAGCTCCCCAAAAGATCTAGATAAAGGAGTAGAAAGTTATATGATTATAAGAAAGGCTTTGAAGTCTTGGGATGCTTCAGCCTGTTGTCAGACAGAGAACTTGGGTGTTTTATTAAGGAAAGAAATACAATTCTGGAAGTTTGGTCTATGGGAATTTTTGTATTAGTGGAAAACCATCGGAAACAATCTGACTGTAGAAGAAGAGTTATTTCTGTATAATGAAGTGCTGTGGTAGTCATGAAGTATATAATGTCTTTTGGTTGCTAAAAACATGAAGAAATGCTCAAAGGCCCATTTAAAGAATCCAGCAGAATTTAGAAAGATGTCTCCCAACTTTTGCTTTCTTCATTCTTTCAGCAAAGCAGAGATATTTTCTATTTTTTAATTTTTTTTTAGAAAAATAGGGGAAGAGGGGAGGTCGGAGAGAAGGGGAGGAAGTGTAAGAGGGAGAAAAATGAATACGTGCATGCAGACCTGTATTAGAGACCTTAGGGTGGGGAAAGCGTCTATCCTATAGCAGAAAGAGGAAAGAAAGACAGGTGGAAAATCCAAGTGCTACATCATTTTGGCGCCTGGGGAATCATGACGCAAGACTGTGTGAAGAAGATACTGTATAGAAGTTAAGACTTAAGGAGTATAATGTGGAAGATCCCCATCAGACTTTGTAATATTGTCTCTAGTGAGGGAGAGTCAAAACTAGTGAACGAAATAGTCACTGTTCTTTCACATGACCAGTGTTGCTCTGAGAAGGCTGAGGAGCCCACATGGGTACATGTAACAGCATTTGTCTCAGGGTTTCTCACACATCAGTTAAATCCTAGAAATTTAGGGCAGTAGAGCAGCTGGAGTTGAACTTTGAGACTAGGTGTGACACTTGGGCTGTATTTCCTCTCCAAAGCACCAGGGAAAATCTCTTCTTAGCTTCTCGTGGCCTCTTAGTAAATTTCTTGTTACTATCTCTTGTCTTCATTAGCAAGAACCACTGGCTAGAACCTGCTACTTTTTTCTCACAAGAGTACCAAATTATTTAGTTTTGAAAACCAGGATTTTGTTTTATTAGATAATTACAGTTGCTCCAAGTCAGAGTGACTGTGGGGATCCATAATTAGAAAAATCTAATATTGTCTTAAATAATTGCCTTTTTTGAAAGTGAGACATCTTGGCAGAGAGCTGCCCTCTACAGTGTGCTAGAACCTCAACTTCATTAAGTTGAGCTCCAGTAATCTAAAATGTTAGCACTGCTTCTCAACAGGGCTTTCTGCAAACAGGATTGCAGGGAGTCATTTCAGAAGTGCTCATTTCTGCACAGGTGCTTTTGATGGTCTGTCACCATTTGGTCTCCTAATTTTTTTTCTTGTTCACTTGTGTCTCATGAGTTCATATAAAAATAATAAGTTTTCATATTTTCTATTTGCCAGATGGTTCTCATAATCTAGCTTTTCCGTGACACATTTCAGTGACCTTTTTCAGTTTCTTTGAATTAGTTGAAATGACCATACTGCATTCTAAGCATGGTGTTAGAATTTGAGGTGCTCCATGGAATAAACCTTAGAAAATCAGCTCAAGGGCCAACAACAAGACGGCTCAGCAGCTAAAATGCATGTCATTCAAGCATGGTTACCAGAGTACAGTCCCCAGAATACATATACAGGTAGAAGGAGATAAAAGACTCTACATAGTAGTCCTTTGACCTCCATCGTGCACTATGGCATGCATACCCACACAGACATGAATGAAGTCATATACAAATGTGCACACAATAGTATGTTTTTAAAATCAAATCAAAGTAATTGTTAAGTACTTAGGATGATACAACCGTCAAAAAAATACTGGAAGGAATGTGAAGTGCTGTAACTATTTTCCTTAAAATTAGTTTCTTTAAATAAGCATACATTTTTTTTCTTTACCTTGAACATACATATGCCATATGGCCCTGTTATTTCATTATAGATGTTTACCTAAGAAGAAAGAAAATGATATATCCCATCAAAAACTAAGAATGCGAAAATCCACAGTAGCATGATTTGTAGTATACAAATGCTAAAAACAACCACATTTCTATCAGCTGAAAGATGGATAAATAGCTATTCATACAATAGGAGATCACTTAGTTATGCAAAGGTCCGAAGCCCTGAAAAATAAATCTCAAGAGTATCTGAATGTGATCTCTACACATAGCACAGAGAGCTCTCCGGGATCTTCTAGATCCTGAAATTTTGATTTGTGATAAGCATTGACATTTGAAAGCAGGACTTGGGCTAGAGTGAAGACGGGTGGCACTTTGACATCAGAGCATTGTCAATTCTCCCTGCTGCTCCCTGCTGCTCACTGGCCTGTTTTTTTGTTTTTGTTTTTGTTTTTTTTTTTCTTCCTGACAGCTTGTTTTGACAGGAGCCATTCAAATTGCAGACAAAGTTTCTTCAGGAAAGAGCTCAGTGCTTGTGCACTGCAGTGATGGATGGGACAGGACTGCTCAGCTGACATCCCTGGCCATGCTGATGCTGGACAGTTTCTACAGGAGTATTGAAGGCTTTGAGATATTGGTACAGAAAGAGTGGATAAGTTTTGGACATAAATTCGCATCTGTAAGTAAACACTAAAGCTGTCCTTTTAAATCAGCTGGGATTTAAAAAAAAAAATGGTTTCTCTACTATTTATTCAGTTCCGACATGAAATTCTGAAGAGTTGCCAAACAAGGTGATACCTGCCTTTAATCTCAGCACTGAGGAGTCTGGTTGGTAGATCTCAATGAGTTCCAAGCCAGCATGGTCTAAACAGCAAATCCCAGGATAATCAGGGTTACAGAAGCCTTGTCCGAAAAATAAAATCAGCAGGATACAAATAAATAGCACTTTACAGTCTCAAAGACATGGACATGTTTGAGCTAATGGAAGTCCCTTTAGGGTTTATCCATCTTTACTATTTCTAGTTAAACTTAAATGTAATAAAATCTGCAGAGAAATGTATAAACTATGATTTGGGAGGCTGAGACAGGAAGGTTGATAAGAGTTCCAGCAAAGGCTACCCTGTGAGTTCCAGGCCTAGGCTACCCAGTGAGTTCCAGGCCTAGGCTACCCAGTGAGTTCTAGGCCTCAGCTACTCTGTGAGTTCCAGGCCTATGCTAACCAGTGAGTTCCAGGCCTCAGCTACTCTGTGAGTTCCAGGCCTATGCTAACCAGTGAGTTCCTGGCCTCGGCTACCGTATGAGTTCTAGGCCTATGCTAACCAGTGAGTTCCAGGCCTCAGCTACTCTGTGAGTTCCAGGCCTATGCTAACCAGTGAGTTCCAGGCCTCAGCTACTCTGTGAGTTCCAGGCCTATGCTAACCAGTGAGTTCCAGGCCTCAGCTACTCTGTGAGTTCCAGGCCTATGCTAACCAGTGAGTTCCTGGCCTCGGCTACCCTATGAGTTCTAGGCCTAGACTACCCAGTGAGTTCTAGGCCTAGGTTACTCAAGGATTTCCAGGCCTGGGCTACCCAGTGAGTGCCAGACTGTGCACCCCACTGAATTCCAGCCAAGGCTACCCCTGAGTTCTACATCTAAGCTATTCATTGAGTTCCACCCAAAGCTACCCAGTGTTTTCTAGGCCTAGGCTACCCTGTGAATACAAGCCAAGCCTATGCAGTGAGTTACAGCCAATTACTTCCAGATTTAGGCTACCCAGTGATTTCTGTCCAAGGACTCCCAGTTTATTCCAGGCCTAGGCTACCCAATGTGTTCCACCCAATACTACCCAGTGAGCTCAGTTCTAGGCTACTTAATGAGTACCAGGAATAGGCTACCCAGTGATTCCTGCCAAGGTTCCTCACTGAGTTCCAGGCAAAGGCTATCCATTGAGCTCCATGTCTAATCTACCCAGTATATTCTAGCCAAGGCTGCCCAGTCAATTCCCCCCACGGCTACCCAGTAAGATCCAGCCTAGGTTACCCAATGTGTTCCAGGCCTAGGTTAACCAGTGGTTCCCAAGCATAGGCTACTCAGTGAGTTCCAGCCTAGGCTATGCACTGAGTTCCAGGCCTAGGCTACCCAGTGCATCCAGCTAAGTCTTCCCATTGAGTTCCAGGCCTAAACTGCTCACTGAGTTCCAGGCTTAGGCTATGCACTGCTTTCTAGGCCTATGCTACCCAGTGAGTTTCAGTCAAGGCTACCTAGTGATATCCAGGCCTAGGCTACCCAGTGAGTTCCAGCTAAGGCTACCCACTGGATTCCAGCCAAGGATACCCAGTGTGTTCCAACCAAGACTACCCACAGAGTTCTAAGCCTAGGTTACCTACAGAATTCCAGGCCTAAGCTACCCATTGAATTCCAGGAAAGACTACCCAGTGAGTTCCAGGCCTAGGCTACCCAGTCACTTCCAGCCAAGCCTACCTAGTGATTTCAAGTCCCAGGCTAACCAATGAGTTCCAGGCCTAGGCTACCCAGTGATTTCTAGTCATGGCTACCCAGTGAGATCCAGGCCTGGACTATCTATCCACTGAGTTCCCAGCCAAGGCTAACCAGTGAGCTCTAGCCAAGACTGCCCTGTAAGTTTAAGGCCTAGGCTACCAACTTGAGGCTCTTTTTAAATTCTCTGGTGCACATTTTTTAATCATCAATGGATTCCATTACAGTTCATACTTTGGGGGTCTTGTTTCCAGATGTCCTTTGAATGAGCATCTTTTAAGAAGATTTATTTATTGTGGGTGGGGGGGGGGGAGCATGTTTTGTCTGCATGTTTGTTTGTACACCACATCAAGCAGTACTCTTGGAAGCCAGAAGAGGGCATCATGTCCCTTAGCACTGGAGTTAGAGCTAGCTTTTAGCCATCCTGTGGGAATTGAACCTGGGTGGTCTGCAAGAGCAGTAAGTGCTCTTAACTGTTAAGCTATCTCTCCTTTACACAGCTCCATGGTGATTCTCAGAAGATACATCTATTTATTTATTGGTTTTTCGAGACCGGTTTCTCTGTATTGTTTTTGGAACCTGTCCTGGAACTCGCTCTGTAGACCAGGCTGGCCTCGAACTCACAGAGGTCCACCTGCCTCTGCCTCCTGAGTGCTGGGATTAAAGGAGATACCTATTTCATACTAACAAAAATACTGTTTGATCATGTTTTACCCTCCATCCAAATTTCACAAAATAACAATTCCAAGTAGAATCAGCCACTGTTTAATAAAGACATTGTAAAGGTTTGTTTGGGCTGTAGCAGAGGTAAGCATTGTAATCATAATGTACTTAGGGCATGATTTCAAGCCTTGGAATTTCCAGGCTGCTTCTTCCCTGAGAAAACTAGTGAAACTAGAAAATACCATAAAGGATACTCCAGTTACCTGTTATCTGCAGCTGTCTAGGACCTGTACACATTCCAGTCATATGAAACAAGTTTAGCCATTGATGCTGCTTTGCTAGTTTTCATTGATTTGTGTGTATTTGCAGTCGTGTGTGAATATGTGTGTAAATGCACATGACTGAATGGGTATATGTATATGTGTGTACACATACTTATGGAGACCAGAGGTCTGCCACAGGTGTCGTTCCTCAGGAGTTATCCTCCTTTTTTATTAAATAGGGTTTCTTGAGGATCTGGGACCTTGTTTTGCTTAAGCTAGGTTGACTGGTCAGGGAACCCCAAGGGCCCCTCTGTCTCCACTGTTCCACTGTGGCAGCTCTGGTACTGCCAAAACAGTTTTTGTTTGTTTGTTTGTTTGTTTTGTTTTTTTTGGTTGGTTTGTTTATTATTTGTGAGTTCTGGAGATTAAACTCAGGTCCTCATGCTTGTATAGCTAGCACTTTATTGACTAAATACCTCCTCCAGCCCCTCTCAGTGAATTGTTACTATTCAGATAGTGAAATGGCTCAGCGTTAAAGGTGCTTCCCACCAGGCCTGATGGCATCTCACTTTGTAGGACAGAATCAACCCTTGAAAGTTGACCTCTGACTTCCACGCATATGTAGGACTCGTGCACATGCGTATACAGACACATAAAATAAATGTAATTTTTAAAATTGCCATTATCATGAAATCATCTTTGTTTGTATTTCCATGACAACCTGCATAGTTTACTGTCTGAGAAGCTTGGCATTTAGAAAGTGGGTTGCTGAGTTGCATTGTGACATTTTGTAAGTTATATGCTTTCTCTGTTTTGTACCTGTGAATTAAATCATCTTCAATTCCTTTCAGAGAATAGGTCATGGTGATAAAAATCATGCTGATGCTGACCGATCTCCTATTTTTCTCCAGTTTATTGACTGTGTATGGCAGATGTCAAAACAGGTAATAGTGTCTTATAACATCTAAAGTTTGCCTACAAATAAGACAGGGCAGAAATAAAGATGAAACAGGCCTGGCTATGAGTGAATAATGATTGAATCTCAACAACAAGGACATAGGAATTCATTTTGTTAATTAGTACTACTACTACTACTACTACTACTACTACTACTATTCATGTCTAGAACAATCCATATAAAGTTTATAAAATTAAATTTTTAACTGGATTACCTGTTCTAATCAAATGCCAGCAGGAATGGCAATGCTCTGGCATTTCTGTGTAAGATTACCTGCTAGTGCATAATACTTTAAAAAGTAAACTTTTGACCACTTTTTTCTTTTTCTTCCTTGACTTGACACATATTAAAGTGCCATTAGTCTTATGTGAACTGCAAAAAGAAAGTACATAAAGGGCTATGTGCAATGGCAATCTTTGCTATCCTTCCCAGAGTTATACAGTGTGGCAGCACTCTTAGTCACTCTTACCATCCATCTGCACATCTTCTCTTCCTTCAGAGTGTATATGTATGTGTGTGTTTCTTTTAATTCAAAGTGAACAATAATATACCATAAATTCTTTGACACTCTGGTCTGGTAGAAACCATGTTCTCCATGCATTATTTTTTTCTACCTTGATAGAATAGACTAGATTTTTCATGTTCTGCTTGCTTGTTTGTTTTTATCCAGTTTCCCACAGCTTTTGAGTTCAATGAACGCTTTTTGATTACGATCTTGGATCATCTGTATAGCTGTCGATTTGGTACTTTCTTATTTAACTGTGAATCAGCTCGAGAAAGACAGGTGAGCAAAACACTAATGTTTTTTTGTGTGTGTGTGTGTGAAGGCTTTACAAAGTGAATCTAAGAAGAATATGAGTGTTTATGAAGCACTGGTTTTGCCCTGAGGAGTAGCAGTGATTTTAAAGTATACAAGTTCTCCCTTATGGAGCTCCATGAAAAGTTATGTAAAGGGAATTTTAAAATGTGTTTGAGAATTTCATACAGTATATTTTGTTAATATACTTTCCAGTTCCCCATATCCTCCCATTTCTTACCCCCTCCCTTACTCATCTCCTTTGATAGTCTTTCTCTCTTAAAATGAAGGAGTTAGGAAGGGAGGGAGGGAGGGAGGGAGGGAGGGAGGGAGGGAGGGAGGGAGGGAGGGAGGGAGCAAGCTCTGATTTTTGCAGTCCTTCTTCCTCCTCTTCTGCGCACATCCCTGAGCTCGGGGGTGGGAATTTGATGAAGACATCTCATTTATCCAGTTCTGGGTCTCAGTGTTAATTACCATCTACTGCAAGAAGCAGCTTCTCTGGTGTGGACTGAGTGTGCACTGATCTGTAGATATATCACTATGTCACTAGACATCATTTTATTGTTATGCTTAGGTCCCATGACCTATGTAGGCTTAGGTTCTTGACCTCATTAAAAATTTCAGTTATGGGTTCCAGCTCACAGAGTGGCTCTTAAGAGCCAAATAAAAGTGGAAGGGCAAGAACCTATAAAAATAGGAAAAGAGAGAAAGCAAAGAAAAAAAATTTGAAGGTGAAAAGCCAATAGGTATGTAACAAGCATTGTAGCTTGAGAACACACAAATCTGAAATCAGCAGCAGAGAAGCTAAGCACTAGCTCACTCTGCATTGCAGAACACCAATATGGCCCAGGAGTAAACCTTGCAAGCATGTTATTTTGGACAAAGGAGGATGAGAGAGTAACATGAAGACCTGTTTACAATAAGGTGCCCATTTCTCCTCCATCCCTTTATGGAGGTAAGGACCTTGGCAGAGGTTCCTTCTGAGGAGAGGGTAACAACTGTGACTCGCTCTGTATATTGTAGAAGCAGGTGCTTATCCTATGTGTCTCTGGAATATATAGAAGTCTCATAAAGTGTTAAGGGAATGGAAAGCAATGCCTCCTAAAAAAGGGAAATGTAGAATTATCATACAACTCAGAATTTTCACATCTGAGTTCTATTTTGAAAGAACTGGAGGCATTGTAGTTCAAGCCCATAATCCCAGCAGTTGGGATGTTAAAAGGAGCATGACAAGTTTCAGGCCAGTTGAGTTACATACTGAGTTCCAGAGTAGGTGGGACTACATATTAAGACCTAGTTTCCAAACAAAATAAATGTAAAATGCAATCACATCAATGTATAGCCTAGAATTATAATCAGGCATATATGAAACATAATTGAATTTTATGTTTTGACTGGATTCCATCCCTAAGATATCTAATTATGTATGTGTACATATTCCAAAATCAGAACAAAAATTCCTAAAGCCAAAGCACTTCTGGTCCCAAGAATTTTAGGTATGCTGGACTCATGCTGTATTTGCAAAGAAATAAATCAAGATGACTTGGGATTTTTCAATGACAAAACCCTAAGCAAAGGGGTCATGTGAATATAGAGACAGAAGGGTCCCTAGATCTAACTAGCCATTCTAGCACAATTGGTAAGCTCAAGGCCAATGAAAGGCCCTATCATTAAAGAGATGAAGAGCCTTTCTTAGGATGACACTGAGATTAGTGACTCGACTACACATAAATATACATATGTGCATGTGCACCTGCAAACACAAACTCACATTTCATTTTTCCCTTTGAAAGTGACCAAATTATGCACTCCATGAAAAGAAAAGGAAGGCTACACAGAATTCCCAGAGTGAGAGCTCCAGCACAGAAGTTCTTGATGAGAACTGTCCATGAGGTGAAGGAACAACTGGTGCAGGCTGAAGCCCCTGTGGCACAGACATTGGGGTCATCTTATGTTCTTTAGGAGCTCTATGATGGTGGATAAGTTAGTCATCTGTGTCATTATCAGGGAAGGGCATGGAGACAGAAGCAGACACCCACAGCTAAACACTGAGCTGAACTGGAATCCAGATGCAGAGAGGGAGGACAAGACCAGGCTACAGAAACCCACAGAGACAGCTGACCTGAACAAGGAGGAGCTTATGGACCACCAGACTGATAGCTGGGAATCCAGCATGGGACTGACTCAGATCCCCTGAACATGGGTCTCAGTTAGAAGGCCTGGGCAGTCTAAGGGACCTCAGACAGTGGAACCAGGATGTATCCCTGGTGCACAAAAGGACCTTGTGAACATATCCCCCATGGAGGGATACTCCCCTAACCTAGAGGCAGGAGGGAGGGCCTAGTCCCTACTCCAAATGACTTGAGAGATTTAGATGACCCCACCTGGAAGGCATCACCCTCCCTGTGGAGTGGGGGGGAATGGAAATGGGACAGGGGTTGGGGGTATGAGAGAATGGGAGAGAGGGAGAGAGGGAAGGAAGGAGAGGGGACTGGGGTCGATATGTTAAATAAGAAAAGTAAATAAACAAATAAATGTAATAAAAAATTAACAAATTTCTTTCTGTATAGTTGATATTCACAACCTGTTAAGAGAATGAATGGCAGGGTAGGGCCTAGGTCCAGCCCCAAATGATATCAGACTTTGATGATTCCCCATGGAAGGCCTCACCCTCCCTGGGGAGTGCTAGGGGGTGAGATGGGGGGGATAGGAGGATGGGATAGGGAATTGGGATTGGTGTGTAAAATTAAGATTGTTTTTAATTTAAATAAAATTTTATTTAAAATTTAAAAAAAAGATTCTTTAGGGGCATGTGATACACTAAGGAGAGCTTGGAGTTGAGTTAGCAAATGTCAAGAAAAAGTAAACAGACAGTTGTGACATCAAGAGAAAATCAATGAGTGCAGGAAAGGAAAGCAATCACAGGACAGGCTGGAGAGTGCAGCTGCAAACAGCAGGTGCTTAGTCATCAGAAATCAAACTGCTAAATGCTGAGCTTATCAGAGCTGTGCTATGGGTTGGGGATGTATGGCAGAAGAAAATACAGTCTTTCTGTTGGGCAGGAATGGGGGAAAGAAAGACATTGTGACCATGCCACTAGATCGCTATGTGGTAGCAGTAAAGGCATGTACTTGAAGGACAAGAAGTACCAGATTAATTAATTAAAAACACAAATTGGTTCAAGCTTCATGGAAGACAGCATGAAGATTCTTCATGAAATTAAAAATAGAACCACTTTGTGGTCTAACAAGCCTGCTAGTATTGGTTGTGTATCCAAAAGAAATCAAAGCCAGTCTTGGTATCTCCGGCCTGTGATCCCAGCTACTATAGAGACTGACATAGGAGGACCATTAACTAAAAGATTGTCTGGGCAACAAAGGAAGATCAAGAATAGCCTGGTGACATGGTTATAGTTTTACTACATCCTGGAAACCTGTCACTGTTTGAGTGTGAAATGCTCCCCCGTGGCACCATATGTTGGAACCTTTCAAAAGTAGAGCCTCACTGGAGGAAGGGATTCTCTGCAGGGTGGACCTTGATGCTCTCTGCTTTCCTAGCTGCGGTGAGGATGCAAGCAGCCTCCACACTTCTGCTGCCATGGTCATGGAGTATTCCTAGGAATTACTTCAAGGATGGATCATGATAGCACCATTTGAACTGACCCTATAAAGTTCATTTGCACTTTTCTGATGCCAAACTCTGTACTGAATTGGGCTTATTTTACACATTTTCAATTTTATATTACATACTTTACATGCTTTTAAAAATCTAACAGTCTGGGAAAACAGCAACAAAAATAAAGTCAGACAGTTTCACAGGAGAATAAAGCAGCTTTTCAGCAACCCTCAGGTTACTCTATCTTTACATCTCTCATGATTTTTCATTTCTATAAATGAACTACATGCATTCCAGGAATTTCTATTTAGCTGTGTCTTCCTTGTCCTACTCATTAAAGATATTACTAGGAAGAGTCAAATTCCAACATTGGATAGTTTTATTTCTTGTACTTTTATTCCTCAGCTTTGGTTTTTCCATAATTTTTGGTGAAATTTTCATAAAATATACATAATAAAACAATAATATTGTAAATATTTTATCATGGATACCAGCAAAAAGCTTGGTGTAGTCAGTTATCCATATTTTTTCAAATATCTGGATGTGGCTCTGATGCAGATTAAATACCTGGATGGTTGGTTAAAATAACTATCCAAATACCTGTTGTCAGGTAATCACGTTTAAACTTTGTATTTCTAAAAAACAGAAAAAAAACTGAAACTCAGTGCTGTCTCCTAATTTTTCTTTGAGGGGAATGGAAAAAAAAAGTGTGGCCCATCTGGCCAGGAATTGTCTTTGTAGGTCAGTGGATTGCACTCAGTGGTGCAGCTATCAGCAGAAACACAGAAACAGTGACTCTCAAGCTAGACAGCTATCTGTATAAATATCAATAAGTGGATGCAGGCACTGGGTGATACTTTTTCTTAACTATTATGGAGGATAATAGAAATGCGCCATTGGTGCTAATCCTGATTTGTGTTGCCCCAGTCCACAGGGTGGCTTGTGAGTATGTTTACCTTTCTGCTTTCTCTCTCTGTAGAAACTTACAGACAGAACAGTTTCTGTGTGGTCGCTAATTAACAGCAATAAAGACAAATTCAAAAACCCCTTCTATACAAAAGAAATCAGTCGGGTTTTATATCCAGTTGCTAGTATGCGCCACTTGGAACTGTGGGTGAATTACTACATTCGATGGAATCCCAGAATCAAGCAACAAGTAAGTGAAAAGATAGCCTTGCTGGACTGAATGGCTCCACCCTAACTAGTATGATGCTATTTGTTGTGCTGGTAAAGAAAATACTTACTTTCAAACTAACACTAATTTAAAATTTTTGTGAATTACTCAACCATTAATTTTGAAGTTAAACTTATAGTTCACTACCCAAATGAATGCTATAATTTTTTAACCATAATGTAAGCCATTTTAAAACTCTAGAAAGTTTCTTAGTTTTCCTAGCTAAGGGTTTCCTTTAATCATTTGAAATGCTTACATCATTAGAAAACTCTGTACATGATTCCCTGACATTGTGTGCACTCTTGTAATTCTAGTACTTAGGAGGTAAAAGGAAGGATAAACAGAAGTTCAAAGCCAACCTCTGATACATAGTGAAATTAGAGGCAAGCCTGGGCTACATGGGACCCTGTCTCAAAAGAAAATTTTCTCTGCACTGACTAGACTTAAATGGCCATTTAAAAGTGAGGAAGCATGTTTCTGCCTTCCAGCTGAGATGTACATATGAAGTGAGCTGGCATCAGCAGGTTTCTTACTGCATATATCTAAAATAACAATAGCAATTTACCAATGGTTAGTAAATTAGCTAGTAGCTACTTATCAGTCAATATAGAAGCAAATTTTTGAAGTGAAAAACTTCACAATTAAAGACATTTCCATTCCCACAACTTCACCCTAAACCAGAAGAAAAAGCAACCTATTTTTAAGGCTCAGAAGAAAAGTACTTCCACTCATGTTCTGGGCCTTAGTGTTTGCGGTGGCTCCTGGTGGAGTTTTGCTCATTTTTCTGTGGTGACTGCCTGTACAATTCAGCCTTGCAAGAGCCTCAGCTGTAATCCAATCAGCAGTAGCCTGGGGTGGCAAGTCAGGGAGCTTCATTCTCGATTTCACTGTCTTCTCCACACCTGCCCTGGGTATGGACCAGCCTATGCCTCACACTCACTGGGAAATGGCTCGTTGCCACCTGGTACCCTCTGTGGGAAGTCTCTGCTAGTTGAGTGGAAGGCTTTTGTAATATGGCCCTGTTTGAAATGTGTGTTCTTTTTGGAAAGTGACAGGTGCCAGAGCTTAAGAACATTTGCCTATTTAGTTTGGAATTTGAGAAGTACTTTGAGGGAATTTACTGAGCAGTCGTTCTGAAATTTAGGATATTGAGTAACAACAAGTAAGCAGGATCTTTTCTAATTTCCCTTGCAGAACACATACTTCTTTTACAGGTAAAAATATAAGATGGGCATGGAAGCTCACCAGTAATTTGAAGGCAGAGGCAGGGAGATTTCTGTGAGTTTGACTCCAGCTTAATCTATACAGTGAGTTCAGGCCAGCCAGGACTAGACAGTGAGACTCTATCTCTAAATAAATAAATAAACAAACAGAACACACACACACACACACACACACACACACACACTGAACAGTGTTTGTCTTCTAAAATAAGCCCTTTTTTTTGTATTTGTCATAGCTTTCTTTTAGCCATTGGCTGTGAGGAACTATTTATAGAATCTGCAGATTCTACAATTACCTCTCCATTTGTACTTGTCAAAACTTGTGAAGTACAAGGAATTTTGAATAATTCATTTCTGAGTATAAAAAAGTAACAAGGATTATGTGAGAAGTCATTTGATTTGGGTCTCGGTTGGTCTTGTTACAGTTTGCTGATAAGGCAAGTTTTAAGGGGCATCATTATCAGAACTTTCTATAAAGTACTCCCCACACTGTATTCTCCAATGGTTTAAGCAAAATGGGACCTGCAAGAACAAAATGTTCTTTGAGAAAACCTTTTACTTTCAGACATTAATTGCTCTATATCATTATCTGTCAGCATCTATTCAAAAAAACATTACCTTCCCTGTGTAGATTTTTCTGATTATAATATTCCTGCACAAATTGATGTCCCTGAGCATTTCATATTGTCTTCTACAAAATACTGAGTGTTTTGTGTGTCCTGCACTGGAAGAATACAGGGATTAGGAACAAATGATCTCTGCCCACAAGACTCCCCAGGCTGGTGGGGGCACATAAGCTGATGATTGCAGTGCACGGGGATAAAGCTGATAATAGAGGTGTGAATTAAGTATGGGAGATGTCTTTAGAGGTCTGCTTATGTACAATTAAGCACATAGGGCTTTCCAAATTATATAGTATAAACCTGAAAGAATGTATTTACCCACTTGAAAGTTAAGTGATTATTCACTTGTGTGACCTTGATGGCCACCTATGGTAGTCACAACACAATGATATGCTACCACTGTTGAAAGATAAAAGAATATACAGTCCCCCCGTAATGAGCTCTTAACCTGAATGAAGACAAGGTTAGCCTGTTTTTAAAAGCAGACATTGTTAGTCTTTGTTGTGCCATCAAATTCGGTAAATGAAAAATAAGAACAGAGCCAGTAACATAAACCATCTGACATGTATGGCATTCGAGTTATTTCTAGAAGAGTTAAAAAGGCATCTGAATGAGAAAATCATTTGAAGGTAAAAATGCTTCTTTGATAAGCTATCCTGTGGTTTGTATGTCATGCTGAGTTGTCACATACTTAACTCACAGCTCATTTCTAGGTGACAAGTTCAGGTACAACATTTGAAGTCATTGGACTTTAAATTTCATCACTTGTTTGCTTGTCTTTACATATGCTCAGAAACTGACTCCTCTGTTATATTCTTTAAGTGTTTTTTTATCTATAGTTTAATAACTTCTATGTATTTTATATTCATTATTTCACTGGTCTTTTTCATTTGTAAGTTTTTAATCTCTTATTGCTAATAGTTTAGAAAATTCATTCTAATTATACATTCATATCCCTGCAAAATGATTTTGTTACATCTGATTTATTTTTATTGTCTAAGTATATGTGCTGATTCTAATATTCAAACTGACTCTAAAATTTAATATTCATATGGAAGATGAATTTTTAAATAACCAAACTGGGAGAATATCAAGGAAGAACTCTTCCTCCCATATGTCAAGAATTATATGACCCAGCCCTGTATAAGATTGTCCTTGTCTGAATCCTGTCATGGGTTACACATATGCCCACCTAGAGGACAGTGGCACATGTGTCCTTATCCCCCAACCCTTGAGGATTTATAAGTAAACAGTAGCTAAGGGGAGGGACTGTTGAGGCTCCACCCTTCCCTGAGAATTAATAGGCAGGTAACAATAGCTGAGAGGAGGGACTGATGCGGCTCCACCCATCCTAAGGATTTATAAGCAGGTAACAGTAGCGAGGGAGGAGTAACCTGAGACCCTGCCCTCTGCACGCCCCTCCCCACCCCCCGTGGAGCTATTCTCAATTAATGGTTGCCAGGGAGGGGGGAGAGATTTTTCCTCTGTATCGGCCACGAATAAGGTACTTGTGTTCCTATAAGCAATCCTAATTAAATTTGAGAAAAGAAAAGGCATTGAAGTGGGAAGTGAAGACTACTTAGGGAAAAGGGATCAGCAGAGTGGGGAACAAGCAGTAGGATCGAAATATAAAATGTATAGAAATGTTAGGATGAAACTATTTTGTATAGTTAGTGCTTGATAACATACAGAAACAAAAATTGATATGACCTAGGAACAGAGCATCATGGCTATGGAGACTTGGTATAATAAGAAGATAGCATTATTTATTGTGTAAATAATAGTGGGATCCAAAATTAAATGTCACACATCAAGCAGAACAGCAAAATTTCCCTGCAGCTCCTATTTCTGCTGTCATGTTCATTTCAGCTCAAGACATCACCATTCTAGTCACTCTATCAGGAAACCTAGAGTCATCTTTTAGGCCTTTCTCTCTCTTACCCCACAGTCAATGTGCCAAGAGAGCTCATTTGTCTGTAAAAATATATAGGTCAGAGGGAAGAGGCCTGGAGAGATGGATCAGTGGTTAAGAACGCTTGTTGATCTCTTCCAGAGAACCTAGTTTCAATTCCCAGCACCCATATGGCAACTTACAACTCTCTGTAGGTTTCAGTCCTTGTGTATGTGAAACCTTCTACTGACCCCTCTGTGAGCATTTACATTGTGCATATGCATACATGCAGACTATACAACCGTACACATAAAATTAATACAACACACACACATACACAGGAGAGTCCTGGCATTTCTCATTATGTTTCTGCCACCACTTTAAAGTGGGCTAAGTGGTATACGTGTACTTCTAGATGGATTCCTGGTCACCCTTGCTTGGTCTGAATCTATCCTCATCATGACACCTAATGCAGTCCTTGTAATATTGACATCTGACTCCAACACTTCTCCACACTGGCTAGGGAGGCCATGGAAAGGACTCAAGGACCAAGTCTTTACAGTGGCTTCTGAGGCCTTATGTGACTCTGCCTTTTCTCTTTTCCCTGTCTCAATAACACTCTGTGAAAGTTTTTTAGCTACATGGGCCTCTGTTCTTCCTTTATCCTTCTCGAGCATTTCCTCTAAACTCACTTCCTTCTTTAATGTGTCTCAATCCATAAACCCAAATTAGACTCCCATACCTGTCCACTTCTCTCCTATCTTATTCTACTCTCTAGTATCAGTCATCTTCTAACAGAAGAGAGCGACATAGAATTGTTGTTTATCGCTGGTCTGTCGCCCCCTGCTGGAAGATGTACCCATGAAATCAGGCTTTCTTGATCACAGAATGCCTATACCAGCACCTGACCCACAGCCAAACACAGAGAAAACTAGGCAGAGGATATTTCTGAGTAGTACAAAGTGGGCATTAGCTGCTGCACTAAGCATTCTTACCCTAATATCATAAATGCTTTTTTGAAACAGTACTGGGGCATTTTGGTAAAGCTGCAGACTCTGAGCAATCCAAGTGCAGTTGAAATGAGGAGGACACATTTGCAGCTGTGTTTGGATGCTTTGGAAGCCTGCAATAGGTTGAATGGCACCTACTCTCTCCCCCGATGGATGGATGGATGGATGGATGGATGGATGGATGGATGGATAGATAGATAGATAGATAGATAGATAGATAGATAGGTATTCTCCTTGTTGCTGTGACAAAAATGCCTGACACAAACAACATAGGTTCACAGTTTGAGAATGCAATCCATCATGGCAGGACAGGCATGGTGGTAGAACCTTAAGGCAGCTTGTCATAGTGTGCTTATCTCTCTTACTCCTTTTTATTCATTCTGGGTCCCTGGCCCATGGCCTGCTGACACTGTCATTCAGCGAGAGACCTTCCATCTCAGTTAAAGCTCTCTAGAGTATCCTAAAGACATATTGGATGTCTCCTAGGTGATTCCAAATCCAGTCAAGCTAACACGAAGATCAACCATTGCAGTTAACCTTATTGGATAATAGGTATTTACAATTGTATTTTAGATTAGCCCTAAATCTACTGATATGCATTCTTCTACCTAAAACAAAGGAGATGGAGATTTGTAACACAACTAATACAGAGGAAAGAAAACGGCCATATAAAGGCAGATATAGAGACTGGAGTGGTATTTTTATGGGCTAAGAAATTAGCTGGAGTCATCAGAAACAGGATTAGAGCAAGGAAGGATTCTTTGCTAGTGCCTTCAGAGGTTGTGTGATCCTGGTAACACTTGGCCAATGGGCTTTCGCCTTGCAGAAAACAAGGTGGGTGACTTTTTATTTTAGGCCACCAAAGTTTGTGTTCACTTGTTAGGGCAGCCACAAGAAGCTAAGACTTGGTTTACTTACTTGTCAAGGCTCAGGGTTGCTACTCTAGAGTCCTTGTCATTATCTCTTGTCTGATATTAGCAGAAACAATTCTTCTCAGCCTTTGCCAGTGGAACTCACAGTCACAGCTTTGTTTGCACTCATAGCTTGGCTAGACATTTTAACACGGACTAATGTAGGACAGTTCTGGGAGCTACTATATGTGCTACAGGAAAGCACTTTTATGGGCTTTAGCCTTTATTTTATTTATTTATTTATTTTTACTATTTCATATGCTGCTCAAACTTTCTAGAAAGCCACTGCTGATGGCTTTGGAACATGAATCTCCTACAGAGCTCTTCTCTCGTACATCTTGACCTGGGTAATCATTACTTAAGTGTATACTTTTATAAAGATTCATTGAGCAGAACATTTTAAGATGTGTACACTCTGTGATTTGTATCTCAGAATAAAAGTTTGTAGAAATGAACATGCTGGGAAGGATCCCATTGTGCCTTTATGCCAACATCAATCCCCTGTCGACTGCTAAAAAGAATTGTCGTGACAAAGACTCCCAGCACCCTCAGAACAATACTGGAAGGGCCGTGCTACAGTCTTGTCCATTTATACAGAGAGGTTGATAGAGGCACACAGAAATTGTTACGCAGCTGGGAAGAGGCAAAGTGGGGGTTGACCCCCAGGCAGGAGGTTTTGAGTACTTGCTGCTCTCAACTGTGTGTTCATTCAGAGTGTAAGCTCATGGGAAGATAGTCTTGCAGAATAGTGTGGGCACAGACTTCTGTGACATACCACAGTATAGCCCTCAAGTTGGCACAAAATCTCCCAAGGTCTGGTGAGAATGTGGAACAGCAGGAAATGCCCTGTACCATGGTCACACATCAAGGGTAATTTGACAGCATGTGGTGAAGTCAGAGAGACTGTACTCTACTAGGAAGATCTATCAGATTGTGTGTGTGTGTGTGTGTGTGTGTGTGTGTGTGTGTGTGTGTGTGTGTGTGTGTGTATGTGTGTGTGTGTGTGTGTGTGAATACACTCGGTAAACCATTGTATATATCACTGAGGGGCCCTCGGCATGGGTTGTATTGACTGGTTTATTCTATAAGTGGGATTCAGCGGTGGCACAATAGTAAGCCAAATACCATTCGCTAAATACATAGTGCTATCAGTTACACCAATTTTAACAAAATATAAGGTACTACTGTGATTTCTTTCTGGATACTCACCTCTAGGAAAAGCATCACAAGTCTATACAGAAAGGAAAGCCTCACACCAAATTGTGAAGAATTGTCCTTCAGAATGAAAGAGGACAGTGGATCTAGGGATGGGCAACATGGAAATCTAAAGCTGTGTCTGTGCTGATAGATGCTTAGAGGTTGGGGTGATATTTTGTTTATGATCTAACAAATGAAGCTTGCCAGAAGATCAAGGTGCAAAGCTAGACACATTAGTTAGCTATACAGGCCAAACGGTAGTGGCACACACCTTTAATCCCAGCACTCAGGAGACAGAGGCAGATGGATCTATGTGAGTTCACAGCCACCTTGGACTACATAAGAGAGTGAATCAGTCTAAAAGAGAATAGCTTAAACAAAGGTAATCCCAACACTTGGGATCACATGCCTTTAATTCCAACACTAAGGAGGTAGAGAACAGGAGTAATAGGGCTGGGTGGAGAGAGAGGAATATAAGGTGGGGGAAGGCAGGAACTCATTGCAGTCTGGGGTTTGGTGGAGTCTAGAGTCAGTGCAGTCTAGAGATGCAGTCCGAGGACAGGATCATCCTTTCTGGTTTGAGCATTGGTAGTGATGAGAACTCTAGTGGCTGGCTGCTTTGATTTTTTTTCATCTTCAGCTTTAGCCCCAATATCTGTCTCTTGCGTTTTTATTATTAACAACGATTAGAATTCCTGCTACAAGAGCCACCATGCAAGTGTGAAGAAGTGTGTGTACTCTTGTTTCTCTGTGGTGAAAATCTAACTGTATGTTTTAGGACTCTAGCCATTTCCCCCTATGTGTCCATGGTGCAGTGTGTAAGGAAAGTTCTTAGAAAGGGGGGCGGTCAATATTAATGCAGTGGGCAGGTGGCATGGCTAGCATAAAATATAACTTATGTCTATGATTCTTTGTAGCAGCCCAACCCAGTGGAGCAGCGTTACATGGAGCTCTTGGCCTTGCGTGATGATTATATAAAGAGGCTTGAGGAATTGCAGCTTGCCAACTCTGCCAAGCTTTCTGACGCTACTGCTTCACCTTCTAGTCCTTCACAGATGATGTCCCATGTGCAGACTCAATTCTGAGAGGATCACTGGCACTGCACTTGAGCTCTAGATAAGTTACATAGTGGACTTTCATTTTGGGCATGTGTACAAAGTAGATTTAAAATACCTGCCTCCATTTAGAAGTTGAACTAACTAACGTCTTAGACTCTTGAGTATGTGCCTTCTGTAATACATATTACAAGAAATCTATGGTGTCTGTGTGGCAATCCGAAGAAAGGAATCAAGAGTGGGTGCTGGGAAATCCTCACAACTTTTTACAAAGCACTTTTGGGAAGATAAAATTTAAATTTAATTTACCTCTATATAAATGCTACATATACAGTATGTATTTTGTGGGCTTAATTGAAACATTATTTTAAATCCAGGGGGGGGGTAGAATGTGTTTGTAAAATGGATTTTTCTCCAGCTGCTTGCAACAGTTGCTTTGGATTATCTAAAATGAATCCAAATGTGAAA
This sequence comes from Phodopus roborovskii, assembly GCF_943737965.1. Lineage (NCBI taxonomy): Eukaryota > Metazoa > Chordata > Mammalia > Rodentia > Cricetidae > Phodopus > Phodopus roborovskii. The sequence goes on along the minus strand of NW_026125778.1, from coordinate 98,831 downwards.
GATGGGTATTACTGCCAAAGCCAAATTGCACTCCGCTTCCTCGGCAGATTCCAAGAGCAAGGCGTTGATATAATTGCCAATTTTTATACCACCGTAAGTGGTAATATAAGAAAAAAAGATGAGAACTTCATCATTTTGAAATTTTGAAAATAAAAGATCTCCCATCAGTTTTTCAAGAGAAGCATATTTTTATATTAAAAAAGTGATGTGGTTTGATTTTTCTCCTTAAATTTGCCAGCTCTGATTTCTAAATTCTCCCATGAGCTTGTCTAATACTGAGTCATACTCAGGTTGAGGCAAAACCCATGTATAGCACTGTGTGAGGATGTCGGCTGCCTTCTGCTGCTTAGGTGAATATTTTCGCAAACATACCTCTAGTCAGTGCAGCTTATCTGCCAAAGTGGGGGCTTCACCGTCTTGGATGGATGAGCTAGGCTAGAGCATTTTTCTTTAAAATAATGCCCCAGGTGTACATTTTTTAGTGTATTCTTGAAAGTATTCTGTTTATGTATCTCCATTTAAATGGTGTTGGGTTCCTCCTCCATGTGCGTGCATAAAAACTGTTTCTGCACATTATTACTTGAAGTACTGGGCAGTTTGCTTTTTCATGGTTTTTCACATCGTTTTGTAGGACGAAGTGAAATTTTAAGTGCACAGTTCTATTTGACATCTGAACTAATTCATTTAGTAAATATATTTGTAAAAGCTAAAGCTACAGTTAAAGCAATTAATGTTTTACAGTGATTTGTAAAGATTATTTATAGCTAATATGGTTTTGTTTTCAGTGAATCAAGAGAGATTACATTTATCTTTGTAAATTATTTCTTGTCACAGCTTACTGGTCTACCAAATAAGACATCTCAATATTGTAGTATGATGTATGAAATTTGTAAGTATAAAAAATTTATTAGATATTCTTTTGCTTTTTGTAAACGCTGTAAATATTTCATAAATTAAAAGTGTCACTCCATAAAAAGAAAGAATGCTAATACTAATATTTCAAAGGACTTTGTGAAATTTCATGACAACATTTTCATGACAATAAATATTAAGGACCTGCTGTAATAAATATATTAACTAAAACCTAACAATTTCCAAAGATAAAACTCTGTGTGTTTAAGATGTACACGGTGCCCACTTTATTTGCTTATTTTCTTTTTCTGCATCTACTTCACATGTTTTTGTTTTTTTTTTTATCGTAGTGGCAACATTTTTTTTTTTTTTGGTTGTTGTTTGACCTAAAGTCTCATATAGCCCAGGTTGGCCTCCAACTTACTGTATCACCAAAGTTGGCCTTGAACTCCTGATCCTCCTGCCTCCATCTCACAGTCATGCATTGCCACAACCAATTTATTTCCATTTCGGCTGCTAAGTGGCCAGGTGAATTTACTATTGATGGACAGATCTAGAAATCTTTAGGAAAATGCATACTGTTGCCAGTTTACCACATACATACATACATACATACATACATACATACATACATACATACAACCATAAACCTGGAACAGAGGATAAAAAAACATCTCACCTTGACAAGGTGGCATAATTTCACTCTGAAAAATATTAAATTGGAGTCTCTAGACTTTCCTAGTGTATCTGAGGAACTCTTGATACACCTGCCTCCATTTCCAAAACACTAGGATATGCTACTATACCCAGTTTTTATTCAGTACTGAGGGTTGAATTTAGAGCTCCCTTCCTTTAAGGACTCTGCAAATTTCTAGTGCTTTAAGTTTGTTTGTATTTATACCATAGTAAAACAAATAAATAAACTTATAGGATGGAGGAATTCAGAAGTCTAATGTATGACATAAATGTATACATCATTAAATGTATAGTATAAAAGAAATGTTTTAAAGATTTTGTTAAAAAAGAGAAAAAGGAATTCAACAACACCTTTCATCTGAAATATACATTAATGCCACAATGAGATGTTATACCACACCCTTGTGGTATTGGAATTGACCCTAGGGCCTACTAAGTACTACACCACTGAGCCACAGCCCCATCTTTTAATACTTTACTTTGAAATGAGATCTTACTAAGTTGCACAAGTAAATTTGGGATTTACAATCCTCATACCTCTGCCTCTGCTGGATTGTAGGCTTTTGTTCCCAGACCTGGCAATGTTGCAATCATTTAAAAGTCTTACAGGCGTTAGCCAGTAGGAGCTCTGGTATATACTTTGGAGAACAGTTGGTATTGCCTGGGAAGTCAAAATGGCACCCTTAGTCATGGTACTTCTACTGTTGAAGAATGAGGAAAATGCACACCGTGTTCAGAGAAACATTTTTGGTTATAGCTATGAACAAGCTAGAAATAAGTAGCCAGCTATAATGGGCCAGATAAGTTGTGCCACACACTCTTTAACAACAGAATACTGTACATCAGGATAAAATCATCATGCAACTATGACCACACATCACATAGATGAATTCCATAAGCATGTTAGCTAAAAGAAGCCAGATACAAATACTGTAATATTTCAGTCATGAAGTTCAAAAGTAATTCTTATTTAGGAAAATATGGCTGGTAAAACAGAAGCACGTCATTACAAAACAAAGGAATAGAGTAGAAGCTTCCAATGCATGAAATATACAGCATGTAGAAATCAAAGAAAATTGGAATGCCTAGATTGCAGTAATCTCAAGCCTGGAAGAAGACAAAAAGGTAGGTGCAGTCCATGCATGAACGGTAGATTTGAGGACACAAGGCCTAGCATGAAAATGCCAGTTTGAGGCTACTGTGTTTGACCTGATGGGGACTGAACCTGATGCACAGACAAGTGGAGGTACAGATTTAAAAAGAATCAAGAATCTGTGACTGGAAAGATGAGATGAAAAAAAATACAGTGCAACTTTGGGTCTCAGAGCATTTATTGGCTTCCAGAGTAGTGGTGGCACTCAGTCTACACTGACGTTTCTATTTCCTACTTCCTTTTTTGACATAGGGTGTGTCAACAGTTAATCAAGTCATAGTGGTGATATGGATGGGTTTGAGACATGCTCTGTTTGATGAAGTATCTAGATGCAATTTAAGCCTGGGGCTCACAGAAGTAAGAAAACAGACATGCAAACAAAACCCAAAGAGATGGATGGCATTGCCCATGTAATTAAAGAAATGTGATGAGCCCCAAGATTTGAAGAGGCAGATTGGGGAAGAAGCATGGAAAGAAGTCATTGTGTGGTGGCAGTTAAGGGAAGAGGTCATTTCAAGGAACACGTGATCTAGTAAACTATGGATGGAAAATAGTTCCATTTGGATTCTTGGGTGTCCCTCACAGACACAATTCAAAGCAGTTTCACTGGGACAGAAACCAAACACTATGAAAGATTAAAGGCCAAGGGGGCTGGCTCAAGCAACTAAGGGAACAAGGCTAAGAGTCATTCAAATGGAAAAACAAAAACTATTGCTTTTGCATCAGAAACTGAGGTAGCCCATGTTTCAGACTCGGGCAAGGAGCTGTGGTACTGAGGACAAAGAAACTGAAAAGAAGTAACACAACTTCCTATTGTCATTCAACAAGAGTCACCTTCCTTCCATAAAACTTTCCCCAAGAGTCACCTTCCTTCCATAAAACTTTCCCCAAGAGTCACCTTCCTTCCATAAAACTTTCCCCTTGTAACTGGCTGGACTTCTTAGCCACACATATTTCTTGCTTTGTATTTAAACCCTACCCTTATGGCAGGACCTCAAAAGTAGACTTTGGGGTTATGTGTGTCTGGATTTCTTCATCCCTCTTCCCAATGTGGCCACATTAAACATCTCCTGTTTCTGTCTTTCACTGTTAATTTGGCTCTTTCATTGGGAATGGGTGGGTGAAGCTCACTTGTTGCGACCCAGGCTCAATCCCCTAAATCTGGAAACACCTTCTTTCTCATCCTAAGTCCTCTACTCTGTGCTCCACTAATACCTATGTTCCCCTGCCATGGTATATGCCATACTCTGATGGAATTCATGTGCTGCCATGTTTTCCTTCCTCCTTGTGAAGTTAGATACTCATTCTCACTGCTGCTTGACTGGAATCCCACAGGTTTGTGGCATATGGTTGTCATACAGTATGCATTTATTTGAATACATGGATGGCTGAAAGGATGGTCAGGGGAGTGCAGACAAGTGGAGGCTGAACTTTCTCGAGAGTTATCTGTAAGAAGAAGAGACAGGGTGGATTCTGCACGTATGTATTCTCTTGTGCTCACTCTGGAGTCTTATTACATGGTAGCACTCTTTCCTATAGGGGACTTTGTTCCCCACTGGCTTTTGTTTCCCTCCCCAAAGTCCATTTTCCTGGTCTAACCTCTCAGAATAGCAAAACCTATGCCATCACCACAGGGACAGAGACAGGAATGGAATTTGAAATTATTTTTCTTTTATTGAAAATAGATGTTTTGGGGGGGCTGGAGAGATGGCTCAGCTTAAGGCTGCTCTTCCAGAGGACCTGACTTCAATTGCCAGCAACCACATGGTAGCTCACAACCATCTAAAATGAAATCTGGTGCCCTCTTCTGGTGTGCAGACATACATGTAGGCAAAGCACTGTATACACAATAAATAAATAATGTTATTCATATAGTATATCCCGGTTGCACTTCCCCCCCCCTCTGCCGCCCCCAATAACTCCCCACCTCCCCTCCTATCCAGATCGACTCTATTTTCTCTCATTAGAAAATAAACATGTTTCTAAGGGATAATAATAAAACATAGTAAGAGAAAACAAAACCAACACTTCAAAATAGGACAAAACAAGCAAGTAGGAAAAAAAAAGAGCCCAAGAAAAGGCACAAAAAGGTATAGACATGGAGATCTACTCATTCATGAATCCCATAAAAACAGAATACTAGAGACCTTAATACATACACAAAGGACCTTTGGGGTGGAAGGGGAGAGGAAGGGAAAGAGGAAAAAAAATGAAGACTTTTTTTTTAAAAAAGCCCTGACACAACATTGTGCCAAGAAACCTTTACTTATTGGCCATCTACTGGTAGGCATACAGTGTACCCTTAGAAGTAGTTTCCCCAGTAAGACTGTGAGGGGGTGTGAATTTACATTTGCAAATAGTAATCATTAGGGGTGGGAACATTTCTCCACAGTCTTTGTGAGTTTATGTGTGTTGGTCCTGTTATGAGGAGGAGGTCTTATTTCCTTAGTGTTCTCTGTCACCTCTGGCTCAAACTCTTGCTGCCTCCCCTCCCTCAGAGTTCTCTGAGTACCGAGGGGTGGGATTTGATGGATGCATCCCATTTAGGGCTGCATGTTCCAAAGTCTCTTGCTCTCTGCTTAATGTCTGTCTGTGGGTCTCTGTACTTGTTCCCATCTGCTGCCGAAGGAAGCTTCTCTGATGAGGGCCGAGCAAGGCACACATCTGAGTATAGCAGAATGTCATTAGGAGACATTTTATTACTATGTTCCTTTAGTAGAACAATAGTATTTGGTTTTACTCTAAGTCTCTGGGCTATCTAGTCTCAGATTCTTGGTCACCCAAGCAGTATGAGGTATGGGTCCCATCCCCTGGAATGGCAGTGTTCCCACAAGCTTTGTTCCACTATTGGCCTAGCATACATCATTGCACGAAGGGTACCATTGTAGATGGAAGGGTTTGTAGCTTGGCTGGTGTTTGCATTTCTCCTTTAGTAGCATGCACAGTACCTTCTGGTACCAAGAACACTAGCCCATAGGGGTGAAGTCTTCTAAGTAGGCACCAGCTGGACTTCTCCATGTTCAGTGAGTTGTATAGGTGCTGTCTGCAGCCATGGGGCCTCGCTGTCAGTTTGTGGAGAACAAACTGTAGTCTTGGCAACAGCCTGGGCTTTGAATGCCATATCCTTTTCTTGCCACCCCTTGCATAGTTCTCTCATTCTGTGTATGTTTGGGCTCCAGACCTTAAAATGCTGAGGCAATGTAGTTTCTGCTGTTGTCAATGTTATATTCCTCCAGGGACATCTGGGTTGGGCGACGGGGTTAATTCAGAATTAACAGTGTGAGTACACTGACTCCTTTTTACAATATGGAGTACCAGTATCTTTGTAACACAGAATATCAAAGTGCCCCATGTGTCTCTTCTATCCCCTGTTGAATCATGGGTACTTCTTTTGCTTGGGCATGAGAAAAGAGGTACAGATGAAGACTCATTTGTGGAGGGTCATGGTAAGACAGCAAATGACTCTCCAAAGAAGTCCACGATCCTAGTCTGTAGAACCTGTAAAGTGAGGAAATCAGAATGCAGATAGAATTAAAGTCGGCTTCATTCAGATCTAAAGTGCCCCCACCCTCGGCACATAAGTGAAAGCCTTTTCTTCATTGCAGCAGTGTTGAGAGATGGGGAAATGGAAGGTGCTATAGATGGTAAGGCTTCTGCCCTCATCAATGATGTTCCTGTCCTCACAGATTCATAGCTCGTTGAGCTACCAGGAGGCTGTGGGAACGTTAAGACATGGGGTCTAGTTGGTGGAAATAGGTCACTGCCTTTGAAAGTTACCCATTTTTTTCTTGTCTTTTCCTCTTTTTCTCTCCTTCTCCTCTCCCTTCCTCCTTGTTTCCTCCTTTCTGTCTTTCATGAGCTTTGCTTCATCACAGACCAGAAAACAAAGCCAAGTAAGCATAGATTGAAACATGAAAGGATGACCTAGATGAATCTTTACTCCTTTAATTGGCCTCAAGTATTTCATCACAGCTATGAAAAACTGACTAACCAAAGCGAATCAACTGACCTTGAGATGTCATTATTCTGGGGTTTTCGAATGGGCCTGACATAGCCCCAAGTGTCTTTAAAAATACAAGAGACAGATAGTGCCAGAGCCTTGCCATGTGAGAAAGTCTGGCCTGCCTTGGCTGTCTGTGAGAATAGAGAAGGCATGATCCAGGGACTTCAGTAGCATTTAGATGTCAGAAAAGGCCGGGAGACAGATTTCCTCCACTACCCCAAAAAGGAGTAGAATCCTAACTTTATCTGAGTGAGGTTACTGACTTCTGCTCTCCAGGATAGATGCTTACATTGCTGGTGGTGACTTGTTAACAGTAACTACAAGTGCAAAGGGAAGAGAAAATGCAAAAGCCTTCTTCCTGCTTTGCTCCTTGTCCCATGCACTTGCCATCCAGTTGCAGTGGCACAGGGCCTCCGAGAAATTTGCACTGGCTCAGAACAGAGGAGGGGGAAGGTCAAACTGTCCCCAGAAGTACTGCTCACCAGCGACCTCTCTGTCATGTAGTTTGAATTCACATCCCCTCAATAGCTCACAGTCCGCCAGAATTGGGCTCATGATGACATGACATGCTCTCTACGAAATCTTACCTGTACCTCATGCCTCGGAAGTGACTCTCTGAAGAAAATGAAAACTCACAGAGAGTCAAAGCAAAAGCAGAGAGCCTCCTGGAAAACCAATGGAAACAGAACAGCAGCAAGAGGCTTGCAAGGGTTCGTTCAAACTACTGTAGTCACTATGTGCTAATGGTCAACATGCTGCAGTTCTGATGGCTCCATAGGGTCGACCACAACTGTCTCTTCACCCTTTTGTATTGTAATGTTACGCTGGCCCCTGAAATCAGCCAGGGTATCAAGAATTACACCACAGAGATGAGCAAGGGCCACAGAGCTGGCCTTTTCATTTCTTCACACCTGATAACTAAAATGTTCAGATTTCTAGAAAATCTGTCTCAAAAACAAAAGCAACAAATAAATAAGATCTAGACAACCTTGGGCCTGGAAATGACAGATACAATACCAAAAACACTCTGTGGGGAAAAAAAATCCCTACTAAAATGAAAAACATTTATGAAATAGTTAAGAGACTAATAAAGAAACCACAGGCTGGGAGGAAGTCTTGCATTTTATATGTCTGATAAGAGAATATTACACAGATTGAGACACCCCCTCCCCCCCCGCAACATACACACAAGTAACTTTCTATGTGGACCAGGCTGGCCTTCAAGTAGTGACAATCCTCTTGCCTCTGCCTCCCATAAAGTGAGGTTATAGGTATGTGCTACAATGTGTGGCTGAAAAAGAACCTGAAGAGTTAGCAATAAGACACAAACCTTATTTTTTAAAGTGGAAAGAACAGGTAAGATTTGAATGGGCTCCTCACACACGTGGTTGGGGTTTTTATGTCCTATATATAACCTGTATATGTGTTACATTTCCTCATACTGCAAGTAGCATAGGATAATACACTCTGTGTGCCATCAGGGAAATGTAAACCACAATGAGATAGCACCATACACCTATTGGAGTGAGTAAGGGCAAATCCTGTTGAGAGTGTGAAGCATCACTTGTTTTCATTGCTGGTGAGAATACAACATGGTACAGCCACTTGGAGATACAGTTTGGTGATATCTTTCACAGCTGAGCTTAGCCTTGCCATATGGATCAGCCATCATATACTTTGGATGTTACCCAGATGAATTCCAAAACTTAGGCCCAGGCACAACCCTTCACATAAGTCACATGTTTATCCAACAGTTGCCAAAATTAGGTTTGAAACATACAGGTGAAGAAATCTAAAAACAAGAAAACTCTGGTACATTCAGACAATGGAATATTACTCAGTGCTTAAAAGAAATGATCTATCCAGCCATGACAACATGTAAAATCCAAATAGTGCTGTCTATATTCACTTAACTCTTGGACCATCCAATAAATCATGGTCAACCTACCAGGGCCCACACATGTGAAAAAAGCTGGGACTCTCACATCCAACACACACACACACACACACACACACACACACACACACACACACACCAGCCATCAACTGTCTTTGCCCCTCCTCCATTGATGCTGGAATTTTGACTGGCTTGATTGTGTGCCAATCATCTTGTGCAGGAAATCAAATCTCAGTATGCTGTATTTCCTATTTTTTCTGAGACCTAAAACTCTTTTTAAAGACAAGTTGATTTTTTTTATAAAGAAATTTTGTCCTCCTAATCTAGCACTGAGTGTTTAGAAATGACTATTTTAGATACTCTTGGTCAAAATGTGTCCTTAAGTATAGGTCTTTGAATGGTACAATCAGTTTCTTTTGCAAACCTTATATTTGTGGGGACTTCGGACAGAATTACTCTGTTTGCTCATACACTTAAAGAGGCAGTGCCTAAGAACAGGAAAGCAGTCATCAAATGAGTTGGAAAATCAAAACATGATTACCGTACTATATCTTCTAAACCTCTATGTGAGCAAGTGTCTCCACCACTTATTAGTACACTGCATCTCTTCTCCAAATCCACTCTTTTTCAAGCACTCTCTTGACATTGAGGTAAGGCTTTCTGTTTATTTCTGCCTGACCATTGTCACATTGTGAATCCTTATCAGTAGAGGGCGCTAAAGGTACACTGGAGATTTGTGGTGTATGCTTTGTAGTATTTTTCTGTCACAGGGCCTCTATTTGTATGCAGATCAGGCTGTCCTGGACTGGGTAATGCCCAGTCCCCTATCCTCCTTCCTCATCTCTTGAGTTCCTGAGTGCTTGGCTTGAGATGAGTTTTATGAGATTCTGATGTATCTCATTGGTTAGTCTACAGCAAAGCACAGCTTTCTCTAGTGCTAGGCTCCTGTGTACAAAGTTCCTGCAAGTATTGACAAGTGACTAATGGTTATAGAAGAAATAAAACTCACACAGCACCTCACAACTGTCTGTAACTGCAGTGATCAGATTCCCTGTTAGGACTTCCCTGTGCATGCATGTAGTGCACATGCAGGCAAAGCATTCACACACATAATAAAACATACATCTAAAAAACTAAATGAATCTAAACTACAATCCTCAGTAACCGAACAATTATACCCTTGCTTATTAATCCTAGAGAACCAGCAACTTGTGCTCACAAAATGTTCTGTGTGTGCCAAATGCCCTTCAATTGACTGATGATTATAGCAGAAATAAAACCCCATGTGCACCCCTCCTCAGGACTACTGCTCAGCTATAGAGAAATCAGCTCTTCACTTATAATTTTATATGCACAGCAAGGCAAATGAAACCCCGTGGGGGGGAGGGGTGCTATGTGTGTGTGTAAATTAAAATGTGCCAGTAACAAGTACTTTTTGACACTTGGTGGTCCCCGTAAAAGGACTAATATTTTTGAAATGACAGAATTATCAAAATAAAAAACAAATCGAGGGCATGGGGTTGAGTAGAGGTGGGAGTGGGATGGAAGCAATATGCCTCTAAAAAGCCCGTGGGAAGGATCCCTGTGGTGATGGATATGTTCTCTACTTTGTGTCAAGGACAATGCTGTGACTAATATATGTTTGCGAAAATTTCCGTTGAAGAGAGGCATACAAAATGATATAAACAATCTCTTTGTGTTCTTATAAATACACGTGAATATGCAAGTGTATTAAGTTAATTAATTGTCTCTACCCTGTACTCTTCATTTCCTGTACCAAGGACAGAATGGACCACTCCCACTGCCACATCCTTGCCAGCCAACTTCTCCTTTACAATTTGCTTATCAGGAAAGTGACCAGGTGGTGCTGGCATACACCTTTGATCCTAGCACCTGAAGTCAGAGGCAGGACGATCTCTATGAGATCAAGGCTAGCCTGGTCTACATAGTGAGTTCCCGGACAGGCTCCAAAGCCACATAGAAATCCTGTCTCTAAAAACCAAAAAAAAAAAAAAAAAAAAAACCACCCCCCCCCCCCAAAAAAAAAAAAAAACAAAAAGAAAAATTGGCCAAAACAATGTTGGATTTGGAATGTCCAAATATAATTGTTTCAGTGCTACAGAGTACTGTTGGTGATTGCAATTATGAGTTTATGGTTCTTTGGAGATGCTTTCATTGCTTAGAAGGGAAGTGTTGGATACAGCCAATACTTCTGTGAAGTGAGTGTCTTAGAAGCAATTGCTTGGTGTATGGCTTTGGAGAGGGCGTCTGCTGCTGCTATTGTTACTGTTGCTGCAACTGCTGGGGCTCCTCCACATAGACCATACCACCCCAGGCAGATCCAGTAGCACTATTATATACAGATGATTAAGGGGCTGAGAAAGAAATCAGAGAAACACCACCCTTTACAATAGCCACAAACAACATAAAGGATCTTGGGGTGACGCTTACCAAACAAGTGAAAGACCTATATAGCAAGAACTTTGTATCTTTAAAGAAAGAAATTAGAGACCAGAAAATGGAAAGGTCTCCCATGCTCTTGGATAGGTAGGATAAACAGAAAAATGGCAATCTTACCAAAAGCATTCTACAAATTCAATGCAATCCCCATCAAAATTGCAGCACAATTCTTCACTGACCTTGAAAGGATAATAATCAACTTTATATGGAGAAACAAAAGACCCAGGATAGCCAAAACAATCCTGTATAATAAAAGAACTGCAGGAGGTATCACCATCCCTGACTTTAAGCTCTACTACAGAGCTATAGTCCTGAAAACAGCTTGGTATTGGCATAAAAATAGACAGGTAGACCAAGGGAATACAATAAAAAATTCTGATATTAATCCACACTCCTAGGAACACCTGATTTTTGACAAAGCAGCTAAAATTATACAATAGAAGGAGGAATGCATCTTCAACAAATGGTGCTGGCATAACTGGATGCTGGCATGTAGAAGACTGCAGATAAATCCATGTCTATCACCATTCTAAAGACTTAAATTCGAATGGCTCAAAGAACTCAACATAATTCCAGCCACACTGAACCTCTTAGAAGAGAAAGTGGGAAGTACTCTTGAACAAATTAGTATAGGAGCCTGCTTCCTGAACAAAACACCAGTAGTACAGACACTGAGGTCAACAATTAATAAACAGGACCTCCTGAAACTGAGAAGCTTCTGTAAGGCAAAAGACATGGTCAACAAGATAAAATGGCAGCCCACAGAGTGGGAAAAGATCTTCACCAACCCCACTTCTGACAGAGGGCTGTTCTCCAAAATATACGAACGACCCAAGAAGCTAGTCACCAAAACACCAAATAATCCAATTAAAAAGTAAGGTACAGAAATGAATAGAGAAATCCCAATAGAGGAAATCAAAAAGGCTGAAAGACACTTAAGAAAGTGCTCAACATCCCTAGCTATCAGGGAAATGCAAATCAAGGCAACTCTGAGATAACATCTCACTCCTGTCAGAATGGCTAAAATCAGAAACACCAAAGAAAGTTTATGCTGGAGAGGAAGTGGAGAGAGGGAAATAGTCCTCCACTGCTGGTGGGAGTGCAAACTTGGATAGCCACTTTGTAGATCAGTATGGCAGTTCCTCGGGAAAATGGGTATCAGTCTACCACAGGACCCGGAAATCCCCCTTTTAGGCATATACCCAAAAGATGCACATCCATTCAACAAAGACATGTATTCATCTGTGTTTGTATCAGCATTATTTGTAATAGCAAGAACCTGAAAGCAACCTAGATGCCCCTCAACTGAAGAATGGATAAAGATGTGGCACTTTTACACAATGGAGTACTACTCATTGGGGGGAAATGGGATCTTGACATTTGAAGGCAAATGTATGGAACTGGAAGAAACCATCCTGAGTGAGCTAACCCAGTCCAAAAAAAAAAGAGGAACATGGTATGTACTCACTCATATATGGATTTTGGACATAGAGCAATGGATCACGAGCCTACAATTCACACTGCCAGAGAAGCTAGTAAACAAGGAGGACCCTAAGTGTGATATACATGGTCCCCCACAGAAGGGGAAAGGGACAAGATCTCTTGAGCATATTGGGAGCAGGGAAGTGGGGCAGTGAGTGGACAGAAAGTTAGAAGAAAAAGAAGGGGAGAAGAGGAGGGGAGAGGAGAAAATGAGGGAGCAGGAAGATTGAGTTGGGGAAGGAAAACAGGAGAGCAAGTAAAGAGATACCATAATGGAGTCAGAATTGTTTTTCAAAAATCCACAGAAAATAGCAGAAGACAATGTTCACATAAAATAAAAAGACCATAACTTGAGGAAAGAAGTTGGAGTGGTGTTAGAACTTATTATAATGTCACCATAATCACTAGAGTATTAAAATGGCACAACAATAGAAATGTATCAGTAGAAATATACCTACATGTACAGCCTACAGGTGGGGAACCAATTATAAAGACACAAAGGACTATTGCAGGAGAAAAGCTAGATAGGTTTTTATATCAGCTGATTATAGAACTTTTGTGTATCCATGTGCAAACTGTTTTTCTATCCATACTTTCAATATATAGAAAAGAATGTCAGAATGTGCTGAAGATATATTTCAATTTAAGAGCACGTGCTGATCTTGCGGAAAACTAGAATTCAATTCCCAGCACCTACACCAGGTTGTTCACCAGGGTTACTCCAGCTCCAGGGGATTCAACACCCTACATTATATAGGCACTTGAACTCATGTACACTTTAACTCACATACATGTATACACAGAATTTATTATTATTATTATTATTAAATAAGTTTTATTAGGTATATTTGTGGGATACATCATGGCATTATGGGGGTACATGTAGAGAATAAAATGGTTATTGATGACGCAGATGAGTTGATCCATCTCACATAATTACTTTTTCAGAGATGGGACAATCACAGCTCAAATTCATTTAAGAACCCCTGACACATGTCAGTATTAAGTTTTGTCTTCATGCTGTTTCTTAGCTTCCCATAATTGTTCACTGCATGCATACACATATTTTTAATTAAATAACAATAAATCTTTAAAACAAAAGGGTGAAGCCAGGCCGTGGTGGTGCATGCAGATCTCCATGAGTTCCAGAACTGTCAGAGCTATACAGAGAGACTGTATCTCAGACCCCACTCCCAAAAAGGGTGAGAATGGGTTATGGGTTCAGCTTGCATGCCACAACTGAAAGAATAATGCATATTAAAGAATACATACTAGAAATCTTTGCTTTATTGTGTTGGCGTGGTAAATTTTTGAAGAGCAGGGAAGAGACAGGACTGTAAGAGGCAGTGACATATAATGAGCTTTACTTGGACAAGTCTGTATCAAACTCCTCCCAGAAAGACATGTTCCACATGCAGTGACAAGGCCACCACCACCAGCAGAGAAATAGGTCAAGGGACCTTCCAGGAAAGAAAGTGTCATGACTAATTTTTATTGTCACCTTGATTGGATTAAGAAACACCAAGTGCACTAATGAGGTAAATCTTTGGGAATGTTTGGGAGGATGTTATGGAATGCTATCCTCCAGTCATGACATGACCATGTCCTCTTAAAATCCCAGCAGCTGTGATTACCCACAAGACACCTTCATGTTTGCTTTCTGCCATGCAGTGAGAGGATGGGTCCACAGCTCCCCATCCCCCATCAGGAGTTATACAAACAATTAGCAGTTGCTTGGGGAGGTACCCACAAGGCTTCTCTGAGGGTTTAGACAGTTAACAGTTGTTAGAGGGAGGGGCTCATGAGCTCCCCACTTCCTGAGAATATTAGGCAGTTAATAGTTACTAGGGGAGAGTGAGAGACATTTTTTTCCATTGGGATAGCCAATCATAAGTTTCCCACACCCCCATAAGTAACCCTAATTAAAGTCACTGATCCAGTAAGCTAGGCTTGATCGGAATCATTTCTCTGGTATGCCATTAGTGCCCCTTTTGGACTGAATAAACATTTGTTAATCTCTGGGAAAAATTAACAACACTTGGTACCAAAACTGGAAGCCACAAAACGTAAGATGAGTTTTCGAGAAGTACTTGCTTCATTTCTGTTGTGGTGCTAAGACATGTAATTAAAGCTAAGCTGTCTGAGCATATCCAGGAGCAATCTCAATAGGTCCATCTTTCCCCATGTGGTATAGATTGGCATGCCTTCTTGCAGCAGGAGCAGTTGCACTGTCTCTTTAGTGGGTGAAGAGATTTGCAATTCTGACCACTCCATCTGAAGGTGCAGTGTCAGTTAGGGAGAATTCCAGGATGTTTGTCATCCTCTATGTGAATATAGAGTAACAGTCCTCCTTGATGAATGAGGTCTGCAATATAGGTATGTAATTGTCTCAAAATGGACAGCAAACTAGAGAATACATTACATTCACGAAAGCAAGTGGGAAATAGGATTGGCAGCAGGCTGTGACATCAGTCCCATGGCCTTCCACGTAGGTAGTTAGACATGCAACTAGGCCAATCTGCCTTAGAAAGAACTTTGCTGCATAAAGGAGAAATTACAAGAAAAAAAAATAAAGGCATGTGGATTCTACACCGGCCTGTGAATTATCAGAAGTCAGGGAGAAAGGCAGAACAAGATGGACTTTCTGGCTTGTTTTTGCATACAACTAGAATCAGGGCAGCATAATGGGAAAAGGGTACAATACCTGGAACCCATAGAAGAATAGGCCAATAACAAGGAAGATAGCATGATAAGAGTAATAGAAGACAGCCCTCAGATCTAGCCTTTTTAAAGAGGAAGAGAAAAATCCATGATTTGGCAACAGCTGGGCCTTTATACTGGTCCAGCTGCAAGAAAACTGATAATCAGGGAATACTCAGCACCTGAACTTCTTGAATTGGGAAAGACTTTTAAACATCAGCAACAACAAAATGAGACACCCTCTCACAGCCTGGCTCATGAAACTGTGGGGCATGTAGGCAGATGGGTTCAGTCTGAGTGCTTGGAAACAGAGAAACTGTTGCTCAGGTTGTTACTTGGTGTCATCCTTGTAGGTCTCTGGACATTTCTATAGAGTCAGTTTTCTCTTCAAACCTATAATGGGTCCCTCTTTTATGATCTCTCTCTCTCTCTCTCTCTCTCTCTCTCTCTCTCTCTCTCTCTCTCTCTCTCTCATCTATTCCTCCCCTGACTCCCATAAGTGCCCTTCCCTCATAATGAGATTGATGAGTAACTTGTCCACCATCATAGAGCCCTCATCTAGTAGCTGATGGAAACAGAAGCAGACACCCACAGCTAAACACTGAGCTGAATGCCTGGAATCCAGATGCAGAGAGGGAGGACAAGACCAGGCTACAGAAACCCACAGAGACAGCTGACCTGAACAAGGAGGAGCTAACGGACCCCCAGACTGATAGCTGAGAATCCAGCATGGGACTGACTCAGACCCCCTGAATATGGGTCTCAGTTAGAAGGCCTGGGCAGTCTAAGGGACCTCAGACAGTAGAACCAGAATGTATCCCTGGTCACAAAAGGACTTCAGGAGCACATTCTCCATGGAGGGATACTCCCCTAACCTAGAGGCAGGAGGGAGGACCTAGTCCCTACTCCAAATGACTTGACAGATTTAAATGACCCCTTCTGGAAGGCATTGCCCTACATGTGGAGTGGGGAGGTTGGAATGGGAAGGTGGTTGGGGGGCATGGGATGATGGGAGAGAGGGAGGGAGAGGGAACTGGCATCGAAATGTAAAATAAGAAAAAAGAAAGGAAGGAACAGAGAAACTGAGTAGCCTAACTATCCATGTACCCAAAAGACAAAGGCTGCATAACCTTAATCTATAGGAAGGAAATCAAATCTTGATGCGGTGGCTCATAGTGGCTATTAGCGATGCTTGCTTGTCACTAACTGAAATCCCCACTGATATGAAGGACTAAAGAATGATGGAAGGGCTTCCTGTTTTACTGAGGCACTTAAAAAGCAGAGTTTTATTCCTAGATCACACATCAGACAGTTCACAGGAGAGATAAGATAGAGGTATACTCACTAGGGTCCTTGGCATTGATATAGGGCTTTAGTGGTTTTGCTAAGAGTGCCAGGGTATGTGTGATCCTTACAAGGTAGGAGAGGCTATGGCAGAGATGAATGATTTAGACTGACATGTAAGTAAAGTTTGTAAAGTAACAAAGCAATTTTGAGGGGAAGAGAACAAGAAAAGGCATATGAAAGGTTGTGTGGGTCATTTGAAAGCCAATGAGTCAAAATTTGTGATGTCAGAGTTCCAAGGGTGCAGATGTAGTCACGTGGGTTTAGGTCTGGGGTCAGGACAGATTGCTCTCTCTCTTCCTTCAGGTTGGGTCACAGAGGGCAGCCTGGGTGAATCCTTGGAGTTGGAACTTGAAACAGTCACCTGCTTCTTGCCTGTGCTATAGCATGTTGTTTACCTCTCCACTGACCCCATCTGGCATAAGAGGACCCTGGCTAGGTGATCAACTTCTACCCCAGTACACTTTCCTGCAAGAGAGAAATGTATACAGATCACTCTTAGGGGAAGGGTGAATATTCACACGGAGACAAGCTTAGTCTTTTTCATCTGCATTGCTTTATTGTGAATGCTTGCATTAAACTCTGGTTTTTGAGACTCCTGGGGGCTTGCCAGCACTGACTTTGCCTTTCTGTAGATTTCATTAGGAGTCATTTTATTACTATATTCCTTTAGCAGAATAATAATTGTATGCTTTATCCTAGGCCCATTGCATATCTAGCCTCATGTTCTTCACCACTTTAGCAGAGTCAGATATGGGCAATCTCAAGAAGTGGGCCCTAAGTCCAATCAGAATGTGGTTGGTTACTATTATAACAACTGAGCCACTACTGCACCAGTATTTCTTGGAGCCAAGTCAATATTACAGGTCACAGGATTTATAGCTGTATGATATTGATTTCTTTTCTCTTAGCATAATAATTCACAGAACCATGAACATCATTCAGTATGGGTGAAGCTTCTGTTTAGATACCAGCTTGATATCTCCATGTTCAATGTTAGTTATAAGTAAGTGATATCTTCAGCCATAGGGAGTTACTGTCAGCTTGTGAAGTGCACGTCTTTAATCCCAGCAATGGGGAGGCAGAAGCAGGAGGATCTCAGTGAATTGGAGGTCAGCCTGGTCTACAGAGAAAGTTCCAGAACAGGCTCAAAAGCTACACAGAAAATCCCTGCCTTGGCCTCCCTCTCCCTGAGGTGCAGAAATAGGATGAGATGGGAGTTCATTGAGGGGGGCATGGGAGGGTGGGAGAGAGGGGGAACTGGGATTGATATGTAAAGCAAGATTGCTTCTCATTTAAATTTTTAAAAAGAGAGAAAAAGAAAAAGAAAACAATCTATAAAACAAATAACTACAAAATAAAAAGGCTCTGCTATACCCCCCTCTGCCCTGTCATACTGTCACAAGTTTGAGAGTTACATTACAACAAGAGTAAACTAAGATATCAGTGATCTTTAACCCTGAATACTCTGTTGTAAAACAGTGGGGCAGAAAGGGGATTAACTAAATCCTATGATTACACTTTTAGATGCAGAAGGAACATCCATCAGCAAGAGCTAGAAAGCAGTAATTCCTCCCCCCAAAGTGATCATTCCTCTTAAGGCAAAGCTACCAGAGAGAAAATTCTGGGATATGAAAGGCCAGCCTCTGATTAAAATTTCAAATGGCACGGAAAGATGAGCTGTCTGACATGACTAAGGGAATGGCTGAAGCAAACTTCTCCCACTCACATCATAGTAGTAAGAGAAATGTGTGGCTTGAGCCTGTCTAGAAATCCCACCTTACGGTAATTCGGGCTGTGGAATAGTGGGAAGGCCACGATTGGACAAAAGGACTTCAACAATTGTGTGTTCAAGGCTCATGTTTGAAGATGACTTGAAGATATGGACATTAAAGATGTTCCCTGGGCCCTTTCAGTTCATTTGTTCTGTTTTGGACCAGAAGGGAGCCCTTGTCATTCAGAGGCCTTTGATAAAACAGCATTTGGACCTCCAGTGATCTTCCCAACAGCTGCAATATAGTTAAATGATTTGTTTTCCTATTTGGGTCATCAAATTTGAGATAGTCGCTCTGCCCACAGCTAAAACAGGTAAAAGCCATTTTCCTTTTGTCCTTTAGTTTAGTTTAGTTTAGTTTAGTTTTGTTTTGTTTTGTAAAAGACCTGGTTTATTAGGCAAAGCACTCTCAAGCCCCCATAGATGAGGCGGGGGGGGGGGGGGAAGGGAGCAGGAGAGGATCACCCTTAGTAGATGTTTTAAGGAGGTTATTGAAAGTGAATTCAAACCCTAAGACTAACATTATATTCGTCCAGGTTAAAGCAATGGACTAGATAACCCCCTGAAAAATATTGGTGTACTTCTAGGTCATTTGAACTATTCAAGGAAAAGAAGACATGCAAGCAGGGTAGAGTTCCAGTCTGAGAAAGAGGACTGGAGGCCTTGGCAGGCTCTAGATACGTGGTGTAAGGAGGGGAAGAGGGATAAGAAAACATTTTCTATTATATCTGACTGCACCAGGAAAAGGCTGTTGCTCACCTGGGAGCATCTTGGAGTAAGCACAGTGCGACTGCTAAGTCTTATCCAGAATGCCTTGTGTAAGTCTGGATTATCTCCCAGAGCTAAGAAGACATGTATGTACGATATCTAAGACTACTCTTTACCTAATAAACAAATCTATTATCTAAGTGTTTTAATTAATACTTCCATCTGGAAGCCATTTTTCTTCATCTTCCATTTTAGTTTCAGGCTAGGATTGAGTGCAGAAAAATAGTGTTTCTTTTTTGAAGTTTGAGGGTCAAATGGATTTCAGTGAATTATAAAATATTCTATAGATGCCTTGTTGCCCATATGACAAAAAGAATTGTGCTGGGACTATTCCCGTTACATCTTTGGCCTTCCTAATAGAGACTTTTTAAAATTATTTCCCCCTCCTTGTGGTTGACCAAGAGGGGAGGTGAAATTTATGTGATTAGTTGCTTTCACTAGCATAACCATAATATCCTCCCATATTAGTGAGCATGATATAGGATATATGACATAAACCTACTGAATTATAGACCCTTATCGACATGCTCTTAACACCCCATGTTTTTTTATTTAATTTATTATTTTACATGTCAATCCCAGTTCCTTCTTCCTCCCTCCCTCCTTCCCTCCCTCCCTTTTACCCTCTCTGCCTCCTCACATGCACCCTAACCACCCTCCCCTTCCATCCCCCCACCCCAATTCCATATGTAGGGCAATGCCATCCAGTTGGAATACCCCATGTTCTTAATCAGTTTTTCTTACATTTTGCCTAGTTAAAAGTAGCCTGTTTGTGCTGGAATCACCACCCTTTAAAAAAATCTCTGGAGCAATATGGACACTCATTATGTCAAGGGAGTCGGCTAATTTTTTTACTAATTATATGAATCAGATAGGTTCTTTCACCCTGTGTGTCAATCCTTAATTTTCTACCTTCCTCTGAACTCCCTTTTCCCTCAAATTCACAATCTGGCCAATCCATAGTATACAATTCAGTTGGATGAGGACACAGGATGCTAATGTTTAGGGTGAAATCCCCAGTTAAGTAGGACTAGCAATCAGGATACCTGGATCAAGAGAAACAAATTGTAACTTGCCACATCCAGCTTGAACTTAAACTGTCGTGTGATGTTTTACTCCTTTGGCTTTTTGAGGGGCCACCACCCAGCTTCCAAATAAATCAAACATGGAGGCTTATTTTTAGTTATGAATGCCTGTCCTTAGCTTGGCTTGTTTGTTGCCTGCTTTTCTTAACTGAAATTATCCCATCTATCTTTGGCCTCAGGGCTTTTATCTTTCTTGATTCTATATACCTTACTCCATGTCTGGCTATGTAGCTGAGTGACTTGGTGACTGGCCCCTGAAGTCTTCCTCCTTCCTCTCTTGTTCCTAGATCCTCGATCCTTTTCTCCCAGGTTTCTCCTCCTAGTCATGTTCTCTGCCTGCCAGCCACACCTATCCCCATCCCCTGCCTCACTATTGGCCATTCAGAC
Organism: Phodopus roborovskii; assembly: GCF_943737965.1. Lineage (NCBI taxonomy): Eukaryota > Metazoa > Chordata > Mammalia > Rodentia > Cricetidae > Phodopus > Phodopus roborovskii. Next base: position 78,230 of record NW_026125778.1, on the reverse strand, counting down.
CTTTATTAGAACATCAGGGGTTTTAAGCAGGCAAAGAAACATAGCTTCATAGAGTTAAACAAAAGCAACAAAAGCAAAAGCAGTAACATTCCCCAACATTTTTTTTTTTTTTGTTGAAGTCTTTAATTGCCTTCCTGGCCTTACTTGCTGTTTTTTTTTTATGCATATAGAGTATTTTTTATTTAATTTTATATAACAAAGTCCAATTAAATGAAAACAAACATTTATACACAATATTTGGGAATTTGGGCGTCGTTCTTTCCAAACTACTTCCTGCTGGTAAGGGGCGCTGTCTTGGGGGATTCGAAGAAGATTCAGATATCCTAGCTGTAGTCTGTAGGGCTGTTTTGTCCAGCTGTTTGGAATGTAGGATCAGCTTGTACTCTGTTTCAGGCGGTCTGGTGTGATCAAACCACATTAGTCTGGAAGGAATCCACATCTTTTCATTTTCTGTGGAAACAAAATAGAAATACTTTTCCCCAGTAACTTGTTCTTCAACTTATATTTTGGAGTCAAAGCGTTTTTTTTTTTTTTTTTTGTTTTTGTGTTTTTTTTTTTATTTTACATGTCGATCCCAGTTCCCTCTCCCTCCCTCCCTCCCCCCAAGCCCTCCCTCCGTCCTTCCCTCCCTTTTGCCCTCTCTACCCTCTCCCATGCACTCTAAACACCCTCCCCTCCCAACCCCCCACCACAATACAATATGTAGGGGAATGCCATCCAGTTGGGGTCATGTAGATCTGACAGGTCCTGTGAAGTAGGGACTAGGGCTTCTCTCCTATCTCTAGAATAAGGCAGTTATCCCTCCATGGGGGATATGTTTGCAAAGTCCTTTTGTGCACCAGGGATACATCCTGGCTCCACTGTCTGAGGTCTCTTAGACTGCTCAGACCTTCTGGCTGAGACCCATATTCAGGGGGGTCCGAGTCAGACCCCTGTTGGCTTCCCAGCTATCAGTCTAGTGGCCCTTAGCTCCTCCTTGTTCAGGTAAGCTGTCTCTATGTACTTCTACCGCATGGTCTTGTCCTCTCCATCTGCTTCTGGGTTCTAGTTTGACTCAGTGTTTATGTATGGGTGTTTGCTCCTTTTTTCAACAGGCATTAGTTGAGGACTCCATGGAGAAGTTAGTTGTTGATCTCACTCTCCGGGAAGGGCATTTATGATAGCCTTTCCACGGAAGCTGAGATTGTTAGTTGGGAGCAGTCTTGTAGTTCCCTCGACCTTTCTTTGTGTTCAACTTTATCTTCAAACCAATATTGGCTCCCTCTTTTATGTTCTCTCTCTCTGTCTCTGTCTCTCTCTCTCTTTACCTATTTTCCATTCCTAACCAGGCTCAATCCTCCTGGTCGCACATGCCTTCCTCTCCTCCCTCTCATTTTCTCCTACTTCTCTCTCCATTAGCTGTCCTCCCCCACTATACCTGAGGTCTGGGGGACTTGTCCCTTCCCAGTTCTGTGAGGGACTTTATATGAATCTCTTAGAATACAACTTGTATCCTAGTTCCTCTGGTGATGTGAATTATAGGCTGGTGATCATTTGATCTAGGTCTAAAATCCATATATGAGTGAGTACATACTGTGTTCCTCTTTTTGTGACTGGGTTACCTCATTCAGGATGGTTTCTTCAAGTGCCATCCACTTGCCTGCGAATTTCAAGATACCATTATTTTTTTCTGCAGAGTAGTATTCCATTGTGTAGATGTGCCACATCTTCATTAACCATTCTTCAATTGAAGGGCATCTAGGTTGCTTCCAGGTTCTTGCTATTACAAATAGTGCTGCTATGAACATAGTTGAACAGATGTCTTTGTTGCATTGATGTGAATCCTTTGGGTATATGCCTAAGAGGGGGATTGCCGGGTCCTGTGGTAAACTAATTCCCATTTTCCTGAGGAACCGCCATACTGATCTCCAAAGTGGCTGTATGAGTTTGCACTCCCACCAGCAGTGGAGGAGTGTTCCACTTTCTCCACATCCTCTCCAACATAAGTCATCACTGGTGTTTCTAATTTTAGCCATTCTGGCAGGGGTAAGATGGTATCTCAAAGTTGTTTTGATTTGCATTTCCCTGATAGCTAAGGATGTGGAGCATTTTCTTAAGTGTCTTTCAGCCTTTTTGATTTCCTCCATTGAGAATTCTTTCTTCAGTTCTGTACCCCATTTTTTAATAGGGTTATTTGGTGTTTTGTTGACTAGTTTCTTGAGTTCTTTGTATATTTTGGAGATCAGCCCTTTGTCGGATATAGGATTAGTGAAAATCTTTTCCCAGTCAGTGGGCTGCCGTTTGGTCTTGTCAACTGTGTCCTTTGCCTTACAGAAGCTTCTAAGTTTGAAGAGGTCCCATTTATTAATTGTTTCTTTCAGTGTCTGTGCCCCTGGAGTTATGTTCAAGAAGCGGTCTCCTATACCAATTTGTTCAAGGGTACCTCCTACTTTCTCTTCTAAGAGGTTCAATGTGGCTGGATTGATGTTGAGGTCTTTGATCCATTTGGACTTGAGTTTTGTGCATGGCGACAGACATGGGTCTATCTGCAGTCTTCTACACACCCTCATCCAATTGTGCCAGCACCATTTGTTGAAGATGCCGTCTTTGCCCCCATTGTATAATTTTAGCTGTTTTGTCGAAAATCAGGTGTTCATAGGTGCGTGGATTAATATCAGGATTTTCAATTCGATTCCATTGGTCTACCTGTCTATTTTTATGCCAATACCAGGCTGTTTTCAGAACTATAGCTCTGTAGTAGAGCTTAAAGTCAGGAATGGTGATGCCTCCTGATGTTCTTTTATTGTATAGGGTTGTTTTGGCTATCCTGGGTCTTTTGTTTTTCCATATAAAGTTGATTATTATCCTTTCAAGGTCGGTGAAGAATTGTGGTGGGATTTTAATGGGGATTGCATTGAATCTGTAGATTGCTTTTGGTAAGATTGCCATTTTTACTATGTTTATCCTACCTATCCAAGAGCATGGGAGGTCTTTCCATTTTCTGGTATCTTCTTTAATTTCTTTCTTTAGAGTCACAAAGTTCTTATTATATAGATCTTTTACTTGTTTGGTAAGCGTTACACCAAGATACTTTATGTTGCTTGTGGCTATTGTAAAGGGTGATGTTTCTCTGATTTCTTTCTCTGCCTCTTTGTCGTCTGAAAAAAATAGGGCTACTGATTTTTTTGAGTTTATCTTGTATCCTGCTAGTTTGCTGAAGGTGTTTATCAGCTGTAGGAGTTCCCTGGTAGAGTTTATTGGGTCGCTTATGTAAACTATCATATCATCTGCAAATAGAGACAGTTTGACTTCTTCCTTTCCAATTTGGATGCCCTTGATCTCCTTTTGTTGTCTTATAGCATTAGCTAGAACTTCTAGTACGATATTGAAGAGATATGGAGAGAGAGGACAGCCTTGTCTTGTTCCTGATTTTAGAGGAATTGGCTTAAGTTTCTCTCCATTCAGTTTGATGTTGGCAGTTGGTTTGCTGTATATTGCTCTTATTATGTTTAGGTATGTTCCTGTTATCCCTGACCTCTCTAATACCTTTATCATGAAAGGGTGTTGAATTTTATCGAAGGCTTTTTCTGCATCTAGGGAGATAATCATATGGTTTTTCTTTTTCAATTTGTTTATATGGTGGATCACGTTGATAGATTTTCGTATGTTAAACCATCCCTGCAATCCAGGTATGAAGCCTACTTGATCATGGTGGATGATTTCTCTGATGTATTTTTGAATTCGGTTTGCCATTATTTTATTGAGTATTTTTGCATCGATGTTCATCAGGGATATTGGTCTGTAGTTTTCTTTCTTAGTTGTGTCTTTGAGGGGTTTGGGTACCAAAGTTATTGTGGCCTCATAAAAAGAGATTGGCAATAAACCTTCTGTTTCTATCTTGTGGAACAGTTTGAGGAGTAGTGGTATTAGTTCTTCCTTGAATGTCTGGTAGAATTCTGCACTGAATCCATCTGGCCCTGGACTTTTTTTCGTTGGAAGGCTTTCGATGACTGCTTCTATTTCATTTCAGGTTATAGGTCTATTTAAGTTGTTTGTCTGTTCTTGATTTAATTTTGGTAAGTGATAGTTATCCAGAAACTTGTCCATTTCCTTTGAATTTTCAATTTTTGTGGAATACAGATTTTCGAAGTATGACCTGAAAATTGTCTGGATTTCCTCTGTGTCTGTTGTTATGTTCCCCATTTCGTTTCTGATTTTGTTAATTTGCATGTTCTGTCTCTGCTTTTTCGTTAATTTGGATAAAGGTTTATCAATCTTGTTGATTTTCTCAAAAAACCAACTCTTTGTTGCATTGATTTTTTGTATTGTTTTCCTGGTTTCTATTTTGTTGATTTCAGCCCTCAAGTTGATTATTTCCTGGCGTCTGCTCCTGCAGGGTGAATTCGCTTCTCTCTGTTCTAAGGTTTTCAGTTGCGCTGTTAATTCATTTATGTGACTATCCTCTGTTTTCTTCATATGGGCACTTAGTGCAATGAACTTCCCTCGTAGCACTGCTTTCAAGGTGTCCCATAAGTTCGGGTATGTTGTATCCTCATTCTCGTTGAATATTAGAAAGTCTTTAATTTCTTTCTTTATTTCTTCTTTGACCCAGGAGTGGTGCAATTGCACATTGTTAAGTTTCCATGAGTTTGCAGGTTTTCTGCTATTTGTATTGTTGTTGAATTCCAATTTTAAAGCATGGTGGTCCGATAAGATACAGGGGACTATTTCTATTCTCTTGTATCTGTTGAGGTTTGTTATGTCTCCTAGTATGTGGTCGATTTTAGAGAAGGTTCCATGTGGAGCAGAGAAGAAGGTATATTCTTTTGTCTTTGGATGGAATGTTCTATAGATGTCTGTTAGCCCCAGTTGAGACATAACTTCTGTTAATTCTTTTGTTTCTTTGTTGAGTTTCTGATTTGTGGTCCTGTCTAGTGTTGAGAGTGGTGTATTGAAGTCTCCCACTATAAGTGTGTGAGGTTTTATATGAGCTTTGAGTTTTAGTAGTGTTTCTTTTACGAATGTGGGTGGCTTTGTATTAGGGGCATAGATGTTCAGAATTGAGACTTTGTGTTGATGGATTTCTCCTGAGATGAATATGAAATGACCGTCTTCATCTCTTTTGACTAGTTTTGGTTTGAAGTCTAGCTTGTTAGATATTAGGATAGCTACGCCTGCTTGCTTCTTATTTCCATTTGATTGGAAAATCTTTTCCCAACCCTTTACCCTGAGGTAATGTCTATCTTTGGAGCTAAGATGTGTTTCTTGTATGCAGCAGAAGGATGGATTCTGTCTTCGTATCCATTCTGTTAATCTGTGTCTTTTTATAGGTGAGTTAAGACCATTAATGTTGAGGGTGAGTAAGGACCATTGATTGTTGATGGTTGTTTGATTTAGGTTTGTTGTTGGCAGTGGTATTGTGAATATATTTGTTCTGCTTCACCCTAGGTTTCTGGTGTAGTTGGATTATCTGTTGCCTACATTTTTGTGGGCGTAGTTACCCTCCTTGGGTTGGAATTTTCCTTCCAATACTTTCTGTAGGGCTGGATTTGTAGATACATATTGGGAAAATCTGGTTTTGTCATTGAATATCTTGTTCTCTCCATCTATATTGACTGAGAGTTTTGCTGGATATAGTAGCCTAGGCTGGCATCCGTGTTCTCTTAATACTTTTAGAACATCTATCCAGGACCTTCTGGCCTTGAGGGTTTCCATGGAGAAGTCAGGTGTAATTTTGATAGGTCTGCCTTTATATGTTACCTGTCCTTTTTCCTTCGCTGCTCTTAATATTCTTTCTTTATTCTGTATGCTAGGTGTTTTGATTATTATATGTCGAGGGGTCTTTTTTCTTTTGTCCAGCCTATTTGGGGTTCGGTATGCTTCTTGTACTTTCATGGGCGTGTCCTTCTTCAGATTTGGAAAGTTTTCCTCGATGATTTTGTTGAATATGTTTTCAGCACCTTTGAGCTGGGCTTCCTCACCTTCCTCTATGCCTATTATTCTTAGGTTTGGCCTTTTCATGGTGTCCCACATTTCCTGGATATTGTGTGTTAAGGATTTGTTGGATTTATGGTTTTCTTTGGTCGATGAATCTATTTCTTCTAGTTTATCTTCTGCGCCTGAGATTCTCTCTTCCATCTCTTGAATTCTATTGGTTATGCTTGTGTCCGTGGTTTCCGATTTTTTGCCCAGCTTTTCAATTTCCAGCTTTCCTTCCATTTGTGTTGCCTTTATTTTCTCAATTTCGGTTTTCAAATCTTGAACCGTTTCCTTCACCTGGTTAATTGTTTTTTCTTGGCTTTTTGTACTTTCCTTAAGGAATTTGTTCATTTCTTCCACTTTTTTGTTTGTTTTTTCCTCTATTTCTTTAAGGGATTTTCTCATATCTTCTTTGAGGGCCTCTATCATTTTTATGATGGTGATTTTTAAGTCGTACCCTTCTGCTTCCTCTGCTTTGTTGTTGTGTTCCATTCTAGTTGGTGTAGATTCCCTAGATTCTGGTGGAGTCATGTTTGTCTTTCTGTTGTTAGGTGTTCTCTTGTATTGCCTTCTTCCCATAGTTTCTTCCTGTAGGTGTTGGTGGTGTCTCTTCCCTCTCTCTCATGGTCCTTCCCAGATGTGCTTATGTGGATCAAAGATTCAATGTCTGTATCTCTCTGTGGTCCAGGCTCTCTAGGAGGCTTCTCTCTGGCCAATAGCCGGCAGAAGAGGACGAGGGCTGGGCTGGAACTCTGGCCAATAGCCGGCAGAAGAGGACGAGGGCTGGGCTGGAACTTGAGAAGGTTTTGCAGGGTAGTGGGATCTCACTGGAAACTGGCGCTCTCCAGCTGAGACCTCGTTCTTTGGCAGGGGCCCGGATTTGGGGGTCCAACATTCCCCAACATTAAAACTCTGTAATATAGAGAAACACAAGTACAAAGAAAATGCTTTAAAAGTCCCATAAGGAGATGCTATACAAATGTTCTCTTTTTCTTCAGCTTGTTTGTTTATGGCACACCAGTTGGAAAGCAAAATGAGGGTGAAAGCTTAGCAAGAAAGTGGGAAATACAGAAAAATTAAAGCAAGAAATGGATACATGGTCTATATCTTCAACCCTTTTGGATTTCCTTTCTCAGTCCGTGTGCCAAAATGAAATGGGCTGTGGGAGTCAGAATCCTTAAGAATGATGGACATTTTGTTGTCTAAGGTGGGCTTAAGCCGAAGACTAGGGTTCTGGTGTTTACAAGTCTCATGAAGTCAGTGGCTTCTGGTCTTTTCTCTCAAAACAAAACAAAACAAAAAAACCAAACTCACTAATGAGGTTTTTAAACAATGAAGAATATGTCTAAGAAGTTTTACTCCTACCAAGTAATGATGGGATTCATAGTTCTAGAAGGCAGTATACATTGCTCTTGAGAAGAAAAGTAATTATAAACTTCACCCAGCTATAAACCCTGCAAGCTACAATATCAACCTGCTCCAAGATATACTCAAGAGTAACCAGACACTTTTAAGAAAAAATTTGATTTAAGGCCCACTTTATCAGACAGAACCCACTTCTGACACTGTTAATGAGTCCAAGTATCTGAGGCTAGATAGGCCATGAACCTAGGTGAAAACCTACTACTATTATTCTGCCAAAGGAATACAGTCATAATGATACGTTGCTGTACCCATGGATCACGACATTTCTCAGTTCTCATCCGAGAAGCAAGAGATGAGGAGTAACATAGAGACCCACAAGTGAACAATGTGCAAAGAATGGGAAACTTTGGACTGCTCAGTCTTGAATGAGATGTCTTTATCATACTTTTCTCCTCAGGGATTGGGGCTTTATGTAGCAAAGCCTGCAGAGTGTCCTTGGAATCATCTACCACCTCTGGCTTTTATAATCTTTTTAGATGATTCCAAGGAAACAGCATTTTCCTGGCATCATAATGGGACTGATCCACAGATGAACTCACAGAGACTGGAACAGCACACAAAGAGTCACACAAGTTCAAACGAGACAAAATCCCAAGCAAGGAAAAGGTGAAGAGTACACAAAATCATACCCCTAACCAAGAAGCTATTTGAAATTGATAGCTCCTAGAAGGCAGAACATAACTTTTCTGCATTAGAGTAGCACTAGATATATAAATCACACTGCAGGTCAGACTTCATGCACAGGAATAGTTGGCCAACTGAAAATGGACTCTATTTTTTGTGTGTGTGTGTGGGGGGGGGCGCTGTTTGCTTATTTGTTTGGTTGGTTGTTTTTGATTTTTGTTTTTCTTTTGTTTATGGTTTCTTGAGACAGGGCTTCTATGTATAACAGCCCTGGATGTCCTGGAACTCTCTTTGTGAACCATGTTAACCTCAAAATAACAGAGTTCCACTTGCCTCTGCCTTCCATTGTTTGTTTGTTTTGAAGTAGAGAAAAGAACAAGTTAGGTAAGTAGAGGGGATCTGAGAGGAACTGAAGGGACGAAAGAATATGTTCAAAATATATTGCATGGAAAATTTAAAACTATAAAATGAAAGAAAAGAAAATATTTTAAAATAAGTATTATAAAAAGGAAATAAGTAGGGCTTCTTTATAGCAGGACAGCCCCCAAGAGATGGTTGCTAGAAATAGTAGGAAACCCAGGTATGAAAGTAAGGTAACCCAAAAGGTATGACTTCTCAGGTGCTTTTGTGTAAGGGTGAAAAATGTGCTTTTGTGGAAGGGTGAAATAGGCTTTATTTTACTAAGGAAATAATTTTGTCTTTGAAATTACTTGGCTGAAGTATCAATGTTGGCCTGGTTGGTCCAATCACAGATGCCTAGAAGGTATCCATGCATCTCTCCACCCCTAGTGACTACATCTGTAAGGATCAGTGAAGTATGTGACACACTAGCTTCCAGGCAGCTATGCTCATTTGGTTTCAGTGGAAAAAAAAAACAGGAAAAATCAAGCAGCAACAACAACACAACAACAATAAAAGGCCATGAACTGGTTCCTCTGGCTGAAACATTTCTGGCATTTCTGGTCTATGTCCAGGACAAAAACTGTTCATAGAACTAAGGACATTGCTATCTACTGGCCAGGAAAGAGCTGTCTTTTTATGAGGTCCCTACCCAACTGTCTGACAAGTTTCTTTCTCTTATCCTCATTAATTACATTTCTCTTTAGTATTGCTTTAGCTTCTGACTCTTGAGATCAATTAGACAAGAATGGTATGTGGTGGGTCTTCAGGAAGCCTGTTTACTGTTTCCAAAAAGTTTTCATTTCATAGATGATATGATGCTCATCTGAGTCTTTTATTTAGAATATAATATTAAAGATATGAAATTACATCTAAAGGCACAATGACAGGAAGTCAGTTTGCATAGGCTCCCAGAAGCTATAAAAGTATAAAATGAAAATCCAAGTGCCAGGAATAGGCTGCATCCCTGAGTTGTTGTCTAGAGAAGCCCAAAAGCCCCCAAAAATCAATGCAGCATATTCCCACTGCTGTCGGCTGCCCACCAGAATTAGACTATGAGACCCTATACTGAAGACACCACATTCTTGGCTGCAGGACATGGTGAAATCAGGCTAGGACTGACGTGAAAATTTCCTCCTTGCCGGCAGGCTTCCATAGTGCTAGAAGGTGTTGTGAAAGCTGTTGGAGTACAAAAGTCAACAACAAGATAGGCAGTGGTGGCCTTAATCCCAGCACTCAGGAGGCAGAGGCAGGTGGAATTCAGGCCAGTCTGGTTTACAGAGTGAATTCCAGGACAGCTAGGGCAACACCAAGAAACCCTATCTTGAAAAAAAAAAAAAGTCAACAACAGTTCTACTCATATTTAGACTCTACCAACATGACAGGCAAGATTCACCTGTTGATCTAATAGTGTCATGACTACTTTGGCAGACCAAGTGCTTTCTGTTGGAAACGTGATCCACAGGATGGAAATACATCTGATACTGTAATTGTAGTCAAAAGCCCATGGCAGGGGAGAGCATAGGCCCTATTGGTTAAAGTACTGCTGTTTTACTGAACTGACAAGATGTGCCTGTAACATTGTATTTTAAATATTTGTATTTATGCCTATAGACTGTTTCTGCTATCATCTTTGGTCAGAGAAGCAAGCTTCTTTGTGCTCTGAGCAGAGGTTTGTAACTTGTCCAAGTACTGAAAATAACTGACTTTGAGTGCTCATCCCTGAATGGGACATCTGTGTCACTCATTCAAGGGCTTTTAAAATGGGGGACTGAAAAAACAGGAGCTGGAGGAAGAAGGCGAATGCCATGGAATGATTTCCTCCATGTGTGACATAGCTATTGCCCTCTCGAACTCTTAGCAGCTAGGATTACTGTGAAAAGACTGCACAAGACTGAGCCCAGTAACTAAAGGCTCCACCCACCATGAAAATCTATAGGCAGTTAATGGTTGCTACAGTGGTGGGGCTCATTAACCCTCCCTCACTCCGAGTATACATAGGCTGTTAACAGTTGCTGCTGTTCATAAGCTGCCCATGTTTCTCTGAGTAACCCCAATTAAATTCCGTAAGCTTGAGCAGAATTTCTTTGGTCATCTTTGGTCCTGTCTTAGGGGAATATGTATTTGTTCATCTCCCCAGGAAAATTCACACAATTAAGGGTGATTTTTTAGAGAGGGTTGACTAAGAGTAGAAGACCCACCCTTAATGTGGGTGGCACCATTTCACCCCTCAGGATCCCAGGCTGAGTAGTGGCATTCACCTCTGCTTCTAAACTATACATTCACTGTAACTGGTTCCCTCACCAACTACTATGCAGTCCCTGAAGCATGATGAACTGCCTCCCCCCGAACTGTGAGCCAAACTAAACCTTTTTTCTCAAGTAAGCGTGAGAGATATAGGAAAACACTGCAGAGGAGTAATCAGGAAGAGGGCTCATATATCTAGGTGATGGCGAAGTGGGACTCTACAGGCACAGGGTTCAACACACATGCTAAACATATGCTTCTTGCTGTCTCTATGGTGAGAAGATATTGGAAACATTTTTTCTAGGTTTTCACAACAGCATCTTGCTGTCCAGGCCCAGAAGGTGCATGTACAGCACAACGTCTGAACCTGGAACTCAAGGAATATGACAAAAGAGGGGTGGAAAGAGCCAGAGGACCAGGGAATCTTCTGTGATACTGTCTCCTAGAAATGACAGGAAAATTTCAAGCAAGATATATATATATATATATGTATGTATGTATGTATGTATGTATGTATGTAATTTTTGATGCAGGGTTTCTCTGTATAGTCCTGGCTGTCCTGGAACTAGCCCAGGCTGGCCTGGAAGTCAGAGATCCACCTGCCTCTGTCCTACAGAACGCTGAGATTAAAGGTGTGTGCCACCACTGATCATCAGGTAAAATATGTTTATCTAGATTAAGTTAGAAGCAGCTGGATGTGTGAGAATTTTAATTTGGCAGCAGTGGGCTATGCGTTGATGCCTTAAGATGGCTAGGGGAGCAGTTCCATTTCTTGTGAATACATAAGCAGTTAATAGTTACTAGTAGCTAGGGGCTCAGCATACATAGGCAGTTAACAGTTACCAGAATAGAGGGACCCAAAAGGTCCTGTTCTTCCTTGAGGCTGTAGTCAACAGCACAGAATCCATTTTATGACAATGAAAACAGGCCACAATAATGTCTTAGATTTAGTAAAGGGTTCGGTCTTTTAACTTAAAAGGGGAGTGGGTGTGTGTGCAGGTAGGGTAACTGAGTGTTATGTTTTTGTGAAGAAAAGTTCCTGGAAATACACTGCACCTTTAAACGAACCTTCTGCAATACTGATTAACTGATTAAGATGGCAATGCTAGCTCTCTCTCTCTCTCTCTCTCTCTCTCTCTCTCTCTCTCTCTCTCTCTCTCTCTCTCTCCTGTCTTCTATTCCTACCCTGACTCAATCTTCATTGTCGGACGTATTTTCCTCTAACTAACTTATCCATGGAGATCTCATCTAATACCTGTTGGAAACAGGAGCAAACACCCATATCTAAATACTGAGTCAAACTAGAACCCAGATGCAGATGGAGAGGACAAGACCAGGCTGCAGAAACACATAGAGACAGCTTACCTGAACAAGGAGGAGCTAACAGGCCCCCAGACTGATGGCTGGGAACCCAGCATGGGACTGACTCAGGCCCCCCTGAATATGGGTCTCAGCCAGAAGGACTGAGCAGTCTAAGAGACCTCAGACAGTGGAACCAGGATGTATCCCTGGTGCACAAAAGGACCTTGTGAACACATCCCCCATGGAGGGATAACCGCCTTAATCTAGAGACAGGAGAGAAGCCCTAGTCCCTACTTCAAATGACCTGACAGATCTACATGACCCCAACTGGATGGCATTGTCCTACATGTGGAATTGAGGTGGAGGGATGGGAGGGGAGGGAGGTCAGGGTGCATGTGAGGGGGCAGAGGGGATAAAAGGGAGGGAGGGAGGGAGAGGGAACTGGGATCAACATGTAAAATAATAAATTAAATAAAAAAGATGGCAATGATTGTGGAGAGCCAAATTATCTCCAGCCATCTTTTGCCCTCTAAATATCCATCTATTGCCCTGCTCTGTACCTGACCTAACATTTTTGTGACCATTAGCAAATCATTTGGGATGCACAGACTGAGTGCTAGTTTTCTTTGGAATATATGAAGAGAACACTAGTTTTTCAACAAAGGAAAAAGCTAAGGATACTGTCGGCTAGCATTGACTTTTACCCACCTACCCAATGTTTCCACCAATGTACTTTAATGCCCTTATGTGTAACTGTCTTTACTCTGCTACTAGAAAAGTTGATGAAACTGCTTCTGCATTGAAACATAGTATTTGGGGGTAAACTAAATCTATGTTTCTAAACCATGATCACCACAATAAATTATCTCTTATCCTCTTTGTGGTGAGAATTGTTGACAGTTCTGTTGTGAAATATTCTACAGAAATTTATGTGTTGAAGGCTTAGTCCTCAATGCAACAGTGTTCATTCAGAGATGAGACACATAGGAACCAATCGTACCATAAATACTCTAACCTCATCAGTGCATTCCTATTCTCACAGATTCACAGCTAAATACCCCATTTGGGGGTAGTAGTCTATTTAGGAGGTAGAGAGAAGTTGGAGGGAGTAGACCATTGTGAGTATACCTCCAAATGGTAATTGTGTCTGTTGGTGCTTATCTCTCTCCCCTTCCTTTCTTCCTCCCACTTCCTCTGCCTTCACCACCCCTCCTTCCTTGCTGACCACCATGAGATGAGCAGTCTTGCTCCAAATCAAAGTGTCCTACATTACCTCAGGTGTAGAAACAACAGACACAAATGACTATGGACTGAATCACTTGAAACCATGAACCAAAATAAACCATTCCTTCTTTAAGTTTACTTTCTTATACATATTTTGCCACAGGAACAAAAACTTAACATAACTGGAATTATTTTAGTAAGAAATACAAAACATAAAGCAATCACCAAAACTAGTATATATGGCTTGCAATTCAACTCTGACTGTAAAAATCTGTGCACTAGATAACTTGTACTCTTTTTCACCCAAAGAGCTACTTTATTCCATTTCTTTGTGTAAACTTCCTGCCTCTGCTTTGGCTTCAGCCTAAGACAGGCAAGAGACCATCACAACAGCAGGGCTCGAGAATTTGGCCAAGGCAGAATGAAGTAAGGCAGCACTGTGGCTGAGTAGGGTTCTGTCCCATTCATGTTGGAGGGCAAAGGTTTTGGTAGGAGGGGCAAGTGTATCAGTGTGCTGTCCTTATCAGAGAAATGCAAATTATAACTACTCTGAGATGCCTTCTTATTCTTGTAAGAATGGCCACCCTCAAGAAAATAAACTACATCAAATGCTGGCAAAGATTGTGTGTGTTGGGGGTGGACAATCTTTATATAGTACTGTGTAAACTGGTGCAGCAACTATGGAAATCAATGAATTCATTCCTCAAAAAAAAAAAAAAAAAAAAAAAAAAAAGAAAGAAAGAAAGAAAGAAAGAAAATAGAACTACCATGTAATCCTCATATACTGCTCCTGAAAATACATTTAAATAACTCAAGGTCAGTTTACAATAGAAATAGTCTATACAACGATATGTAATTTTGTTTAGTCATAAAGAATAATGAAATCTTGTCTTTTTCCAGGAAAGTGAGTAGAGTTGGAGATCATCACATTATGTGAAATAAGATCTCCATGTGAAATTTAGTGTAAAGTAGGGACAAGAAAGTAGAAGTAGGACTCTTAGAGAGGGGAAGGGGAAAGAATAGAAGAGGAATAAGAAAGAAAAATGGGGGGCAATAAAAAAGCTGGCGTTTTGGTTTCCTTGGACTGCCTTTACAAAATCTATAGATTGGGGCGGGGTGGGGTGGATTGTAAACAACAGCTATTGATTTTCTTACACTTCAAATGAGAAAGTTCAAGGTCAAGGGGTGGTTACTTCTGAGGTCTTTTCCCAACTTACAGATGGCTGCCTTCTTGCTGTGTCCTCTGTGTTCACATAACTTTTTAAAAGGCCCCGTGCATGTTAAGTACTAGTTCTACTACTGAGTATACCCTTAGCCCCTTGTTTTAGTTTGATTTCCTGTTGCTCCATAGATGCATAGGACCTGCTCTTAATCCTGTGCCCATGAGCAGCAGAGTCAAGCTGAAACAATAGAGAATAAGTTCTGGATATTAGAATCAAAGCCAAATGAAGAGGGCAATAAGTCTATCCTAGGAAGTGAATGTCCTAGATTTATCAGATATTGGCTTTGTTTTCGTAGCAATGATTTGCATAACAGAAGTTAAATGTTAAACTTATCATAAACCAAGGGCAGAAGTTCTGAGGGCGGGAGTCTTCCGAGCATGTGGTTGGCCTACAGATGGCTGGGAGGTGGATTTGTGGAGTTGAGTGGGGGAGAGGAGGGTAGAGAGAAGAACAGAGTGGAACTTGCTAACACCCCATGGAATTGTTTATGCTTTAATATGTCAAGACTAGGGGCTCTTAAGGACCCCTGGGTGGCCCCACCCAAACACTTATCTGGGATTCAAAATTGAGAGGAAAAAATGTTTGTTTTCTCATGTAGAACTTGTCCAACCTTTTTTTTTTTAAACCCCAAATGTCCACAATGTACCAGGTTAGTCTGTAAAGCAAAGCACATTATGCATAAGCTCTGCAGTTTTCAAACCTCAGAGGCTGTAGTGTCCGGATTGCTCAAGCACAGTTGCGGGGGGGGGGGGGGAAGAGGGAACGGGCGGGGGACAGGTCTGCAGGGCCACCCTCATGTTCCCGGGCCAGGCAGGTGGGCGGGCGGGCAGCTGTTGCGGGCAGCTGTTGCGGGCCACTGTTGCCCCAGGCGCTACGCACCGCCCTCCCCGCACCGACCCCGCCCCCCCCCGCCCCCGCGCGCGTGGCCTTGTGGGTAACGCGGGGCCGCCAGGTGACAGCTAATGGCGGCGGCCGCCTGACGCGGGTGGCCAGGGAGCGGAGCGGTGCGGCAGGGGGCGCGACGTGGAGCCTGGCCGGCCGCCGCTGCACTCCGGACTGTGGCTCACCGGAGGCGCCTGGCTTGACGCGTCATGGACAGGCCGGTGGCGGCGGCGGCCGCGGCGGCCGCGAGCTGCGAGGGTGTTGCGGGCGCGGGGCCAGTGCCGGCAGCTGGCTGGAGACCCTCTCGGGTCGTGGGGGGCGCTTCGGGTGGCTCCCGGCAGCCCAGCATGGAGACCCTAGACAGGTAAGGAGGGCCCTGGATGCCACAGCCTCCCGGGGCCGAGCTCAAGGCCGGGGGTCCCCTCCGGGCTCCGGGCTCCGGGCTCCTCCCCCGGGGCCGAGGCACTGGTGGGCGGCTCCTCCACAGCTACTTGCAGCCTTCCCCGTCCACAACTGCCCTGGGACCTGCTGGGGACTGGGCACCTGCTCACTTCCGCCTTGAGAGCTGACAGCTCCAGAAGCTTCAGAGCTGTCAAACCCGTGCCAATGCCTACTGCTCCTTGAGAACCCCCTTTCTATACGTGGCCTGGGCCAAAAATTCTCTCAGGAGAAATGTCGCTTGGCTTCTTGTTTTTAACATCACCTTCTTGCCTAAATCTTGTGATTTTTAAGGTCCAGTTCCACTACAGCTGCTTGGGGTGGAGACTGGGAAGTAGACCCCCCCTCAAGCAGTAGATCTGCCGGAGATGGTATTTAAGATACACAGATCTGAAAAACTGAGATGGACCACTTCCATAATGCTCATGAGATAAGAGTAAAACTGGGTACTTTTTCTTTACACGTTGAAGTACACAGTTATAGTTTTCTTGGGTATACTAGTCTCCTGCTTCTGAGGCAGATTGAAAATAAGTCAGTTCAAGGCATGCATGCCATGTCCAACTGGGAAAGGTCACCACCCAGTCGAGGTGACTGGAACATCCGGTTTCCCCACTTAGATCTACACTTGGGCAACAGACAGTTGTGATGTAGTTTAGTGAGTTTGAGCTGTTTGTTGCCTCCCTGTCTTAGTCATTCCAGTGTGCCGAACTTTTGGGAGTGTACAAAGACGGGCACCGAAGCAACAAGCAGCACTCACTTTTTTAGCTCAATGTAATTACAGTATATTTAATCCATTAATCACAATATCCATTAATCACAGATAAGACATGCCTTGGAACCAAAAGGACTTCACTCATCCCAAAGTACTCAGCAGCATATGAGTTCTTGTCCATTCACAAAATACCACACCATGACTTTACTTTGGCTCGAAGGCTGAGAATTGGTGTATGGTCTCTTAACCTTCATTAGTATCATTCCAGGTGAAAATATAGATTTGCGGGAACCATACTAAATCTAGTCTGGGTTGTAAACCTAAACCAGGAAGTCTTAGATATCTTTCTGGGGCTACAATTCATAAGGCGGGAAGAGGACACAGAAGATGGGTGCAGTTCAGGGAGAAGGCTGGAAAGATTTTCAAGGTACTTAGCACATAACAGAGAAGCAGGCATTATGCTGTGAGGTGTGTAAGCATCTGTGAAAGGTGCTTTGTGCCTACAAGTGTCAAGGCTGCAGAAACCAAGCTTGTGATGCAGATGTCAAAGAAAACAGTTTAAGGCATATCTGCCATGCCCAACTGGGAAAACCAATTGAGCATGAGGGCAGTTGCACAAAATAATAAGCAGGGAAAAGAGGACTAAGTTCTGACATCTCAACAAGCGCCCATGAATGTTTTTCTTTTCAGAATGACTCCCCCTAAAGGGAAGTTGGGCTCTGTGAGCTTGACTTACATGTGTTCCTTGAACCTTGAGGCCTGTTAGTCTTCAGAGTATTTCACTTCTCTTTGAGAAGAAGCTGTGGTCCTGTGAGAGGATGTGGGTTCCTAAAGGTCACAGATGTAGCTAGCTGGTGACAGAAACAGGACTTGAACCCAGAGCTCCTGCTGGCTGGCCCATTATACCACTCAAACTGCTCTCGCCCAGGCCACTTCCTCTTGTTGATGGCAAAAACACATCAACACTAATAAACCCATCCTTTCTCAAAACAGCACAACCAACTACAAAGCTACAAAGGAGACATTTTGGTTCACAAAGCCACTCCAGAGAGGAAGAGATGGGAGAGGGCACAGTTGGTGCTAAGGGCTGCCTTTGAAAGAGTGTTGTTAGAACTCATTATCTCTTGTGTTTGTGTCTTTTAAAAAAAATCTCATTTGTTTTATCTGTGTGTTCTTCAAAGTGGTAGGAATAGGTGTCGAGATGCCCTTTGGTAGATCCATACAGCACACATACAAAAGGAATCCTGGGGCTACCTGGGCAACTCGTCTGTAAGTAGGGTTAGGAAGAGACGGCTCATCCCCAGAAAGCAGTGGATTGCAACTCTGCAAAGAGAAGTGTCTTTATAAGAAGAAGGTGGGGCAGGATCTAGTCAGCAGTTGATTTCCTCTGGTTGATTTTATGTATTTGCAGTCATGGATGGGTGCTAATGGTAAAAGGGGGGTGGGGAAGGAAGCTTGGTGTGGTGGTTAATACCAATAAATATAGCACTCAAGTGGTACAGCAGGAGGATTGTTGAGTATACAGTGCCAACCTATTAGATAAAGAGTGTTTTAGGCCAGCCTGCACTACAGAAAAAGACTGTCTCAAAAAGAGAAAAGGAGCAGGCAATAAAGGGTACACTACCAATTAATCCCAGGGCAGGAGGATCTCTGTGAGTGTGAGGCCAGCCTGATCTACAGAGCAAGTTCCAGTACAGCAAGTACTGCATAACTACAGAGAGAGACCCTGTTTCAACACACACTCACATACACATACACACATACGAGAGAGAGAGAGAGAGAGAGAGAGAGAGAGAGAGAGAGAGGAGGGAGGGAGGGAGAATATAATCTCTCCCCTTTCCCTCCTGTCCTCTAGAAATTGTGATAGAGGTCTGACTTCTACCAGGATCATGAAATCCTAGTATAGTCAGCACAAATACATTACATATATTTTCAACCACAAAGACTTGGCCACCTTAATTAGAGACTACAATTAAGTAAATGTTCTGTTTTTTAAACATGTAAATGTGGATGTAATTGCTGATGTTTTTGTTTTCTTTTTTCAGATTAAAGTTACTTCCTGGTAAAATTCCTAAGCATCTTTTGCCCTCTTCATTGGTTCCTTCCTTTTTTTCCTCCCTCCCTCCCTCCTTCCTTCCTTCTTTCCTTTTCTGTTTTGACAGATATGGAAAGGAGCCTAGCTCCTGAGAGCACATTTTAAACCTCTCACTGCCTAGTTTGCCTATTAGTCTATAGGTCAGGTGAGCACAGGCCAACCAATCACCTGTCATCTAACCCCGAACAAACCTCAGTTTTCTTTTCTGTAAAATGGGTCACTAGGAGGCTGGGTAAGGCTGCCTTTTAGACAACTAGAGGGGTCTATTTTCTTTGCACTTTTGTGTTTTCATACTGAGGCACATTTATAGCATCTGTGGTACCACCTTTAGCTCAGGATATCAGTCACTATTGGCTGGAATGATGGACACATTCCTGGTATATGGTTGCCTCAGCATGCTCATTTCCTTATCTAGTCAACTTGGCCGGTGTCTGTTCTGCCTTTTTGTCATAGCTGATTATGAAGCTCTGACACAATAACTAGAAGAAGCTTTTGTAAGTTAAAGCATTTATAGAAATATAATGTAGCATAATTACTTTATATAAAATATCTTTTCTACTCTGTTCTATATTAACTGACCATCAGCTTTACCCCAGTAAAAGTATACTATTTTCTAGATTTTAAACTGCCAACATGAATTTGGTTAATGTTGTTTGAAAATCATATGTTTCAAGGTAAAAATTTTACTTTGGAATTAATTTTCTATGTATATTATAGAAAATTCTATGTACACTGTATCTACTATATAATTTTGATAGAATAAAATTCTGTGATATGTTAGAGAGTAACATACTTAATTAGATACCTATAATCATTTAAAAATTATTTATTTGGTGTGTATAGATGTTTTATCTGCACATGTATCTGTGCCTGATGCCCACAGTGGCCAGAAGAGGACATAGAATGAACCTAGGTCCTCTAAAGAGGTGCCATTGATCTTCCAATCAGCAATCTCTCGAGCCCCAACACCAGCAATCTTAAAACTTTTTGAAAAGGTTAATTGATTCATTTAAAATTAACCTAGAACCTTATCTTATTTTCTGTTCTGTCTATATTAATTCTTAAACTAAGTAGAAAAGCAGCCAAATAGTTTAAGACATTATGTTGTATGTCTATAATCACAGTACTTGGGAGGTAGAGGCTGGAGGATGGGGAGTTCAAGGCTGTCCTTGGCTTTATGGTGAGTTGAAGCCATCCTGGGATGTACTTGAGACCCTGTTTTAAAAAGTAAACCTGTATTTGTTTATTCCTACCCAAGACACATCGTTTCTCATTAGGAGCCGCATTTAAAGATTTTAATCACACTGTTTCTTTTAGTCCTACAGGGTCACATGTTGAATGGTGTAAACAGCTTATAGCTGCTACAATTTCTAGTCAGATTTCAGGTTCAATGACATCAGAAAATGTGTCCAGAGATTACAAGGTAAGCAACATTGTGAGTTTAATTCATTATTAGTAAGTACCCAAAAAGCTTTGTAGTTTTAGTTCACATGAGCCTTTGATTACTTGATGTTAAATTACCCTTTGGGGATGGTGAGGACAAAGTTTCTCTAATGTCCAGTCTGAAATATAGAAATATATCTATTATCTATGTCTCTTGTTTGTGATATTATCTATTCTTGTTTGTGGTTATAGTTTTATAATTGTCCTATAGTTTTGAATAACTAAAACAATCTGTTTTCTTATGTTTAGTGGGCATAATATTCCATGCTTGTGACATATCAACAGTTGCAAGGATACTCCGTTCTAACAGCAAGTAAAGGAAAAGAAACATACTTGGTTACTTTGTTACTATCTTGTGTAGAAATCACACCTCCATGGACATTTCTTTATAAACATGTTTTTGTATTTAGGTATTACATTTGAATATTCATCATTAACATGGATACTATAATAATTGAAAACCAATTATAGATTTCAAAATGAGGCAGCCTCATTTTTCAGGCCTTAGTGGAGTGAGAAACCTATTTTTCATTTTAAAAGTTTTATCCCCTGCACAGTCTAAGGTTAAGAGTGAAAGCTTTCTTGGCACAGCCTGGTTCCTAGCACAGTTGTGGAGGTTAATAGATAAGCAGCAAATAGTTATTGAATGAATTAACAAACAAAAATCTCAGCTGCTCCATCTTTGTTCATTCAACAAACTAACATTTTGATTCCAGTAAGCTGCTAACAAATACACTAAATGAAACTTGATATTTCTTTTGTGTTTTCTTGAGTTTTGTTTTTGGTTTATTTATTTACTCATTCATTTTGCCTAATAGGAATGGGTGAATGTTTTTTGTTTTGGTTTTTTTTTTTGTTTTGTTTTGTTTTACAAGCATACATGGAATGCAGTGAACAGCTCTCAGAAGATAGAAAATGTCACAAATAGTTTAAGAGCCAACATCCTACTTCTTCATAACTGCTCCTTGTTGAGGACTTTTGACATCCTTGCCTTATTAGATCATAGCATAAGTTCAGAAACAGATTCTAGTACCTGTGGTTGAGATTTGCCCTTATGCTACCATGTTCACTTTGCCAAGGCAGCAAGTAGTTCATTGATTATGCTTACCAAAGTTGTAGACTAATAGAAATTAGATAACCTGCCACTTGATGACTGGCAGTATTTCTTTGAATAGTGTCCCCTGTTTCTGAATTTCATGCCTGGTGACAAGGGAACATTTGAAGCTCTTGGTCTTCAAAACCTAATCAGGAAGCTACTCTGTATACAGTTGGGAGATGCTTATAGCCTGTTGCCCCCAATTTACGGGAAACTGCCTATTGATAGACCCCTCATACTTGGTGTGATTTTCTTTATTTCTTTTTTTATAGTTAATGAGTGGCACAATTTTGTTTATTTACTCATTTATTTACTTATTCAGTCCCGTTTGTTTCTTTTTTATATTAATTTATTTTTAATTTTTATTTTACATATCAATTCCAGTTCCCTCTCCCTTCTTCCTTCCCTCTTTCCCTCTCTCCCCCCTCACATGTACCCCGACCACCCTCCTCTCCCATGACCCCCCACTCCACATGTAGGGTGATGCCCTCCAGGAGGGGTCATCTAAATCTGTCAAGTCATTTGGAGCAGGGACTAGGACTTCTCTTAGCTATCAGGGAAATGCAAATCAAAACAACTCTGAGATACCATCTTATTTCTGCCAGAATGGCTAAAATTAGAAACACCAATGACAACTCATGCTGGAGAGGATGTGGAGAAAGGGAACACTCCTCCACTGCTGGTGGGACTGCAAACTCATACAGCCATTTTATTTCTTATTAAAAGTTAACTATAAAATTTTCATTGTGGCTTAATGGTGTCATGTGGATTCTGCACAGAGAGGTATGGTGGCAGACCCCAGTAATCTCAGCATTTGGGAAGCTGAGGCAGGAGGATCAAGGCCAACCTGAGCTACATATTGAGTTTACTGCTAACATGGGCTACTGTCTCAAAATACTAAAACAAATAACAAACATGATTGAATGTTGACTAGCTTTTTACTATACATTGAAATAAATTGAAATAGCTAAAGTCTTATCAATTTTAATCTATTTACAAATTTTGTGTAGCAGAATTAGTTCATTCTATAATGGTTTAATACATCATTTCATTAAAGAATAAGGTTTTCATATATTTTAGAAATTGAAGTTTAAGTCCCTACATCAGATCATATTCAAAGCCTTTGATGGAATATTATAAAATATCATGTTTTATAATTAAATCTACAAAATTGACATTAAGTTTATAATTTATTTGCTATACCTTTTTCAAATAGATACATTTTTAAATAAGAAAACCATCAAATGGTCATAAACTACACAAACTGTTGTACATGGTACTGATAAAACT
The DNA here is from genome assembly GCF_943737965.1 of Phodopus roborovskii. Taxonomy (NCBI): domain Eukaryota; kingdom Metazoa; phylum Chordata; class Mammalia; order Rodentia; family Cricetidae; genus Phodopus; species Phodopus roborovskii. The sequence goes on along the minus strand of NW_026125778.1, from coordinate 55,872 downwards.
CTAAGTAACCATTTTGGGCTTTGGAGACCCTGTGGCATAGGAGCCATAGCATGGAGTTTGGCCATACAGTTTCAGGAGGATTGAAGTTTCTGCCATTAGTAGATAAGATTTGAAGTTATCTATTGTGTAAATAACTTATTTCAAACACATGCAGATTTGGTGCTGACTTCTCTCTCCTCCATACCACCCTCCCCTCTTATTCCTTCTCTTCTTTAAATTAACCTTCCTTTTTCTTTCTTTCCTCTCAAATATCCCCTCCTTCATCCCTGTCTTTCCCTCTCCCTTTGCCTCTTCTCTCTCTGCTCCCCTTTACCATACCCTCTTTCTGTTCTCCCTTCTGTCATCTCTCTTCTCTTCCAGTCCTTTCCTCCCCTCTTTTCCTGTTTTCCCTTTCCTCCTGTCCTGGTTCCAGTCCCCTCGCTTCCCCTCTCTCCTTCCTTCCTGTACCCTCTCTTTCCCATACTATCCCTCCCGTCCTGTCCTCTACTCTCCCCACTTCCTCTTCTGTTCCTTTTACTTCTTCCCTTTCCCCTCTTCTCCCTTCCCTTCCCTTCCCGTTCCTTCCCGTCCCTTCCCCTCCCCTCCTTTCCCTTCTCTTCCCTTCCCTTCCCGTTCCTTCCCTTCCCTTCTCTTCCCTTTCCGTCCCTTCCCTTCATTCCCCTCCCCTCCCCTCCCTTCCCTTCTCTTCTCTTCCCTTCCCGTCCCTTCCCTTCATTCCCCTCCCCTCCCTTCCCTTCTCTTCTCTTCCCTTCCCGTCCCTTCCCTTCATTCCCCTCCCCTCCCTTCCCCCTCTTCTCCCTTTCCTTCCCTTCCCTTTCCCCTCCCCTCCCTTCCCCCTCTTCTCCCCTCCCCTCCCCCCCCTCCCTTCCCTTCCCCCTCTTCTCCCTTCCCTTCCCTTCCCTTCCCTTCCCTTTCCTTCCCTTCCCTTCCCCTCCCCTCCCTTCCCCTCCCTCCCCTTCCCTTTCCCCTCTTCTCCCTTCCCTTCCCTTCCCTTGCTCACTCTGGCTCCCTCCCTCTTCCTCCTCTTACCTGTGTTCTTTTCTCCCATGGGTTGTGTTGCCTCCCTTTTTTCTCTCATCTGGTCTGCCTTCTACACTTAGTGTACTGTGTGACCATCTTGCTTCTTCTGGCTCCATCATTATCATCATCCTGTCTCTGTTCCCCTGCTGTCTGTTTACTTCCCTTACCCTTGTGCACACAGTAATCCCCAGATTTCCTCTTTAAATAGTCTGAACTATAAAAAAGGAGAAATTTGGGATGACAGTACACAGATTTTCTCCTTTTTCTTAGTTTAGACTATTTAGAGAAGTAATCTAGCTATTGTTAAAGAAGAAGAGTTCTGTAATTAGTCTGTGGATCCTCAACAGGAATTTCCTGTAGGACTTTGGAGGAAAGGGGGAAAAGTGTATGGGGAACACCTTATTATGTTTGAATTAGGTCTTGATTTATGTTTCCTGAATTGGATACTACTCTATGAAAAGGGAAGCTTGAGCATGCCCTATCATGGATCCACTGTCATAATCTATGGCAGAAAACCTAGCTGCATGACTTATTTATTAATTATAGGCTACACACTCATGCCTACATGGGACAGTTAACAAGGGAGGCAGATATCAGAGAGAAATGTGGGGAATTGAAGGTATAACATGCCCCTGTAAAAACATTTTTGCAAAGCCCCATTACTATCTGTTTAACAATATCTGTCCAGTTTTAAATCCCTGTAATAGATGAGAAAAGATGGTCATCCTATGAAAAAGAATTAGTTTTTAAAAATGTTGAGACTTGCTTTTCTGCTTCTGCAAAGATATATTTTTCTTTTTCACACTAAATATAACTAGAATATCTGGAAATTGTCCATAAAATAACACAAGAACAACCTGAAGTTCCATAAAATGGTGAAGAAAAAATGACTAGAAGTCTCAGTACCCCAAAATCGACAAGTTACAGAGCAGGAGAAGGTATATTTGGAAATCTCATACCTGATAACCATTAATATCTAGATTATATAAAGAATACTGAAAACCTAACAGTGAAAATGAACAAAAGACATGAAGCCTTTTACCAAAGAAGTACATGCAGATGACAAAGAATGAAGCTCAAGAAAAGTTCATCAACATCATTGTAATAGGGGTAAGGGTGGATTTGCAAATGAAAGCCATGCAGAGATACCAACACATACCTGTCAGAATGATTGGAATATTGGTTAACAATTAAGAAAAAAGATATAGTGATATACTCCTCAACTGGGATGAACCTTAAGAGAATTACATTGACTAAAAATATGCAATGCTGTTTTATGAAAATGAATCTCCTGGGTCATGCACTGGTAGACCACCTAGGCTCCTCTTGATTTAAGGCTTACGTCAGAATTGAATTCCAGCAGGAAGGAAATTTCTATGTGTATCTGAAAGGGCTCATTTCCGGAGATGAGCAAAGGGAGCCAGAGAGAAACATACCCTCCAGATTTTGAGGCAAGCCCCTGCAAACCTCCTAACATTTTCCTGTCTTGGTTACTGAGGATTTCCTTATAGCAGCTTAAGAACTGTGTGAGCCTAAAAATATGTTATTGCACTCTACAAACTGCCCAGCTATTTTCTTCTAATAGCAAAGACACTGGGAAGAAGTTCTACGATCTGTTTTAGACTCAGCCTCTGCTTTGCTCTGCAGTAGGCATTATATATATATATATATATATATATATATATATATATATATATATAAAGGCATTATGGTGAAGGCTTCCTTGTGGTGTTCATTTCTTGCTGTCTGTCCCTTTACATTTACACATCAGGACAAATGTGAAAATACTACGTCATGCTGGTGTGGATGAGTTGAGATAGAGGAATAAGAGAGATGCTGTTGGCTTCTTCAAGTTAAGATCCTATGTGTACTACAGAGGGATCAAAGTTGTCTTTCTGTGGTAATTGGTGAGATTTCATAAAAGAGTGGAGTTCATAGGGAAGCAGACGTGGAACCGAAGTATCAGGGTTTAACCAGCATCTCCTCCACCTTCAGTTCAGTCACTTTTCCTTTTTATTTATTCTTCTCTCACATATTACATCCTGACTTCAATTTCCCCTCCCTCCTCTCCTCCCAGTCCCTTCTCCCACCTCCCTTTGCTTCAAGATCCACTCCTTCTTCAGGAAAGGGCAGACCTCCAAAGGATATCAACCAGATACAGGATAACAAGTTACAATAAGACTAGAACAAACCCTCATATTAAGACTGAAGAAGGCAACCCAATAGGAGGAAGTCTCCAAAGCTGGCAAAAGGGTCAAAGAGAGACCCTGCTCCCACTGTTAGGATTCACACAAGAACAGCAAGCTATTCAACTGTAACATATATGTAGAGGACCTAGATCAGATGTATACAGGCTCCCTGGCTGTCAGGCCAGTCTCTGTGAGCCCTGCTTAGTTGATTCTCATAGTATCCTTGATCCCTCTTGGCTTCTATAGTCCTTTCCCTCTAGGGTTCCCTGAGCTCTGCCTAATGTTTGGCTGTGGGTCTCTGCCTCTGCTTCCATAGTTTCTTCATAACGCCTCTCAAATGACCATTATGCTAGGCTCCAGTCTACAACTATAGCAGAATATTATTAGGAATCATTTCACTGACTTTTTAATTTTGCGGCTAGTTTTCTTAACTGTGCCTTTCTTTTCTCATCAAAGAAACGGGGTAATGGATAGTTCTTATCTCAGCTAGCCTAAAAATAAAAATAGTTCATATGTATCATGTGTTCAGAGAAGTGGCTTGAATAGAAAAGACTCAAGTGTTTTTATGACACAACTCCTGTTGAAGGAAAATACTAGAAGAATTAAAAATGAACTTTAGACCAGCAGAGAGTGGGAAGAGGGAGCTAGTAGTCTGAGAATTTATTTTCTCATCTAAAGGAAGAGGCCGATAAACATTGCTTCAAAGTGCTGTGTCAGGAAGTAAAGCAAAGTCTCTTTTGGAGAGAATGGTTAGAGTTAGAAATCTGTCCAATCAAGTCTCTGATAGCGATGGAGAGAATGGTTAGAGTTAGAAATCTGTCCAATCAAGTCTCTGATAGCGATGGAGAGAATGGTTAGAATTAGAAATCTGTCCAATCAAGTCTCTGATAGTGATGGAGAGAATGGTTAGAATTAGAAATCTGTTCAATCAAGTCTCTGATAGCGATGGAGAGAATGGTTAGAATTAGAAATCTGTCCAATCCAGTCGCTGATAGCGATGGAGAGAATGGTTAGAATTAGAAATCTGTCCAATCCAGAATGAAGCTCTGGGTGGGTGATCCTTCCAGTTTCGAGGCTTTCTTCACCATAAGCCACATATTTCTTTTATTTACTTTCTGTCAACTTTGTTGAGGTACAGTTAAGAATTGATAAACTTTACATATTTAAAGTATACAACTTAATAAATTTTGATACTTGAATGCATCCCCTGAAAAGCCATATTTAAGCTTCTTAACCCCAAAACTCTCTGCTTAGGAACTTTGGAGCTTTAATTCACTTTGAAGAATATTACCAGTTAATTCAGAACACCTTTTTAACCGCAAAGAATATTTTCTTTCTTGTTAATTTTTCTTTGTTTTTGAGAATTTCATTGTATAAAATGACATAGGATCAGATCTGCTTCTGTTTCCCCTCTCCAACTCTCCCCCATGTACTCCCAACCATGCATTTTCGTTTTTTGATAACTCACTATGTGTAGCTAAAGCTGCTCATAGATACATGATTGTGGGGCCATCCCCTGGAGCATAGGATATTTACAGTGGTCATATCCTGAATGAAGACTGATTCTCCCTCCCACAGCAATTATCTGTTGTTAATAGCTCTGTCAATATTGCGTGGGACCTAGAGATCATTTGCCACATCTTTGTCAGGATTTTAGTTGGCTTTACCTTGTATATGCCATATGCATGTAACTGTGATAGTCATATCTTGTCCAGAACACAGTATTTAATAGCACTCTTTCTCACCCTCTCTACCTCTTAAATTCTTTGACTTCCTCCTCCTCAAAATGTTCATTTAACTTTGGTGGCAGAAAAGGGGACAGTAGAAATAGATGTCCAACTCAGGGCCAAGCACTCAGCATAATATTCTTAGCACTTTGATCAGTTACACATGTTTCCATTGACTATTGTTACTGCAAACAGAAGCTTCTCTAAGGTTGAGCAGAGAATAGGTCTGTGGGTATAAATATAAGTATTTAGAAGGCAATTTTATAGCATGACCACCAAGGAAAGGAAGAATAACAAGTTCTACATTAGGGCCTATAAACTCACCAAACATGGGATTTTGACTAGGACTATAGAATGAAATTCCCTTCTGTGGAGCAGGCCTCAAATCTAATCAGAAAGTACCCACTTACTCCCTAACAGTCATGCCACAATTGTACCAGTGAGCATATCTTTTCTAGTAACTTGATACCTTTGTATGCTGGGTCCAGCACTGTGTAACAACTTTGATATCTTTTCTCCCCACATCACCCTACAGAGCACTTTCTGGCATTTAGGGAGGAAATTTTCTGGAGAGTTTGAGAATTGGTTTTTGTTTTGCAGCCAAAGTATGTGGTGTTTTTAGCAAGAAGGGATTACCACATAGTTATGGTGGGTAACCAAGGATAGCAACAATAACCTGTCATACTTCGGTGACCTGGGACCTCCCTGACCAATGACCTGTAGGGAACTAGTCTATGCCTTGTACTGCTATTTTCATTTAATGACTCATGTCTTCTGGGTAATCTGCTTGGACTCTTTTTTTTAGCCATTGTAGCCTGTGTTCCTCTTCAGGGGCTCTTCTCCCTTTTTAGCAAACCCATAAAGTGAATAACCTGCAATTGTTCTTTTTGATTATGTGTTTCTCATTCTACATCTGGTGGTTGGATGCTAGCTAGACTTTCCAACAAGTACAGAAACATTGAACTCCTGCCCCAGAATGTTACAACTGTTTGGTTTTCTAAGGTACTGTCCATGTGTGCTGTTTCTTCTGACTAAAGCTTTCTCACACAGAGGCTGCATGTTTCATTGGGATTCACAGGCCACAGGCACAGGAATAATACTGCGGAAGTCAGTGTCTCTCAGTTAAATAAAGATTGTTTCACCTCCTCTTCAGGATAGCCACTTCCTCCTAGAACTTCCTCTTTGCTGCCATGTCCATTAGAGGCACCCCTTGCTTTCAGTGGAGTAACCAGTCAGAGATTTCAATTCTGGAGTCCCAGTCAGAATTTAAATAGAAATCAGGTTAAACTGTGTGATAATCTCACAGTTAGGTACTGACTTCGTATATAGCTAAACTGTGTTCTGGATCCAGTTTGGGGCTTTCTGTGTTGGCTTGTCTAAGAACCTAATTCTCTTTTGATATCATTGCTTCTGTATGAAAAATGCTTTCAGTTTTCTAAATAGAAGCAACATTTACTTTTGAAAGGCAGCCTGTTCACAATAACTCGTGAAAGTACTCACTGGAAAGTATTTGTGTTTAAGACAGTTGGAGGTGGGGGAGATACATTTCTCCAAATTAGATACTTCTCTGAAAATCACAGGACAAATGTGTTAGGATTGATTTGATGCTGAATGAAACTGAGGGTAAATATGTTATAGAGAATTAAAATATTTCTTAGGGACTAGGCTGTTGAATCTAATGGCATAATTCACAGGTCAATAAGAACATTTCCATGATGATGATGTTCTGTATTTTAACTAACAGGTTTTCAGGAGGCCTGATACCAGGGTAAGGATGTTTGGCTTTTTGGCAGATGGGCCTCCTACTTATACATGTCTGTGCTTTATGGAACACTTGGTCTGTTTAGTGTTCTTTACCTTCTCACTGGTTTTTATGAGTCACTCTGATAAGTTTGCTCTGCTGTGTCATAGCTTTAAATGTTCATTGGAAATGCTTTGTTTGCTACAGTTTTCTAAACGTTCAGTAAAAGCCTATGTGTGTGAATACAGGATGCAAAAATTATTACTAGTGTGCTGTACTGGCTTTCCTCTCACCAATGAATGATCATGGCTGGTGCTATATATCTAGGCCTTTGTGAGCCTCATTTTTAAAATATGCTTTTAATTGAAGCAGATTTACGTTACTTTCTTTCCTCCATCCCTTCTCAGCTACAATCCCTTTAACCCCCTCCATATCCTGCACTCCTTTGAGGTAGATAGACTCTTTTTTTATATTATTTTTTTACACACACCACACACACACACACACACACACACAGATGTGTCATGCTGGTTGTATGATTCATGCTAAAGAGCTTAGCAACCATAAAAGTGCTCATTTGTTATCCATGCTTGTGTTTGCATGTTCAATCCAAAAATGTTTAAGTGCTAATCTTGAAGCAAGATTTACAAAATCAGTATTTTTAAAAATACAGACATAGTGAATTGTAGCTTAAATTTTCCTCATGATTTGTCTTCCCTCTATTTCAGAATATTCATAAAGCAAGACAAAGATTGGTAATTTGCATGCATCTAACTCCTAGTGTCAGATATGAAAAATTTAACCTATTTTCATTAAATGGAAACAATCTGAATTTTCATAGTATGATTTAATTACTTCAGTTTGAAATTTGTAATCTTATTGAAGCCAGTGACGTTGTACAGAAATAACCAAGTTAATTAAAAATCTTGCTATACTAGTTTGTTTACATCTTACCTTGTTTCCTTCTGCTTTTAAGAATCATTTTATTTCATTGATTCATACAGCTAAATATTAGTGTTTGGCTTTGTACTTGCATGGACTTTGAAATACTGTATGAATCTGTTTTGATATACATTGTTTTTTCTATTTTAACATTTAAAAGTCACAAAATGAGTCTGTTGTTTTTGTTTGTAAAACTTTAGAAATTTCAACAAAACAGGTTGCATTTAAAATCTACACTGCCATGATGGGTAGCTATAAATTCATATAGTATAAAATGTGTTACATAATTAATGACATTTATTGACCAAATTGTAAATGTGTGAAGTAGTAAATTATTTCTAAGTTTGCTAATTCTTCTGATGCCTTGAACTAGTTTCATGAAGTAAAACAGTAAAATTTTAATATTTTTACTATTAGAGATTTGATCCCACTTTAAAAGGGGATTATAATTCTGTCATGTTAAGTACTCACATCCTTTTTACTACTTGTTGAGTTAATAGTACAGTTTTTAAACTTTCAAAAGGGAATTGATTTTATGAAAAATTAAGAGTAGCATACTTTTAAGCAGGCAGAATAAAATGAAGACTATGTGATATTTAAGTTTTTATGAAGCATGCTTTTGATAATATAGTTAGAAATATTAATGCGATATTGGTTATAAGTCACAGCATTTAATTAGTAGTAAGTAATAAACTAATACACATATGTATATTATGTGTAAAACCTTGAGCATGTGTTCTGTGCATGAGTGCAATGAAATTTACCCCTTGGTAATATAATACTCCTTTAGAATATGCAAATACTTACTCTGTCTAAAATACCAATATATGAATAACCTTTGTATTTTGGCTTGACTTTGCCCTTTATGTGAGTTCTGTGGTGTGCTTTATTTTCTATGAGCACATGATGTGCTTGTTATTTTCTTTGATATTTGCTATGGTATTGCTTATTTTTATAATGACAGTGCATTGTTTGAAATCCATGATGTTTGTTTGCTTTTCATTTTCTACCCCAACACAAACCCAGAAAATAGACACTACACTTTAGGCTGAGGATGCTATAGATAGTCCACACATGATTTCCTTAACTTGATGGGGGCAAGTGTGGTGATTTACAAAGCCATAAAAGGTGTGTCGACTTTTACATGGTTACTGTCTCTTTAAAAAGAAATTCTGTCCTTTCACCTGTCTGTTTGCACGTGTTTCTCTTTCTCTTCTCTGCCTTTTCTTGTCCATGCACCTGGTGCTGTGCAGGAGCTAGAGGAAGAACACAATGGCTACCCTTCTGAAGCTGAAGCTGATCAGGTGGCAAGTTCTACATGTTCATGTTTATAGCTACAGCTCGTATATCTAGAAGCCATTTCATACTAGATATCTAGGCAATAAGCAAAGCTTTCCACTTGCTTTTACAACTATAATAGTGCTCTCCTGTCTATATTTGGTAGATTCCATTATGACATTATTTGCAAAAATTGGTTTATCCAACAGTTTTGTCAACTAGAAATTGGTTTATTCACACTTCTTGGTTTCCTGAAAATAGGGTTGCATGGCGTTCACCACTGTAAGGGTGTGAAGTGCTTTTAGTGAGGACCTAGAGGGGTAAACACAAATGCCACAAGTTCTTTATACGGGTGTGGACTTTTTGTTAGTTAAAGTTGCATAGTAGGCCTTGAGGCTAAAAGAACTGGCTGTTCTTCCAATTCCTAGCACTCACATGGCAGCTCACAAGTGCCTGTAGCTCCACTTCTAGGAGATCCAATACCCTCTTCTGGCTTTGTGGTGCATATATTCATTCCATGCTTAACACAGCACCTGGTATTTTGTATTTGTGGAATGAATATATATATATATATATACATATATACATATATATATATATATAGTTTTTATTAATCAAAATACAGAATCCTATGTTTGCTTCATACTTCCAGATATCCTCCAGATTCATGAAGCAGTAGTGATTTTTCTGCTACTGTTATAGAAGCCCAATAGGAGAATCCTATAGATGAGCTATGCTAGGGATGCCTGGCAAGCCCCAAATGCTTAGCCTTGCTTTTATCCTCCATCACCTGCCCAGAACCACCCTCCTTCATTGACTCCAGAAGCATCTTTTAGGACTCAATTAGAAAATCATTGTTTTGGGCATACAACTGTTACATAAGCTGTCCACCTGGAAGTTTAGAGTCATGCTCATGAAAAACAGTGACAAGACCATAATCATCTGGGTGGGTTGGATCCCTCAGTGACAAAGTCAGGAAGTTGTAGATCTCAGGAGACATTCGGGATCAAAGCACCAAGGTTGAGATGAGCTCATAGGGAAATGCTCAGCTGAGTAACATTGTGAATTGAGGCACCAAGAACAATGGGTATGTTTATGAGATCAAATTTATTTCATCTTTCAGTTGAGCTGCACGTAGGTTGGATAAATCAAGGGTCAAATCATGTCCTGTGCAACTTGATAGTTTCAGTAAAAGCTTAATAGAGCACAAATGTGAGTCCCATCTCCTAACACAGCTTCATAAAGAGAATCTACTGTACTCACCAAAACGAGCCTTCTATTGTCTCTTGACTTCCAATATTAAAGCTAAATGTATTCCTTTCTCTTATGGAAGAATCGCAAGCATTGGCGCTCTTTCTTTGTGTTATTCTCTTTGTGTTATTCTAATAGGTGCTTTTTCATGATTTAAAAACATGTCCCATGTTTAATGATCATTAATAAAAGCTTTTTTTTTTTTTGAGACAGGGTTTGTCTGTAACAGCACTAGCTGTCCTGGAACTTGCTCTGTAGCCTAGGTAGACCATGAACTCACAGAGTTCCATCTGCCTCTGCCTCCCAAGTGCTGGGATTAAAGGTGTGCGCCATCACACCTTTAGTTAGTTTTATTTATCTCACTGTTTTCACCAACACATTTATGCCCCATAAAAATGCACCGATGTTTCCATTTATATTTGATTGCAAATATGGGACAAGAAGATAACCAGTTGTTCCTTATTCTTTATCTTGAGAGCATTGTGCATTCTGGCAGGGTTTCATTGACTAGCCCAGGCTTGGGGTCTTGACAATGTTTGATGTGGCCTGCTCTAAACCTGAACAGGTGTCTTCTCTTTTCAAATCCCCTCCATATTCTAGTAATTAGAGAAGCTTGATTTCATAAATAGATTGCAAAGTAATTTATCTCAGTTATTTTTAAATATAAGTTATAGAATCTCAGTTTTATAGTATAATATTTGCCCATTAAAGTAAGCTTTAACAATGCAATGTTTGAAGTAATTTACAACTCCAACTTTGAGTAAAGTAGCTTTCTTACTTGGTAGTTATGCCATAAAATTAGTCAGTAGTTCAGATAGTAAATTATAGCAGGCCTTCAAATTAAGGCTTCTATTAAGATTGTTGGTATTTAAGTATTTATAAAACCAAATGTTTAAAAGTATACATATTAGTTTATGCTTTATTGCATAAAAGGCATATTTCCAAATCAAATATAAGTATATAAATGGAGCTGTGGGCAGAGTTCAGTAGTAGAGCATACTTAATGCCTTGGGTTTGATACCCAGGGATCAAAACGAGCATAATGACATGATTAAGTTGGACATTGAATGGAAAAAGAGTCAAGTTTATATGAAAGTTAAGATGGGGATGGGACTTAGTGATAGAACACCTACTTAGCATATACAGTATCCTGTTTGATCTCTATCACTTTAAAATACAAATTTTACAGAAATTTTTGGCTGAAAAAAAATCTTAACCAATCTGTACTAAAAAATTCAAATTGAATACATTGTTTGGATGTAATGATGAACCCTAATGTATAAATGATTTTATCAGTGCATTTTTGTAAGAAAAGGATGGACTATGTAATCTTCTGTCCTCTGGGTGGAAGAGACATATACACCATATCGTTGATCGGCATTGCCCACCCTGTTTTCAGATGCATATTAATGCCCTCCCAAGTGTTAACAGGTATTCCTGAAAAAGCACTCTCTGAGGAGGTAGGAGCATGTGTTGTACTGTAGCGCCCTCTTGCTGATTTGTTGTGCATTAACACACTAAAGCCTAGTCTAGCTCATTTTTTTTCAAACACCTAATTTATCTAACACAGCATTTCCCTGTTTTGTTTTTTTTTTTTTTTAACCTATTTGCATCTCTTGGGAAATTAATGTTCTGTGAAACACAGCTTGGTAATTGCTGGGTTTTGATCATCTTATTCTTATTCAGGACACATTGTGTCAGACATGCCAAGGAGAAAATGACTGGTTTCCTTGGTAGCAACTCACAGGGTGGCAGTACATTGAAATAGGCCTTAAGTTTAGGCTCCAGTCCTAGCTTTGTAGTTCAAGAACTCCATTTTCTGCTCCCCTCTGAGTTATGTGGCACCATACAATGAAGCTGCCAAGTCACAGCCTGATAGTAGGAATATGGGCACAAACTGCCCAGGCATCCTTCTTTTAGCTTCATTGTAGCCAATGAAGCTAGTTATCATTAGCAGTTTTCTTGAAGAGTGTGAAATTAGTTATGAAAATGAATTTGGCCCTGAGAAATGTGTGGTGAACGTGCACATTACACACTGCAATACAGGTTGAGAATTCTTTATCTCAAATATTTGGGACAAGTGTTTTAAATTTTGGAATTTTTCATATTTTGGAGTATTGAATGAGACCCAAGTCTAAACACAAATTTGTGTCTTACACATATAAACTGAAGGAAAATTCATGCAATACAGTTTAGTATGCGTATGTTTTAATTTTAACCTTTTACATAAGGTCAGGTGTGGAATTTTCTACTTATGGCATTATGTTGGCTTTGAAAAGGTTTCGTATTTTGGAGCATTTACTATTTGGGATATTCACATTATAGATGTTCAACTTGTATTCTTAATCTGCCAATGCAATCTCATAGCCTAGAGTGAACAAACAATGTCATTCCCATTCTTTATGCACCCTGACATACACTCACATGTATGCACACACATATTTACAAATGCACACACATATATGTACATGTTTGCATGTATCTGGGCCTTCCTTAGCACCAAAACCTAGGGCTTTCCTTAGTTTTGCAATGTTCTGAGACCATTCTCTAGTCATTTTAATTCTACCTTAGGGATTCCCAAACTGTTTCATAGTCTGGGTCATTTCTACTTTGCCTAAGCACCTCACCTCTAGTGTTTTTTATTTGTGTTAGAAGATAACATTTTTTTCTGACCTTATTTCTAAATTTGATGGCACCTTACAATAGCTGTCTGTGTAGTGATTACAGTTTCTATCTGTCCCGTCAAGCCATTTCTGTATTAATGCTTTCTAACTGTTAATTGTAAATATGTGTAACAATTTGCTAGACTATGCAGCATGATGCCCTGCAGTGCTGAGCTTTTAAAAACTATTAAGGGGGAGGGGCATACATTTTTTGCACGCTTCTGTAGCCTTATCAAGAAATCCCAGAATACCAGCATTCTTTTCAATATACAGATGGAAAGTGAGATTTATTCCTATTTGATTTCTTGCCAGGCTCTAAGGGATGGAAATAAACTGGCACAGATGGAAGAAGCCCCACTTTTTCCAGGAGAATCAATTAAGGCCATTGGTAAGTTTAATGTATACTGTTTGCTTATAGGAATCTATACAATGAAGTACTTTCAAAGCATAGGTGATATTTTATGTTGGAGATCAGCTAAACTGATTTAATTAGGGGGAAAGGGATTAGGGAACTAGGTTTCTTCATTCTTATTGGCATCCTCTTGACCTTAAGATATGAAATAATGTAGGGAGGGGATGGAATTAAGTGGCAGCTGAATATTTGCCAAACAAATATAAGCCTGTCCTCTTGAAGAGCTGATGAGACACCCTATGTAATGCCGGCTTGCTGCTTTGATTGACTGTTTCAATAGCATTATCTTAGTAACAGTTTTGAGAACTTTGCAAATAAGTTTTTGTTGGCTTCTGTGAGTGCTGAAACTAAATTTTAGTGGAAGAAAATGGCACATACTGCCACCCTGGCTTATAAAGGTAATGACATGAGGGTTACCATACCTCCCATGATAAATTGCCATGCATCTCAAGTGATGGTGTGTAGGAGGGGCATCTGGGTAGAACTTTTTCATCTCATTTGGATGGATTGGATAGTAGACTTTACTGGGCTATTTGCTTATTTCTTCATGACTCTCCTGACATGGGCATTTATGATCATATCTACCCCCACCCATAGTTTTCTTATGTCATCCCTTTTCATCTCTTCTCCTGTGCATTCCTCTATCTCCCAAAACTGTAGACTATTTTATACTTTCTAGTACTTTCCAGAAGTGAAATTGTAGGGGTTTTTTGCTTAACTTCCTTCAATAAATTATTTTAATATTCAACCACCTTGTGACATCAGTTAAGAATCATTCCTTTGTTGGTAGCTATTTGTTTTGATTCTGCAGCTTTTGTATTATAGATAAAATTGTTATGAACATTCTTATACAAGCCTTTATATACATGTTATCTTTAAACACATGCCTAAGGAATAGAGTGGGCCATATAACTTAAGAAACTGATGGACTAGTATATATCCAGCAGTATATGAGTATTCTGGTAATTCCTCTGTGGACTCAATGCCTTTGCTTTCTTTCACAAGAATATTTCAAGAATATTCACAAGAATATTTCAAGAATATTTATTATAGAATTAAGGAGAAGGGATGAAAGTAGATGTTCTTATTCCAAAAGTTGAGAAAAAGTTCAGATTTTCTTCATTAAATATGGTGTTGGCTGTAGGTGGTTTCTTTTTTTTTTTTTTTTAATTCTTGAGAAAAGAACTTTTAAAAGTACTTATGTTTAACCAGAAATGAACATAGCATTTATATGCATCAGTGCTTACTGAGGAATTTGTATATAGAAAAAAGTTTAAAGTACTTTTACTAATACATGAATGCTTAATGATAGTTCAGATATGTAAAAAGGCAGTGCATCCAATAAAAGCATTTTAAATAATATTTGATAACATGAAAGAATACTGATGCTACATCATGGTTTGAAAGATAAAAGAGGGCTGTGGTGCAGGTCAGGTGTTAGAATGCTGGCATGGCATGCACACAGCCCTGGGTTCAGTCCCCAGCCCCACATAACCTGGGTGTGTTAGTTCATCCTCTAATGCCAGCACTTGAAGGGTGAAGACAGGAGAATAAGAAACGTAGACACCCTTGGCTCCATAGCAAGGTTAAGTCCGTCCTGGGCCACATGGGACCATCACAAAACAAATAAGTTGGCTCAGCAAGTGAAGACACTGGTTTCCAAGCCTATATTGACCTGAGTTGGATCCCTGGAACCCACATGGTAGTAGAAAATAACTGTCTCCTGTGGATTATTCTCTGACCTCCACATGTGTGCTATGGCATGGGAACATATATGTGAACAGACACAAATTAATATGGGGGGGAGGAAAAGGCATCTGAAGCCTACAAACAGGCTACAGCCATGTAAGTCTGCCCATTTTTCTGAATTTTCAGAAGACAGAGCTTTTCTTTTTCTTTCATCTCGTTTCTAAGCATTGTGTTCCTAACACTGTGGGCTTCCTTACTTTCTCTACAGCCTCCCTTCTATCATGTGATTGCTTCTCTGCCACATGTCTGACCTCCACGCTGGCTTACACAGCATGGATTTTCCCTCCTCTCCTCCACCTTCACCCTCTGAGCAGCAGCTCAGGCTCACAGCTTGCCTGCACTTGGAGGGTTTTCTTTTAAACACTAATAAAATGTCCTCACGTTTCCATTTGAGTCCGCACTTAAATTCTTTTATTAATGAGACTAAGAACCCTAAAAGGGACCCTGATTTTCCCGGTATTGTCTGGTGACTATTAAAGGACACCAAAATCTCAGTAACATTTGGAGGCAATAGACCAGTTAGTACTGAAATGTCTCTGAGGAAGAACAATAACACAAACTCAAGAAATTTTTGATAATATGAGCTGGAGAGAGGGCTCGGTGGTTAAGAGTACACTTGATGCTCTTACAGAGGACTTGTTTCAATTCCCAGAACACACATGGCAGTTCACAACCCCCTGTAACTAGTCCCAAGAGAATACAGTGCCGATTATGGCTTCCTCACCACTGCACAAAAATCATGGTACATTTATATACAGACATGTAAAACTTTATACAAATCACTCCTGTCTCCACCTCCCTACTGCTAGGACTAACGGTGTGAGCCACCACCATCTGGCTGTTTCTCTTTTAGACTGGATCAATCTCATGTAGCCCAGGGCGGCCTTGAACTCACAGACATCTGCCTGCCTCTGCCTCCTGAGTGCTGGGATTAAAGGTGTGTGCCACCTCTGCCTGGCCTCTATGACTAACTAGTGGCTAACAACACACTCTGATCTTCAGTTAAGCTTTATTTGTTAAAGCACAAACAAAATATCACCAGAGGATTGCATACTAATTACACCTTGACATTCAACAGATGCATTTACTGGTACATTTCCCTGCTAACCTATCTAACCCTCCACCCTTACTGCACCCTCTGATGCAGCCATCATAACAAACTTCTAATCACTCACCACTCTCTCCTCCCTCCCTTTCCTCTCCTCTCCCCATCTGCTTCCCTGATGAGTGAGGTGATTCATTAATTCTTAATGAAGTGTCTACATCATTATATTAGCATTTAACATGCTATAGTATAATGGTGATTTTCTGTGTCAAGCCTCATACATCCTCAGCTGTTTGTAAATAGTAACTCTGGCTAATTATGTTATACCCAGGACCTCAGCAACAGAAATGACTCAGTACATATTTAATTACAGAAAAAATAAGGAAAGTTCCTTGATAGTTGGATGAATTATTCTACTATTATGAATTTTGTCTGTAGCTATGCTATATGTGTTCTGGTTGCTCCAACATTGCAATGGAATGGCACTGTGGGAAAACCATATAAAGGTGCACAACTTTATGATAGAGCTGAGCATTTTAACACTCACAGGAATTAACTATGATGTGCACATTTGATTGATAACAAACAGAAAATTACCTTTGATACAGAAATTTTGTTTTTGAGATAGAGTCTTGCTATGGTTGCCCTGGAATTCACTATATAGATCCAGGATGGCTTAAACTCATAGAGATCCTCCTGCCTCTGCAAGTAGTAGTTAAGATTAAGTTTAAAGTGTTCACTATCATGCTTGGCTGATAAGGGATTTTAGCAAGCCCTTCTGAGAGGTAACTACAAACCTAGAGGCTCAGGTACTGAGTTATACACATGGCCCATGAAAAAAACCTTTTCTATTTAATTGATGGTGTGCAAGTTTTCTTCAGCTGCAAAGCAGTTTCTCTTCAGAGACAGTATTTAGCTTTTACTAGTTTTAGGTTGAAGCAATTTATAGGAAGAAAGCACAGTGTCTTCAGAGTATAATTAATATTTTGAGCATTATCAACTTTCAAACAGGGAAAATATTGACTATCTGAAAAGAAAAAAAAACAATATAAACATACTGTAAGTTATTTATTTTTTTTTACTTAAAGCCTCATTGAATAGCAAATCAGAGTTTTTTGAACTATATCAGAAGACTGTGTCATTATGTAAAATAAAAACTGATATAATTCCTTGAAGTTTTAATTCCCACAAGACTAGACCATACATATGTATTTGGAAGCTCATACTGGAGGTTACAGAGGTACAAATATGTAAGAGTCATTGCTACTTTGGTTTTCTCTTTTCAGTGAAAGATGTCATGTATATCTGTCCATTTATGGGAGCAGTGAGTGGAACCCTGACAGTGACAGACTTCAAAATGTACTTCAAAAATGTAGAAAGGGTAAGTTTTTTAAATTTCTTTTGGCTTTTAAAATCTTGTGAACAGTAAAAGAAGAAAGTAAACATTCCCCTGAATTCCTATCACAGGGACACTATGAGACAGTGAGTTTGAAGAGACATTGGATCTTAATCAAAATTGTTGAAATTGCACTTAGATTTGGAGGGGACGTGTCACTGTGGTCTGTGTATAGACCTCCTGAGGTCTACCATCTCTCAGATGGTAGCTTCTTATCTGGCGCCAAGATAATTGCATTTCAAAGTAAACAACCATATGTTACAACTCTGGAGCAACTTAAAGCATAAAACCTCTATTTACTGACTTCAACATAAACACTCTGTTTACTGATTTTGATAGGTGTCTAATTTTTAAACCTAGGACCCACATTTCATCCTTGATGTTCCCCTTGGAGTGATTAGCAGAGTTGAGAAGATTGGTGCCCAGAGCCATGGGGATAATTCTTGTGGTATAGAGATCGTGTGCAAGGTAGGCTGCAGACACAAATGAACATTGGCATGAAGTTCATTCTGAACTTTTTCTGACTCATAACCCTTATAATCTTTGCAGCATAGGAACAACTTGTACTGTTTGCAGAGCAGCAGCTCTTTCAAATCTTATATCAATGAATGCAAACCACTGTATACCCCTCAAAACAATCCTTTTTGAAAGCTGAAATGTTTCTAATTGACCTGTAACCCAAGTGCTGGTTGTCACATCTCAGAAAAATAGAGTTCAATATCCCTTTTCATAGTTTCCTGTTTTAAAAGTACTTTTCAACATGGTAGATGGACAAAGACTTACCCAAGGGACAACCTGTTCTAGAAATCTTGTGATCAAAGATTCTTGGCTATATTGGAACTTTACCTTTTGAACTATCCTCATTTGTTTCTTTTTACTTCCTTCAAGATATTAGATAGGAAAGTGTGGGATAACTTTAATCATCATAGCCCAAAAAAGGACCTCAAATGAATAGGTTTTATGCCTAGTGACTTTACCTCTATAATAAAGTTTATTAAAAACTAACCCAATGAACCAGGAGATGTGTTCTGTCTGCAGAATTGTCAAGACCTCTTCTAACCTTGGGTTTGATGCTCATATTGATGCTTACATTTGTTACATGCCTATTTCCTCACACACCAAAATCACCATATGTCAATCCTTCCACTTCTCATTCCTTTCCTGGGTAAGTCCAGGGCTTCTCACATTCTAAGCATATGCTCTACCACTAAGCTACATGGCACACTTATTGCATATGCTCTTGCAGGGCTTATAAAGCTTCTCCTTCCCATTGAGCATTTCTAAACAGCCAGTGGGTTACCAGGGTGTGTGCACAGACAGTGAGTGACTTGAAAAGCAGGCATGTCAGGAAATGATGCTACTTTGGCACATTTCTTGTGGCTGCTTGACTAAGTTATTTTTATGGTTGGCATGAGTATTTGCTGACAGCTGATTTCAATGCTTCATAGCCTGGAATTATAAAGTCCAGCCTCCCAGCTCATGTCTGAGAACCTCACAAGGTGTGCTGCTTTATTTTTGTTGTTAGTTTTTTGTTTATTTGTTTATTTTCACAGTCAGTTTTCACTGTATATCCTTGGAAGGCATGGTACTCATTATGTAGACAGAGGCTAGCCTCACATTCATAGAGTTCTGTCTGCCTCAGCTTCCTGAATGTTTTGGTTTAAAGGTATGTACCACCACACATGGCTTATTTTACTATTTTCTTTATATGTATAGACGTTTTGACCATATGACTATCTTCCTGGTGCCTGTGGAGGCCAGAAGAGGGCATCAGATCAGATCCCCTGCAAATGGATTTGTGAGCTGCCATGTGGATGCTAGGAATTGAACTTGGATACATCTGCAAAAACAGCCAGCACACCTAACTACTGAGTCATATCTCTAGCCTGGGTTTTATTTTTTAAAGATGATTCATAATTCAAAAGTACAAAAGCTATATATAGTAAAACATCATATCTTTCTCTCCCACTCTCCCACTCACTGCAGACAGAGTTACCAATGCCTAATATAACACTGCACAGATGCCTTGTGCATGGAAACAATTCTTTGAAAGAAACAATGAGCTACTTAGTGGCCCCTGCCTTTAGTACCAGCACTCAGCAAGCAGAGACAGGCAGATCTCTGTGAATTTATGGCTGACCTGGTCTACAGAGCAAGCTCCAGGCCAGCACAGGGAGACCTTGTCTAAAAATAAAATAAAAAGTCAATGAGAGTCTATACATGGCTCTGTACCTTTCTTTCCCTGTGACTGTGTGTCTTGAAAATTCTTTGGACCAGTGCATATAGAGCTGCAGTTTCTTTTCAGCATGTCTTTAGCTCCCCTGTACATTATTCAGCTACAGCCTCTACTGATAGGCATTTGGGTTATTGCCATTCTTTTAATGTTGTAAGTATCACAGTAACTTTACTTTCCCAAATACTATTTCTTTGTTTATCATACTTATTTTCAAATTTCATTTGACATTGAAGAATGATACTTTTTGTGTTTAATTGACAGGAACATAGATTTTAAAAGTTTGGGAGGCAACACTGTCATGGGAAAAAAAATCACACTATTAACATAGGTGCACTGGTTCCTACTAACTTGTGGTTGGGCATTTGGACATCAGAGAGGACAAAGAAATTGATCTTAAGAAACAGGAGAATCTGCAACATTTCCTTTTCATGGATGATGTAAATTATGGAGTTAGCTCTTTTGGCATCTTAACCTAAACAATAAATTCAATGGCATATCTTTGGCCAATAAGTGCACAGAGTGTGTGATAGCACATCTTTTGTGTGTAAACATTATTCTGTTTGGAATTCCTTTTTCTCCCAGCATAATATTTTTATTGATTATTTGGGAATTATATATATATATATATATATATATATATATATAAAGCACTCCTATCATACCCACTTCCCATTCCTCTCAGGTCCACCTCCCCTACCAAAAACAAAACAAAACAAAACAAAACAAAACTCCACAAAGTCCAGTTTGTGTTGCCCATGTACTCACTGAAGCGTGGTCAAACTCCCAGTAGCTAACTCCTTAATGATAACGGAATCCTTCCCACACAATCCCCTACCAAAAACAATTAACTGTGAAGAGCTACACCTTCAGCATTATTCTTAATTATTTATTCTGTTGATAGCCCCCCCCACATTCTCTTTATTCAAGTTTCCTTAATTTTTCAAATTTCATTGGAAGCATTTTTTGTTAACTTGTTTTATGTTAGTTGGAGAACTATAAAGTACAAAATAAGGGATAAACAAAAATCTTTTATGTATTTATGACAGGGTATCCAACTAACAAGTGTTCATTCTTTACTAGGATATGAGGAACCTGAGACTTGCATATAAGCAAGAAGAACAAAGAAAACTTGGGATATTTGAAAATCTCAACAAGCATGCTTTTCCTCTTTCGAATGGGCAGGCAAGTACAACAAAGTAACCCTTTCCTGTATGCATCTATGGGAATCTGATAATTCCATATTTACACATTTCTTTAGAAGTTGCCGCTCTCTCTTCTCTGTGTTACAGCTAAATTCAAGTATTTAGTTCTATCTTCTCTGTGAAATAATTAAGAAAAACTTCTACTTTGTTACTTCAAAATTTGCACATTAAAATAGGAGTTCTAACACAAATGCTGACATGTATTTTATGGGTTTTATGTACAGGTGCTATTTGCATTCAGCTATAAAGAGAAGTTTCCCATTAATGGCTGGAAAGTTTATGATCCAGTATCTGAATATAAGAGACAGGTAGAGTATTTTACTTGTCAAATGGATTATGATAGCTTAAATGTCTTTTTCTATTCTAAAAAGTTGGGTTAGATATATAGTAGAGGAGTAGAAATAGTACAGCAAATTGTGTGTAGGTCTATCTTTTCTAGCTTGTTGGTCCTCAATTCCTTGGGTGCCCTCTTCTCCTGTGCCATATCTTTGACTCCCTTGGTGTTTAGCCATCATTTTCTAGGAGGATTAGTAAGACGTGTAGACAGGGGTTCGAAACTCAGACTTTTGAGAATCCACCCTTCCTTGTTTTTCCTTCCTCCCTCCTTTTCCTCCTTTCTTTCTTCCTCCCTGCCTGCTTTGCTGCTGTCCTACATGTCTTTTCTGCCTTCATATCTGTCTTCTTACCTGTCTTCTTTCCTTTTTCCTACCCCAGTATCCCTGCCAGGATGTGCCTAGTATGTGCTCTATTATCAAGCTGTCTGCTTCTAGATTTTTTTATTACATATCTCATAAAGAATTGATGAATAAGGATCCAAACTGCCATTAAATTTTATTTGAGGCATAATTAGCTAAGTAACAATCAACAAGTTTTAAATTAATTTTCATTTAAAGTAAGAAATATGATTCATACTTAGTTTGTTTGCAAAGTTGAGATGAGTATTTCCCCTTCTTCCTTCTCTAACACCTTACAGGGCTTGCCAAATGAGAGTTGGAAAATATCCAAAATAAACAGTAACTATGAGTTCTGCGATACCTACCCTGCCGTCATTGTTGTGCCAACTAGTGTAAAAGATGACGATCTTTCAAAAGTGGCAGCCTTTCGAGCAAAAGGCAGAGTCCCTGTAAGTACATTGGTTTTTATATAGAAAGAGACATTGCATAGTATCTAATAACAAAGTGGAAAGTAGAAAAACTAGCTTATAAATCTGGCTATATCTTTGATTCTTAAGTAATACATAATTTTCTGTCTCACTCATGTATATGTCCTGTTTCTAAATGCAAAGGTACCGTAAATTTTGTCTTCTGGATATAGCCATCTTCAACAAGAATGAACATGCTGTTGCACTACAGTTTACCTCATTGGTTCTACCATTTACTCTAAAAAAAATGCATTCTTTCTTCTTGCTGTATGCATTGATGTAGCTGCATGGGACTAAAACAATCATGCTTAGAAGGAAGTGATGGTTTTTGCTCAGAGTTTACATCAGAATACTCTTGTATCACTTGACCACTGCAGGAAAATGGAAGATCTGGTGGCAGAGTTATAGTTTTGTTTTTTAATATGAGACCTTACCCTGCTATATATTATTGTACAGATACAGTGGGTTTTTTATATTAGAAAAAATATGAAACTAGCCAGTCAAATAGAAATGGGACTAGATTTTGTAATAGTTTGACCTAACTTTTATTTTACTTAAAGTGATAGAATTTCAAAGGCAGAAAGGGATTTGTTTTAAAGAGTGTCTAGTAAGATTTCTTTTAGTATGACCAACGCATTAAATGCCTTGGCCACTACAGTATAATGACTTGCTTATCTACTCAAGAGCTGTGAGGAAACTCTTTAGGAGAGGTTGTATTTTTGTACCAATTAATTACATCGCATACTGTTTTATCTATCAGCAGATATTTTTTGTTTGTTGCTTTAAAAACATTAGGTGTTGTCATGGATTCACCCAGAAAGTCAGGCAACGATTACTCGTTGCAGCCAGCCATTGGTGGGTCCCAATGATAAACGCTGCAAAGAAGATGAAAAATACCTGCAGACAATAATGGATGCTAATGCACAGTCACATAAACTTATCATCTTTGATGCCCGACAAAACAGTGTTGCTGATACCAACAAGGTACATGTTCATAGAAAATTTGTGTTTTTTTTTTTAACATACTTTCTTTAAGTCTTCATGGTTTTGGAACAGACCATTGAATTCCTTATTCTGATGTAGTCTGTGACTGTCCCTCCCTTTTTAATACTCTGGGGGCTATGTTCAGCATCTTACATTGGCTAGAATCTTGTTGTATTCATTACTTCTCCACAGTCTTGTCTGGCGACTCAATTAATCAAAGCCTCAGAAAGAAAACTGCATAAGTGAATATGTATTTTAGTGAAACAACCACATGCTCCTTGGAAGCCCCTCTAATAAATCTACTGATTATTTAACCAATTCATATATTTTATACATTATTTTTATATTTATACAGAAAAATATATATTTAGAATAGACAGCTATAAGTAACTACAGATATATAAAACTTTAAAAAGTCACATAAAGTAGTACTCACATAAATGAGATATGGTACAAACATATCTACATGTGGCTCCTGTTTGGTATCTACAAGCTTAAGGGGGTTGAGTCCTACATATGCAGGAAAACTTGAAGATCAAGCTCCTGGTACCTGTTATCTACATAGGGACAGGTTGTGATTTGAGTCATTTCTCTTCCCCATGGATGGTTTATCAATAGCCTATACCTGGAGACATACCTTCAGTAGTCAGGGGACTTTACAGTCTCCTCAAGTAAAATTTCAAGTATTAGAAAACTGACAACCCATTATCATCTCATTCATACATATAATGTGACACTTGGGTAACACATCTAATGAGAATGCCATAGGAGCAATGAGCTTGAGGAAATAACAAAGGCAGGCAGATTGATGTGCTATCAATAGGAAGAATAAACTTTGTTTGCTTGGGAGGTGAAGATGAACTGACTAGTCTTGCCATAAACTTAGGTAGGACTTTACAGAGTAGATGACACTTGAGCTGGCTTTATATAGTCAGAAAGTTGGGCACAACGTTCCAAACAATTTGAATACCTGTCCAACAGTTGTGATAGGACATGGTTTTTATAAGAATGGTGAAAAGGATAATGGCTAGTGTCACCATTATCATCCAACCTGTGTGTTTGTATGTCAAGTTTCTCCTGTCAGCTTGCTCCTTGTCTTTCCCTAATTTGTATTCCATCATTAATTAACTATAGCTGCCAAAAGACCAACCTCCTGCTTCTATAGTGGCTGTCACTGAGGAAACATTCAAGTTTGCTGTCATCACTAATGACCTTAGGTGGACTGCTCCATTCTCTTGGCTTTCCAGGTTTCATAAACTCACTCACCCCAACCCCCATGTTCTTCTCACTATACAGTCTGGCTCTCTTGCTCTCCACAATCAGTTCCTCTTCCTTTTTCCAGCTTTAAAAGGTAAAGTTACTTGACCTTGGTTTGGGTCCCTTTTTTGTTCTATAACAATTTCCCAAGGTCATCTACTCTGAGTCAGGACTTTAAACAATGTCTCTATGCTGAGTTGTATATGGTGGTGTCTCTATCCCTGAACCCTCCTGAGGTTAGACCACATCCCTATGTTTGACATCTCTACTTGGCCATCTGTGGGGTCAGAAAACCTTAGAGTGAACTCAGATCCGCCTAAGAGATAGTTTGGCAGAACAACAAGACTTTTGGCTTGGACTTGGATACTCCTGGGGTTTGTACCACCATTTATTTAACCTGTTCCACAAGATGAGAGATGATACCAATGTCTTGTGCCAACACTTGTGTGAGGATTAGAGGTATCTGTGAATGCCTCTGCATGGTGGTAGGTACACTCCTAGTACTCCATGCATGAAGCTATTACTGAGTTGACCACTTTTGTGGTCAAGGATGCCACCCGGGATTCTGACTTGGAGGCTAGGTTATGGTGTTGGTTACTAAGATGCCAGAAGAATGGAGCTGTAAACTATTACAGGCCCGAATTCTCCTAAAGTTGTTGCCCTTTTAAAGGTTCCAAGAGAGAGTCTACCTCTTACAGTGTCTCATGGCCAAGCCAGCACTTCTGAGCTTGTAGCCACCCCTGAAATCTATGTCATCTTCACTTGGCCTCTTCCTGCTGTGTGTGAATCTTTGTCTCTTCCTTCTCTGTCTTCTAAGGATATAGTAATGACCTTCAGGGCCCACTTGAAGTAATCCAGTCAAAGTCAGTAGGCTCAAAAAGAAAACAAACAAAGAAAAAACAACAACACATTTCCAAAAACCTGTTTTGTTTTTCAAATTAGGTTGCATTCACAGTTGGCATGGGTTTATTCTTCAGTGAGAGTCACTTTTCAGCCTATTGAACAAAGGAATCCTTCATCAGGCAGTTGTCTTCACTCCCATTACTGGAGGATTATTGTCTACCTCTCTAAATCTTTCCTGTTACCCCTCTATTGCTAGTCCAAGGGATTGCAAAATATAAGGAAAATGTACAGAGAAGGCCGACACACAAAGGTAGAGAAATTATCTTCTTCTTAGTTATTACTTTTGAAATAACAAATATGTGTGATACTTTTACTTGGCAAAAGTTGTATATGTTAGTTGTGTGCATGTTTTGAAGTACATATGCACTGTAGAGTGGCTAAATTATGGCAACGAATGTATGCATAACCTCACCACACTTTTTAAGGTGAAGCTATTTCACATCTATTCTGAGCAGTTTGGATATATGCAATATGTTGTCATTGTAGATAGACACCATGTTGTATAGACTGACCTAAGAACAAAGCTCTGCACATCCCATGTACTCGAATCCTTTCCTTTTCTCTCTCACCATATCTTCTGGATGATAATTCTTTCAGTTGCTGAAGCACATTCCAAGGTAACCATAGAATCTTTGCCATATTCACATAGCTAACCAATACCCCATACTTCAGGCTGACACTTTCTCAGATCCTGAAACTAAGAACATGAGTTCCCCAGGTAGCTCGTTCCCAAAGTATATATGTACTTCTTTTTCTCAACCAGATATAGCAGTACTTCCCAACACACACATGCGTGCACGCACACACACATCCCCACTGCTCAGATTGCAGACTTGGGTGCAGATAGGTGACATTTTCCCATATCACCCGCTTCTCTTAAAAACTCTGTTTGGCCCTGACAGATACGGGTCTGTCCAACAAATTGTCTTCTAGAACTCTCTAAACCTCATACCCTGCTCCTTCTAAGGTATCAGGGGGCTTCCTTTCTCACTGCCCCCCATGTGCCTTATACCTGTGTTCTCTTATAGATTAGCAAGCAGTGTTCTTTTAACTCTATAACCTTCGTTTAATTAATGAGCCTTTATCTTCTGTGCTTTCTTATAATCAGCTTGCAGACACAAATTAACTTTATGTTCCCTAGGCTCATTCCAATTCTTAGTGTGTGTACTTAATCTGCCTGCAGAGTATCTCACCCTTCTAGGCGTTTCCCAGTATAATTGCAGCCCTCTTCAGTCATGTCATCTCGTATCTGCATGCTCTCTGACTAAACCATTCATCATTCTTACCACTGCCCAGGAATGCTCTGTGCAATACCTGTCTTCATTTCAGGAAGTCATGTGCTTACCCAGTTCTGTGCCCTATTTGTCTTAGATGTTCTTTTCTGTATTCTCTGATTTGTGCCTTCTTTCCTTTTGGTTGTCCAGACATCTGCCACCTCCTGAACTGTCTTAAAGCAGAGGACCCTCAGCCCTGTGCTGCCCTTGATCCTGATCTCCTCTGCCTACCTCACCAGCCTTGGAGAGCCAAAAGTACCAGAGTCTCCACTTTCTCATTATTGTATCAGTACTAAGCTAGGGCAGGACATTTGTATACACTGGGATAGTTGGTTGCAGATTAAATTAATACCGTGTCTTTGTGTTATACGTATGTTTCCCTTTTTGTCAACATAAAATTCAGGTAACACAAAACTCTTTGGTTTGCACTTCAATGACTTCCAATATATTCACAGTACTGTACAAGTAGCACTACTATCTGAATCCATGACCCTAAATGGCAACTCTGTAGCCATTTGCTGTCAGTCCCCATTCCCCTTGCCCAGTCTTTGGCAATTGATATGTTTTTATCTGTATAAATTCCGCTGAATTGGACACTTCATTAAAATGGAATCATACATTTCACTACTCCTTTGTATCTGAAAAAATTCATCCATTTTGTAGCATCCGTACTTCATACCATTTTATGGATATTGCATACAATGATATTTCATTGTATAGATAGACTACATTCTATTTGTCTAACTATCTGTTTATGGACATTTAAATTGTTTTATCCCTATTGTGATACTGCTCTTATATTCATGGGCGTACCATGAATTCAGAACTGGTATTTAAATAAAACTTGAACACAAACATAGTGGCTAGACGATATGGGAATTCTTTTTTTTTTAATCAATGCATCTTTATTTTTCCTTTATGATATATTCATATCTAAAACATTTTTTCTTATTTTACATATCAATTCCAGTTCCCTCACCCTCTCTCCCTCTTTTCCTTCGTCCTTCCCTCCCTTTCTCCTTCCCATGCCCCCCCAACCACCCTCCCATCCCATTCCACCCCCACACTCCACAGGGAGGGTGATGCCTTCCAGGAGGGATCAATGAAATCTGTCAAGTCATTTGGAGTAGGGACTAGGCCCTCCTTCCCACCTCTAGGTTAAGGGAGTTTCCCTCCAAGGGGAATGGGAATTTTTTGTAGAACTTTCAAGGAACCATTCAATTGTCTTCCACAGAAGCTGTAGCTTTTTACATTCCCATTAGTTTCTCTGTACTCTCATCTAAATATGTTTTGAGTACTGACTTCTATAAAATGTAAGCTAGCTACAGACTAGTTGTTTTTTCTATTGTTTTTTTTTGTGTGTATATATATATATATAATCTTTATCTTCCTTTTTACATTTATTTTCTCGTATTAAATTGCTAAGAAAAACTTTGTGGTTTCAGAACTCCAAACTGTTGTATTATGCAGAAATTTGTGGTAGTATGACATTTATTGGTAGATAAATGACACTGGCAGAAGGAGCCTTGAATAAGAGCCAGTTGTTGCTGACTTAAAAACTAAGCAGGACTATTAAGGCTTAATTTGTGTCCTCAATAAAACGATGGATTAAAGTCCTTACTCCTAGTACTTATGAATATGAGTGTATTTGGAAAGATTCCTTACAAGTATAATCAAGTTAAACCAAAGTCATATTAGATTAGGGTGGGCCTTAATTCAGCACGACAGACATGCTTTTTTATTACATTTGTTTGTATGCATGTGTGCATGTGTGCGTGCTCATATGTACAGGCCAAAGGACAACTTTGCAGGATTTGGTTCTCTTTTTACCATATGGGTCCTTGGTATCAATCAATACAACTCAGGTTTTTAAGCTTGATGGCAAGTGCCTTCTCTACTAAGGTATTTTTATAAGTATAGCAGAGGCAGAGACAAGGAGAGAAGGTCAAGTACAAACATGGAAATAGAGATTAAGGCAATGAGTGTATAAACCTAGAATGACTAGGGCTACTAGGAACCAGGAAAGTCAAAGAATGGTAAGTATTCTCTGTGGTTGTTTGTCTTGATCATCAACTGATGGGATTTAGAATCATATAGACACACTCCTGGTTATGACTTTGAGAGTATTTCCAGAGAGATTGAACTGAAGATGGAAGACTCGCCCTGAATGTGGACAGTCCCATCCCTTAGGCTGGGGTCCTGGACTGAATAAAAAGGAGAAAGTAATCTAAGCAGCAGCATTCATCAATGTAAACCGCTATTTCTCACATCTGTCACCACTCTTTCTGCCGTAAAGGACTGTTTCCTCTCAGACTTTACTGTCTTAAGTACTTTTGCCAGATACTTTGTCACAACAGCGAGAAAAGTAAGTAGCACATTCTTCTAGAAGCTTCTAAGGGAGTCTGACCCTGTGACACCTGCATTTCAGCCTCCTGGTCTTAAGAACTTAGATGTGGTGGTGGTGCACTGCCATGAGAAGATACCTTTGTATGGATTTGTGCTGCCGGTTCATGGTACCCTGTTGTGTTCTGGCAATTCTAGGGCAACCATACAAGGGTGTAGGATTTTATTACTGCTTAGTGGTTTATAATTGCTTATAGTAAAAACAGTAGAAAAGTTAATTTCAGAGAAAGTGATACATATATTTTTCTTTTTTATAGGCAAAAGGTGGAGGATATGAAAGTGAAAGTGCTTACCCCAATGCAGAGCTCATGTTTTTGGAGATCCACAATATTCATGTGATGAGGGAATCACTTCGTAAATTAAAGGAGATTGTGTACCCTTCCATTGATGAGTCACGGTGGCTATCCAATGTGGATGGGACACATTGGCTGGAATATATAAGGGTAAAGAAGTTTAATCTGTCATTTACTTTCCGAATCAGATATTTATCAACTGTCATAAATATTTCTGAGTAG
Organism: Phodopus roborovskii; assembly: GCF_943737965.1. Lineage (NCBI taxonomy): Eukaryota > Metazoa > Chordata > Mammalia > Rodentia > Cricetidae > Phodopus > Phodopus roborovskii. The sequence goes on along the minus strand of NW_026125778.1, from coordinate 26,544 downwards.
ATTTTCTTTCCTTATTTTTTCTTTTTGTTTGTTTGTTTTAGTTTTTTCAAGACAGAGTTTCACTGTATTGCTTTGGAGACTGTCCTGGAACTACCTTTGTAGACCAGGCTAGCCTGAGATTAAAGGCATGTGCCACCAATGCCTGGCTGAGTAGTTTTTCAACACCACAGATTAATGCATCTTGGCTATCTGTGTATGAGAGCTTTTGAACATTCCTCTTGCAAACAATTGGACTGTGGTCTTTGTGGAGGTCTTTTCTGATGAAAAATCACAATGTTTTAGTTATCAATTAATAAATAATTAACTTTGACAGAGTCTCAGATAACACAGTATAGCCTCCAGATATGCTTTTTAGTGAGGTTCTTTTCATCTTCTGACCTTCCTGACTCCACCACCTTACTTACCTTACTTGTTCTTTTTTTGTGTGATTGTTTGTTTTTTTAAGATTTGTTCATATATATATATATATATATATATATATATATATATATATGTATATGAGACCCCCTCCAATGCCACCCCACTCCACATGTAGGGTGATGCCTTCCTGGAGGGGGGGTCATCAAAGTCTGTCAAGTCATTTGGAGTAGGGACTAGGTCCTCCCTCGTGTCTCTAGGCTAAGGGAGTATCCCTCCATGGAGAATGTGCTCCCAAAGTCCTTTCATGCACAAGGGATACATTCTGGTTCCACTGTCTGAGGTCCCTTAGACTGCCCAGGCCTTGTGAGACCCACGTTCAAGGGGTCTGAGTTGGTCCAATGCTGATTTCCTAGCTATCAGTCTGGGGGCCTATTAGCTCCTCCTTGTTTAGGTCAGCTGTCTCTGTGGGTTTCTGTAGCCTGGTCTTGACCCCTTTTCTTATCACTCCTCCCTCTCTACAACTGGATTCCAGGAGTTCAGCTCAGTGTTTAGCTGTGGGTGTCTGCTTCTGTTTCCATCAGCTACTAGATGAGGGCTCCATGATGGTGGGTAAGTTAGTCGTTGATCTCATTATCAGGGAAGGACATTTAAGGTAGCCTCTCCACTGTTGCTCAGATTGTTAGTTGGGGTCATTCTTGTAGGTCTCTGGACATTTCTCTAGAGTCAGTTTTCTCTTTAAACCTATAATGACTCCGTCTTTTATTTTTTCTCTCTCTCTCTCTCCCTCTCCCTCTCTCTCTCTTCTCTTGTCTATTCCTCGCATGACTCAATCTCCTTAGTCCCACGAGCTTTCCTCTTCTCCCCTTCTCTTTCTCCTAGTTTCCTCTCCACTCACTACCCCCCCACTCCCAATATGCTCAGGAGATCTTGTTCCTTTCCCCCTCTGTGAGAGACCTTGTATGAATCTCTTAGATTCCTCCTTGTATCCTAGTTTCTCTGGCAGTGTGGATTGGAGGCTGGTGATCCTTTGCTCTATGTCTAAAATGCATATATGAGCGAGTACATACCGTGTTCCTCTTTTTGTGACTGGGTTACCTCATTCAGGATGGTTTCTTCACTTTTCAAGATTGCATTGTCCCATCCCCCCACTCCCCTGCAGAGTAGTAGTACTCCATCGTGTAAATGTGTCACATCTTCTTTATCCATTCTTCAGTTGAGGGGCATCTGAGTTGCTTCCAGGTTCTTGCTATTACAAATAATGCTTTGAACACAGTTGAGCACATGTCTTTGTTGCATGGGTATATGCCTAAGAGGGGGACTGCCGGGTCCTGTGGTAGACTGATTCCCATTTTCCTGAGGAACCGCCATACTGATCTCCAAAATCAGTTTGCACTCCCACCAGCAGTGGAGGAGTGTTCCCCTTTCTCCACATCCTCTCCAGCATAAGTTCACAGAATTATCTTATATAGATGTTAATACTTAATGTAGCCTTGTCTATTTTACCTTCTTTTCTGAAGGTGCTGCTTGCTGGGGCAGTAAGAATTGCTGATAAAATAGAATCTGGGAAAACTTCTGTGGTGATCCACTGCAGTGATGGGTGGGACCGAACATCCCAGCTCACATCTCTGGCAATGCTGATGTTGGACAGTTATTACCGGACCATTAAAGGATTTGAGGCTCTCATAGAAAAGGAGTGGATAAGCTTTGGACACAGGTTTGCACTGGTATGTTGATTTGGTTTATGTGTAACTGTTTTGCTATCTCACATACATGAACCTGGTATTTGGTAACATATATTTACACCTAAATTTCCATAATAAAATACTAAGGACCTTCACATTGTATGTTCCTGATAGGGATTATTTTGTATAGTTATGCCTTTCTTTTCAAATGAAATCAAATCCACATTACACAGAATTAACCACTTTAAAGTGTGCAAAAGTGTCTTACATTTCATTCACTTTGTAACAGCTACTTCTTTCTAGTCCTGAAACCTATTTGTCACTCCAAATGGAAGCCCTATATACATTAAACAACACATTATTTCCCTTTCCTTCAGCACCCAGATCACTAATCGGCCTCTATAGAGTCTTATGAGGCACCTACAATTGGTTAATTCTGTGTGGATATATGGGTTTTTCCATAACAAAGTACTACAGAGTGGGTAACATAAACCACAAACATATATTTTCTCACTCTTATGAAGGCTAGAAGTTCAAAATCAAGTTCCAGTAGGGTTGGTCTCTCTTTTTGAAGTCTCTCTTCTTGGTTTGGAGATGACCATGCCATGCTCTTGCCTTTTCCCACATGACCTTTCCTCTGAATATTTCCCTGGTGTCTTTAAAGATAGCAGTCATTTTAGGTCAGAACTTAACTTTAGTGACCCGTTTAAAGGTTCTGTTTCTAAATACAGTCACATTATAAAGTGTTTTGGGCATGTAATTCAGCCTGGAAACTTGCTTTCAATTTGTGGAGTATATGCCTGAGTGAATTGTTATTTGGTGGGCATTTGGGGGCAGCCATTTATGTGTGACTGAAACTGGCAATGAATTCTACTCTGCAAAGTCTCTTGAGCTGTTGTGGATCATCCATTGAATTAAAATACTCCAAACGTCCAAGTCCAAGTCCACGTGAGGCTCGATGTGGATTTCAGGATGGATAGTGCAAAGAATTGAATAGCATGGGTGTGGAGATCCAAGTTTACCTGTTGTGAATACACTTCAAGGAGGAGGTCTAGGCAGAAGCCCTCCCAGCCTCACAGCCTCTGAGTTTCATGTCCTGTGAAGCTCTTGTGAGATATTTAGACATTTCTTCTGCTTTGGTTTCCTTCCTGCAATTGGGTGTTACAGGGGGGAGAATTTGCATTTATTAAGTGCCTAGTGCAGAACCTGGCCCCTGTCCAGAGATCTTGTAACTATTTTAAAACACCAGCTTAAATGCTTGTTCCCCTTCAGCAAAATTTAAGCTCCATGGGGAAGAGAGTATAAAGTTTCCAGATGTTTGCAGCTGATTTTATTTGAAGTCTCAGAGGATACTTTCTTTTATATTTCCTTCTAGAATGAATGTCCTGAGGGAAAGAAAGTTTTCTGGGTGCTTTAACAGAGAGGAGGTGCTAAGAGCTGTCTGTTGACATACCAGCCATGGCAGTACCAGGGATAAGAAGAAGCTCAGGTGTCAGAATGGACCTCTAGTGCTATAGATTCTCATCTATCCTTGCTAATGCTGAAAATTCAGCACACCACAGCTATAAAGAAAGAGATGTGACCATAAGATTCCAATATGATTATCTCAGTCTTGATAAGCAGTCCGGTAGTTGACAAATGGTGAACCAGGTTTCAATGGTGTGAATTATCTACCTAAGGCCACACACCTGAGCCAGTATGTGACTATGTTAGTAAGGCTTCAGGCCTACAACAAGTACTTGCTGAGTCTGTGTTCTCTACTTTACATGTAGTTTCCATGAATGAGCTTCTGAGTTCCTCATAACAGTACCTGCTCTTGCCTGTTCCTATCATCTATTTCTTGCACATTATCATAGAACTTTCTAACTGACTTCTTTCTATCCTGCCTCTGTTCCCATTGCTATATAAATACACTGTTATACCCTGAAGTATAACCTTTTTGACTTCATGATACCTCCAGGTATCATTGCAATTATCTGTCTTCCTTTATTAGAACACTCATCAGAACTTTTTATGCATATATATTTACCACTTCCTTTCTCCTTCTTGTCTCCCTTGACCCCAATTCAGCTGGGTTTCCTTCTCACACTCATCACACCTGGTCTTATCAAAGTAATTTTGCCAAACCCTTCCCTTACTTTCCTGAGCATTTGTGTTGTGCTGCCCTTCTTTTAGAAGTGCTTTTTTATGCACCAGGCTGTGGCTCTACAATCATTTGCATTTTTTTTTCTAGTTTGTTCTCTACATCTCTCCAACCTCTAGGGTTCAGCCCTAGGATTATTCCTCTTTTCTGTATGTTTAATCTCTTAATGATCTCAGCCAGTGCCAAGACATTGAACTCATCTTCAGATCTATTAGTCCCCTTTATATTGCCACTACTTCTCCCTTAAATTTGGTATATTCATATCTTTCAGGAAGTCTCCCAAGTAGCTTTTATGAAGCCTGTCACCTTGCTTCCTGCCATCCCCCCATAATCAAGTGCAGTATTCCCAGAAACATGTCTAATGTTGTCATTGCCCAGTATAAACCCAGTGGTAACACTCAATGGATCCCTAGCTCAACTCTCTAGTCTCACATCTCAACTTCTTCCTCTTCACTCATTCCCTGAATGTGAGCCCTGATCACTCACTTATAGTTCTCCAAGTGTTCCTTGTTCCTTCTCACTGATTCATGGATATATTAGGGAGCAGGTGTCTCCCTGCCATTCAAAGTTTATCTAAATGAGACCTCCATCATGACTGTATCCTATGCAGCTTTACTCCCTTATAGTCTCCTCAGCTTCATCCTAAGAGTGTTTCTTCCTTTCTTTCTGTCCTCACTATACCCTATGCACATGAAAAAGCCCTGGCAATAATGCATTTCCTTGTTATTTACAGGTCTTTACCCCTTGACTATATCACAAATTAATGAATCCTTATACCGAGGCACTGTGCCTCTATTGTCTTAGTATCCTTGGTGCCTTATCAAGGTTTGTGCCTCTTCCACATCCTATAAAATTGCCTAGAATTTTGAGAGGCAGGCAGGATGACTTACACCACAGGAGGTTAATAGATGTTAAAAAGAAAAGAATGAGGGCCGGAGAGTTGGTTCAGAGAGTAAAGGTCCCTGTGTTAAAACAGGGGGTGGGGGAATTATGGCATATGCTACAAGGTAGATAAACCTTCAAGACATTATGTTGAATGGAATAAGCCAGACAGAAAATGATAGATACTGTATGTTTTCTATTACATCAAGTAGACTACTATAAGGTAGTATTCTTGTTGCCATGAATTATGGGATATAGGGCGGCCACTTACTATTTCATACAGACAGAGATTTAATTTGAGAACTAGAAAGTTCTGGGATGAACAATGTTAGTGATTATAAAACAAGATGTTGATGTATTGAAGTGTACATTTAAGGATGTTTTTAACCATTGGTAACCTTTATGTTGCATATTTTTATCATAATTTATAATATAAAGGAAGAAGGGCTGGAAATGTTGCTCAGCGGTTTAGAGTACTTGCAACTCTTATAGAAGAATTGAGTTCAGTGCCCAGCATGCATATGGCAGCTTATGACCACCTGGAACTCTCAGACCAGAGAATGCAATGGCCTCTGGTCTCACACACATAATGCACATAAATAATAATAGGTAAACCTTTAAAGTAAAATAAAAAAAGTCTTCCAAAACAATCACCACAACAACAATAGGAAGCACCTACCCCACCTAATGAAAATAAGGTAATATATTCTAAGAGGTCTTTTTCTATGTGGGGTCCTTTGAGACAGGGTCTTACTATGCAGCTCTGTTTGGGTTTGAAACTCACTATGTGTTGTTGATATTTTGATTGCATTCTGATGCTTCCAAGACTGCCAATAAAATTTTACTTTGAATAAAAGGGCAGAAGCTACTAGCTGACCAAAGTTAACCATAGAGATTTTAGAGTAAGTAGTAGGGCAGGGCTTAGAGATGGTCTTAATACATTTGAACCAAGGAATGAGAAAGAGAGGCAGGTAGGGATGGCAGGAGGGAGGGAGGGAGAGGAAGGGAGAGAGGAGGTGGATAGTCTCTACTGCTTCTGTGATCATTTAGGTTCTTACCCATGTATCTGACTCCCAAGTTTTGATAATGAATAATTAGATAAATGCTTCAACTATGTAGACCAGGTTAGCCTCAAACTCACAGAGATCAACTTGCCTCTTCTTCCTGGGTGCTCTAAGAGGTTTTTGTTGTTGTTGTTATAGTCGTGGTGGTAGTGGTATGTAGTCCTTTGAGACAGAGTATCACTATGCAGCCCTGTCTGGCCTGGAACTCACTTTGTAGATCATGCTGGGATCAAACTTACAGAGACCAACTTGCTTCTCCCTCCCAGGTGCTGTGATTAAAGGTGCGTGCCACTATGCATGGCATCTCTCTGAGAGTTTTTAAAAATTAATTTTGTAATTTATTCTTTCAAAGTTTTATACATGTACACAATGCACTTTGATTTTGTCCATTCCTCCCTCCCTCCCTCCAACTCCTCTTGGGACCCATCACCCTGGTTGTTAGATGCTGACATTACTTAGTCATTTCCTTGTTTTTATGTCTTTCCAGGTGGCAGTTTTATTTGTTTTCAAGCATTCTATGTGAGGGTTGAATCATCTTCTTCATAGTCAATCCTTTCTTATCCTTTTGCTCATTTGAATATTTTTTAGAATGCTCACTCCGTGGATGTCTTTTTATTTATTTATTTTTTCCATTCCAACCCCAGTTCCTCTTCCCTCCTTTCCTCCTGCTCTCCCCTCCTTCTCCCATCTCACCTTTCATCTGCTCATCAGAGAGGGTAAGGCCTCTCCTAGGATGTCAACTAAGTCTGTCCCATCATCTCATTGAGGCAAGACCAAGGCACCCTGCCCCCATGTCTAGGCTGAGTAAGGTATCTTTCCATTGAAAATGGGCTTCTCAAAATCAGTTTATGCATTAGAGTTTGATCTTGGTCCCACTGCCAGTGACTTCATATAACTGCCCAAGCCACACCATTGTCACATGTATTCAGGGGTCGTAGTTAGTCCTATGCTGGTTCCTCAATTGAGAGTGCAGAGTCAGTGATCTCTTACTAGCTCTGATCAGCCAATTCTGTGGGTTTCCCCATCATGGTCTTGACTCCTTTGTTCATATTATCACTTCTCCCTCACTTGGATTGTATTCTGGGAGGTCAGCCCAATGGTTAGTTATAGATTTCCGCATCTCCTTCCATCTGTTTCTGGAAAGGAGAACTAGCTTCTCTGTGGTTGTGGTTTATAGGCTGGTTATACTTTGCTTTATATCTGGTATTCACTTATGAGTGAGTGCATGCTATATTTGTCTTTCTGGATCTGGTTACCTCACTCAGAATGTTTTTTCTAGTTCTGACCATTTGCTTGTAAATTTATAGCTGTCATTGTTCCTTACCGCAGAGTAGTTCTCCGTTGTGTAAATGTACTACATTTTCTTTATCCATTATTTGGCTGAGGGGCATCTATGTTGTTTCCAGGTTCTGGCTATTATGAATAATGCTGCTATGAACATAGTTAAGCAAATGTCCTTGTGGTATGAGTGTGCCTCCTTAGGGTATATGCCCAAAAATAGTGTTGTGGATATCTTTTATTCATTAAACTTTCATTGCTTTTTGCAAACTCTTTATGTGATCAGGAATGTTATTTTTTAATATGAATGCATGGATATAAACTATGAAAGGTATGAAGTGTGATCCTGGACTTGTTTGAGGAAGGTCTCTGCCCAATCACCATTTTAAGAGGGAGATCTTGGGTTCTCTAAGTCATGTAAAAATGGACACAGCATTTATAGGATCTTAACCAATGTTTTCATTGTCAGACTTACTGACATCTCTTACTATTTGTATTATGCATATGTTGTGTTCATGTGTTTGCCTATGTAGAGGCCAGAGGTTAACATCAGGATTTATCTATCACTTTCCACCTTTCAGACAGATTCCTCACTGAACCTGGACCTCATCACTTAGCCTAGATTGCCCATCAAGACTCCAGGGTCTTCCTGTCTCTGCCAGCCACTATTGAGGTTTCAGGCATGTGCCACCATTCCCATCTTTTACATGAGTGCTTGGGGCCTAACTTAAGGTCCTCTGTTTGGGCAGCAAGTACTTTGCACACTGAGCCATCTTCTTAGCCCTCTTCATGACATTTCTGAACTATGTCCTATTTCTGAACTCCTGGTTAGGCCTTCTACATTCATCTAGTAATGTCCCTTGATCCCATCATTTGAACTGCAAGTTTTGATAGCCAATTTCCATCTTTCTTGGTATCAGCTATGCTAAAGTAAAGTTATAGACCATCACCATAGAAACATGGAATAAAGTGAAATGTTATTTCCTAAAAGAAATGAAAATCCATTCAGTTTAATTAACTCCTATGTTTAATTATGTAGTCAATTATTTTAAGTCATACAAAGTAGTACATTTTGTTGTGTCAGTTTTCATACTATGTGTCATTATGCTCCAGTGTTCTAATTTAGCCTTCTTACAAACAATTTTGAGTGCCCATGATGAGCAGGAATTGTCATAGGCATGATGAGACAAGACTGGGAAAATTGACTTTTGAGAGGTTTGAGAAGATCATAACACACACACACACACACACACACACACACACACACACACACACACACACACACACACAAAATCTCTTGCTTTTTTCCAGAGAGTGGGCCATGGTGATGACAACCATGCAGATGCTGACCGATCACCTATATTTCTTCAGTTTATTGATTGTGTTTGGCAGATGACAAGACAGGTAAGAGATTTCAATTATATTTATAACCTATTATCATAGGCTGATTCAAATATTTCTTATAGTTGAAAATTAAATTTCCATTACTCTTTCATTCAAAATGAGTGTTTGTGTGTGTTAAAAAATGGCCCCTTCTATTACTCAATACAATTTGATTCTCATCCGCTTAAAGATGTGAGCAGAAAAGTAGAGTTTTCTTTTGCTAGTGGTTTTAGTTGTTCCTCTTATCCATTAACTGTGCAAATCAAGGCCCAACTCCACAGTTAATTCTGGTTCTACTTTTTCCTTTTTGTGAGTTCTCTGCTGTGCACTTACTCCAAGATTTCATCCCACCTTAGAGTTGCTAGTTAATGAGTCAGTCCAGGGCATCTGAGAATCTTCACATTCTGCTATAGGCCATAGCCCTTCATACACCAGAGTCACTGAGAGAAATGTGTCTAAGAGCCAACAGGAAGCTCAGGAACTTTCTGTCCTGACTGATTTTAGTTTCCTAATTCCATTGAACAGGGATCTGGTAAGCAAAGGAACATACAGGGTTTCTCCTTCCCTAAGTTATTCAGGCCCTGCAGCTTTACTTTAAATAAGGCACATGGAGATATTATCTAGTCTCTAACATACAAGTCTGAGTTTGGAGTCTTAGCCTTGAGATTGGAGATTGTACCAGAGACATGAACTTGGTCCCAGAAAGATGGAGAGAAGAGGCAGCACAGTTTTCCTCAGTGTATGAGTGGAAGTAAGTTGGAGACTGAGAACCAGGGCCTGGGTGCTGTCTTTCGTATGCATCTGTGGAAAACTCCTGGCCATCTTCAGGGCTCCTCCAAATGCCTTGATGTTCATGTTTGATGCCCCTGAAAGCTTTTTTAAACTTCTCAGAGGACATTTATCTCCTCACTATGGAAAGCTATGAATTACCATCCTTGTTTGCTCACTGTGGGCTACTATTACTGTTGGAACTGTATTGAGATAAGAAAATGTTAGGAACAAGTACGCCCATGCTGCCCTCCCCATCCCAGGGTAGACTACTTCTCAGCAGCCGTCCCTGGAAACTTGGTGGCCATTCCAGCTCTAGGACCACTACAGACCTGCTGATGCTCAAAAGCTAGAGCTAACACTCTGGGGCTCCCAAGCCCTCCAGGCTCTTACGATGTTTGAGGGCACAGTGCTACACCAGCCTAGCTGAACTTAAACTAGCACATGAGTTCTTATTAAAATACCAGAATGTGAGTCAGTGACTGTATGCCAACATTTACAGAGCTGTCTTTTTGATGCTATGAGTTCAAAGACTGTGGCAAGGGTCTAGGATTCAGACCTACCTTTCAAAAATGAGAAACAGGGGGAGCAGATTTGGAATAGATCTTACAGACCATCTCTTGGAACAGGCTCTTACATCAGCAAGCTAACAGGGGTCTTGCGTTAACTGAGTTCCATGTCATAGAGGACTAAAAGTAGGTCTGAAGGGAGCATGCCCAAGTGAAAGGTATCAGAAAAGACAGGCTGAGAAGGCCTAGAGGTTGGCTGGAAGTCCCTCTGTTTATGGTACCCTACTAATGACAAAAATCAGTGGTTGAATATAAATTCAAGAAAAGAAAGCATGAAACACATTTTAGTTAAATGCACAGAAATTGTAATAACCATCTCATAGATATCAACTAGCTCATTTTCCCCAAATGCTTCTGAACTGCACATTGGCATACAAATATGTGTGTGTCCTTCAAATTGACCTGCATTCTGCATACTGATTAGTGCTTATCTTTACCTCTAAACTGTTATTTTGTGCTGCTTATTGGTTTTTTCAGAAAGAAAAAAAAATATAGGGGGTTTGAATAAAATAGTTCAGGGGCCTCTCACAACTCTATGATTCTGTTCATTAAATGTGTGTATAATTTTCCTTAAAATAACATAAATACATGAGAAGAGATAAGTGGCAAGTCTTTAACTATAAATCAATAAATCATTTTATATGTAATAAATTAGTAAAATATGTATCCATGTAACATGTTTGTTTATTTTTCATTTGCCTACTGCAAATTGACTTCCATCAGTATAAAGTCAGAAAAAAATCTCAGAGTACAATGAGCTGTTTTGCATGTACACAAACTATTGCAAAAGGAACTAGAGAAAATGCTTGAGGGATTCTTTAGCATCTCAGAAACTTTCTATAGCATATGTAGTTTAAAGGAACATTTAAACTTTGGGATAACCCTTGATTCTCAAAAGCATAGAGTTTTATTGTATATTATGATGGATTTGTTGAGACTACATTTTAGGGGAATTATATAGTCTCTGGATAATAACAAGAAAATGAACTACAGCTCATAGAAACTTAATCTTCTGTTTGCAATTCCCTGCCACTACCACTATTCCTACTGAACTGTATCCTGGCTTATTTACTATAACAGTGCTCTTTGAGCAATTTCCATCTTGACCCAGCCACCCAGTAGGTTTAGCTGGAATCTGGGCTTCTGGTTTTCATGAATGCTGTCGTGCTTGCACTGAGCCTTGCCTGCTTTTGTCTTCCTACTCCTGGCACCCAGTTGGCCTCACTAAAACTTGTAGTTATTGGCACTAGAATACACCCATCCAAACTTCCAGATCCAGAATATAGACTTCTAGACTAGGTATAAATATTCAGTGTCTCAGTTGGCTCAGGCTACTACCCTACATACTAGCCTAACAACAGTTAGGAAATCTGTGCGCCAGTGATCCTGGTTGTCATACAAGAGATGTCAAGATTAGATATGATAGTATGCAAGCATCACTCTGACTGGATAATAGAATTTGTTTGCTTTTGCAGTGATAGGGATTGAGTCTGGAGCATTGCACATTCTAGACAAGTGTTTCATAACTGCAATACCTGCTCCCTGCTCAAGAATAAGTCTTCAGTGTAAACTTACTTGATGTAATTTGATAGGCACATCTGTTTGTTTTCTTTGGTTCCAGCTTCCTTTGCTTCATTCAACAGAATATATTTCAGTGATTGAAATTAGAACTCTTGCACATAGTAGGCACTCAGTACAGGTCTGCTGCTGAGACAGTTATTATTTCCAGATGCCTCATGGTTGCTAAATGATTGGTACTGGCTGGAACCTGTTGGCAGTGCTGATAATCTTCGCTGAAATTCTGAAAAACCACATTATGTACTGCCTAAAACAATTGAGGTGGCCATGTGGTTTATCTTCTTTAATCTGTTAAAATTACTAATTGTAGTGATTTTATTTTATAACAGTGATTTTCACTGTTAAACCAGCCTTGCATTCCTGGGATAAACCAGACTTGGTCATGTAAATTCAGTTTGTTTACATATTGGTGGTGCTTTAGAAGTATGAGTTCAGAGGGTTATATTTGGGGGAGAGTTCTTAAGTATGACTAGTCTCTATCTAATACATATAGAGCTAGTTACATATTCTGCTCCTCTTGATCCACTTTTATAAATGTTGAAGCTGGAGAGCTCTTGCCCACTCTAGGGCCTGCAGTGTACCTCTAGGCAGAGTTCAGGTCTAATAAGAGTGCTTTCTTCACTGACTTGTCTTCACTCAAGGGCCACAATTCCATGTTGCATACTGCCAGTATCTAAAGACATTTGTGTATTTTATCCAGCTTTCTAGTTCTTTCTAGCAGAAGGATAACTCTGGGCTTTGTTCTACCATGTGAAAAACTGGAAGCTACTTGGTTTTTGTGGAGGTATTGAAGAGCACAGAAAATTTTGTTGGTTATAGTTGTTTCTTAACCAGATATATCAGCTTGGACTTGAAATTGTCAATTAGTTGAATTTTGTGTGTACTGTTTACTTTTTAATCTTACCATACTCCATATATTGTTGTTTACCTCTTTCTCTCAAAAATAAGTGATATGACTTTGTTTTAGAAATTCTATTTCAAGACTAAATTGTATTTTTCTCCTCTTCATTTAAGTTCCCCTCAGCATTTGAGTTTAATGAATTATTCTTGATTACAATTTTGGATCACCTCTATAGCTGTCTTTTTGGAACCTTTTTGTGCAATTGTGAACAACAACGCATCAAAGAGGTAAGTATATTTGCTTACAGATACACATTTTGTGTGTCCATTCATTGGTCAATATTTCATTTTTTTTTTTCATTTTGTGGCTCTTTTAAATAATGTTGCTATAAATGGTCAGGTACAAGTTCTGTCTTTGCTATCCTTTTTCTCGGGTATGTGCCTAAGAATAGAGTAGATGGATCATGGAGTTACAGTTTACCTTTTTGTAGAAACCCCAGAATATTTTCCAAAGCAATTGCACCATTTTACATCCTTAGCAGGACCATTCTGCATGCGTTAGTCTCCCCACATTTGTTAACACTATCTTCTTTCTCAACAAAACAAAACAAAACATGCCAGTAGGTAGTGTGATACAGTTTTATGTTTACATTTCCCTAATGATAAATGGTATTAGGCATCCTCTCATGTGCTCATTTGATATTTATATGTTTTCTGTGGGAAATATCTCTTCAGATCTTTGACCATTTTTCATTTTTTTTCTTTTTTTCTTATTTTACATATCAATCCAAGTTCCCTCTACCTCCCTCCCTCACTTTCTCTAACCCTCCCATGCCCCCTGACCACCCTCTCATCCCACACCCCTCCACTCTACAAGGAGGGCAATGCCTTCCAGGAGGAGTAAACAAAATCTGTCAAGTCATTTGGAGTAGGGACAAGGCCCTCCCTCCTGCCTCTAGGTTAAGGGAGTATCCCTCCATGGGGGATGTGCTTCCAAAGTCTTTTTGTGCACCAGGGATACATCCTGGTTCCACTGTCAGAGGTCCCTTAGACTGCCCAGGCTTATCTTCACGGAGTCTGAGTCGGGCCAATGCTGGTTTCCTAGATATCAGTCTGGGGGTCCATTAGCTTCTCTTTGTTCAGGTCAGTTGTCTCTGTGGGTTTCTGTAGCCTGGTCTTATCCTCACTCTCTGTATCTTGGTACCAGTTCAGCTCAGTGTGGGTGTCTGCTTCTGTTTCCATCAGCCTCTAGATGAGGGCTCAAGTCATCAATCTCATTATCAGGGAAGGGCATTTATAGTAGTCTTTCCACTGTTGCTCAGATTGTTAGTTGGGGTCAGACTTGTAGGTCTCTGGACATTTCTCTAGAGTCAGTTTTTTCTCTTCAAACCTAGAATGACTCCCTCTTTTATGGTATCTCTCTCTCTTTCCCCCCCCTCTCTCTCTCTCTCTCTCTCTCTCTCTCTCTCTCTCTCTCTCGTCTATTCCTCCCCTGACTCAATCTTCCTAGTCCCATGTGATTCCTCTCCATCTCTTCTCTTTCTCCTAGCTCCCTCTCCACTCACTGTCCTCTCCCACTTCCAATATGCCCAGGAGATCTTGTCCCTCCCCCCCTTCTGTGAGGGACCTTGTATGAATCTCTTAGAATCCTCCTTGGATCCTAGTTTCTCTGGTGGTGTGAATTATAGGCTGGTGAGCCTTTGCTCTATGTCTAAAATCCATATATGAGTGAGTACATGCCATGTCCCTCTTTTTTGTGACTGGGTTACCTCATTCAGGATGGTTTCTTCAAGTTCCATCCATTTGTCTGTGAATTTCAAGATTCCATTTTTTTTTTCCAGCAGAGTAGTATTCCATTGTGTAAATGTGCCACATCTTCTTTATCCATTCTTCAGTTGAGGGCCATCTAGGTTGCTTCCAGATTTTTGCTATTACAAACAATGCTGCTATGAACATAGTTTAATAGATGTCTTTGCTGCGTGAATGTGGATCATTTGGGTATATGCCTAAGAGGGGGATTGCCGGGTCCTGTGGTAGACTGATTTCCATTTTCTTGAGGAACCGCCATACTGATCTCCAAAATTGTTGTACAAGTTTGCACTCCCACTAGCAATGGAGGAGTATTCTCCTTTTTCCACATCATCTCCAACATAAACTGTCCTTGGTGTTTTTAATTTTAGCCATTCTGGCAGGAGTAAGATGGTATCTCAGAGTTGTTTTGATTTGCATTCCCCTGATGGCTAAGGATGTTGAGCAATTTCTTAATTGTCTTTCAGCCATTTTGATTTCCTCTATTGAGATTTCTCTCTTCAGTTCTGTACCCCATTTTTTAATAGAGTTATTTGGTGTTTTGGTGACTAGTTTCTTGAGTTCTTTGTATATTTTGCAGACCAGCCCTCTATCAGATATAGGGTTGGCGAAGATCTTTCCCAGTCTGTGGGCTGCCATTTTGCCTTGTCAACTTTGTCTTTTGCCTTATAGAAGCTTCTCTGTTTGAGGAGGGCACATTTATTGTCGATCTCAGTGTCTGTACTACGGGTGTTATGTTCAGGAAGTGGTCTCCTGTACCAATTTGTTCAAGGGTACCTTCCACTTTCTCTTCTAAGAGGTTCAGTTTGGTTGGATTTATGTTGATGTCTTTGATCCATTTGGACTTGAGTTTTGTGCATGGTGATAGACATGGGTCTATCTGCAGGCTTCTACACACGACCATACAGTTGTGGCAGCACCATTTGTTAAAGATGCTTTCCTCCTCCCATTGTATACCTTTAGCTGTTTTGTCAAAAATCAGGTGTTTGTAGGTGTGTGGGTTTATATTGGGATTTTCAATTCAATTCCATTGGTCTACCTGTCTATTCTTGTGCCAATGCCAGGCAGTTTTCAGGACTATAGCTTTGTAGTAGAGCTTGAAGTCAGGGATGGTGATGCCTGCTGAAGTTCTTTTATTGTACAGAGTTGTTCTGACTATCCTGGGGCTTTTTTCCCCATATAAAGTTGATTATTATCCTTTCAAGGTTGGTGAAGAATTATGGTGGGATTTTAATGGGGATTGCATTGAATCTGTAGATTGCTTTTGGCAAGATTGCCATTTTTACTATGTTTATCCTACCTATTCAAGAGCATGGGAGATCTTTCCATTTTCTGGTATCTTCTTTAATTTCTTTCTTTAAAGACACAAAATTCTTGCTATATTGGTCTTTCACTTGTTAGCTAAGCATCACCCCAAGATACTTTATGTTGTTTGTGGCTATTGTAAAGGGTGATGTTTCTCTGATTTCTTTCTCAGCCCCTTTGTTGTCTGTATATAGTAAGGCTACTGATTTTTTTTTTTTTAGTTAATCTTGTATCCTGCTAATTTGCTGAATGTGTTTATCAGCTGTAGGAGTTCCCTGGTAGAGTTTTTTTGGGTCGCTTATATAAACTATCATATCATCTGCAAATAATGACAGTTTGACTTCTTCTTTCCAATTTGAATCCCCTTGATCTCCTTTTGTTGCCTTACTGCTTTATCTAGAACTTCAAATATAATTTTGAAGAGATGTGTAGAGAGAGGGTAACCTTGTCTTGTTCCTGATTTTAGAGGAACTGCCTTAAGCTTCTCTCCACTTAGTTTGATGTTGGCTGTTGGTTTACTGTATATTGCTTTTATTATGTTTAGGTATTTTCCTGACATTTCTGATCTCTTCAAGACCTTTATCATGAAAGGGTATTGACCATTTTTCAGTTAATTTTTTTGTCTTTAAAAAAATCTTGACTGTTCAATTCTTTATACATTTTTATATAGAAGTCACTTTTATATTATTTATGAACCTTTTTCTCTCATTCCATGGGATTGTTCACTGTCTTGATAGTACACATTGAAGCACAAAAGTGTTTAACTTTGATGACATCTGATTTATTTTTTGTGTTGTTTATTCTTTTGAGTAGCTAAGAAAACATCGCTCAACCCAAGGCCACCAAGATTTGATCCTGTTTTTCTTCAGAAAATGTTACAGTCTTAGCTCTTACATTTAGGTCTATTTTTATCAGGAGTTGTTATTTGTGTATAGCATTCACCAAAGTCCAACTTTATTTATTTTTTTTATGTTGGCTATCTAGTTGTCACAGTACTGTTTCTTGCAAAGACTTGTTTTCCCCCATGGAATTGTATTGTTATCCTTGTTGAAAATGAAGCTGTGTACGCAATGCATGCCTTTAATTCTAGCACTTGGGAGACAGAGGCAGGTGGATCTATAAGTTCAAGGCCAGCCTGGTTTACCAGAGAGAGTTCTGGGACAGCAGGGTTACACAGAGAAATCATGTCTCAAAAAATAAGACAAAACAAAAAATCAGTTGACTGTAAATGTTACATGAATCAATTTCTGTACTCTATTCTATTCCATTAACATACATGTCTGTCTTTATACTAGCAACACTGGTATTAATTATTATAACATTAAAATAAGCATGAGTCTTCCCACATCTTCATTTTTCAAAATTTCTTTGGTAGTAATGTTTCTTTTATAAGTGCTATGTATAAATAATGAAGGAGTCATAATTATATGGGAATGCTATAGGTTTATAGGTCCTGTGAAAATAGATGTCATAGAAAGTAGGCACTCTCATGAGTTACAGAATGTTAGAACATTTACTTGGTTTTATTTTTTATTCCGGTGACTTTTCACCTTTTAATACATTTTTAATAGTTATCTTTACCCCACTGTAACCAGACATTTGTCTGTTGTGTTTTAGATGAACAAATCTAATTGCTATAGCATTTCTAAAGTGTATCCTGTAAAACTGAGAGTTAGGTATAATGTGTAGGATATATGAAGCTTTTCCAGCCTGCCACCATGGTGTTTTTCTACAGATAGCTATGCCATTGCAGGGGAATCCTAAATGCATATTTGACCCAGAATTCTGAAGAGTCACAAAAACTAGTATCAATCCAGAATAAAATATGCATTTGTTATTGATGAGTCTGCTTATCTTGTAGATGCTAGAAAGTTCTTACTTTACTTTCTTACAGATACAGTTACCAGATGTTGCCTAACTTCAACACTATGTTTTCCTGGGACAGCACAAATGCCATATGAGGCTGTGCATAGGCAGAGGGGTTGGCTTTAGGAAATGTGCATAGATTTTTCAGTGTTTGAATTCATTTCATTATCCAAATTCTTCCCTTTATGATATGATAATACTGGAGGCCGTGGAGAAAAGCTTATTTCAATATACTGCTTTTTTCTTTTTCAGGATATATATACAAAGACTATATCTTTATGGTCTTACATCAATAGCCAGATAGATGAATTTTCAAATCCCTTCTTTGTGAATTATGAGAACCATGTGTTATATCCTGTTGCTAGTATAAGTCACTTGGAATTGTGGGTTAATTATTATGTAAGATGGAATCCACGGATGAGACCACAGGTAATTTTCTGTTCTTCTTTACATGAAAGTATGACTTCCTTTCCAAATGAAGTTGGTGATATAACAACATGTGTTTAGTAGATGCTGCCATATTGAATGTCAAGATTCCATCTTTTGTGTTCCAGAAGGTTCCTCCCACATACCAACCCTGATAGATACCACTTGTTGAGTTAGAGTTCAAACTCTTACATGTCTGCCTTCTACTGAAGAAATAATAGAGTGTATTATCTCTTGCTGTGTTGGGTTCTGAATCTTATAAATTGCTGGGAGGTATTGTGGGCAGCACAGTACCTCCTTCCACTAGTGTACATATGGAGGCAGTGAAGGCCTGTGGAAAATGCACAGAGGTTCACTTATAACGTAATAGGAAGAGAGTATGTGATCAGTTGTAGAGTAGGTACAGCTTGAAGGAGGAGTAAAGTTTCCCTACCCTGTTAAATTATTTCACAGTAAAGTAACATTTCTTTGAAATAAAAAAGAAAGTATAGTGTATAATGCATAGTTGTGTTCAGTGGCTGAGCTCTTGCTGCACACCAAGTACTGCCAGATGAGGCTCCTGGAGTGTCCCCTGATCAGCTACACCAGAGTTTTGACACAGCTTTGCTCCACACCCCCAATTTTTCTTCACATAGGTAGACAGGCCTGTTGGAGTCTAGGTCTAGAGAGATGACAGACAGAGGCGGCTTTGTGCAGAGATGCTTATTTTGAGTTTTTAATACCCTGGAGGTTTAAGGATGGCCAACAGGAGCATGATGTTAGGTCTTTAACATCACTAATTTCATTTATCAGGGACCAGAAACATGTCCCCCTCCTCGTTTATCCCTCTTACCTGGTGTCTTCCCTAAACCCCACTAGCTACTCCTTTTTCTCTTTCCTTGCCCAGGATGGAACTCCAGGCGGCACCATCACTAACCCTCCCTCACCTAGACAGTGTGTTCACTTTTAGGCTCAGCTGTGTGCTTGAGTTGGGATGTCCATGTCTCCTCCCTGAATCTTCTGTTGTCTGCCCCTGCAGCCCAGGCTGAGCACATTTATCTCGTTTTCTGATGCTTTCTTGTTACGTTCCATTTGTTCCACATAACTAGAGCTTTCTTCCTCTACATTCTGAGTTAGTCCTGCCACTCTTGAGACCTTTGAAATATTCTCTGGAACTGTGTGATCAGAACTGGGCCCAGCACTTGTGCTCCTCACCAGGCCTTAGGTCCAGGCCCTATGCTCTGCTCCTTATGGCCTATACCTCTACTGCCCCTTCTCCTCTTCCAGTGTCAGTGACTCCTCAGAGCCCAACAGAACTGTGTGTACAAAGGGCCTGTCTGATTCACCGGAATCCAGAATCACTTGCCTTTCTGACCTTATCAGTATTCTTGTAGTGTGTTATTTTACAGTCCCATGAGCACTTCTTTTTCAATAAGTAGAATTGGATTAATCAAAAATTTGTTATTATTTTATGAGTACATGTTGTACAGTTATACCTATAGGAGTTTCCACTATAATATTTCTATACATAACACATAATGTTCTTTGACTATAATCAGCTATCGTTGCCCATTCACCCACCCTTTCCCCCTTCTACAGCCCTAATAGTCCTCCTTTACTTATGTTTCCCTTGCCCAGATTTCTCATGTACCTTAGGAACCAACGTTTGTATTTACTTCTAGCAGCTTTTCCCCTGTTGTATATTTCTGTCATGCTTAGACACTTGACTGAGCAACGGAAAAGGTGGGCTGTACTGTGTTGGAAAATGACCACTTTATATTACTTAGAAAAGGTTACTAAATAGTTGTTCTGATGACTCATGACCAGTCATGTAGAGTTGATAGAATATCTTCAACATTATGGGAATACCCAGTCAGTGCATTCTGTGAATTGAGTGTCTTCTCAGGGACTACGGGAGTTGCCCTTTGCCCTTTCTGTGCTCAGTAGTTTGCAGACTTGAAGGGTGGGGAAGCTATGTAGAAAGCATCCTCATGGCTATATAGAGTCGTTCTGCTAGTGCTTAGCAACATATCTTCATTGTACACTCCTAGGGTGGAGGGGCAGCAGGGACCAAGGCATTCATAAAACTTGTAGCCTACAAGAGAATCTGTCTCTAAATGCAGAGTGCAGACAGTTTCCTATACAGGTAAGCAAATCAGGCTTCAATGTGGTGAGAGCAGTGAGGAGCCATAGCATAGCTGCCATCTTGTACCTCTTATATTCCATACTGACCGTATGATGTCACTTAATGCTCATGACAATCCCACACAAAGAGTGAAAGAAAATGTCAGAAAATAACCATAACTCACCTAGCATCTTGCTGCCTGACAACATGTTTTCATTTAACACCCATATTCAGGGTCAAATTCCATCTTTATTGGTAATTTGCTGCCAGATCTATAACAAGGTCCTGAGCTTCACTGAGCCTTCACAGGGGCATGTAAGGATGATCTGTAGCAAGTAGTACCTAGCACCATGGCTTTATAGTGGACAGGTGGCAGGCAGAGGTGGGCAGCATTCTATGTTTTCCCTGCATAGTGCTGTGCAAAAGGGAGAGCTGAGGAGGCTATCTGTGAGACATATATTTCCACCCTAAATATAGCAAGCACACATCAAACACCTCTTAAGTGTGCTGAGCACCCAGTGTTTTGGGAGACAGGCAGAACTTTGGTGACAGCAAATTCTAGAGGGGCAGGTGGCATTTGTATGACAAGGTCAGGTATGTGTTCTGAAAAGAGTGCTTCTCCACTGGCAGCATTCAGATGGATGGGAGGGCGGGGGCTGGGGCTGGGAAACATAAAGATAGATGGTGTGCTTATAAAATGGTGGAACACTGAGCCAACTGGAGTAGAGAAAAGAAAATTGTGCAGGACATCAGATTTTTGAGATGAGGAAATAGAAAGTTTGGCCATTGAGGGCTTCCATGTCAACATCCACCAAAGGATGGGTATGGTACATGGCAGTGGGCATCCTCTTAGGTCCCTCTTGGCTTGAATCTCGTGCATACTAGTGCCCAAGGGACAGACATGACTGACCTTTTCCTGAACATTTTCTCTAATATAAGCCTTGGGATTTTCTATTCCTTCAGGCATGCTTTTGCACACTTAAAATGAAACTGAAACGCAAGAAAACATACAAAAAGCTACATGATGATGTAAGGTGATGGCAGTTCACTAAGCAGCCATGAGTCTCAGACCCAGCATGTATTGCTCCCAAGATCACACACAGGGTTACCACCTGGGCTAAATGATCCCATGGGTGCGGCAAATACCACAGCCAAGGGAGAAATGGAGCATTTTCCCAGCACACAATGATGGAGCCAGCCTATGCTATGTGAATGGCATTTCTTCTTTCTCCTCCTGACAAAATGGAGTTCTTCTTTCCTTTCCTGTTCTTTTTTTTACCTTGCTGTTTGAAGACATCTGTTTGCCTTTGCCCTTTTTCCTCCTATCAGTCTTGCAAGGTCTCTCTCATCTCACTAAGGAAAATGATTGCCAGGCACATTCAGGGTGGCAGTTTCAAGTGTTTGAGGGTGAAGTAGCAGGACCTGGTGAGGTGGGCTGGAGAAGCAAACTGGAGCTTAGAGGCCAAGCCAGGGATATTTCTATTTGTCCTGAGGAAGTAGCCACTGAGGCAAGTTATATGGTGAGCCATATTGTCTCCCTGAGGCTTAGGACCAAGGCTGATAGCCGCTGTGTGTACCGTGAATGGGAAAGGGAACAGTGCTCTTCAGACCCACCACATGCTTCCTTTGTCCCCAGCCCGCGACCTCTTTTCTGCTCAACACCACCCCCAGTCTGAGCAATCTATAAGGCCATTTCCGTCTATAAAGGAAAAGCTGGTCTCCAGTCTCTAGGCTCCTAGTAGGTACTGAGGATGCCCATTAGCTTAGAAAGCTGGGTATGATAAACATAAATACTAGGGCCTTCTCATCTGCTTGTTGTGCTCCCCCACCATCATTAGGGTTTAAAGGCTAATCAGGATAAAGCAATGAAAAAGTACTAAATGAGAAGAAAAGGACTGGTCTCCCTAGAACACCTGTGTCCTGGCATTGCCCTCCCAGGGGCTTTCTGCCTGCTCCTGTTCCAACTGATGAAGAAAGTGCTGATTTAACCAGTGTTTGCAGTCGGTGGAGGTATTTTTTAAAATGCATGAGTACAAGGATAATGGAGCTGGGGTCTCATGAATACTGCTTAGTCCGGCAGCTGGGAAGAAGCTACCTGCATTTCTGACTCCTCCAAAGGCTGTCTCTGAGTCTGCACATGGGAGCCTTGGTTGACTTGTGACTACTACACCTGGACCTTTTTGTTTCTTGCTGAGAGTAAAAGAGAACGGAGTATGAGGATGGTCTGTCTGACTCGGTGCCTTATCATGCCTAGCCTGTCCCCAGGAGCTGCAGGACAGCCTCGGTAGCCATCAAAAGCTCACAACTTGTGGAGACAGAATAACTGTGTTGGTTAGTTTTATGTCAGTGTGACACAGGCTTGAGTTATCTGGGAAGAGGGACACTCAATTGAGAAAATGCCTCCATAGGATTGGCCTGTTGTGTTTTTTCTTGAGTGATGATTGATGTGGGATGGCAGTGCCGCGCCCCCCCCCCCCAGGCTGGTGATCCTTCTATAAGAAAGCAGTCTGGGCAAGCCATGAGGAGCAAACCAGTAAACAGCATCCCTCCATGACCCCTTCTTCAGCTCCTACATCCAGGTTCCTGCTTTGAGTTCCTGCCCTGGCTTCCCCCAGTGATTGTGACCCAAGAATTGTAAGCTGAAATAAATCCTTTCCTACACAAGTTGGTTTTGGTTTTGGTATATTGTCACAGTAATAGAAACCCTGACCTTATTAGACAATCACTGTATACTTGGTTGTAGCATGAAGAATAAAAACCCAGAGACAGATATAGTATTCATGCTATACTTGGTGAAAGATTCATCACTGGTCTAGGAGGCTGGGAACATAAGCATCTAGGTGGTGAAATAACCATTCAGCTATAAGCCTAGGTACTGAAATGGTGTATTTGGAACAAACCATGCTCCAGCAACAGTGTGCTAACACCCTTGTCTCTGTTCCCTGCCAGATGCCAATTCACCAGAATCTCAAGGAGCTGCTGGCTGTCAAGGTTGAGCTGCAGAAGCGTGTGGAGGACCTGCAGCGGGAGGTGGCCACACGAACCATCTCATCTTCTTCTGAGAGGGGCTCCTCACCTACCCACTCCGTCACTCCTGTCCACACCTCAGTCTGATGGACAAGACCAGTGTCCTGGGCCATCCTGCTGCTCTAATGTCGTTCAGCAGCTCAAGGACCAGGCCATTGATGTGTGGTTCTAGCTTGTCATTTTAGGATTAGGTCCAGGGACCTTTTGTGTGGCTAGGTGACAGCTCCTATTGTTAACAAATACTTCTTTTGTGTGAATAGCCTCTGACCCACTTGAGGGCATTCTCACAGGGGAGCAACAGGCCACACCCACCCTGTGAACTACCCTGTCTTGTACAGGTAGCTTGGGAGAAACTACATTGAATGCAGTGCGGTATTTCAGCTTAAGAGAATGTCTTGTCACGTCTTTCCAAGTTAAGTCCTTTGTTAGGAATAACCTGTTCACACATAGAACACATCGCCAGCCATGTGGCGTCTCTCAGCCTTTGGCACAATTTGAAAACTGGTTTTACAGGAAATATTAGTGTGGCAGATGAACCACTGCCACCTGTTCTACAGTTATCTTCATGCAAGAAGCCCTCCTGTACAATTGGTACAATATGTACTGCTGTGTACATACAAGGTATTTTTTAAAGAGAAACATGCCTTTATTTTCCTATGCCTTTTTTTTTAATGTTTAGAATAGTTATCTCAGGAGACATCTGCTGAACTGTGCTGTATGAGAAATTCTTGCCCAACAGAGTTCATGCTGACTTTTGTGTGGTACATTTGAATTAAGATTTCAAATGTGTCATCTCAGTGGCAATGTAGTATTGTCCTCTAACTCTGGTACTTGGTTTTTGAGGTGGCACAACCCATTCATTCATTAATAGAAGTAGCAGCAGGTTCCCTCAGGATGTAGCAAACTATGAATGCTTGTTACAGGTAAACTGAGGACTCAAGCAGCATTTCTGTGTATGTGTTGGCCTCTGTCTATAACATCTCTCTAAAGGATCAAGTCTTGGGAATTGCTCTGGCCATTGGACCTTGCATTCTACCACCTATTAAGATGTCCAGCACCTATGGTAGGGCAAGTCTGCTTTCACCTCTTATATACCCAGACACCATGTCTTCATTTATCCCAATCCCTTCTCAGTTTCTTCACATGGATGCCTGTCCATGCTTTAAAGCAACCATAGTGCTGCAGCTTTGCTTAGGAAAGCATAGTGTGCTCTTCCTTGGTTTTCCCTTTCTTGGAGCCAGCCCTGGATACCCAGGCTTCTCTCCATGGTTAGCAAACGAGCTCTGCTACTCCATCCGTCCTTCTAGGAATGAATTTCCTATCGGCTCCTCTATGTGCAGTGCCAGCGTCACTGCACCCAATGCCATGCCCATTTCTGCATGTCATCAGGTCCTTCAGAGTTGGAGATATGTTTGAAGCTGACAGAGTTAACTCCTGAGCATAGATCCCCTCCTCTGGCCAGTGTCAAATCACTGGAGGCCATGAAGCCCTGCATGTTGTCCTTGATTTTCACATGTATTCTTAATGAGATTTCTATAATTGAATGCATAGAAAATAGATGACTTTTCAACTTGGAACCTTCTTATTCTTACAAAAAAGCTATCCAATCTTAACCAGAGGCATTTATTCAAAGTTTCTTGAGCTAAGATCGTCTCCATTTTTATCATCTGAGGGATTTGTTTCTAAACTATAGTTCAAGTGATGTTAGCTTTTGATTTATTCTCCTCACATATACAAAACCTTATTTGTAGGTGGATAAACTGCCATGTTTGAGGTAGGACTGCTGTGAGTTCAGGGCCAGCTTTGGCTGTATTTTGAGTTCTGTACCAGCTGGGCTATATTGTGGAATCCCGTCTCAAAGTCAATACAAAACAAAACAAAACCAATATTTTTCCTTCGTATACTTTTTAAAACTTGGAACATTAACCAATTTTCCCTAGAAATGCTATGTAATTCCCCAGCAACAACAGGAACATTAAACATAGAGTGGACTGGATGATGTTTTGACATTAGCAGAGAAGCCATGGGGGCCGCTGCTTGGTAAGGTCGGCTGGCCTGGTAAAGATGGCTGGTGGAATGGGGATCTGGCTCCTGGTTAGGTAATCCATCCAAGCTGTGTGCCTGCAGCACCCCTAGAAATTTCCACTGGATTTTTAAAAAGCACAAGAGAGTATTTCCCTTTGTATGTTTCTAGCACAGAACTGTTTCTAAAACAACTTCAAGTGTAGTTTTCTTACCTAAGCAATTCTTTCATGTTTGTTTTGTTTAAATACTAGAATGTAAAACCTTTAAGGTTCAGATTTTTTAAACAACTAGTACAATACTGTATTTGCCTCATCTGATGCACTGTATTCCAACCTGTAATTAAAATTATAATATGTTTGTTCCCTGGTCTTTTTGTTTTCTTTCTCTCTTAACCACTCCAGTGGGTTTTCCCCCCTAAAGAAAATGAGTACTAATAAAGTACCATGTGTTGAATGCTTACTATGTGCCTGCCACAGTTAATATATGTAAAGTGCCCAATGCGATTTGATTGACTTACTAAGTTATTAGTGAGTTGTTGTGAGTCTTAAGTGTTTGGGCTGGAACAGGTAAATGGTTTGATTTCCAAATTTGAAAGTCTTCTTGTTCATAACCTCAAAGAAATGTTAAAGACCGAGGAAGACCTCAACTAACCAGAGGCAGTGGGTCCTCCTTATACAAATGTAGTGTTCTCTTCAGTCCTTGCTGTGTTTTCATTCAGTTCTCCAGCTGCCTCAGAGCCCCCAAATAAACACACAGATACTATATTAGTTGTAATTGGCTTGGGCTTCTTATTGGCTAGCTCTGTCTTAATTACTAACCCGTTTCTATCTATATATTGCCATGAGACTGTGGCTTACCCGCTTATGCCCAGCATGGTGTTTCTCCTCTGGCAGCCTACATGGTGATTGATGCTGCCTAACTTTCCCAGAATCCTCCTTGTCTCCTAGTCCCACCTATTATCCTGCCTCATTGGACACAGTGCTTTATTCATCAACCAATAAGAGAAACGGACAGAAGACATCCCCATCACCTTGCCAGCTCTATGGGAATGTGTACTTTTTCAAAGTTCTAAAACTTAGGGTGAAATTACACCATCTCCTGTGTGTCACTATTCTTTAAGCATCTGTCATTACTCATCTTCTTGGTGTGAATCATGGCTGAGTTAGCAAGAAAGCCCACTATTATGCAGAAGAGGATTGGAGCTCCAATGGAATAAAGCACACTCATTCCTGGCTCAATTTCAGGATTGAGCATTGTGCTCCAGAGCTACCTGGGTGATGAATTCCATGCTGATCCTCCAAAAGGAATTGATGCTTTGGCAAAGGTGCTCTGCTCTGGCCTCCCCTTCATTCCAGTATGTCAGACATGTCATGCTACATATCCTGTACCACGTGAGCCCACCAACAGAAGCCCTAAGACTGGGCACTTTGTGGGA